>NC_087440.1:73193908-73818908 GCF_036321535.1 Camelus dromedarius
TGAAGTGGGGGAGGGTAGCTTCCCAAAGGAAAAGTAGGTGTTATTATCAGAAAAAGCAACAGTTGCTGGTCAGATAAAATTAACACATTTCTACAATACAACCTTTTCCGCAAGTACTGGGTGATGAATTATTGCACCAAGAAATACTTGGTAATGAATGCCTAAGGCTTGCTTGTTTTATCTTTGCAAGGGTTAGGGCAATAAAACCTTTTCTTCTTATAGTATGTATTGGTACCCAGTTATTTTCCTGAATGGCGAAAACTAATAGTTTGATCCTTTAACTTGAATTAGCCACCATCTCATATTTTCCTTTATGTAATAGGGCGTTCAGAGCAGCTGCATTGGATGCAGGGCACATAACTTGGACAGGGCCAGTGATCAGCTCTCCCACTGGGGCCAAGTCAGACATATACAATATTGAGTATTTTTGTTTCTGGAACTGAATATTTTGTGTGGAAACAAATTAGACCTAAAAGATGGAGTAGGGGTGCTATGACAAAGCAGAACAACTCTTCCTGTTTGTGTCTCCCCTATGATTTTCATAGGTACAATGGTGGGAGACCATACTCGCTTGGAATTCCACAACATTGAAACTGGGATCATGACCGAGAAACGGTACATCTCTGTCGTCCCGTCCAGTTTCATTGGCCACTTGCAGAGCCTCATGTTTAATGGGATGCTCTACATTGACTTGTGCAAAAATGGAGACATTGATTACTGTGAACTGAAGGCTCGTTTTGGACTGAGGAACATCATCGCTGACCCTGTCACCTTCAAGACCAAGAGCAGCTACCTGAGCCTGGCCACCCTCCAGGCCTATACCTCTATGCACCTCTTCTTCCAGTTCAAGACCACCTCTGCTGATGGCTTCATCCTCTTCAATAGTGGTGATGGCAATGACTTCATTGCTGTTGAGCTAGTCAAGGGGTAAGTGGGAGAGAGCACACAGTTCATGCTGGATATCTTAGCTCAAGCCCTGCATGAAATATGGGCATGAAGTGTCCATTCTACTCTCTACCCTCTATTCCTGATATATGCTCTCATCTTCATTGATTAAAAATATCTCTGTAATGATTAAGTCTAGAAGGGAGAGAAATTAATGAGTTTATTTAAAGATCTTCTCCTAACTCAGTACTATCAGGCTTTTTACTATGAAATGTGGTCCTTTAAACCTATGATAAAAAAGCTTTTTTTTTCTTTTTCTTTGCAAAAGAGGGATGTGGGATGTATTGCATCTACTTCTGGGACAGTATAATACAACTATCAAATTTATAGGAAGAAATGAAATATAGATATTTTCAGGACTACTATTAGCCCAAATATGCAGATTTTAAAAAGCTGTTCTTGTTTCAAGATACTTTACTACTATGTTGGGAAATAGTCAAAACAGAAGCAAAAAAACAGAACCCCCCCCCAAACACATCTATGATTGACTGTGAATTTAAATGTTGCCCCCTAGTGTTTTGAAGTGTACCGCCTGTGTAGTCTGGAGTTTTGTTAGGTAGTGTTAAAGAAACAGATTCAATGAGTATAGAGTTAAAGTGAAGTCTGGTAGAACAGGATCTGACTATTCTTGTATTCCTAAATCAAGCTTAATTTTCTTGTATGACGCCAGTCTAGCTTGGGGGATTTGAAGCTCCCGATGTCAGTTATATACACGTTGCATTAAACCACTCCAGGGAATCTAAAGTCATCGAGTGCTTGTGGTCCCTCACAGGTACATACACTACGTGTTTGACCTCGGAAATGGTCCCAATGTGATCAAAGGCAATAGTGACCGTCCCCTAAATGACAACCAATGGCACAACGTCGTCATCACCCGGGACAACAGTAACACCCACAGCCTGAAAGTGGATACTAAGGTGGTCACTCAGGTTATCAATGGTGCCAAAAATCTGGACTTGAAAGGTAAACCTTGTAAAGAAGTTTATCCTTTTTAGAGCATGTCTTACAATTGAAAGGCTGTTCCCAGAAGTAAAGTACAGTTGAGGAGCACCATGCATTTTTGATACATCATGCCCATCCTATTTTAACAATGTTGAATTATATCATGATGCAATTTATTCAGTTTTTACTTAGACCACTCCTCAGGGGTGGATTTGCTGTCTCTGTAAACCTTGGGCATGTTGGAACTGAGTGATGGGGTTATAAACATTAGAATGTGAAGGGGTCATAATACACAGGAAAGAATATCTATAGGTTTTGGAATCTCAACTGAATCATTTACTGCCTGAGTGACTTTAGTAAAAATTTTTAGCCTTGTTGAGGCTTCTATATACTTTTTTGCAAAATGAGGATAATAATTGTTACTACCTTTATGGGCTGTTAGGAGTTTTGATGGAATAATGTCTGTAAAGTCCTCAGCTTATTATTGGTAACAAGCACATAAAAAGCACTCAGTACATGGTTGTTTTGTTGAAAATGTTATTAATCTTTACATAAAATGGGAACAATACCTACCTCATACAATGGGTATGGTGATTAAAATTTGTGAGATGATGTATATAAAATGAATAACACATAAGAAATGTTAGTTTCTTCTTTTTACAGGGCAGAAACTCTGGTAATTATTTTTTACACTGGTCCTCCCCCCCCAGGCTGTGTTATCATTATCTAGTGCATAGTCTGAAGTGCACTGGCGTTGGTCGATGTGGTTTCCATACCCCTCACCCATTTACTGTTACTACCTATTTTCCTTTGCAGGTGACCTCTACATGGCAGGTCTGGCCCAAGGCATGTACAGCAACCTCCCAAAGCTCGTGGCCTCCCGGGATGGCTTTCAGGGCTGTCTGGCATCAGTGGACTTGAACGGACGCCTGCCAGACCTCATCAACGATGCTCTCCATCGGAGTGGACAGATCGAGCGTGGCTGTGAAGGTACAACCTTTTTTCTTTTTAAGCTATGTCTTTGTCCCAAGCACCACGCCTGTCTGCTGCCTCTGCCAGTGCCTCCTTCCTCGATTTACCAGTCCTCCCTCATTCCCATTCACCACCTGGCATTGCATCACCATCAGTGTCCTCTTGTCACTGGCTGAGAATGTCAAGACATGTGCCACAGGCTCCGGGAATGTATGTCGGCAGATGTCTTCTCAGTGTCACATACCTGCCAATAGAGAACCTTTCCTGGCATTGACATCAGGCCTCTCCTGAATTGTGCCTTTGCTTCCAGCATGGCTGAAAGGGTATCAGGGATTTTATTTATAACTTAATACATGGGGAGGTAGAAATCAGAGACTTTTTCTTACATGGGTGTCATCATCAATAAAATGTTTCTTATGTCACTAATAGTGACTGCATCATATAATGCAAACTGAGCAGGAGGTCGGAAAACGATGTCAGGATGCCATGATGAGGGGAGGGGAGTAAGTTATTGAGTACTTACTAGATGTCAGGCATTATTAGGCAGTTTCTCAGTGTGCTGTAGTGGAACAGTATGGACTCTGATGTTGTAAAGACCTGGATTTAGGGCCAGGTAGTAGTTCCTGTTGGCTGTGTGACTTCTGGCAAGTCACTTAACCTCTCTGAACTTTGTCTTTCTCATCTATAAAAATGGGACAATAAAACTTACCTTGAAAGAGTTATGTATAGAGTGCCTGGAACATACATAGTAGGTACTCAATAAATGGTAGGATTATTATTTACAAATGTTATCTCATGGGAGACATTTAGTAGCATTGCACGCCCGCTCATGCCACACAACAAACCACAGTCAGCCTATTTCTGTAGATAATCCATTGTCTCTTGAGATATTAACTGAATTTTATAAGTCTTTTGAGTCCAGTAGTTCTTTACAATAAACACCATCTAATTTCAGCTGGCAGGGTACAGCAGACAACATTTTCAGCCTTCCCAGCCTCCTGGGGTAGGCTGAGAAGGGGACTTGTATCGAACATGAAAGGCAAAGAGGATGTCTGACCAGTCACCAGGATCTGTGTATTCTTTTGTCTGGTTGAGCCTCATGGCCCTTTGTGCAATATATTGTGGTTTCTTGTATCCTTCCTTCATTTACCACATCAAACCTGTTCATTCATCTCCTAACTGTTCAGCTTCATGTGTTGCTCCTGTCCTGAACCAGTGTCCACCCTCCATGTGCCATCTTACAGCATATTTAATAAAAGCTTCTGCTCAGCTTCCCGGGCTGATCTGTAGGATGGAAGGCGTTTCCCTTCACCAAGAGTCAGTGTCTCTTTACCGGTTTGCACTAGTCATAAGGCTGGTTGTCTCTCTAACCCTCTCCAATTTTCTTTTAATCAGAAATATTTCTTAAATTCTGTTGGCCAAATATGGTGTGTGTATGGGGAACAGAAGGTTGGGAATCACCACGCATTTAAAGCAGCCACTTCGCTTTCTTCTCCTGAAAATGCACAATTTCATTCAACTCAAGAATTTTGGTCTTATTGATCTTCTCTGAGTTCTTTTGGGTGCTAAGGGCAATCCTGAAATAGATACACCATTTGGGAATTTGGGTGTCTTCGTTTAGAAGATTCCGGAATGACAGAATTTCCAGTTATCCTGGAATAATTAATTAATCATATCAAGTTAAATCATAATATAAAAGCACATACTAAAAAGCATAAGGCTCTCTTCAGATGTTAAATATTTTCATCATGCCATCAGTTCTGGAGGTTTAAAAGTGAACAGGGATCATCCACTTAACTCCATAGCAACATTGCCTGATAGAAATATAGTGTGAGTCACATACATAATTTTAAATTCCCTGGTAACTACATTTTAAAAAAAGATACAAAGTAACAGGTAAAGTTAATTTTAATTTTACATTTTATTTAACTTAATCTAGTATATCCAAAATGTTATCATTTCAGGATGTAATCAATACAAAAATTTTAATAAGACATTTTACCTTTTTTTTTCACATTGAGCTTTCCAAATTGAGTATTTTATGCTCGCAGCATGCCTCAACTCAGACTACACACTTCTCCAGTGCTCAGTAGTCCCATGCGGCTATGGCTGCTGTATGGGAGGCACAATTCTATAGGGTATCAAAATTGTGATGTAAGGACATAGTGCTGAAGTTAGATTAAAAGGAAGTCTGAACTAACTTTTTTTAAAGGTAGATTAAAATATATAGCGTACGGGTGGAAAGGACCTCATTTAAGAGAGCTGGAAAGGACCCCACTTAAGAGAGCTTGAAAGGAAGCATTAGTGAGAAGAAATTACCCATCTGATTGGAGAAAATGTTCCTGTCCCTAGCAACAGCTCTGTGTGCAATTTGGCATGACTCAGCACACTCATTATGGTGGGTTCTGACCTTCCTCTGAGTGTGAGTGATTGTTCAAAGCCGAACATTGTGGCTTGATGGCTCTGCCATCCCCATCTATGGACAATCCCATGGGCCTAATAACACTGCACTCTATTGCCATGGAGATAATGATGATGGTTACCTGTGGAGCATTACGGCCGCCCCGCTGGGTGGCATGAAGTGGAGGATGAAGGCTGAAGGAAGAACGCCCTTGTTTACTGTACACAGATAACTCGGATAATTAGCTTAAGTGACCAGGAAAAATGGCCAGAAAGTGGGTTACAGCATAAATTACTGTCATTGGAATTTTGCACTATTGTGAATAAGCCCTTGTAAGAGATCCCGGGAGCTTTTTAGGGCACATGGAGGATGATGGGGAGGGAAACGAAGGGCACAGAACCTTGGAAAGACTGCAGAGAAGTGCCATTCTCGTTCTGAATCCCTGTACATAGTACAGGGCCCTCAGGAAGGCTTTTGAGAGTTAGGCTGAGTCATAGGAAACAAAACACATTTCTTGATCTATCATTTCTATGTCTAGAAGAGGAAACAAGGGGTAAGGATTCATTACTAAGAAGTAAGGCCTGGATCTTTTCAAGATGGTAATTGTGTTTTATTCTTGCATTTCTAGGGTACACAGGCTAGGAGGGATCATAGATTCCTGTCAAAGACATTGGTGATGACACTTCAAGGTCCCTAAGCAGTAATTGTATTACTTTCTCTATTATATCTAACCCCAAAGAGTCCAAAATTATTTTAAAGACACATTAATCCACTACTCTTTGGCTCCCAATAATTTACAGTAAGAAAGAAAAAAAAATCGTGACTTAGGTTTTAATTTTATGTTTCTAATATATGCAGACTGTATAATTTAGAAATTAAGTGCAGTTTCTGGACAGCCTAGCTGACATCCAACTGTGATTTGCAACCCCTCAATTTGGGCTAGGAATTTTTTAATAATGTCTGATTCAATATTTGGCTGGTAAATATCTCTTTCTATCTTGAGGCCAGCTTTGCTGCAGAGCCCAAGGCATGTATTGGCTAGAAATTCGATTCCACAATTGCAGATGGTAAACATCTGAGAGAAACACACGTGCTTCATTGCGAGACTGGCATAAATAAATAAAAAGAACATTGGTTTAGTGCCTTTTTGGCCACAGCCATTTGGGTTTGGCTACATTTTAATAAATTAAAGCAATTGAGGTCATTGGTGTTTCCAAATCACCTTGATACGAATGCCCAGTTCTAGTGCCAAATTCCTCGGTGGCATTTTCAGGAGGTTACAAGGAGCGCTCCCAAGTGACTCTTCCATACTTAACTCCTAAATGTTCAGAATTGCTTTTGTGGGCTCTGTCTGGTTGTGCTCACGTGTCTTTCAGTCTGGCCACGTACTCCCCTTACTTCTTGATGTTTATCCTCGCTGATGGAACATCATTTTCCCAGATCATGTGCCTTGGGGTTGGCTGTGAGGTTGTGGGAAGGCTCTTGTTACCACCGCTTGTGCTCTGTCCAGTCCAGTGTTTCCCTGCCCCTGCTCTGCTGACGTGGCTCTGATGAAGCCTGCTCCACCCTGGTCTGTGCATCCCTTGTCTGTGCTGTCTCTGGAGAACCTGTGGAGCATTTCAGTTTGTCCGAGTGATGTTGGTTATGCTGATTGTGTTTTCATTTCTGTAATGTTACCCTGGTTTACTCTGCCTCTTACTAACCTCTGGTTATTGTTTTCGCCTTTTCTGTTCTTTTGCTAACAAAGTTGCGTTGACCAAAGCTGACCTGCAAGGTAGAGAAGGTTCTTGTTCCCATCCCCACTTTGGACTGAAAGATGTCCTGTGTAACCCTTGGTATCTTTTCTTTAGAGGCCTTCAAGCTGTCACACCTCTTGGACAGCAGCGGTTGTAGGGAGGGGGCTGAACCCTGTGTTCTTCACTTTCAGTGGCAGAAAACCCAGATCACTGCATGAACAATAACAAAGGCAGGGCCTCGGGGGGAGGGGAACATGATTCCATTTTGCAGGGGGGACCAAAGAGGTTTGACAGCATCCTATATTGTGACTCCCCACAAACATATCAGTCCACTTCTGGAAATGCCTTTCCTAGTAGTTGCCATGGAGGGGTTGGATTTTTTTAATTTAATCACTATAGACAGAGGCAGCACTTGGAAAAAGAAAAAAAAGCCAACTTGTGTTCTTAATTTTTTTTTTCTAGGTCAGGGAGGTCATTTTTCAGAGCAGGACTTTTGAATGCTTGGATCCTATGAAAGAGAATTCCATTTTCTCTTAAGTCATTTTAAGGAAATCATCTAGGCATTTGGGAGATATTAATGTCATTAAAACATTCTAGAGATTTATGCCTCCTATTGGGGATTTTGACTGAGCACTTTAATTTCCTGTCTTGTGATCTAAAGGGAAAAAGTGCTCTTGGGGAAGAAGAGGGTCTACTGATCTATCGATTTTATCCTGAATGCCTTTTGAAATGCCCGCGTGTTACATGCTAGTGAATACCTACTGCAGAAACTGCTTCTTCTCTCATTCAGAGAGGTACCTTTCAAAGTCTGTAATGGTCCACCCATCCTGTCATGTCAGGTTATTTTGATTCAGAACAGCAAGTTGAGAACCGGCATGTTCTTTTGGCTGATAGTCAAGCAGGGGATTGAGCCTGGGATGGCCTCTGTGAGTTTGGAATCAGCAAACATTGATAGAAGTGGTTAAGACCAAGGTAGCTTTAAAAAACTACTTTTTACCTGAAAGATCGTCTTCTCTACAGTGACTTGCTACACGTCCTGTAGGTAATTAGCACCAGTGTCTGTCTTTTGGGTGGACCTCAACTAGATGAGGACTCTCTAGCATTTTACTGTAACTCTTTTTTCATTCCCTCTTAGCAGATTCGCAAATATGCTAATGTATCATAAAATTATTGCAAAGAACGTGCACTGTGTTAGTACTTTGAAGTCCAAGATAGCTGTACAATAGCTTTCAATTTCAAAGTATGCAGGGCTCCTTCAGGAATACAAAAGGCTGTTGTTTTTAGACATTCTGTTTAATTTTCAAAATAAGTCTACTCCCTGTTACTCTGTAAATGGAGGGGAGAGAGAAGGGGCAGGATTTGATCTATAATAAGAGACAATTCAAGGTGGTCAAAACTCTTTGTGATCAGATTTATTAGATAAAAACTAGACAATTGCATCTCCCCCTGGACTTAACATTCTTCATGGTAAGAACTATTTCTTACCCTGGGGATTTTGAATCCCCAGAAACTTACATAGCGACTCCCCATGCAGCAAAATGATCCTGAAGTTCCCATTCAAAGGAGAAATGGTTTGTAGGAATCATACAAAGAATGAGTTGAATTCTGTGCCTACTGTAAATTGTTGACCAAAGTGTGGATATAGATTTGGAGATTTGGAATATCTTAATTTGCTCATTTGTAGAAACAGTCTAGTCATCAGAATGGTTTTTATGTTTTTATTCCACTGACCCAGACTCCCTTCCATTCTTGTAATGACTTGACAGTCTCTTTGTAGCAAGAGCTTTGTAATTATTTATTCTTTGTAATTAATTTGGGTCATCTTACTCTTTCCCTCTTCCCTGATGTTATGGCAAAAGATCTTTAGGATGTGAATGCCTTTCCTTTTTGTTTTCCTGACGTTAGGGCGTGGGGCATTACTCATGCTGGCTTTTTCAGACACAACCTGTGGGCACAGATAGTAGTAATTAACCATTAAGGGTGAAGAACAGTAAAAGCATATGACAAAGAAATGAGGCAGTCTGAAGTGGAAAGGCAAATCATTTTCAGAAGGAAATATGATGATGGGTCTAGGAAGAGGCATAATGTGTCTGGAATCCTCTTGTCATCGTTGGGGTGATGTTTTTAAACTATTTATTTATTTAAACTTTTCCAGTGATTGTGTTGTTCAGTTTCACAGGAATTCAGCTACTCCTGTATATCAGATACTCAGCTAGGTACTGGGATTACAGATGAGGTACAGTCTGACATTAGATAAATCTGTAGGAGATCAGTCAATAGTTCCAGTGCAGAGTGAAAACTGCTATGCTCGAATGGACATGGTGCGTGCTGTGTGGCCACGGAGGAGGGCTGCTGGACTGTGTGGGGGTTAGGGTAGTCATGGTGGGAACTCAAGGGATATTTTCTAGACAGATTTTGGGCTGAGTCTGAAGGACAACATGTTTTAGGTGGATGAGAGGTAAAAGTTCATGTAAGAGCTTGACCTACAGGGAGCTCTATTTGGCTGAAATAATGTGCCTGTGTGGATGTGATGGTAGGCGAAGCCAGAGCAGTAGGATAGACAGGTGATGACAGACCTTTTGTGTAAGGAGTTGGACTTCACCCCGAGGGTGCTGTGAAGAGAACCGAGACCTGGGTCAGATTTTCATCTTTTCAAGATCACTCTGACACCAAGGTGGAGAATAGATGAGAAAGACAGGACGTGGAAGCAGAGAGCAGTTAGGAGGCAAGTAGCGTATTCCAAGGCAGAGGGAAGAGGGGTGAAACTGACCCCTGTTACTCTGTGGGCTAAGAGGGTAAATAGGTTTCCCTTTCAGGTGAAACCTCTGAGGAGTGAGGAAGAAAATGAGCTTTTCCTCCTGTTTATTTCCCTACCACCTCCAAAGGGTTACTCTGTTTCGTAGCAGACACATTTACACATCATGACAAAAGGTGTCAAGGAAGAACTTGATTGATGCCCCTGGTTCAGGTCAGACTTTGCATCCCTCCAGGTTAAGAGAGAGAGTAGGAGCTCCCTTGAGGCCCAGGAGAGGTGTTACATTGCTGAGAGGTACAGTTCCTTGAACCTCATGGTCCCTTGAATAGAATGACAATATCTAATGTTTTTCAGGAGTAATTTTCTAATTCCTCTTATTTGCAAGGAGGGTATTCCTGCTGAGGAAAAACTTCCCTAAAAGCTTGTCCATATAAGAAAGGAACTGCCCAACTATAAGAGAAGTGATACGTTTGACCTCTTGGGAGTGAGGTAGTTGAGTCATAATCATGAGAAATAAAAGAATAGCTCTTTATTGGGTTAGGTGATTAATCACAATATCTTTCCCCCACTTTCCATATAATTTCCCTTAGCAGCTTCTATTTCTGGAGCTGAATGGCTTCTTTTCTGGACATGTAAGTTGTCTCTCTGCTCAGATGATGGGCATGTAGGTAGGGGAGACCAAGGATTGATCAGATTTTGTTTTAAGTGTTGCGTATCTTAAGTCAATAAGTGTATTGGGTTTGGATTCCCTGAAAACCCGAAGATTCTTTCAAGTCATATTAGATAAGAGTTGGCATCAGCCAAATACTTTTAGTAGTAGACAAAGGGAATTTTAATTCTCCAATTTACCTTACTGTGAGGAATGTAGTTCCCCACTTACATTTTCTCAGAAGCTAAGGGCTGTATTACTTTATCTGTTGTATTTTATGTAATAAAGCATAGTGTTTGACCTAGTAGAAACCATTTCCTCAAAGTGGTTTGCATTATAGGAAATAATGAGAGAGACAGGAATTAAATGGAATGTCCCACAGTGGTTCCTGCCTCTTGTCTCTCAACGCTTCATGACAGAGGTTTCTCAAGAGAGAACTGTGTAACTGTGACTTCCTGCCTCAATCTATCTTGTTTTTGGATTCCTGACCAACTACACACCCAGCTACAATGGGTACAGAGAGTTTGATTTTCCTTTCCAGCAGAATTGATAATACCCTTTACTGAGGGTCTACGTAGCGCAGGCACGTGCTAAGGACTTAGCATTTCGTGTCTCCGTAATGATGATGGCCTTGAGTGGTAGGTAATGTTATCCCCAGTTCACAGATGACTTCACAGGCTTTGCGTACGTTACTTAATCTTTACATCATGTGAAATGGAAACAGTTTCTATCTCCTTTATATGTAGATGGGGAAACGGGGGTTCAGAGAATTTAGGTAGCTAGCCCAGCATCACATTGCTACTAATTAATGAAGCTGAATGTTAAACCTTATGGCCTTTTCTCTACTGTGCTATGTGGTGTGAGCCTGGACTTGCCTATTTCCAAAGCAGAAGCAGTATGGAGATAACCAGAGAGTATCTGACTGTGTCCTCCAGGTGACTTTATGGTAGCTAGTTTTTGTAGCAATACTGTTTCACTAAGTTCCAGATGATATTTGCACAATGTCTATCTTTTTGTTGAGCCTGGACTTTGAAACCCCTCATCTCTCTCTCTTTTAAAAAAAATGCCCTCTACTACTGTAATAAGCTGCTACATCAGTGCTGAGAAAACAAGGAAAAGCAGAAAATGAGGCCCCAGTTTACATTTTCCGACGCAGCACTGGCTTTTGAAGACCTACCTGTTCATGCTTTTTAAAAGATGGGATGATCCAATCGTTGGACCCTTATTACCCAGGCATTCTCTGCAAACGGGGTGGATTGAGCAAGAAGGCTTTATGGTGTCACCATTCTCTCACCTTTACACAGACCCCAGCAAGGGCAGGCATCACCGTCACCTCTGCATTGTCTCGAAGTGTCACGTGGGTAAATCACTTTACTCACCTAGTGTAACTGTTCTTTGCAGTTCATTGACCGTCAGGGGAGGTGCTGTGCTAGAGCAGGCACCAGCACAGGAATTTTCAGCAGTTTTGCAAGCTGGCTGACATCATGTAACATGTGTTAGCTTGAAGTTGTCTGTGGGGGGAGTACTTTATGCCATGAAAATCAGGTTACAGAAAAGTTACCAATTACGTTTATTTCCCCCACCCCCACCCCCTGCCGGAGTTCTAGTTGTTAAATACTTACCAGCACGGGACCAAAGGCCAGTGGAGGTAAAGACCTCAGAGGGCATCTTGGTTTTAACCAGTTCCCATGCCCCTCTCACCTTATTTTTATTCAGTGTATGATAAGAGGGCTGAAGTGACTGAGGAGAACACGGGTGTTATTGCAGCTGCCCCAGTGTCCCCAGAAGCTTTGGTGTTATTGTTAGTTTTTTCCATTCCTCATCCTAACCGAGTGAGTGTTTTGAGCCCTCATTTGAGAAGAGGAAAAGGTGAGCACCTGATCACGCTTGATGAGACCTGTGTCAGTGCCTGTCTGAGCTTTAACAAGGCTTCAGTCCTGCCTTCTAGACAAAAAAGTAAGATCTTAGGAACACCGCTGCTCTTGGGCCCTTCTGCCAATGCACTTTTATAGTAACATTTAGGACCCTGTTCTCTGGCTTGGCTTAACCTTCTGTAAAATTGGAACTAGAGCATTCACTTCTCAGCTGGCTCCGTATGAAGAGGGACACTTGACACATTTAAGGATCATTGCCTTCTTATTTTAAAATTAAATAGGAGTGAGTTGGGTTTCTGCCAGTTAAAAGGGATGAATCTTATGTTGTCTGTGAATGATTCTCTTTGGAAAAGCCAAGAGGACCCAACGCTGTAAATGTAGATCCTCTGAGAGCTACAGAAGCATCTTTGCCTCAGGGACCGTGACATGTGTGCAGCAAAGTGAAGATCGCCTTGTACCCAATGTCAGGGATACCCTCCCTGAAGCTCCACACTTTAATTCTTATATTTTAGCAGTAGGGACTATAGACTGCTCAGGAAGCTGGTAAGGGTTGTCATACATACACAAATACACACATATGTATATCTATGTATGTTCATCTTCCTTTTAAAAATTCTTTCTTTTTCTTCTTCCCACTCAATTACTAATCAGTCATCCTTCCTCTAAGAGACAATGTAAATTTAAAAATGCCAAAGTGGAAAGGTTTATGCACTTATAGGAGTGGAAAATAGAATTGAAAGTGGAAGCTATCTCTTTAGACAGTCGGTAGCAACTCTCATATGGCTTCTTACCGTGGCTGCTGGGCTTTGTGTGGGGCCAACAAACCCTTTGATTGGCACAGTGTTCTACTGTGGGGTTGCTTCCCATTCAGGCTCCACTCACCAATTCCAAGCCCTTTAACGAACTTCATGCCGTGTGATAAAAGATGATGCATATAGGTGAACCAGCCCCAGCTGGTGCCTGCCCCTTGGCTCCCAGCTTTGGCCCTTTAGGACAAAACAACATGGGCATCAGACCAGATTTGTCATCCCCAGGCTCCCCCACTCACCAAGCCCATCTTCCAATGATGACCAGGACCAGCTGGTGCTGATTACTGATCCATTTTCAATTGGGATGTTTGAGGCACAGGTTTAAGTCCTACTTGGACAATAACAGAAATACACTCTGATACAGGGGTCCTGTGCTCCCAGCAGCACTCCTGTCTCAAGGACCTGCAAGTGATAAAAGGCAGTTTGTCCAGAGAAAGACACATATCATATGATATCACTTGTAAGTGGAATCATCTAAAAAAAAATGACACATGAATTTACAGAACAGAAATAGACTCAGACATAGAAAACAAACTTTTAGTGACCAGGGAGGGGAAAGGAGTGGGGTAAACTGGGATTAGCAGATACAAACTACTATATATAAAATAGATAAACAATGAGGTCCTACTGTATAGCACAGGGACCATATTCAACAGCTTGTAATAACCTATAATGAAAAATAATATATATTTATAACTGAATTACTGTGTTGTACACCAGAAACTAACACAATATTGAAAATCAGCAATATTGTACTGCAATAACAAAAAGAATGAAGTTCAATAAACTTCACATGGTATTCAAAAAAAAAAAAGGTAATCTGTCAACTTTTGGTTTTCCAGACCATGAAGAGGAGTTGACTGAATCAGTTTTCAAGTTATGGCAAAGGTGGATTTTAACAGTAACAGGCATGAAATGACTGTCTGGGACAGTTCTTAAAAAGAAAAACAATCCCAGATTCAAGCAGAATGATGAGAAATTTGTGGCAATCATCAGAGTTATCTGAAAAAAAATAATAATAAAGAAAAAAGACACAATGGGATGCTTTCCAATAAGCTAAAAACAGAGCTGGGAGTTAGAAACTGAAGTACCTACAGACATCATTGACAACTTATCCCATCTTTTTATGTATACTTACTTCTGTGGTCTTGTCACTTTCCCTACTATACAAAGAAAAGTCACCAACCTTTCTCAAAAGAATATGTGACTATTTTAGTGGGGATTGATTACATATTAAATGCAATAGTAGTATGCACCGTCTCTATATAGGGGTTCCCTAAAGCCTTAGTGCAGTTTAGTAATTAAAAAATTTTCTAAATATGTAATTCCAAAAGTTTAAGTTAGAATATCTGGAATTTTAGGTTGATTCAGAAGAATGTTTTAGATAAAATTATTAAGTCTTCAGGAATATCTGTTATCTTTATAAACATATACATTTGATACAGATTTTTATTCATTAACTTAGAGAAAACTAGTTCATCTTGTTTATTTTTAATTGAATTTTGAATTGAAGTGGCATTTGAAAAATTTCCTTGTTAAAACAATCACATTCTTATATTAAAATGCCATCTTTTTCTGGTTGTGGATTAGAAATACCTTAAGTTGCTCTTGTTAATCCAGTTGTACCCTCTCCCCACCCACCGGTCCTCTGGTTTACTCACATCCATAAAGGTTAGGTGGGTCAGCTGTGGAGTTAGCAAGTTTCGGTTTGTGATGTCGCCCTGCTACTTGTTACCTGTGGCACCTTGCAAAGCATCACCTAACTATTCTGTGACTCAGCTTACTTTTCTGAAATCCTTGCCTTCCAACTTGATCAACAGTCAAAAAATTCTTCTTCTTTTTTTTTTTTTTTTGAAGTTCTGTATGTCTTCCATGAGAAAATCATTCCTGTTTTTCTGATTCTTTAATACTTATAATTGCTTCATCATGTGTAAAGAAACTAATATCTGAAACACACTTAGTATATTGTCTATCTGGCACATAATGAGTGCTAAGTAAATCCCTTGTTATATTATTGTTATATCCTCTGTCTGATTTGTAGACAATCGAATTATATCAATGAATGTACAGTTAGAAGCATTGTTGAAATTTTTCTTTTTCCTTTTTTCTAGGACATTTTGGTATACTTCTTTAATTTCTACTCTCAAGTTTGGAGACACTGTGAGAATATGAGAACTAGATACAGATATAAGATATAGTCTATTCAGGAAAGGATGTATTTAAATAGTTTGAAGTAAGAAAAGGAGCTTATATCATCATCTAGAAAGTGTTTTAGAGGCTAGTCCAAACTCCAGTTCATTCAACACAGCTGCTGCATGCTGTCCATGAGCACTGGGGACTCAAAAGAGTCTGTCCCAGCATCTGGTGAGACTGAGTGAATCTAATAGTTAAATCAGGGAAGGAAATGCAGTCAAATAAATACCACCACTCCCCCCAATCCCCCCAAAAAAAGTTTGGTTCCAAGTAGGAAGTAGCTTATATGAGTTGATACTACTAAATTCTATGGGTGAATTGTTAATCAAGAAAAATGCTTGGATTTAAGTCACAAAAGAATGACTTTATTTCTTTATTTTTTAGTTCTTTTGTTTTCTTTTATTCAATAATTTTTTCTGAGCCTTTACTTTTAGATAAAGAGGTGAATGAAACAGATAAGACTTCTGCCTTCAAGGGGCTTATATTCCAGTAGGATGAGATAGACAATAAAGGTTTTAATGAAGAATATTTTCATTGCAGGCCATGTAATTGTTGTGAGTTTATAAAGTGGGAAATAGGATGGAGAGTAAATGAAATGCTGATGGGGACTTCCTTAAATAGGAGAGTCTGAAGAAAGCCCATTTTGAACTAAAGCTTAAAGAATAAGATGAATCAGTTATTTGAAAATCTGCAGGAAGGACATTTCAGGTTCTGGGTCGAGCAGGAGCAAATGACCTTCAGGGTAGGGATGATCTTAAAAGTGTTAGAGCGGAGGTCCTAGAATGTGAGCAGGCCTGAGAAGCACCCAGAGGGCTTGTCTCAGATTCCTGAGCCCTGCCTCCAACCCAGTAGGTCTGGGTGAGGCCTGGAAATATGCATTTCTCACAAGCTTGCAGGGGATGTGGATGCTGCTGACTCGGGGCCTGAACTGTGAGCACCACTGTGTTAGAGAGGAATTGGAAGGGAGAAAGGATGGCTGAGCACGGTGTGCTGGGGGTGAGGAGTGGGAAATGAGGCTGGAGAAAGAGGCAGGAGCTCTATTGTTGCCAAAACTTGGCCTGCATACCTTGCTTACCAAATTGAGACTCAAAGACAGAGTTTTGGATTAAGTAGAAAAGGCAGCTTTATTTCTTTGCCAGGCAAAGGTGGCCACAGTGGGATAATGCCCCAAGACGGTGGCCTGTTGGGGAAAGAAGACAAGGGGTTTTATAGTAAAAGGTCAAGATTTCAAAGGGTGGAGCTAGTTTCCATAGAGATCACATACAGGGTAACATATTGTTGCAAAGTTGTTCTTGTTTTTGCAGATGCAGCAGTCCCTTTCCCTCTGCTGGGTTTGAAGTTCACCTCCAGCTTTGGGGCTCTTCTGATATTCTTATGCCTAGAGTAAAGGGTGCATAGGAAGGGGTCTGTAGAAAAGAGCTCTAAAGAAATACTTGTTCAGTTTAAAGTCAGGTTGATAAATACGTCTAGCATTTTGGGCAGTATAAGGCCTGAGACCTCTTGCTGCAGGCTGGGACATGTGCCTCAAACAACAGAATACAAAGAAACCACAAGGGGCTAAAAATAATTGCAGATGTGCAGTTAGGGAAAGTTATGAATAATAGGATGCACAAAACACCCAACTGTCATTTCTGATGTGTCAGGAGCAAGAGGAGGGCACTGAGCATGATCCCCACATGCAGCACCATGAGGTAGTTGGCCGGACCACCCCAGTTCCCTTCCTCATTGGCCTAACCCTTGTTGGCAAGAGCACGAGGAAAGCCATTTAAACTATTATACGATTAAGCTGTTACAAATCCCATGTGGTCACTGATGACAATATGTTCCTGCTCAATTACACTAGGATCTCAGCCCCAAAAGGAAGTACAAGTAGTTCAGATGGATGGGAAATCATTGCAAGTTCTCCTAGTCCTTGCTGAAACCCTGAAACTACTCTTGTTCTTAGATGATTACCGTGTAGTCAGTCTTTGAGCGCTGACTGAATCTGAGTGGCACTCACCCCTTAATACATGTGAAACAAATTCTGTGGAATTTGGAAATGGCCTGTAATTCCCTCTGTATTGGATTTCTCACCAACCATTTACAAATAGGATAGATTGCTCACTTTGCAGAGCAACATTATCCCACGCTCAGATTTTGGATGTATGAGACAACAGCAAATCTGGGGACTGCAATTCAGATCAGCTCAACATTTACTAAAACACTTTCTCTGCATCTGGCACAGAACACAGTGCAGCAAAGACATAGCCAAAGCATACTATATGCTTTCTAACTGTAGGCAGCAGTCAATCTTTTGGGGACAGATAGTTAAAAAAAAAAAAAATGAACGAATTAGTGGATTATATAACTAGAGTACAGCACAATGTGTAATAAAGGGTTAAGTATTATCATATACAAATGTTAGTGATGCAGGTAATGTGGCATGGCCACAAGAAGAGGGAGAACTGTTTGAAGTTACTGGCAGATGTTTGATATCAAGGAGGCCTTTTGGCTAGTCCTTGGAAAATGGTGAAAATTTGGAAAAGCCTTTGCTTCATGTTCAATCAACATGGAAATAATTATTGTGTTTTCCCAAAGTTTTTGCTGTTCTGCCTTTCAAGGAAAAGCCTTCCATATGTTTCTGATTCTTTAGTACAATTGAATTACTAGCCCATTGTCTGGTGAGAGCTATTTGGTCAGGGAACCCCGTGGACTTCTCAGAAGCTTTTGTCCTTTAGAAGAAGCTGTCCTGATTTGCCATTGTTAATGAGACTTGTACTACACAATACTCAAGTTTAAGACCCACTGAGAACATGACCATGAACCTCCTTTCATCTCCGCATGGGGGAACCACATGGCATATAGGAGTTGCAGAAACTCAGCAGCTGGGCCGCTCCCCCAGTGTTAGTAATTGTCTTGAACTTTCTTAGGTCTTACCCTAATAGCTTTGTGTTAGGAATGATGGTTTGTAGTGCACCTGCCCTTCATGAATAAATACAAAATATCTTGCGACCCAGAAGACAAACTCTTTGTGGTCATGCATCTCTTTTGAACATGTATTCTTAGGGCCCTGCATGCTTAACATTTCACGATTCTGTGCCTATGTGAGGCTTAGCTGGGATATTGTGAAATTTGTACTTTTACTGAAATGAATGTATTTTTATTGTGTCAAGTGCTTTTTTTGCATCATAGCCTGACTAATACGCTTGATGAGTCAAAGGGTTCGTCTCCTTTGCTGAGATTTTCTGGGAAATTCATGGAGTTATCCTAAATATTAAAATATTTCCTGTTAGCACAGATAATGCCAAAGGCGTAGGTTTATCTTTAATCCCAAGGTAAAGGCAGAAGATATAAGTGAAAGAGAGAAGACGGTTAAAGAGAGGCCCCAGATGACAAAGAGAGACGGCAATCTGTAAAGCAGAGATGACCAAACTTTTTCAGTTGTTCACTCATACCTGCAGAAGATTTTGGGAATGTCCCCAAGATAGGTGTATTTATATACATATACCCTTATATATTACTTGCCTATGAAAGACACACAAACATTGAAATAATAAAGAAAATGAACATAATTCCTAATGTTTTTCCTATACCTCAAATAATTCTCTTTTGCATTCTTTGGTGTATGCACGCTCTGTTTGAATACATTCTTCTGTAAACCTGTAGCAGCAGTGTGGTACAGTGCACTGGTTCTCAATGTAGGCTAAATCATACCTTGAAAGCTTGGGAAAAATGCAGATTTCTGCCTCCCCCCAAAGTTTATAATTCAGTAGGTCTGGGGTAGGACCTGATAATTTGCATTCCTAACAACTTCCCAGGTGATGCTGGTCTGAGAACTATGCTTTAAGAGCCACTAAGATAGATAGTCTCAGAGTTGGTTTACCTAAGTTAGACATCAGGATCCTTTAATTATCAAATGTGTGACCTTGGGCAAAGTCTTTTACTTCTGTGAACTTAATTTGTTAAATCTGTGATGTGGAGATAATCATAATTACTTACCTTTTAGGTTCACTGGCTTTATGAGATAATGAGATAATGTAGACAAAGTGCTTGGTACCCAGTGTTTATCAGCTACAGAACATCAGTACATGCTGGCTACTGTGTTCTCCTCCTCCTCCTTCTCATTATCATCAAGCATCTTAGGGTCACAAAGTAGTCTGTAGGAACTTTTGTGCCTTAATTCACAAGAATCATCAGAATGCATTTTTCCGCTTTAGCATTATACGTTTAGAAGGACCATGCTCCAAATGAGATATCTTTCTAGTTGAATGGTAGAGATGAAGCTCCTTTGCAAAGTCTGCCAAAAACAGAACAGTGTGTTCAGCCCTCTCCCTTCTGTGTGTAACTGTTGACAGTTTGTGGCTATGTGTGTATCTCTGTCATCGTTTGTATATAGTGAATTCTTCTTGCATGACTTAGAGTTGACAATTTGGCGGTTGTATCTGAATGTTTTGGGGCATGAGAATAGTAAATTCAAGTGATTGCTTTGAATTTGATTAATTTTTCACACTTCTCTCTCCTTTTTTCTTCTTTCCTCCTCTTCTTATGAATTACTAGGACCAAGCACCACTTGCCAGGAGGATTCATGTGCCAACCAGGGGGTCTGTATGCAGCAGTGGGAAGGCTTCACCTGTGACTGTTCCATGACCTCATATTCTGGAAACCAGTGCAATGATCGTGAGTACAACCTTTTCATACTTGAGATTTTTTTCAAAGTTCAGAGGTTTCAAGAAATCTTAAGGGACATTATGTAAAAAGATGGCTCTTCTGAAAGATTCATAAGCAATTTCCTCATCCAGAAACTTGGAAAGTAAAGGGCTAATGTTCTTATGGGAAGAGGAAAGAGGCATTTCTTTGCAACAGCGCTGGATGTTTTTCCATGTACTTACTTTCTCTTTTTTCTTTAGATTAGACTATCTTTGAGAAACCAGATAGACAATTCAGACAATATTTTTGTTCTAGGGAGTTCAGTTTCCCATGAATTAAATCATCTGAATAACAATTTTGAGACTTTTCCGTTTGCATTGCCTAGAACTTAGAGGATATTTAAGGAATGGAGCTATTTCTCAAAAAGTCTGAGTTTAGAGAATTTCTCAGACCTTACAAATGGTGAAAATGTTAAGAGTTTATTATTTTTTCCAACTAGAAATGTTTAAAGCATTCTCAAGGGTCTTTCAAATGTAGGCAGAGACTCCCTCTGGCTAAATTTATTGCTATCTATTTAGTTTGCATATACATAGACATTCTGTTCATACAGAGATTTCTATTTTGTGAGTGTATTTTTGTGTATGTATCTGTGCATTTGGTTCATATTGGAAGAGAGCCAGTTATTACTGTGGTTCACTACTGATACTTAAGGTTTATAACTGATTTAATTCTAGGAGAAGACTGATTTCATGGACAGGATTCTAGCACTGAGGGTGGAGATACTTCAGTTCTGTGGGAATCTGTAACCTGTGTCTCCACTTCCTTCCCGTGTTATGTTCCTAACGTGACTACTTTTAGAGATGAGCAAACACTTGAAATGTCTGAATACCTTTGCAAAGGGATTTGTTAAAACGCTCTGACTAGTGGGTCCTGCTGACCTTCTGATTTTCTAAATGCAGCCTTCCTGATAGGAGTTTATTTTACAAATTGGAACCATGGTTGTCATCAGTTGATTTTATAAAAAAAGATGCATAATGTTATCTGAACAAATGCTAAGGTCATATTACAGTTTGCACAGGTGGGAGCAGGTGACAATTACAATGCTTTCTCTTTCATGTCTATTTGATTTTCCTTAATTCCTTATTCCTCATTTTTTTTCATGTATGTAGTGTCTCTTGCCCTGTTTTCCATTTTTTGGGGTAGCCTTTTTTCTTTATACGCCCTGCTGATCTGTTAAGATACACTCGGGAGAAACAAGGCGGGAATCTGGAATTTGGCATTAGATTGCTCATTCTAATTACTTGGTATTATTGAAAGTCTGCTTTTCACATTTATGATTTGGAAATACTGTTTCACTCTGAAGCAGGCAGGTATAGACCCATCCAGAGTACCTGGGGGAACTGTGCTGTACGCTCTTTCTTTTCCCTCCAACCTCTCTGCACGGGAGGCTTTTTTCCTAAATGGTGGGCGTACTGCTTCTTTATCCTCACAAGTTTATCCCATGCCACACATACATACCACTTCCGGTAGAACGTGGTCAGGAGGAGACACTGCAAGAGGCAGAAAGGTAAGTTACTCTGCCCGCGGGGAATACGCAGGATCTTCGGAAGGTATGTATGCTTTTTTCTCTCGCTGCTGAGTTCCTTTCTGCCACGCAGGCCAGGCATTGTTTTCTGCTGAAAATCAACCAGGGTTCTTTCCACTTTTCTGTGATTGTTTCTGATTTTGTCAAGAGCAGATTGTGCCTCAGTCTGGGGTGAGGACTATTGCATTATCTGACTTGAATGCTTTTGTCAATATACAATGAAGTTCTGGAACCAGGATTGGGGAAGGTCAGCTTTCTTTTGTGGAAATAGCTTCTTATCTTCAGAAATGTCTCTAAGACATCCAGGCTGAGGGTAATGTATTTTGAGTTTTATTCTATAAACCATGCAGTTGAATTTTTGATTGTAGAAGACTTCTGGGCTCAAATTATTTAAAGAATCTACTTGCCTAGTGTCCTCTTGGAGAGTGGACCAGGGCTTTTAGGATTGGATGGCTATATAGAAATGTGAACAAGTACATTTGAATTGCAGAATGTGGGGAACATATAGAATCCAGATATACAGGATGTAACTATGAAGTTTGGCTGTAGACATTTAATGAAACCCAACCAAATAAATCAAAATGGTAGGTTGCTTAAAACTGTTACAATGGATGTCTCTGTATCCAATGATCGACATTTAAAGTATTTGGAGTAACTTCTCTTTTGGAACTAGCATCAGAGCCAGTTTGTTCCACCCAAGAGAATCAACCTCAACTCTTTACATCATAGATGATTATTTTCTGTAATCAAACTTGACCCTTAGAGTTGTAATCTGTTACTCCATAAACATCTTCAAAACAATGTGCCTACCTATGTTAGCAAAGTCCTGGTAGCTTAGCTTACATCAGGAGTTGAGCATTAACTCTGAGTGTCACCAGCAGATTTGAACAAGACTCAACCTTATCATTGGCAAAAGCCATGGGGGAAATTGCCAAGAAAGGAGATAGAATACAATTAGTGAATAGAAGAGAAAGAAGGATGAAAGAGAAGGAATATAGAGAAAATCAGGGATTACATTTTCTGTGAGAAGCACACAGGCGGTTAGTAATTGCTCTGGTACCACGCCTGCCCGAGGTGGCCTGCCTTTGACCTACGTAAGAGAAATAGGGCATGTGTTGTAAGTGGAGTGCCATCAAGGAAATCTGGCTTTTACCCAATCCTTAGGCATGGTATATTTTGTAGAATGCTGCCTATGTCTAAAGTAAATTGAATTCCTTCAAATACTGTCATAAGACCATGTGAATTGGTTAGAGATTCAATCTAATGGCAAAAGTTGTGTTTTTAGGGGAAAAAAGTGTTTGAATATTTTTATTTTCCATGAGCAGCTTCTCAGGAAACCGGATCGATCCTCAGTTAGTGGAAATGAAAACATCTCAATTTATTATTGCATATCCAAGAATAGAAACTGGTTCAATAAGGAAATGGCTAGGCTATGCTATTTTCCAAAATGAAGAGATCCATTCATCGTGTATAGAGAAGTAATTATATCTGGACATGTCTTACTAGTTTCTAAACAAATGTCTGCATTTTAGAGTCTTCCTCACTTCCTTGAGCATGTTCTATCACTTGTAACCTTTGTATTTTTCTTGACTGTTTGCCAAATTTGGCATTTGCTTGACAATTTTGAGGTGCTGTCACGTAGATACGTCCTCCCTGAGTAGACATTACATTTAAGATGTAACATAGGCAGTTAGTATGAGCAGACCAAGCCTGGTGGCTTTAACTTTATTCGGTCGTTCTTTGTGAAAGCATGGTGGGTTGGAGGCTGTGGAGTGGATTGCAGCTTCATTTTATAAAGATAGCTGTAAAGCTGATGTAAGTGGCTGTGAAAGTATGGTGTGCCTTCTCTGTGGCTGATTACCTTGTTTGAGAGAGATTCCCTTGTACTGGCTAGAGAACAATCATCTGATTGGAAACCCAAGTATAATCGATGTATTAAGTGTCTTATCTAGTTTTAAGATGTGACTTTCCAACTTTTCATGTAATAGTAAAATCATAGGTGGTTTCATTTAGGTGATGTTTAGGGCTGTTTTGAAACTACAATGGACAGAATCATCCCAGAAGCAATTTTGAGCTCATGGAGGATCCAATAAGATCTGTGGAAGGACACACAAGTAAGAATCTCCAAAGAAAATCTTTAGTTCTGAAAAATTCAAAATAGGGGCTGATTTTCCAGAGGGTAAGCACCACCCACACATTGTTGGGGCTACATTTCAAGAACAACAAAAGGAATGAAACCTTCTAAAGGTCCTTAAAGGGTATTGTTTATGGATATGGGGTTCTTATTGGTATTTTAAATCAGGGCAGAGAGCCTGGACAGTTTCACTGTGTTGTAGCCGTCGCACAGAACCCCTTTCCCATATTGTGTGGCGGTGCCACCCCCATTGGCAGCCTGTTGTCAAGGTCCTCTCTCCTTCACAGCATCACAAAATGCTGCACCAAACCTGGCTCACTTGCACATTCCCCCACACATGCAAGAAAGCGATCATTTGGGAGGACTTTTTGAAAACAGTGATTTTAAACACCGCACATCTATCCTCACCACCATAGTTACCTTTTAGCATGTTCATGACAGCTCTTTTGGGTTGTATACAGTTTTGGAATCTCATTCTTGCTTCTGTGCCCTGGAGATGTGAATGTGGGGCAGTCTGTGGCACAGGAGTCCTTAACACACATCAAGTTCTTGCTTGGATTTATCCATCGGGCATTTGTAATGGCTTTGTTGGGTGAAGCGAAGGGGATAAATGTGGGTTCTCAGCCCACCTTCAGCAGCCAGCTACCTGCACAACATGACTAGATGTACACTGTGGGCTACTTGTTGGAGAAATTGCTAGGTTCACAGCGGCATGCGATAATAGATGTTCTTTGCTTGCAACAAATCGATGGCGAGCAGCTGTGGATCGTGCAGATGGTAGAGTGTGAAGCGCCTTTTCAGACAGTTTTCTGCTGGAGTGGCTGTTAAGCTGCACTGTTGGCTATTGATTGGCCTTTTGCTTTTTATTTATTGTGTGGGTTTATTTATTTTTTAATGTAGTTTGGCATATTGATTAAATCTGTTAAAAACACATTTCCCATTCAGGCTTTGAAAAAAAGTAAGCAACGTACGCATTACTTAGTGCACAAACAAGAGGGCAGATGTGTGCACATGCTAATTCTGTCTCTTGAGTCCATACAGGTACCCTGGCGTTATGTTAGGAGTCTGTGTTGTTATGTGTCCAGCAATAATTCCCAAGGATATCAGACTGTAATATGTCTATGGTTTTGGTTGTGTGTTTATTTCCTATCTCTGTTTTCAGGCTTTGCCTCTCCAGCAGATAAGCCGTATTTGAGACGTTTACTATTAAAACATCTATTTTCTGCTTAGAACACACTTTCTCATTTACTCATTCATTCCCTGACCAGACACTTCTTATTTGCAGATATGATCATGAATAAGATACAGTCCTGTTCTTAAAGACATTACAGTCTGATGGGGAGAGATGCACGTGAAAGTGTTTTCATAGAAATATGGACAGTGTACAGTGAGGAGTCATAAAGGGAATGGCATCTGCTCTCCCGGGGTTGAGACTCCATCAGCAAACACTGCCCTTAGAAAAGATTTCATTGACAAATGAGCCTTGAAAAATGTGTAAGTATCTCCTACACAAACATGGTATGGGAGAGGCTGGGAAGGAAAGGCAGCCTTCCAGCAAGCAGAGAGAAATATACCACAGCCACTGGTGATGTTCTGGCTACTTCCTCCCTGTCTTTGTTTCTGTTTCGCCAAGCTTTTGTAAATCACATGGTCCTCCTCTTGCCCAGGTGATGTACCTGTGAGTAAACCTGTGTGCCAACACCTGTCCCTGTCAGAGATCGTGAGAGCTTCTGAAACACCCATCCCTTGGTGGGAGTAGGGTGCAGCTGTGTAGGGAGGGTACCCTCCCTGAGCCAGAGGAGGTTCTGGAAGCCGACAGAGTCAGGGGCGGGGCCTGGAGGGCTCCTCTTCAGTGGGCTCCAGGGGACCTGGAGGAAAGCATCCCTTCCCTTTGGTTGTTAAGCTCTTGAAAGTTTAGTTCTGAAGAATGGGTGTCCGGGTTGGGTGAGCTCCCTGAGACAGGAACTGGCTCCTTTTCCTCTGTCTCTACATGGGCCGGCCCAGAGCCTGCAGTGGTAAACGCGTGTTGAGTGAATACATGAGTGACTGCATTCTCCTTGGGGTTTCTGGCTTGTCTCCCTACCTGTTTAGACAAATGCTGTTTCTGATGTTGAAATTTCCTTCCAGTCCTTGTTCTAAGCATTTGTGTGGTTAAAATTACACTCTCGTTAAAATCTGTGCTCTCAGTGCGTGATGTGAATTTTCAAAGTATAAAAACCATTAGATTTACTAATTAATGCCCATGATGGTGCCCAGTTCATTGGAGAAGAATCCCCCATGTCGAGTCTATTGCTGGGTCCTGGATGTACGCCTAATAGGGCCCAAATCTTACTTCACTGAACCACAGGCAGAAATTTATCTTGGGAATTTAATTATAAAAAACCATATTTTTAGAAGGTTTATTTGTGATGTATGTAATTTAGTACATTATAAAAGACTTAACAGCATAGTCATTAGGTTTATTAGCTTTAGAATCAAACTACTTTAAATGCCAATTCTAATGCTAACACCATGAAATTGAATTAGCCTCTTTTGTTACAGCACAAGGAGTGTGATCTGTACTTAATAAATGGGAGTAGTAATAGTTTTTATTGTAACTAATAGAATATGACATTTGTCAAGTTCTTATTATGTTCCTGACACTCATCTGTGATCTTTATAAAGATGTTGTCCCTTTAATCATCCCAAAGTCCCTATGAAATATTATACTATTGTCCTGATTTTAACACTGGGAAAAGTGAGGTCACATAGTTCGGAAACAGCCGAGTCAGGACTTGAACCCCGGTTTGCTGACATGTAAGCTCACATTCTTATTAGATTTGCTCCTATTTAGTCATTATTGGAAATAATAGTTTAATGTCTGCATTAATTGTTAGACATTTGCTTAAAAATCCAAATGAGAGGGTCTTCTCGGATAACCTAATTACATAAGCATATAGGGTTGGAAAAGAGAAACTCTGTATTCTCGGTTGTTTGTTTTATCATATTCTGGAATTCTGAACACTTTAGATGTTTCTGTCTTAATACTCAGGTGAAGCCATTTAGTTAGAATGTCTTTAGATATTATAGATTTAGAATTCAAATATCCCTCCATCGCTCCAAATATTTGTATTTTCATTTTCCATTGACCTAGATCTTCTTATCTCCATTTTTTTCACTTCATTGCAATCTCTTTCTATGTCACAAAGCACAGCAGATGAGACCTTTGATGTGGAGTGAATGGCCTCTGTTGAAATCTGGACTCTGTCGTTTAATAGCTGCGTTACCTTGAAATTAATGAAGTAATTAATTCCTCTGTGTTTCTTAAATGTAACTGTTTATAGGTTCTATCTCATAAGAGTGTTGTAAAGATAAATTGAATTCATAATTGTGAAGTTCAGGGCATGGCGTGTAATAGCGCCTGCAGAACTATTGGCTACTCTTTAATGTAATTTTCAAAAAGTTAAAAGCATGACTCATACAAATGTAATTTTCATAAAGTTAAACACATAGCCAATATAAATATAGAATGAATGTGTGCTAAATTCATTTAACTCCTTCACAAGGGAAACAACAATATGGTGAATGTGTAAACAGCAAGGTAGCAAAAGAATATTTGAAGGGCTGGATATTATAGGCATTAAAAAGAATAATAAAATACAAATTTAGGTTAATATGAAACTGTTGAATGTCTCACAGGATAAAACGCTCTTAATCTTTGATGTTAAATTTTCTACTGAATATTGTATCTCTACTGAACAAAAATCTACAAGTTAATTACCTCACAGACTCTGGGCTCCAATTAATAGTAAATATGTATGTCAAACAAAGGTATATTTTCACATAGAATTAAATATTTCTTGTGTGTGTTGAACAGTGTCCCTATATGACATTGAAAAGACACATATCTCTCTTTTAGCCCTTCTTCTAAGTTTTGGATAATTTTTATTAACAATATTATGCTCTATTTGATTACAAATCCCTCTTGACCTTGACTCTCTCTCACACCTTTTATTTTTTTAACCTGTGTGCCAGTCACTGTGATGAATTTGTTATATTATTTTGTCATTTACACAACCCTAGAAATGAGATAGTCTAATGATCTCTGTTTCATAGATGAGGGAACTGAGACAGAGAAGTCAAGTGATTTGCTCAAGGTCGCAAAACCATTAGGCTGGAAAACAGAGACTCAGAGCTACATTTGACCGCACGGTCTGGGCTCTTGACTGGACTGTCAATGCCTTCTGAATGCTTCAAGGAAAGTTCTTAATAAACACTCACCTGAACACATGGGGTTTAGATTAACATTGGCCACAGAGGTTTACTCCTTTTCTTGCATCAGTTATGCCGTATTTTCTAGTGCCTGCATTGTTATTGGGACAGGAGGGCATCACTAGGACTGATCTGCTCAGGTAAGAGGATCAAAAGCCGCATCAAACAAGTGCCATTTTGCAGGTTTGGTAGGTCTGGGCAGGCAGAGGCTGAGTCCAGAGAAGTCAGAGAGTCTGGGAGGAGCAGCCTGGTACCAGATGTAAAGCAGGCAAGATTCAAAGGTAAGACAGACACAAAAGAAGCATTCATGAGTGGGCAGCCCCAAAGCTCATGCCCAAAGTTATTTCTTTGCATCTGTATTTTATTCCCAGGCCCACAGGTGTGCAACGTGGCTAAAAGGAGGTCAGGGGATGACAGTTAAAGCCAGAGTCTTCGAAGAGTAAAGTCCTTTTGGGGCCAGTTTCATAGATGCAGGCTGTAGCTAGCATGTTGCCCATGGGCATTGCTCTTACTTATAAATACCTCTGATACCAAGAAGGGACTGTGTTGTGCCTAAAATCTGCTGTACCGCTAATATTAATACATGCACAATATCAAACAGATTCAGCAAGAGCCAGGGCTGCTCGCAGCTTTTGCTTTGTACAAACCTCCATGAAATGAGCTGGGACTCACAGGTTAAACATTTGTTTCTACAAATCTCAGTGGACGCTTGGACCTATGGTTCAAAGAGGAAGAGTCTCCACAATTCAGGGACCTGTAGCTTGGCCAAGATTATTATGAGTTGCTGCAGTCTGTGGCCTCACTAATTTCGCTTCAGCCATCTTCAGCATGCTCTGTCTGTAGACCGTTTTTATTCCTTATGTTTAATTATAGCCCATTTATTTCTGGTGTGCTTGGCTAGTTACTTATTGATGTGATGGCAATAATCCACCGAGAGCCTACTGGTTCACAGAAGATAATTTTATATTACCTTGTTAGTCACATACAGGTACCATTTTAATGTATTTTTCAATATAGGCTTATAATTTCCTACATTTATTTCCATTTCCATTTATTTGAGTTTATATGTAAAGGCAAAAGAGATGCAAATGACTTCATCTTATCTTGTAAAATAGAGCTAGTAAATATAATTTGGTTCCCTTCCCTTATTTTTTTCCCTTAACACTTTTTTGTTAGGGAGGGGGCATTTGTTGATTCAGGTAAAATTTACATTCAGCAAAATGCACAGATCTTAAGTACAGCATTATGACATGTTTCTAGCCGCATAACTGACACCCTAGTTAATGTTTATAGCCAGGTAACTGACACCCCAGGTAAGATAAAGGACAGTTTCATCTTCCCAAAATGCTCCCTTTTGCCCCTTCTAGTCAGCCCTCCTCTCTAAGGTCACTGTTGCTTGGGCATACATGAGTTTTGTCTATTTTTGAATATAGATGTAGATACATTTTATATATATATATAAATGGTGTCATACGGTGTGGGATCTTTTGTTTCTTTTCCTCTAGCTCCATGGAATGTTTCTAAGGTGCATCCCTGTCCCTGTGCACCCCGGCTGCCTTGCTCTCTCCTGACTCTCAGCTCCGTCTCCTTCTCTGAAGGAGTGTGCCAGGCTGTACCTGGGATGCTGTCCCTGCTCCATGGGGTAGACATTCTCCCAAGGCCATAAACTGGGGCAGTCCTTGGCTCTCCTTGTTTACCTTTGCCTGATGTCTGATATCTTGCAAGCCATTTTCACATGCATTGTCCTTTTCTTGGTGGTTTCAGGTCACTTGCAGATCCGCTTTCTGTTACACCATCTAGATTGGAAGTAGGTGTCAGCCTGTTTCTTTTTGCTTGACTTCACCTTACGCTTGGAGACTGGGGACAGGGGTCGGAGGGGTGATGCCATCACACATAATGAGCTATGTTTTAAGACACAACCCCTAGGGATGGTTTGAGGCTTTCTATTAGTCCTGGAATAGCCCTGGTAGTGTAGAGTATTCTAGAACATTGTTTTTTTGTTTTGTTTCTGTTTTCGCTGGTGAGGGTGGGGGTATCCTTCAACTCTGGTTATAGGCCTTCTGCAGCCAAAGTTGTTGCACTGAGCTAGTTAAATACCTGCAAATGTGTCTCCATCAAGTGTTTCCTCATCTGGGTTTCGTTATAAGGTCCGCATTGCTTTTTCCCTCCAGTCCCTCTGATGACACTTGATTAAGCTCAGTGGGTGCGCGGGTTGATTTGGCTCTTGCAGCTAGCCGTTCTCATTTTCTTTGCCTAGAATTATGGTTTGTTTTCTCAGCCGCCTTAATCCTGTGGATCTTTGCTGCCTGATCCACGTCTCTTGGCCAAATGAAATTAAGAAGTGTTTTCAAACGAAAAATTTGGACATTTCGGGAAAGTGGAGGTATTGCTATGCCAGGGAGTCTTTTGGCTGTTGGCTGTTCTTACTTTGATCTTTAGATGCTTGTGTGCACTTATTTCTGATGAACGTCTACCAAAAAAAAAATAGAAGACTTTGCATTGCTATGCTTTTTGGTTTTAACTGAATAATTTTTTTTTTTGAAAACTAAGATTATACAGGCCTACTGCTGAAGATCTGGAAAATGCATAAAAAGTACAAGATACAGAAAAATGCATAATTTTACCAATTATTTATATGAGTGTTTCAGACTATGCTTGGCATCAAGCACATAATGGAGGTTCAGACTGTATCTGTTGGGTGAACGACTGAGCCTTGCATATTTTCAGAGTCCGAGTTGTGTAGATTCTAGTGCTCTTTTCAGGAGATGAATAGCGTTTCCACCAGGGCTGGGTGTTTTCTTGCCAGGAGGAACGCTTTAAGGCATGCAGGAATTATAATGAGCATCCCCATATGCCATTTTCTCCTTCAGATGAAAAATGGAAATAGATGTTTTTATTTCCCTTCTCTCTTGCCCTCATCCCTTCTCACAGAAAGCCTTGCAGTTTCCGAGAGCAGTTATACACGGATGCATCTGCATATAAGTAGAATGGTTTTGCAGTGGGTTGCAGTTTGAGGGGAAAAGCCCTTATAATGCATATGAGGAAGGAGCTGCTTGGGTCCCAGGTTTTTTCTGTGGCATCTGCTTCCAGAGAGATGTGGGAGCTTATTTCACATGATCTGTCTTACACCCCTCGGGTGCTCTGGAGGGCCAGTGAGGAAGTAGAGCTCTTCCACTTCAATCTCGTTCATCAATTGCTGCTGAGCTTTGTGTTGACCTAAACTGGTACCTGATAGATGGTCGAAGAACTTAGGCACACGGATCCTGAAAAATGCACAGACACAAAGGTTTCTTGGTTTTTGTACACCTAGGTTTCAAAAGTTTTGTATCTCTGCTGGAGAATTCAGCCAAACCTAGTAAACTGTCTGCCACCGCTCTCGGGAGTGTTGATAGAAAAACAAGAGCATCTGACTCTGGGCATTATTTCCTGGTAAATTCATTGCGTGCTTTTTGTAATCAGCCCTCAACTAAATCTGAAATGGCAGTTTTACCCAGATATCTTTATATGAGTAAAACCAAATGCATGTTTATAGGCATGAAAATAAGTACCAGTGCATATATACACGTTAGAAATAAGTACACGTTTCCTTTAGGATTTTTTCCCAATTGTTCTGAAATAATTTTTCTATCCAAATACCTTTGTTCCTGTGTCTTACAGAGTCACGTGTGAACTTTTGGGTTCATCTCAGTCAGTGGACAAGTTTGTGTGCACCTGTAATTAATTGTGCAGGTGATGTGTCCACGTGGGCTGTGGACCAGGTAGGTGTCTGTCTGCCTTTGAGGATACAAAGCCTCTTTATCCCACCTGAATACTCAATATTTGGGGTATAATTTTATAGAGACAAAAAGGATTTAGGCAGGGAGACATCTTCTGGGATTTATTTTTTCTTAAGAATAATCCTCCTTTCTCCTCTCCCTGCCTGAAATTCCCAGATGGCTCCCTCATGCTGGCGCTCAAGTGTATCATCTAGTTAAAGCTCACATTGGTGAGCTGGTGCTGGGGGCCCTTTGGAAAAGGGCCTGTAGTTCAACACACATATCACACGTGCCTGTTGTCCCTGACTCATGAAGAATCATGAGAACAGAGCAAACGGGGAAAGAATGTCTTGAAATAAGTGAGTTTAACCAAACAAACTCTCAGTGTTGGTAGAGGCTTTATTTCAATCCCCACAACACAGCCCATGTCTTTCTAACCATCTAACTGATTTCATTTGCATTTGGGTTAATTTAGCATTTTTTTCCCATTATGTAAGGTTTAACGAACAGTGAACACAGCTACAAGCAGATCTCACAGCTATTTCCCAGTGTGGGGTGACATGCTGCGTTTAGTTATGTTTGGTTTCCTAGGTAATATTCGATGGTGGCTGTGTTTCCTAAAGCTGCATTGCTTGTCTCGTGAAGTGTTTTGGTGGCAGAGTCTCCAGACATGGAGCAAGGCAGGAAGGAGTGTGACGTTGAAATTCTTTTGCAGCCGGAGTAGTGACAGTCACTGGATGACATCGAGTGTCTTCGAGATGATTGTCCCTGCTGCTCCCCTCGGCAGGCTGTGAGCCCCCCATTGTTGGCCTCCCTGTTTTTATGTCTGAAATCTTTCCTAGGCTCCAGTTCCCAATTTATCTTCCCAGAATATCGTTTCTGTCTTATTCTTCTTCTGCTCTCGAACCTTCAATGATGTAGTCAAAACCCTACCCCTGGTTTTCAAAGTCTTCAATAATCTGCTCTTAAAAATCTGTCTCTTGAACCAGTTTTTCTTTAATATTCATGGCTTTCTGTGCCCTCTAATCAGGCCAGTGTCCTCACTGTCACTAGCACATTCTGTGGTCATTCTGCCCCTGCCACGCTAGTTTCTTCCTTTTGAAAAACTTCTCACCTCCTGACCTGGCTTTTCAAATCCTTCAGTTTTTAGGGCCCAGCCTAAGTCTCACCTATTCCTTTGCATTTTCTCTGACTACTTTAATCCATACTGATAGTTTCTCCAAAATCCCACTGCATTTATATTCAGAACTGAGAGACAGCACTGCTCAGCACACAAGGAAGATTAGTATGGACTTGAGAGTAAGTGGTGGGTTCAAATCCTGCTCCTTTCCTTCCTAACTAGGTGGGCTGTGGCAGTTAGTGCAACACAACTTCACAATATGCACCTTGTAAAAGTCCCAGTTTTGCTAACAGGATTAAAAACAATAGAGATAAAGCAGAGTGTTGGACTTGGGGAAGAGTTTTTGTAAAGTTCAAGGTAGCAGCTTAAGTTAAAAATGTGAACCTTCCATTAAAGACAAATGTCACCAGTAAATAAAACAAGTTGAATTTTGAGCAGATGAAGGACCACTTCTGTTGTGTGCTTATCCAGTCCCCTAGAGAACCAGTTTGCCTATATTGTGGCGACTATAGTTTCCTTAGAGAAGATGTTCCCTGTGTGTTGAGTGGACGTGGACAGAAGGGTTACTAGGATTAGATTATTCAAATAGCAGTGATGTTCTGTCTGTTGTAATTTTAAATGTAAACAGATCCCTGATTATGGGTCTGTATAATTCAGCCAAAAACCTAAGTAAGTTTCAGAGGACCTGCTTCCTTCCCTGTAAACATCCCAGTTTTTTAAGGCAGCACTTGTACAGGCTCCTAAGAGCACAGTGAAGGATTCTGGTATCATCAGTAATTTTATGTCCTGCTTTTGGGTTTTTTCCTGGAATAGGGAGGAAATTCTGGCCAGGGCGAATCTTTGACTCTTGTCACGAATAAGACTGAGGGAACAAAACCACAGTCTTTGCAGCCTCTGTTATTATCGGAATCGCAATACACAATCTTAACTTGTGGATTTTAACTCTTTTTTTTTTAATCCACTCATTTACAGTAGTAAAATACAAACTAATTTAGCTTTCACCATGGACTGTTCACAGTAGATGGCTTTATATTCACCTCTCCTCAGTTCAGAACTCTTTGGGCCTGAGGCTCTAAGATCAGGCCAGGCCAAGTTTGACACTGACCTGCTTTAACTTTGAACTTGAGGCCGGGTAGTAGAAGACCCACCTGGCCAGCCTCTTATTCCCTGGTCACTCTTGACAGGAAAAACCAGGAAACTGTGCAGATTTTAGTTTATTATCCGGGAGGCCTAATGTGCTGATTACTGCCTGCCACAGGAAGATGGCTGCACACTGATCTCCAGTGGAGTTTAACTGAACAGGAAGCCATGCCTCAGGAATGTGATTATATTTACCCAGTGACCCTGGAGTCCTGCATAAGGGACTCAGCTGTGAACGCTAGGAGATTAGACCAAAATCTTAATCATGGTGATTTCAGTAATCAGTTCCAATGAGCAAAACGCCGTTAGCTCTTTGGAACCTCTGAAGCTGGTAGGATCTGAAGAAAGGAAGTATGATAAGTGTGACCGCTTAGTGTCTGGGAGGAAGATTGGCAGAGAGGGAATCTGAGAGATAAATTTCAGTCGTTTTAAGAACTAGCGCTAATGGGAATAATTATGTGGCGAATTTGCACTTTCAGATTCTAGTTGTTCCTGAGAACATGGTTCTTAAAACCCTCATGTTCAAAGGGTTTTAAGTATTTTGTTAGAATATTTAGACGATGGAGGTTTAAATTCTTTTTAAAGTGTCCTCACATGGGACTGATTTTTCTCTTTATATTCAGTTTATTAATTAGAGGGAAATATGATTTATTTACTTCTGATCCCTCTGTATTCTAGAAATGTTTATATAAATAGTGTTTATTTCTAGTGACAAATATTTGTTGCCAAGTAAGTAGTAGACCACAAATGATTAAGTGATTGCTGCCACATGGGCATGCCACTGTTTCATATATATTTACCTAATTTGAACAGATTCTCTTACAGTTTCAACATCTGTCTTAACTAAAATCTGGGTATATTGAATTGATGTAACATTGCTTGATATCTCCTTTGGTAAAGGATAATTTTTTCCCCAATCCTTTTATTCCTGGAATCAGAGCACAGTTCACAATCATTGTTCAGTGATAGCTCTTTCTTTAAGGTCCACGTGCCCTGAGTGCCAGTTTCTCCCGTCCTTGCCATCAGCATCTACTGACCTTCGGGATGCGAAGGACAGTCTGAGCTGAGTTCCTTGTTCACGGCCTTCATCTCATTCCATCCCTCGCATTAACCTTGCTGACTTCAATTTTCATGTTATGATTTTCCTACTAATAAGACTTCCGCCAAAGCCTGGTTACCTAGCAAAGAGAATTTCCTTTGCTGTTAACCACTTCCTAAGTTTTTACCTCACCCTGACCTTCACCTCCTGATTCTGCCTTCTACTCTCCATAGTCTCAAAAGTTTCGCTTGCCTTTGCACGCCATCCGAGTTCCTAGTCAGTGATGCGAATGACACTCCCACCAGTACTCTAAGCCCTTGCCTTGCCACCTGGCCACGCCACCCGAATTGCAAGTAAATTCCTCTTCTTGGCTTCTTGGCCGCTGCCTTATGGGTAGGGAAGGTCCGGCACTTGGCAGTTGGTTCCACTGCAAATCCATATCCTCTTACTCTTAGCAGAGCCCTCAATTTATTCTTTTTTGTGGCCACCCAAGCTTTGACCCTAAATTCTGATCGTTCTGTCTTCTCTCCAATGATATCCTGTCTCTAGTTTGCTAGCTAGCATTCTACCTTTGGAGCTGCCTCTAAGTCTTTCTACGTATTTCTGCATAAACTTTGTTGTTTATGTTTAAACACTTCAAATTGCTATAGCATGGCATTTAAGACTTTCTAGGATTTTTCTTCAAACATAATTTTCCATTTCAAGTCTTCTGGGACACTCTTTCATAAACCTGAGCACTGGTGAGACTGCTCTGTTCTCCAAATGTGCCCTAAACTCTCCTTATCTATTTGGCTCACCCTCTTTATTTTATTCATCTTTATGAGTTGAACGGGACCTTGTATTGAATGATTAGTCCTGCAGAATTTCCATCTTTACACAACACGCTTACCTATGTGTGATTTTTTTCTGCTTTGGATCAGTGCTATGTGACTGTCTTTCCTTGTGCATTGCTTAACATAGTGTCAGCTGTTGAAAAAGAGTGGTTCCCTCATTCTTTTTCCTTTCACTAATTATTTCTCCATTATGGTGCCTAGCACACAAACATTTGTTAACTATTCTGACTCACGGTTAGTTGTGAATTTTGTAGAAAAGGTACAATGCCTTATTTATCTTTCTATTCCCAGTATTTTATGAGGAATCTGGCAGATTATAGATGCTCAGTAAATTTTTGATGAATATATGAAGCATTGGATACCAGTTAAGGGTAATAATGATAACCAAAAGCTTACTTTGGCTGTATATAATGTGGATTAAACTACTGTAATGGGCCATGCAAGGCACAAAACTATTAATTTATAAAATATATTCATTATTAGTTGATGAATAATTTATTAACTGTTCATTTATAAATATCTCATTTACTTCTCATGTGACACATCAGGTTCAAATGGAAGTATTGACTTTTCCAAGATCCCACAGCTAATGAGTAGCCGAGTTCAGGAGCGAGTAGTCCTGACTATTAGTTCTCTAGCTGGGGATCCTAGGTCAATATTTTCTAAGCAGTGTTTTGTGTAAGATCGTGTCCCACTAGCTCTCATTCTCCTTGACATATATTGGCTAGACTGAAGTAAAGGGCCGGGGACTAGAGGGCAGAGGTAATACGTTTCCATGGTGTAAAGAAGAGATGGGGCAAAAGGAAGTCTGTGTGTACTTGGAGAGGCAGGTGTATCACCCTACTGCAAAAATTACTGTTAAAGAGCAAAAGCAACTGAGTATGTGTGCTAAGTTCCTCTCTCTCCCTTGTAAGGAAATGATTGTACTCTTACCATTGACTCCATATCTAGGTATATTCTCTACTCTTTTTATTTTACCTAAACTTCACTAAAAAGTAAACCCATCGCAAGGTAGCCTGCATAGCTAGTGTATCTAGATGTACCTTGGTTACAAATTCCAACATACTCCTTTCTTTTTCTTTAGAATACAGACCTGGTTCTGCTCAGACATGATGTCACATAGAAAGAATGAGCAAGCAAGGGCAGGAGGTAGGAAAAGTCAGGGATGGTTTGGGGAGTAGAAGGTGTGATTGGAATAGAGGGAGAGTGAAGGATAGAGAGAGGTGGTCTGGATGAGGTCTGATCATGAAGTCCTGGAGGCAGAAAGCTTTGGAGGAAGAGGACCAGTGGAAAGAAGTTTTTGAGCAAATGTGTTGTAAGGGCAAAGCTGCATCTTAGAAAGAGCCCCCTGGCAGAGCGTGAGGGCCGAGTTGAAAGAAGAGAGTGACACCCGTGTAAGTAAGATACCACATCCCTTTGCTTACAACTGAATAATCGGACCTTTGAGCAGTGTCTGATATGCAGTGGGGACTCAATGGATAGTTTTTGGAGGAACTAGTGAAAGCAAGAAGGCCATTACAAGGCTCTTGTAATAGCTGGGGTAAATGGCAAAATGGCATGACCTAGTGTTGGCAGTGAGAATTTAGGGTTAGCTTCCACTTGAAAAATAGACCATAAGCTACGCGGAGGCAGGAGCAACCACTTACCATATTCAAAGAATTGATAAAGTGGCAAAGATTTAAGAAATCTACTCCATTTGTAATCTTATGAGCTTCAGTCATTATTCCTTTTAGCTTTAACATTGTTTTTATGATTACAGTTAAAGATTTTTTAAAAAGTTAAAAAAAAACTACTTTTCTTATTAAAACCTATTACTCAGTGCATCGTATTTTAGACATCCATTGGTTTAAAAACTCTTAGATCATATTTATTGTATGATTTCTAATGGAATGAACTGTTGTGGCCTCTCTGATTAAATTATAATTTTATTACCCTTGGTTGTGTATGGCTAGGAACAAGTTCATTCCAAGTTCATTTTTCCCCAGATGCAGGCAGATTTGCGGTCAAGTAAGTTCTGCTACTGTGCCCAGGCTCCAGGCGCCACGCTGATAGAAATACCAGAGGGCTCTGACTCTTGGTCCTTCAGAGTCCTCCCCAAGAACCCTACTGCTAAACTGAAATGCTTTTAAAGCATTCGGAACTTATTTCCTGCCTCAGTTTGAAATGTTTGCAATTTTTCCTTTTTAAAAAAGGGACACATTGGGTACATTTCGAGTGTGTAGATAAACCTCCCCTGCAACAGAAAAGTCTTTTGATACTTTTAAAAACCTTACAGAATTGTGGTTAATATATATATATATATATACATACACACACACACACACACACACACACACACACATATATATATATATATATATATAAACATAGGCATGAGGTACAGCAAATGTTTTACGTTTTCCTTTTTTTTTTTTTTTTGCACCCTTGGGTGTGAGAATTATCAACGCATCTGTAATGCTTACAGAGAGACTATATTCTAACAATTTTGTGCAGGCCGTGCACAATGAAATGTGGAGCTCCATCATTACATAGTTGCTTCATTCGTTGTTCCCAAGTGATTGTCTTTTCTGTCAACTGTTAGTGTTGAAGAGAACCCTCAAAGTGTGATGTTGGGTAGCATTCAGCCATGTTACATGCCTGGGATTGTATCTCAAAAAGCAAAAAGAAGTCTTGGATTTTTTTTTTTAAAGGACAACAGAAGACAAAACAATTGTCTTGATGATAGGATTAAGTGGGAGAAACTGATAAATGATGGTTATATACCACCCCTGAGAAGACGGGTACAAGGTCAGGGGCTATTTGCCTGTGTCTTAATCCTATGATTTTCTGGTTCTTTGGCTTAGAAAGTTTAGGCTCTGTCAAGGAACTAAAGCAGGACAACCCAAGGTTACTCAGATTCTCTGTGATTTTATTTTACCTTTTGAGAAGTAAACCCTGCCACTGTTTTGTGAATTGTTTAATATTCAGTATTTTGAGGGCTCAAGATGGAAACTGTCTCCCTTTGAGAGATTAGAAATTTATTCCTAAGAATGAACACTGTTGCATCTTGTCACCTAAAACTAATTTAGCTGAAAAGCAGCAGCATGGGGTCTTTTTAAAAAGCCCAATTTAATTTTAAAACTATGAAAAATTTCAAGCATATGGAAAATACAGAAAATATTCAATACCCTTGGACCCACCATCCTTATTAAAAAGTGTTCGTTTTTTGCCATAATTGCTGAAGACTGTAATTTACTACTGAGCACATGCAAATAATATTTATAATATGTTAATGTGTGTCAAGTACAAAAATAGCAAAACAAATGCTTACGCACCTACCACCCAACTTAAGAAGTATAGATTCCTTGTCTTTAAAAAAATGTATGATTACTACGAATTTGCCAATGCAGGCTTCCTTGTTCCCCCAAAAATGATGTACAAAAGGAAACTTCTGGGGTGTCGATTCTGATGTCTGCATTGAGTCAGATAATTCGCTTGTTGTTCTTCTAATTAGGTGGTATGAGGAATGAGGTTTGCTAGAAAGAGATCTGAGGACCTAACCATTACTGTTCTGTCCTGTTTTGGTCCCTCTGTTCCCTCATTAGTCCTCCCAGCTTATTCCTGGGCAAGCACTCTTCTCTATACGTGTTAAAGCAACTTATTAAGTGTGAACGTTTTAAGCGCTTATCAGGTGTTGGTTCATACTGGTTCTTCATAAGACTAAGGGGAAAATCATCAATGTCTGAAATATCTTAGTGATATTGGTTTTGAGAGCCACGTGAACGGAAAAAAAAAATAGATTCCAGAAAAAAGAAATGGTAATCTCACGTGGAGGTCTGGATTGAAAACATAGCCAAAGAAATATCCAGAAAGAAGAGATTCTTTTTTCGATTCTCTTTACTGCAAGTCTGTGGACCAGGCTGAATTCATTTACCACTTCTGCCAGTGGTTCAGAGTCAACATGATGCTAAAGCCCAGGGACTCCTTACTTCCATGCACGATTAAGTCCAGTTGTCAGGTTTGGACAGGAGAGAGCCCTCCTGTTCCTCAAGGAGGCTGTAAGGAGGTGCTTTGTGGGGGAGGTTACTCCTTTTCCAGAGCAGAGAGCAAGGATCATCCATCATGATCAGATGGGAGTATTTCGTATCATCCGTCTCCAGTGCGGATAGTGGTAACAAGTCTGTCCTTTTCCCCATCTGTTTTTTATCACTCTGATTGCGATTCATCTTTTAAGCAGAAAGGGTAGTTTGAGGTTATTAGAAAACACACACATACACATAAGAATTACTTGTTCTCTATTGCTCTTTTTCTTCTCCATGAATAATTTCTGCAGACAGGTGACCGGTCCAACCATCTGTCTCTTTGTTATAAATGCCTATGGTTGGCTCATTCCCTTCTGCCTTGAAGTTAAATGAAGGCTTCTTTTGCAAGAGAATGGAAAATCCAGCAAATAAGATGAGACTACAGAATATTCCTGTGTTGTCACCTTTTCTTTTGAGGAATATGAGGAATGACTCTTTTTTCCTCCAATTCAAATACACTGATTCCTAAAAGGTTCTGATACAAATATAACTATGTATCTATCGATCGATCAATCTATCTATCTATCTATCGATATAAAAACTATTCTCAGTATTGGACAATTTGGAAAACACAGAGGGGACCTTCAGAGTGTACAATATCAGTTCCTTCTATCCTTCATTTAGCTACATCTATTTAAATGTTTTATTTTTAGCCTATGCTGTAGTAGAATGTGTGATTGGTTCAAGGTGGTCTCTAAATCCAATTAGGGAAAATGAAATTTAGGAAAAGAACACTGGCTGTGGATTTGTGCATGATGACTCGGGAGTACTATTGTCCACGAAACCAATCAGCCAACCAACATTTGGTTCATGTCTGCACATCACACATGACGTCAACACCCATTATCTAATACCCATTGAAGTATAATTCATCCCTGGATTGATAACAAAATCCTGAAAGTGGTTTGTTGACATATGTTAGGTAACTGCTTTAAAGAATTACATAGTCCAAAAAGGGATAGCATATTCACTTCAGTGAAATTCCACTTCATGGATTGTGTTTTGCATCATTGAAACAATTAGGTAGAAATTAGAGAGAATAAGCTAAATTGAATAATAAAACTTAAAAAAAAAATTTGTGGGATGTTTCCTAATTTTAGATATAATGTGAGGTTATTTATATCCTCTTGGCTGATTTTTATAACAATCTTTCAAGTAGATATTACTACCTGAGAAAGCAGATACTATTACTGCTCCCAGGTATAGCAGTGAAGAAAACTGAGAGGTAAGAATTGAGATGTCTGGTCCACAAGCCACAAAGCTAGGAAGTAGGAAGTTGGGATTTAAATCCAGGTTTGTCTGTTAGGAGCTTATGCTCTTAACCCCTCTACCATATTGTCTTTCCATATGCTGTGACACAAAATAGAATTTTGTCCTGACCACCTTCCCAGAGAGGGCTCAAAGTCCAGAGAAGATAAAGGTGGCCAAGAACTCTGGTGGTGGTGATGCAGGTTGCTATAAGAGGATACTTGGCAAACAGCACCGCACACAGATGGTGCGCAACCCACTCATCTCTATTTACGTAGAGGCCCCCGAGTGTTTGTCTTAACAGGTCTGGGGGATAATAAAAGAAATTGTTGTTTGTTCTTTCTTTGCAAGTCTGCAATTAATTTTTAGCATAAATTTAAAAGGGAAGAATTTGTAAATTCACCGACACTGAGAGACTGGCCAGCCAAGAAAACATGTGTCTGTTGGGTTTAAAAAGGAGGTCTTGTGCAAAAGTGGTTGTTTTTCATTTTTCCCACTAGGTGGTGCTGTGGTCTTGTAGGTCAAATTTAATAAGCTAAGCCTGGATTCCCTCTTTTTTTTTCCCCCCTCCCTTCTAGATGTTGGTCCAGGAAAAAGCCCCATTCAAGGAGGATTAAGGGAACTGTTGTCAGTTAGGTTTGTTCAGTTTGGGTTTTTTCCATCATTATCACTGTTTATAACCAAGATCATTAAACCTGTTTGAAAATTTTGGACACTCCTTTTTTGACTTCTTTTGCAATAAATTGTACTCACTTATTTTGGGTAAGAACATCAATAGTTGGAACTAGCTCACTTATCTCATCAGCATATCATCTCAACAGGCTGCACTTGTAATGAGCCTTTCCTCCTGCAAAGTGGAGCACGTCATGATAAGTGACTGAAACTGTGCCCAACTGAGTTTGTCACTTGAGTGTCCCTGTATAAAAGCACACTGGTTACTGACATTGCTCTGGGATGTACACACAGCCCCACATGGGATTTTCTTCCTTAGACTTCAGTATCAGTGGAGACAAAAAGGGACAATGATTTAAACATTGATCGAATGATCAAAGAGGATTGAGGTGGGAAGGAAGCCATTGAATAGGTGAAATAAACAGCGTTAGTCCAGCTCCAACAGGACTAATCATTCTACCTGTATACACTGAATTCACTCATTTCCATTACCATGCCAGGACTTTACTTGTTGAAGCATTCCTCCTATCAGGGAGTAATTTTCCAGGCTAATAAGACCAGACTATTAGATGGTAGTTGATGAAACAAACAGAAAAGTTCAATAAATGGCTTGGCTAGGAAATAATCTTTATTGATCTACTCACTTCTGTACCAAAAGAGGGGCTAGGCACTGAGGACACTGAAAGTATGCTCCGTCCCTTCAGGGGCCTAAAGTCCACGAGGAAGGTAAAGAGATGACTGAACAGCAGTGTGTTCAGTGACTGGTGGCCTCATGCACAGGTTACCAGTAGGAAGTCGGGTGGCCTGGAAGAACATTGAAGGGCCTTCTAATTACGATGGTATGGCTAGGAAGAAACAAGCAAGCTGCATCTGGAAAGATGACCAGACTGCCAAGAGAAAAAAGGAGAGACGTAGGCAAAGGGAGGGGGATGTATAAAAGCTTGAGACCTTGAATGAGTGTGGGGAGTATGGTAGCCTGGAGCATAATGATGTTCACTGAGGACATAGGTGGGGCCAGAATTAGGGAGACTTGGAGTACTCAGGTGAGTGTGAGCTATTTTTTAAAAGCTATAGGAGAACGTTTGAAGATTTTGTGCTCCCCAGGGAACCCTGTAAGAAGGGTGAGTCATTCATCCCCATTTTCCAGAATTCACAAGAGGATCCAGAGAACAGGTGAGTTGCCCCAGGTGACCACCTGGATACAAAGTCAGTGTGCAGACTGACCATCTATCGTGGTCTTTCCTCTGTGGAAATTTGGATCTTGACTCTCTTTCTCAAGCTTGCCAGGCTACTGAAGAATTGATTATGTAAGAGCGGATGAGCTCCTTGGTTTAATTATTTAACAATTGCTTGCTATTTTCAACACTTTATTTTTCCTCACACTGCAGACAGAAAGGCCTTGGAATGGTTTAACTGTGATCATACTCATTTAACCTTTGGTAAGCATATTTCCGTCAGCATTTTCAAGCAGAAATTTATAGTGATGTTTTTGACACTGATTCTGGTCCTGCATTCTCTTCCTGTCTTGCTGTGTTTGAAGGTGATGGGGAAACCCAGTGTGTACGTGCAGGTATGGTGGGGTAGGGGGAGAGGTGGCTGCGGTGATAAAGATTTAGCTCAGAGATATTTCAGCTTTGCCTGTGTGAAATTCACCTAATAGGAACATGTATAGTCAAATTTCCAGCAAGTCAGTAAGCGTTCCTCAATTGTTTTAAAGCCTACCAATGCTTGTGAATTCTCCCCAAATTAAAGTGTTATTTTCAAGGAGGTTAAAAAAAAAAACTGCATGAGTATGATACTCGCTTGCCAGTAACTCCTTGGATGATAACCATTGTGAATTTATACTATTCTTGATTTTTTCTCTTCCAGTTTTCTTTGCTTGGTTGGAGTGGCAGGATTTACAGCAGACCAGTTTTTGCCTAATTCTGTGTAGACCAAAGCCACTTATGCAGTGTTAGTATTCAGCATCTGCTGAAACAAAACCAAAATCCCGGTAATAGCCCAATGCTATTAGCCCAGTGGGTAGGCAGTGCTCTCAAAAGGATTATTAACTTCTACAGAAGCTTTTGTTCTTGAAATGCTGAATGCATTTCTGTACAAGTTAGGTTTTGCCAACCACCTTGTTGACTATGAAATGCTAAGTCAGGGTCTTCATTAAACTGTTTTCCCCTTAGTAGTTCAGTATTTAGAAAATTTACCAATATTTCCAAATAGGTAAATGAAAATCTCTTAAGTAACCACCTCACATGACATGTTTCTAAAGTGGATAATCATTTAAATGTATTCATTCATAACTTTTGTTTTTATTGGAATACAAAGCAAAACGTAAGATTCATTAATTAGTTTGTTCGCCAACTAGTAATAGAATTCCTGCTGTGGAGCAGATACTGTATTTGGCACCAGAGATAAAATGGGAAACAAGACAAAAAAATCTTTGCCCTCATGAAGTTTACAACATCTACAGCATTCATATGTCATTGAATCACAAGTTCCTCTCCAAGACCTGCTATGAAAACCCGTTTGGTCAGAATCAGTGATGTCGGCACCATCATCCTCTAAAGTGAGCCGAGAAGGGAAAATCTCCATCTGGAGAGGGGCTGCTGGACCTCTCTGTCTCCGAGAATCCCTTTCTCCACCACCGTTCCCACATCAGCTGCTTGAAGCACCGCCCTGCCCCTCCTCTGACCCAGGTGTGAGCAATAGATCCTTACCTCAATTCCGCAAACCACAGCTGAGCCAGGCACTGTGTTTAAGACGCCTCTGATAGACTTGGAATCGCGGAGGGGTAGGCAGACTGACTACTAGCATGGGTGCTTGGAGAGCGCTCACGGGCCTTGGTCACCCCTCATGGGCTCCCTACAGGGCTTCCTCCCAGTCAGAGGCTACCTTTCTCTTAAGATCCTTACATGTGACTAGAATTCTGAACCCAAAGCAAAGAGAAGCCTGAAAAAAATTTCCCTGTCTTCATTCAAAGGCTTACTTCCTCCGTCTCTAATTTCAGTCTCAAAGTCCAGCTCGTCCCAAGATGGTTGGCACTTGGGCTCATGACCCAGAGGAGAGGCTCAGCGTTCTCTCTGAAAGGGTGTGGCCTTGCCGCGTACTGCCAGCAGCAGAGGCGCATTTAAGCACAGCGGTCCAACACGCTTCGGTGACGTCTTCCAGGAGAAGTGTTTCGTTACAGTTCTCTTGGGTTCTCTGGGCAGGATGTGAGTTCTCTCTGGCCTCATTCCTGGCTTCTCTAGTGTGGATGGTTGCTCTGTCCTCAAAATCCCATTGTCTTCTACTCCTTCTTAAAGGGCACCCCCCAGCAGCTCCTCAGTCTCTAGGACCAGGTCTGAAAGGGAGGTTTTATTTGGCTGCCAGTGGATTTCCAAAGCAAGTGTCTTTCTCCTTCTCACTTCACCCATGTCCCCTTGTGCCCTTTCTCTATTCTTTCTAGATACAGAAGCCTGGCTAACGCAGCGGCCACAAGCCAAGGGAGCTTGCTGTGATGTGGCAGGAGCTGACTCTAAGCAGCTTTGTACACTGGGGAGGAAATCTCTGTATCATTACACACCCCAGACCTCCTACTCCACACGAGTTCACGTCTTTGTTACACACCTGGAGCATCTTTATCCGCACTGCTGGCTCATGTCTGTTCCTGTTTTGGTTTAAAGAGTCCCATCTCCCTAAAACTGGCCTTGGGTCCCAGGCCCTTTTTGCAGTGACACAGGATCTCCAGGCTCAAAAGTCCTGTGTAAGGGAAATCTTTTTAGATTAGGGAAACTATTTATAATAGATAGCTAGTGCGGGTGCCTACAAATTTAAAATAAATTCAACAAATATTTTTGTCCATCTACTTTATACCAAGAGTGTGCAGATGCAGTGAAGTAACAGGCACCGTGTCAGCTCTTGTGGAGCCTGAAATTGGGTGAACACAGGCATTAAATAAATAACTACAGGAGTGCTGAATGCTAGAAAAGGCGAGATTCAAGGTACTAGAGGTGCAAACAGCAGAAGGCTTTAACCTAATCTGGGGGGTTTAAGAAGTTTTTGTTTAACTCTACTGTTAAGGAGTTTTTACACCCATCTCCCCACCCTCCGCCAAGCCCTCCCTGCTTCAGCCAAGGCTCCCAGGTCTGTGAGCTGCAGTGACAAGGGAGGATGCTGCCACCAGCAGTAAGCTTGGCTGTACAGAGCAAACATGCGGGGTGGATGGCAGAGGAGGCACGGAATTCACTCCAGGGCATCAGCTGGAGAATGGAGAAAAGGCTTGTGGGCAGACAGTAACCTCTAAAATAGACATTCCATCTGCCTTGTTTATTACTGTAAACCTAGTGCTTAGCACAGTGGCCCTCAGATATTCGTGGAGTAAATGGATGGCTGACGTCTGTAACATTCTGTACCTGACTCTTAAAGTTAGGATTGAGCCCTCTTGGGAACAGGAACAGACGACTCCCTAAACGGGGTACATTGATGGGTGGGTCAGATGACGGCTGCCTCCCTCATGCGGACCACCCCATGGGCCACCAGCTTGTGTTCATCCACCCTTTCTACAAGAACTTCTCTCCTTCTCCAGCCCTGACAAGCACCTGGTCCTGTCAGGATGCTGTGGGGCCACAGCAAAACATGAGATTATTCCATCCACTTGGAGTGACTCATCTTAGATAAAAGTCATCCTGCCGTGCCCACCCCTCCCTCATGGTTTTCCATCTCCTACCCCGCCTCCTTCCTGAGGTATCTATTTTATGTGTTAGATTGCACTGTGGATCTCAGACTTCACTAATCCTGCCTAAAGGCGTTGGAGTTAGGGAAGTGATCCAGGTGGCTTGCAGGGGAGATGGGAAAAGACAAAAAATTTTGACAAGAAATGTGCAGGTCCATCTAGGACTAGGGTTGGCCGCAATACTCCAGAGGTTACTGGAGGAAATGACCACAGTAGTTTGGGGTATCCTAGACGTTCTGTACCACATGTATGTAGAGGGAAACACAGTTTGCATGGGAAGTTCTCTGTTAACTGTGCTCTCTGGCTTTGGGAGTTAAATGATGGGCTGCAGGAAAAGGGTATAAGGGACTGAAACTTCTCTCCCCAGAAGCATCTGGAAGTCAGTCTGGGAGCATTTGCTCTCAGTATCTGGTGAGGCTGGCTTGCCACCATACACGGCAAATCAGCTTCTCTGATAAAGAACTGAGAAAACAAGTCAAAGTCCTTACCATCAAAGGGAATGTGTCAGGCCCTTTTTATAAGGAAAGGGTTTGGTTAATGGAGAGAAAGTTTAAAAAAAAAAAAAATAAGAAACAATACAAAGAAGCTTTTGTGGGAGAAACACGCTTCTCTCTGGCACCACCCCCCTCACCCCTTCATGGCACTGCCCCTTCTGAGTGCATCAGAAGTGATTTCTTCATTTTCCGAGATCCTAGAGGGCTTCAGTTGGGCTCTCTCTGAAAACAGTTGTACCTTTATGATGGTTTTAGACTAACTTATTTGTTTAGTTCCTATAGGATTGTGGGCTGCTTCTGGACCGAGTTTTATTCATATGTCTACCTCTCACTGTTCTTCATAGAGGGTAGGCCTCTGATAAATAAAGGTAGAATGAATAAGTGAATTAATGCATATGTGGTAGGTATATTCACCCTGACTTCTCTGATACTCTTTTTCTTCCCTGCCTTCGATTTTTTAAAGTAGTCTCACAAACCTATTACTGGTGTCTCTAACAGCCTCCAAGAGAATAAATTGTTTAGGAATAAAAATTATCTTTTTTCTAAATCAAGGATGACTAAAACATCCCGGTGCTTCCCAGCTACTGAGCACGCCTGCCTGGGCTCTCGGAATTACAGCTGCTGATCAAACATCTGTCTCCCCATCTTTTCTCCACTTAGTAAAATCCTATTCATCCTTCAGACTAGTTTAATTTTTAACTCCTCACTCAGTGAACCCCTTCTTTGTCTACCAGAGCTGGAAACCTGTTTTTCTTTTCTGATCTCTATGACAGCAAACCGCTGTTCTCATTCATTTGGCATCAATAACACAAGGACAGGCATTTTGGAGAGGGTACTGTGGTTCAAGTCCTGCCTTCGCTACTCAGCGGTGGTCAGTTACCTCCCTTGACCCGGAATTCCCTCACGGTGATAATAAAGCTTTGCTGTAGGACATCTGGTCTCAAGAGGGAAATGCAGATCCGTATATAAGACGCCTGTTCCAACACCTGGAACTTATCAAGGCCTCAGTTAGCGGCAACTGCTCTTATTATTTGCACATATGTTATCTCTTCAGATTGTAAGGTCAAGGGTTGCACATCTTTCCGATGACCTAATGTTTAACTTTCTTTTAGAAAATAGATAAATAAGTGTATATCATGTAGTGAAGACAGTGGTATGTGCTAAGAAGATAAATAAAGTGGGATAAGGAGAGAACAGACAGGACCAAGGACAGTGAGGTGGAGGAAGGCTTCTGTGCGGAAGGGGCATTTGACTTCAGGTTGGATGACGTGAGGGAGACCACCAGGCGTGTGCTTGCAAGACCACCAGGAAGCAGTGCCCTTGATGGATGCAGGGAAGGAAGGTCTGGAAGCTGTAGAAGTACTAGATCATCTCAGTGACACAGAGGCCATTGGAGTAGAGTTCTGCAAAGAAGGAAGTAATCCTCAGTGTCAGAATCCTCTCTTCCTGGGAGGTCTAGGGAGAGAGCTGCCGAGAACACCTGTGGGTTTGGCGAGTGGGAGCTGACGTTAGTGAGAGAGTGAGAGCAGGGTCAGGGTCATGGCGAGGACCGCAGGTGCAGGAGTGACTGGGATGTGCTGAAGTCAAGCCGTGAGGGAAGACAAGACTGGGCAGTAGCCAGAGGGTGATAGATGTCTAAGGAGAGACTGTAGTTCAGTCTGAAAGATTCTATTATGAAGCTGGGCAGAGGGAAAGGAGATCATTGCAAATTTAGGAGAGAGACGATGACAGAGCATGGTCTTGAAGGAGGCAGGGGCTGATGAAAGGAAAGGCGACGGTGGATGATTTGGTCAGAGGAGCAAAGCCACATGCAGAGCAAAGAGAGGAAGACTGGCTGTGGGAAGGCTAGGGATGGCTTCCAGCGTCCTCATGAAATGCGTTGAGGATGCTAGGTGGTGAGCTTGGGCCGAAGGGTGGAGATTTGAGTTAGGTCAAGTAGAAGATGGAACCCATCAGAGAAAGTTTAAAAGCAAAGTTTGTTCTTTTTGCTCTTGGGTGAAGTAAGCCATTTAGTCCCTTTGGTATACAATGTGTCGCCATAGAAACAATCTTTAACTGCATTTTCCAAACTGCATGGTTTTTCCCATAAACACATCAATGAAGTAAACTCTCCTTTAAAAATGCACTCTGCACACACACACACACACACACACACATACACACATGTACACATATACACATATACACACACAGCCCGCCCTACCTCCTTGTTACTTCATAACCAATTGAATATAATGGCAAATACTCTTTAACTCAATTCTGGAGTCTTAGTGTCTTTTTTTTTTTTTAGTACTGAGTTTTTCATTTAGGTATATTTACATAATGTTATTTAATAGCATAAAGTTTAGATTCAGGTCATACCCCATAGGATTAAGTGGAGCTTAATTCTAGCCACAAAGTGTGGTTGGTAACTTTCACAGACATATGCTCATTATAATCCAGGGACTATGCCAGACCCTTGGTATATATGTTGTCCCATTTACAGTCCCACAACCACACTGTGAACTGACAGATGGGGCAACTGAGGCTCAGTGATGTTAAGGAATTTGCTCAGTGTCAGCCAGCTTGTTAAGGGATATTTTTAGTTTACAAATGTAGGTCTTCCTGACCCAGATCACCACCTGGTCACCCAGTTATAGCAACAGGCTGAAGAACATTAATAGTTTTCAGTTTAGCTAGTGAAGATGCTCTTCATCTCATGCTGGCTTGAATTTCCTGTGCAGTGGAGGGAGAGCAGAAAGTGCATTTTAATAAGCTTCAATTAAATTAATTTCATTTTACTTCTTTTGATGTATGGTCTCTTCAAAAAATCCAATTCTACTGATGTTTATTAAGTGCCTCTGTTCACTTGGAAAGCGCCAGGCACTTCAGGGGATCTATGGATGAGTGTGATTCAGCCCCTGCTTCAAGAGTTTACAGTCGAGTGAAGAGGATAGGAGAGCGTAATTTGCTCTAATACTAGATTGAAGGTGATAAGCACCATAAGACGTATCACAAACAATGGGTTCTTAATTCAGAAGTGCAAGGCTATGCGAATAATTAGAAAACTGGCCTGGTGGTGCCTAAACTCTGGAAGCGCTGCGCAATGGAACGCTTTTTAAAGAGTCTTTATTTTAAACATGGTCATCCATGTGTTTGAGTCGAGGCTGTGTAATAAGTGATGGCGAGGGCGGCGTCTGGCAGGCTGAGGGTCAGCGGTGGCAGCCCCGTTTGTGTTGTGGGGGCAGGGGACTCGAGGCTCAGAGGCAGGAGGCAGAGACGCACGCGTACCAGTGGTGGTGCGTGACCTGCTGCTGTTCTTGGGCTCTTGGTGTGTGTCGCAGGCAAGAGCTGTTCGAGACATTGAACTGCAGTTGTACAAAGAAATACATTATATAAAGTTTTTGATTTTATGTTTTTTTCTTTTTTGGAGTTCAGGAATCTGAATAACTCCAAAAATACTGTGAACCCAGAATAGGTCAGTCCTACAATCTTTTAACACATTTTCGTAGGGATTTAAAAGTAGGGTACTGCTCTCAAACCCAAGTTCATGTGCCTGACACACTGTGAAGCCAAACAAAGCGATACATCAGAATTTGTAGCAGAGAAAGTTTTATTGCAAGGGCCGTTCAAGGAGAACGGGTGGCTCAGAATACCCGAACTCCCTGATGGGTTTCAGGGAAGAAGATTTTATAGGCAAAATCTGGGGGGAGGGTGTAGGATGTGTAGCCCTCCTCTGATTGGTTGATGGTGAGGTAACAGGGTGGTGTTCTAAGATTCTCAGTCATCAGCCTCTGGTTCCAGCCAGTCTGGGGTCCAGCGCTAGTGCTCAGCCTGAAGTTATCATCTTCCACCTGGTGGGGGGGCAGGGTCTTGGGTCCTGTAGAGGAACTCAGAGATATGGATCGAGTTGTTAGGCACATCTCTCAGGGAGGAACCAGGACGTGACCCCATGCTGCATTCCCTCACCCCTCTACTTAGCAACCCTTTGAGTCTGCCCTTTGCAACTCAGAGAAGGTCCAGGAGGCTGAAACCTTTTTCCTACCAACAAGAATTGGGGGACATAGAAAGGCCTTTGTAGTTGGGAGGGCCCCAGGGGGTCCCGCACAGTTTCAACCCTGCCTTTTCTTTGATATTCCTCAATCTTGAGGTGAACAGGTGTTGGACAAGAAAAATAATGACATTTTGGATAGAGAGGTCAGTCATACACTTGGCAGAAGAGCTCTGTTTTCAGGCAACTCAGTTTCAATACTACAATTCCTTTTCAACTTTTGGAAGAAGGAACTCAAAACTAGAGAACATGGGCTAGGACAGTGCACTGTGTACAAATAGGAATTTAATAAATGCTTCCTGATTCTTTACTTACTGACCACTTACATTAGGCGCTGTCACAGCCATTTCTGAAATGCACAGCTGAAATAAACACTCTTCTGTTTTCTAAGAGTTTGTATCTAAATAGAAGGATTGGAGGAGTGGTCCCTCGACAGACTGGAAGTCAGATTTCCACTGCCACATTATTGGGGTTGCAGGAGCCATCAATTCATAATGTTCTCAGCACGCTGCATCGTTCTCTGTCGCCCCACGGAGCTTTGTCTCCATCTCCAGCTGAACACCCTTGCAGTGTGTTTGCCTCACTTCCCTGCTGCCGTCGGTCCGTGCCTCCCTGATGAATTGGTTGCAGCTGCATTTGGTGTTGCTTGGATGAGATGATGGATGCTTCTCTCTCCTCTCCGGCTGTTTGGAGCCAGAATACAGAAGTGCTGGTTAGAAGGTGATTAATCTTCCCTAATGGTACCGTGTGCTGCAAAGGGTTTCGGCCCCCATGTCTTCATTAGCCTTGATCACAGTCCACATGACCTCAGCTGAGGCCATCAGTTATAAAGCAGAGGGTAGAGGCCTTTTGGGCAAGTGTCGAGTGCATGAAGTCCACTTGGAAAGGAAAAATAGTGGAGCCCCAGTTGCCAAGCATCCATTGGGAAGGAGTGAAAGCTGGCACGTGATCCTGGGCACCTCTTCCATGACGCAGTCCGGCTGATGGAGAGTAGCGGGCGGCTCTGACACAGTCAGGATGGACACTGAGCAACAACATCCTGCTGTTCCTTTGCTTCCTGGGTGACTCTGTCTGACCCTCGGGATCGAAACTGTTTGGGAATGTTGTTTTCTAAAAGTTAAGGACAGATTCTTGGTGTCTTTGGGAGTTAGGTACATTTCTTTAAATAGGAATTTAGAAATTTACCTTGTGCCCAGTGATACTCAGATAACTGGGAGGATTGGGGGAGCTCAGCAGACCAAGCCCTGAGCTTCTCATTGAGTGGGAGAGACAGATAATAGACAAACACTAGGAAAAAAAAAAAAAAAACTCTGAAGAAAAAGAAATTGGGTAAGGACAAAAAGAACAGAACAAGTGGTGGTCAGGGAGGACCTCTCCGAGGAAGAGACATTGGAGTAGAGTTTGAGTGAAGTGAGGGATGCCTATGGTTGTAAGAGGGGCCTTCCAGGCAGAGAGGACAGCCAGCTCGAGGCTCATACTTCAAGTGGCGTATGCTCATTTCATTTTAACTTTAGCACCTACTAGCACTCACTCAGTGTGCACAGCGATGTTAAATGACCTGGAGGAGGTAAATCTGCAGCACAGAGCCTACTACATCATGGTATTAAAAAAACTGTGAATGTCTTCCTCCACTTGCAACTCAGGGAAATGACTTAAGATGAATTCTTACCTCCCGAGAGAGCTCCTAACACCTACTCTCCGAACACCACATCCCTTAGCTTCAGGCAGCCACTGGGCAGCATCTTTCCTCCCTCCCCTCCCTTTCTGTTTTTCTCCTCTTCCTTCCTTTCCTCCTTTCCAGTCTCCTCCCCACCTTTCTTCTTCCCCCTCCTCACCTGTCTCCTGAAAATCACAAGTGCCTCAAATTCAGGTTTTAAAATGAATGAAACATAGACTCAGAGATCATGGAGTGAGTGACCGATTACTCTCTGTGGTAATGTAGTACCACAGCCACTTATTCCATGTGCCGCAGCCACACACACACCACACACACCACACACCCACACACACCACACATACTACACACACACACACACACACACACACACACACACACAGAGCGGTGAGAGCCGTTCCCATTAGGCATTGGACTGGGGTGAAAATAGAAAATAAGTTTTGTGGGCAGCTGGGACTTCTGTAGCACCTGGCAACTTAGAATGTCATTTTGCCGTAGAGATGGTGGTTCTCACTGCTGCTCTACAGGTGCAGACAGGCATGGTAAGGGTGCCTTTTTAGGGGTAGGTATGACACTGTAATTCATATCATTCTATAACTATTCCCAATGCTGTCTCTATAATAGTTGAAGTCCTGATATCAGTGTTCTATCAGTTTCTTAAAAATCCTGAAAAATCATCCTCATCATTGAAATTCTTTTCCTCTGAACAAGGTAACATGTACTTTGGCCACTTGCTAGTAATAATGACAACCATAAAATTATTTATTAAGTGACAATTAAATATGTCATCTCTAACATAACTATCCATTGAACCCACTTTACAGATAAAGATGCTGAGACTCAAAGTGGTCCAGAGCCCCCCAGTATAAATGGGGAGCTGGGATGGTCCCTGGATCTGACTGCCTGCAAAGCCAGTCCTCCTCTCGCACTATCAGTTCTCTCCCAAAACATCCCTCCGTTCTCCTCCTCTTGAGGCTTCACAGTCATCCTTTGTGATTCCCTTTCCTTCCTCCTTAAATCCTGTGGAATCCTTCTCAGAAGACCCTTTGTGGTCCATCCATTTGTTTCTAGCCCTGCTCCTTTCTTGTCACAGAGCCTTTATACTTTTCCATCTGGACTTTTGTGCTTTTCTCTCTGTCTTTCAGCCTCCAGTTTTTTGCCACACCAACCAATCTTCCACACTGTTGTCAGATTCACTACCTTAAGTACCACTTTGCCACATTACTATTCATCTTACAGTTGTTCAGGGCTCCCCACTGTCCTCAGTGTAATAACAGTCAGGCTCTGAATGCTGGCTTCACAGCCCTGCATGATCTAACCTACCTCATTTATTCAACCTTATTTTAGCCAAGTGGCTGAGTTCACGAGGTCCCTGGACCATGCCAGGCATATTCTTCCCTTGATGACTTTGCTCATACTGTATGCCTCACTCAAAGGGCAGCCTCCTTTCCTATATTCTCTGAAAGATCCAGATCAATTTCTATCTCCTCCATGAAATGTATCCTCCCTTTTTCTGGCCCGTATTGATCTCTCCCTTCTTAAACACTTTCTCTAAACTTCAAAGATCTATAAGATGGTCTTATTTTAAATAAACCTTCAGTAGAAACGGCTTATCCTGCAGATGATGCTCCTTATGAAGGAAGGTTATTTTCTTAAGTGATTAGTAACTTCAGCTGAAGTGTTCAGCTTCAACCAACAGAAAACACAACTGATATTGGCTTAACCAGTTAGAGGTTGATGGTCTTAGGTAACAAAAATTCCAGGAGTATGTAGCCCAGGAGGTACAGCTGCTCAGTCATGCCATCTGGGACCCACACTTCATCTTTCTGTTTTAACATTCACTGTGTATTGGCTTTCTGCTTCCTATTTTTGCCCTTGGTCACAGTATAGGTGCTGTACCTCTGAGCAGGAGGAATGGAACAGCAGAAATCCAGGTACACCTCATTCGGCAGCAAGGTCAGAATTATGTCACGTGTCACCTCCAGCTGCAAGGGAAGCTCGGGAATTGAGTTTTGGGCTTCTTAGCTTCTATAGGAGAGACAGGACTGGAAAAATACGGCCAAAAATTGGTCTTAATTAAAACAGCCTGCAGTATCAGCCACAGCAAAGCTTAATGAATAAATCCCTACATTCAAATGATGCTCTTTTTTTCAATGGGAGAACAGCAGAGTTAAAAAAAAAAAAAAAAGAAAGAAATGTGAACAGTTATATTGGCTTGTTATCAAGTATATGGCCTGGTGGCCACATGGCCTTAAGTTACTTACCTCTCTAAGATGGGTTTCCTCATCTAAACACACTTGTTTGTCACACTTGCTGCTTTGAATTGTTGTGATGACTTAAAGAGGTAAAGCCCATAGACTGTTATGTGGCGCGTAGAATGTGCTGGGTAAATGTCTGTACCTTCGCTCTCTTCCCATTTGAGGCCCTGGTTGGTGGAGAGAAAAGTCCTGAACACAGTAAGAAAAACAAGCAAGGACTGAATCAAAGAAGATAATCTCTCCTACCAGCTGGTCCCCATAAACTCTTCTCAGTAGGGCAAAGGATTGCCTCAGTAACAGAACCACAGGTGTGTTTGAGATTCGTTCATCTTGTAATTAAGAGAGGAAAGGAAATCTCTGAATGTTTGTGAAGGTGTTGACCTATGGATACTGAGGTATGTGAAAAAGACTCACACATCTCAGGTGTTTAATGAAGATCAGTAACAATTTGTGGGCCCGGCAGCTGTACAGTCCCATCCCCTGAAATCACACACAGGAACCCTGCTTCTGAAAAGCGACACTTGGTGGGAGGCAATGGTAGAGTGATACCCAATTAGCAAGATCTGCAAAAGAGGCACATGGGCAGGAATCGTGAGTGATCCCAGAAAAGTGTGTGTGTGTGTGTGTGTATTGTTTATATTTATATGGCAGAGCACATTCTTAACCCATCTACCTCCCACTTCCCACACAAGCAGAACAAAATTTTTCATGTACTTATATTGAAGTTCTTAGGGGAAAAAAAACTTTAAAATTTTATAGTACAATAACCTGTATGTGTACATTTTTAAATTAAATTTTCTATCTATCTCCCTCCCTCCCTCTCTCTCTTTCTCTCTCTGTCTATCTCAAATGTGTTGAAAAGCTATAGAATTTTCTTTTTCTTCTGATAGTAGGAAAAGCAAAACCCTGCCAGATGTTGGGAGGAATGGTAACCAAGTGATTCAATCAGAATTCTCCTGTGGGGACATGGACTCTCTCGGTCAATGTCACAGAATGAAATAGTCTCAGATTCACCCAGCAGTGAGTTATTCCATCTGGTTGTGGCAATTAGGAGCTGAAGATGACAGGAAGTTAAATGACTGTCTTATGAAACAAAGCAAAATAGAAAAGGGAACAGCCGGGGGACTGGATGGCTTGGGGGCACAGAACTGGATCTAGAATAGAGTCTGTTACCCCCAGTTGCTGGTTATAATGCTAGTGCGGGTTAATAGGAGTTGAAAGTTGCTGCTGTGAGATAGCAGTTAGCTGTCCCTTGCCTGAAGTATGACCGTGGCATGTAGAGGACAGTCTGTATCTAGGTTTCTAGAATGTAATGTCCTCTTTAGTTAAGGGTCAAGCTACCAGCTTAACTACGTAGCCAAGGGGCCAGGCATGAGAATCACAGGGTCCCAGAACTTAAGCTCTGGAAAGAGCGTTGCTGTCATGTCCAGAGTCTGTGAACTCCCTGAAGATGTATGTGTCACTTCTTTGCATGTGCTGCATATTCTAAGGAAAAGAATGCATAGCTTTCTTCATATCCAAAGGAAGGCGTGGATCTACCAGCACTCCACTTGTCCCCCTCCAAATGTTAAGAACTTGATCTAGACTTTGTCTGTAGAGTTGAGTGGGCTTGAACTTAAGTTTTTGCCTTACCACTGAACTAGCTGTGTGACCTTGGACAAGTCATTTTTATAAGACTTATTTTTTCTAATGTATACGATGAGGACAGTAATATTATCCACCTCACAGAATTTTTATGAAGAAAATTTGAGATCATGTATGTAAAAATTTTACCATAACATATATTAAGTGTTAAATTTTAGCTATTATTATTATTATTATTAACAAAAATATTGAGCCCCAGGAATGCTGAGATATACCCAAGGTTAATGGCAGAAACAGGATCAGAATTCTGATATCCAATTCACTATATTGGCCATTGGAAAACATGATGACCCCATCTCTCTTCTTGTTCATTATTCCTTTCCTCTTTTGGCAGGGCTAGACATACAGCATAAGACACTGAAATCAAGTGATTAGTTTTACCATTGCACGGACAAATGGTCTATTTCATTTTGGAGTGCTCCTTCAGTACTCTTTTAACGTTTTATCTAAACCAGATTCTTCAGCGGGAAATCACAAAAAGCAAGGAGGTCACACTTGGACTTTTAGCATCTTCCACCCACCTTGCTCAAGAACAAACTGTGAGCAAGGTTACAAGTCTGATTCTTCATTAGTGAGGGGAAGTCTTTTTTTGGGCAGCTTCTCTGTTGAATAGATAGAGTGGATCTAACAAAAGGGATGACAAATTAGGAACTGTCTGTTGGCTAATGTACTGTTTACTGCAGTATAAATGACTGGTGTTTGGGAAATGACAGATGAGAGAGAACACAAGTACGGACGTAAGTGATTTCCAGGTTTCTACGGAGGAGAGTCATGGTTGACTGAGATGTTGACTGGCAGTGGGGAGTCATTGGTGGGTGTTTCGGGGGGATGAAAAGTGCATGGAGAAGACTTTTCAGTTAGTCCATTGATCCAGAGCTTTTGTGCCATATACAGAAGGTACAGGGGGTCCAGCTCGCCTGCTCTTTTCTCACTGCCTCATCCACTCGGGATGTAATTCTGGTTCCAGTCCAAGTGCAGTAATCTCCCCAGAGAGAAAGCAAAAGGGGTAAGCATGGAGCTATGCTCAGCCAAGCTGGGAGATCAGATCCCTAGAGGAAGATGACATAGGAAGGAAGAATAATAAATGTGGTTGAAAAAAGGCAAGAAAGCAAAAAAGCAAGCCAGCAGGGAAGCAAGCAAGAAAGTGGAAGGAGGAAGAAAGGAAGGAAAGAGGGAAAAAGAGAAGGGAAGGAGGGATAGAAGGACAAAGGGGATTCAGCACGTCAATTAATCTAATCTGATATACTTGAGTGAATTTGTGATGGCCTGACTTGCCCCAGTGGATCATAAGAAGCCTTCAATTAATTTGTAGCTGTTGTAACTATTTAGCATCCATTTGCTTAGTTTCATTAATAATAATAATAATAATAATAATAATAATAATAATAATAATAATAATAATAATAATAATAATAATAATATAAGGTAGGCTGTCAGACATTGTTTGCAAACACATCACCATTGTAACTTGTATTTGCCTTCTGCTTTGTCAGAGATTTTATGTTCATGCATTAATTTATTTTTCCCAACAAATATTAATGGAGCATCTATTTTGTGCCAGTTCTAGGTGCTTGGGTTACAGATGTGAACAAACAAAAGTACCCACCCTCCCGGAACTTGCATATAAATTGGAGAGAACAAACAATATATATGATGTTATAAGTGATGGTAGATGATGTGAAGTCATTGTACAGAGATAGAGAGTGATAGGATAGGCAAAGCATATCTGCTGTTTTAGGGAAGATGTTTAAGCAGGCACCTCTGAGGAGGTATCTTTTGAGCAGAGGCCAAAATAAAAGGAATGATCAACCTATGTAGATATCTGGGGAGGAGCGTTTCATCTGAAGGGAACAGTAGGTGCAAAGGCCCTGAGGCAAGAGTGATGTGTTAGCTTGATGTCAAGGAGACCAGTGTGTCTGGAGAGAAGGAAGCAAATGGGAGAACAGGAAATGAGACAGAGAAGTGGATGAGTCAGGCAATGTAGGACCTTTTAGGGTATTAGGTTATTAGTGTTTCCAAAAAAGGCAGTAAAATAACGTGGTGTTTACTTTACAGGATGGCTGCTGTGTAGAGAACAGAAGGTGGGGATGGTGGTGAAATTGGGAGACCGGTCTCAAGGGCAGGAGAGTAGCCAGGGTAGAAGTGCTGGTGACTTGTCCTAAGATGGTATTCTTAGATTTGGGATACATCTTGATGGAAGATCTGCTAGAAGTTGATTAGATTAAATATGAGGAGTGAGAAAAACAGAGTTTATATATCCTTATATTTAAAAAAAAGTCCTTTAATTTCAGTGCTTGGTCTTAGTTATTTCATGGGGTTTTCTGATTAAAGTTTGAAACAATCATAATAAATTATAATTGTAATTACCCAGAGAACACAAAATGGCCCTTTTGTGGACCAAATTCAGTCTACAAACATGCTGTTTTGGCTCACAATATTTTAAATCTTTGAGCCAGCATTGAAAAACCCAGGTATCTGAATTCTTTTGAGAAATGGTAAGATTTGGAGTAAAGAACATGTGTACTCATGAAGACAATTCTTTGCTGAAACTGAGTAACAGTTGTTGTCTCTTAAGGAAACAGTCCTTCAGTTCTGTTACTTCCTGAGCTTATTTCCTCACCTCTGCAGCCTAAATGACCCTGAAGGTCTTCCCATTCCCTCCTTGCTCTCCCCACCCCCACTGCATAGTCCATTTTAGAAAGAGAAATTAATGAGATAATCATAAACGTAGTTCAATTTGAGTCAAGGGGGCAGGGATCTCAGGATTGTTGTAAGCAATTTATAAATCCATATGCAATCCAAGTATTGTCTGGAAATCCAAGTAACAGTATTTTGTCTATTTTGTATAAGAATATATAGTTGAAAACCTAAACTAATTTCAAATTATAATGAATAAAGTGAATATTTGAATCTTACTAAATTTTAATAATATTGTCTCAATTAATGGACACTAAAGTACTTAAAGTATGATTGATTTCAAGTTGTGGCTTTTTTTTTTTAAGACTTAAAAGAAACCCTTAAATTCAGAAGGGTTGGGGACAGCTGTTCTAGTCTGGCCTTACACTTCACTGATGAGAAAAGAAATCCAAACAGGGACAGTTATTTGAACAAAACAGCTCAACTGATTACTGGTCGCAGGACCCAGGTCTCCTAGTGGGCTGCCTGGGTCCCTCTCAGCACTCACTCCCGTACCCAAAAGTCAGGAGGATGGAAGGGGATGATTTATGAGACTGTGAGATACAAATTCTTCTTTTTTTAAATTGAAGTATAGTTGATTTACAATATTAGTTTCACGTGAACAGTAGAGTGATTCAATATTTTTACAGATTATACTCCATTAAAAGTTATTACAGATAATGGCTCTAATTCCCTCTGACATACAATGTGTTCTTGTTGATTATCTATTTTATACATAATAGTTTGTATGTCTTAATCCCTTATCCCATTTTACCCTTTCCCCACTGGTAACCACTAGTTTGTTTTCTACATCTGAGGCATGCAAATTCTTGTTCTGTTTTGGGGATGACAAATTCTAGTTTGCAGATGGACGGAGAGCATCTTAGTATGAAAATACACTGTTGGCAGGACTCCTCATCAGTATACCATTAACATTCTGGACTGGATTTTTGTTTGGGGGGGCTGTGTTGAACACTGGTGGATGTTTAGCCATTCCCTGGCCTCTACTCACTAAATACTTGTGGTTAACCTCCCCCTCTCCCCAAACACACACAGTCGTCACAAACAAGGTATTGCCAGACATTGCCAGATGTCCCCTGAAGAGGGGCAAAATCATCCCTAGTCAAGAATCCCTGCTTCAGGATAGCCTGCTGCTGTTGTGCCCGTAGAATCAGAGTCCCCAGGAAAGGCCGTAAACACACAGCAGCCTGGCATCCTGCTGATCCAAGAGCCACACCTGGGCACCTGCTCACCTACCCCTTCTTCCCGTCTGCAAGTGTGAGATATCAATCCACGGCTTCTTCTCAGTTCAATACTTTGTAAGTATCCTTGTAGTTTTTCACTTTCAAAAGACACTTACTGATTTCCAATACCCCAGCTGCAGAGTAAATGGCTTTTTGTCTATTTCTCTACTTACCTCTGTTAGTTTTTTAAATTTCCGTTGTAAAGTTCCTCACTTTTTATTTTTCCTTTGCATTTGTATTGCTTTTTGTGTCTCTCTGTGTGACTTCCTGGTGCCTTTTTGGTGTGCAGCCTTTCTCTGCCTGCATCGATATCTGTTTCTCTACCTACATCTCTGTTTCATTTTAGGGCATAACCTTTGGGTGTTTATCTCCCCAGGCTGGCTCATACTTTTAATGTCTGTGTTTCAGGGTCCTCCCTTGAATTTTTGGGGTGGCTGCTTGTCTTTTAGTCTCTCTCTCTGTTTCTCTCTCTCCAGCTATTTTCATGACCCCTTCCCACTTTTGGAGGATGTTGGTGTGTTTACATGACATTTCTAGCAGCTATTGTCTTTTTCTCTATTTATTGGCCTTTCTTCCCATTTCTGCCTTTCTTTGGAAGTGACCTGTCTGGACCAAGCTCTTATCCAGACTTCTTTCTCTGGGTAGGAAGTTGTTTTGGCATATTCTGGGAACCTTCTGCTTCTGTTGAGTGATTAGCTTCCAGGGGAGGACAGAGAATGAACTTTTCAGTTAGCTGCTCAGAGGCAACTCTTTGTTTTATTTCACTGAATTGAATTTTTATAAAATACACATTTAGAATATTAAATCCAGCAAAGGTTAAATATTTAACCTTTCATAAAATTGGTGTCATAAAAATATATTTTAAATGATTCCACATCATAAGCAACTATCTTAGAAAACTAATAGGTAATTCACCCTTGAGAGTAACTCTTTTCGAATGCTAGGTGAAGTAAAACGGATGACTTATAGAGATGCATAAGATGTTTCAGGTGAAGTCTGGGAATAAATAACTTAAAGAATAGGATTTGGCTCTTTGTAAAGTACTTACCATTTTCCTGGGTTCGTAAAGAATGTCCAAGCTGAGAAATGAGGGCCTGTGAGGTTCACAAAGACAGTGAAAACTACCCAATCTCCTCAGTTTTGTAAGAAAATAAGAATTGTAATAAATTTGCAAAACAGATTGGAATCCATCTGGTGTAGTCAAATTAATCCTCCTTTAATGATTGTTTATACTATGTATCCAAAATCAAAACCGGTATCAAGAGTTAATCAGTTAAAATGTGTAACCATTTTGGTTCACCAAAGCAAGAGGGAGCTGTAAACTCAGTAAAATTTATTTTATAGCATAACCATGTTCAAAACATGCACCTTAATTGGCCCGTATGTAAATTAATCAAGTTATATCTCTAAGCATTTTTGTTGTTCTTGTTGTTTGTTTAATTGTAGTACCGGGAAAAGTAATGGCTGCTGAGAATGGCAGGGCTGTGTGAAGAGGGCTGTTAAGATTTCTGAAACAAAAAAACAAATGAAAAAAAAAAAAAAAAAACCATGAGAAAAATCGGGATGGAAATTTGGATTTGACAGGGAAAAAAACAGACACTAAACAAAGGAAGGAAGTGTTTCGTTTCTTTCTAGTTTACTGATTTCTTCAGTACCCTGTCCGGACTTCAGTAACCTTAATAATGTAATAATACATCATTAAAAAGTCAACTCTAGGCAATTGCTATTTGGAGGGTGCTTGATATTTTAGATAGGACATTTGTTTTCTCTGAAGAAAAAAATCACACAAATATCCAAGACTTTGAAGCTTCATAAAATTTCTAGTAATTAAGTTGAATTCAATTCTGTCAAATCCTGTGCCTCCAGCCAGTCCTGAGTGTTTGCTGCCCTGGTCATTGTGCTAGGGTCGGGGAGGAGGACACTACTGAGATCTCCACTCTAGTCAGCTCTCAGCTGCTTGCTGTCAAATGTTGCTGCCTCCACTAATGATGTTTCCACCATAAACCAAAGTGGCACGAGCCGGAGTGGCACAAGGTATGTGAGTGTATAATGTGAGACCACGCTCTAACCTGAGGATGCCTTAGAGAGGAAGGCGACACCTGCTGGCCTCCTTGTTCTGTTCATTCTGCTCGGTAGTTCTGAAATCTGTGCACGCCCTAGGACTGGGCAACACAAGAACTCATCTCCAGGCTTTCACTCCTCCTCCGTTTAAATGCATTCTCTAGACTACAGCCGACTCCTTCTGATATTTACTGAGCTTTAGTAGCTCTCTAGTCTTTGAAATGGGTCATTGGCTCCTCCTTTCTTTCAGGATAAAATCCATGCTCTGATTCATGACATTTGAAATTTCTGTCCTGCCTGATACTCACCTTGGGAAGCAGTATGGTATGCGGTGGTCGGAAATCAAGCACAAGAGCTTGGGGTCAAATCTTAGTTCCCCTCCTTATCTATCCGTGTGTCCCTGAGCAAGTTCTTTTACTTCTCTGTGGCTCAGTTACTTCTTCTGTGAAATGGGGATAATCATGTCCCTCCCTTCACAGGATTGCTGTTAAGGAAAACTAGCTAGTGCCAGTCAGGTGATCTGTAGGGAAATAGTACCCTGCAACGAATGTTAGCGATTTTTATCGCTGCCACCTCTAGAGACTCATCCCATCACACTGCCCTCCTCTCATTCTCCGCTGCATTGTTCTGAGTTCCTGGAACCTGTGTATACTGTTCCTTTCATCCCCTTCACTCGGCCAACTCCTGCTTGACCTTCAGGACTCAGACTTCTGACTCTGCAAGGAATCATTTTTACCGCTTCCCTGCACTGCAGGATGGGTACCCCTCTTATGTGCTAAGTCTACTGCTATCTTGACATTTTATGTACCTCGTGTTCACTTGTTTGGTCCTCTGTTCTTCCTCCCACACACACATCTTGAGGGTAGAAACTCTGCCCTGTTTGTCTTGCAGCTCCAGACCCTGACACAGTGCTGAGTTCATAGGATGTGCCGAGGAATCTTCCACCTCCACTGAACAGGCAAACCTAGAGTGAGAATCCAGTAAAAGGTGTAACCTAATGTAGGTTATATCACCAAATATCTGAATGCTAAGGCATATATGATAGTAGGCAGGTGTCTCTGCGGAATACTGGTACCCTCCAGATGTTCATAGATACGTTTGGAATGATGAGGATATGGTCAAGTCAGATAGGGAATTGGGGATAGGTCTCTCCCAAAGAGTTGCACTTTTGATTAGCACCATCCTAACTGCAGTGAAGAAGGCTGCACAACCTAGAGTTTCCCAAATACTCTGATTGTGGAACCCACCTGTATTAGTATGTTGTGAAGCCCAGGCGTAGTGCCTTCAGGAACACAGGTTGGGAAATACAAGTCAGAGCTAACAGGAGCTGCTGTAACCAAGCCTTCTCTCCTTCCACCTGGTCCTTGGACCACTTTAGGAGGTTGTGAGAAACTCAGTGAGGCCTTCAGCTCTGGACAGAGACTAGTTTCAGCTGGAATCTTGCACAGGCACTATGTATAGCAAGTTGAAACCATTCAGAGCTAGAGAATTGCTTTAGCTTTTATAACCTGGTTTCATATAATGTTTCTATGTCTCTCTCCTGAGATATTCTCTGAGTGAAGGACATGGGGCACAGTGGTTTTAAAAAGACAGTTTCCAAAATTTCTGGGTTTATGGATATGACATGAGTTTCAAAGATTTCTTATCAAATGCATCAAAGTTACTTGGGTCCCTTATTAAAAAGACTGACTCCTGAGGCCTCAACTTGGACATGAAGATGAGACAGTCTGTGAGTGGGTGACTAAGAGCCCACATTTGTATTGAGGTCCACTGTGATTCTTATGCTCCCAAATGTTTAAGAACCACGGTTCTGGTTTGACCCTGAATAGAGGCCACTTTGAGAATGTAAACTTTTTAATAGGCTCAAAGTTTTCACAGTCCTTCCTGTTAAGTCATAAAATCTTCATATGTGGAAGTATCATTAGCAATATGGTCCTTATTTCATATGTATATAGAGAAATGAATGCTACATATGTTAAAAGTTATAAGGGTTAAGTGAAATGTTGTATTTTGTGAGGAGAAAGTTTGTTGAGTAGGCCATTTGACTTTCTAGGACTCACCATAATCATCTGTGAAACAGGAATGGTGTCATCTGACCTTCCTCTGCACATAGGGTAGAGAATCAAGCGAGAAAGTCAGAAAAACAAGGGTGAAGTATAAGTTGCTGTGAAAAGTAAAGCATCATGATGCATATATGCAAATCTGGTAAAATGGTAGTCTTGTTACACATAATAATGTTTTTCTGATTAACCTAGTTTGGTTTACTGTTCTATGGGGCTTAAGAGTACATTTGGATCACCGAAAGTTTAGAAAAAACAATAATTTCAGATTAATTGAAAATTGAACAGAGTTGTTAGAAGTAAGGGAAACTTCTGGGATTGCACAGAATAGGATTTTTATAAAGCATTCAGTGTGAATGTAACAATAGTTAAATATTAGGAATCATTATGCTGCACTCTTCTGACTCCATGTGACACACAAATGCTGTGGAGAACAAATAGGTCCTTCATTTATATAGCACATTACAACAAACGGGGGGATTCACAAAGTCTAGTGTCAAATTTAACTTTAGCTGTTTTATACTTTTAAAAAAAGTCCCTTTTCTTCCTGTAATTGCAAACTTTTTTTTAATGGTAGCAAACTTAAGTTCATTCTATCAAAGGTATGTTGAAAAAGGTTAGCAGACAAAATAAATTTGACAGAAAATAGGGAAAATCAAAGTTTTATTCATGTACACTAAGTAGTTAAGAATGAAGCTCTTGAGATAAATTATTTGAAGTGAGTATTGTCCTTTTAATAGGCCTCACTCTTCAGCCTTGTCTCATTTTTCACTTTCACAAGGATTTTAATGTATTCTTTTCATTACATAAAATATGCCATATTTGGCCTTTTCATGAAAATGGATCTGATATCCTCCTTTGACAGCCATTCATGTAAAAAGAACAGGTCCTATTTCTGTCCATCGCCTACATGTACATACTTATGGAAATCATAGATCTTTTAGTAAAATATACTTTATGCTTAGAGATCATCTTAATCCCAGAAAAATCAAAGCATTTCAGTCAATAACAATATCATATCCCCTTTCCCTCTCTATGTCCAGTGATGCATGTGGTCAGAGGTTCTCAATCCCAAATCCAACTCAATCTAAACTATGTGATTTCTACTCTCTACACTGAGGGACAGGAATACAGGAAATAAACCCAGCAGCCCAGGGGGCGTAAACCCCAAATTAATCTTGATGAGTTGCTGTGTTGTTTTCTCTCTCTAGTTGTATGTTTAAGTATTGCTACTTCTAATTTGAAGTAAAATTTGTCCTTCTAGATTTTTTTTGAGGTGAGATAGATGGAGCTAATCATTCCCCTGCTATTTTATAAATAAATATTGGTGTGTGTGTTTGTGTGTGTGTGTGTGTGTGTGTGTGTGTTTGTGTGTTTACTTTGATAGTGGAATTTTAGTATCTGGTGGATAACCCTATTGGCCTGAATTTAAATCTTTCTGGGAGAGAAAAATTAATCATCTGTGATGTTTGTTCATCTCAGAGTTATTTTTTCTTGAAATGTGAAAAGTACTGAAAAGTTTTGAGGTGATATTCTCTCTGTGTTGAAAGACAGTTGCATTCTACTCAGCATGGCTAGCTGCTTTAGGACAAGAGAAATATAACCGTATAGTTACTGAATTCCAAAATCAGTAAGTTGTTTATGTAATATTGAACAAAACACTTCTCCTCCTTTCAAATTCTTACAACAAAATTCCAAATCACCAAATGATATTTCTTGTTTAAACTCCATGACTAGTGATTAATTGATTGTTTTAAATTTCATGTGATCATATTCTGATGTCTTTCCTGAACACAAGAAAATGTAATTTGGAAAAGTAAAATGAAGCTATGCCAGATACTTCACCGTGGCGGCGGTGGTGTGCACGTGGTTGGGAAAAGGGCATGAGAAGGTGTGTTCCCCACTTACCGTAGTCCTGTACCCTGGATGAATAATAGTTAAATACAATGACAAAAACAAAACAACAGCAGAGATGGAAAAGTCACATGATTGAATGGAAACCAGGACTCAGACTACTTTGTCACTATTTTACTATTGTTTTTGGCTTTGTTTTTTTTTTTTTAAAGGAAGTTACAACAAGGGGCAGCTAAGGACATGTAGATTGGCAGCAGATTGTGGTTTATGATAATGAGGGTCCCAAAGGGACTTGGCTTTCTTGGTGACATTGAAGTTAATTGCGCTACTCGACATGTATCCTAAGAAGGGTAGCTAATGAGATGCATGGAGAAGGCGCGGCTGCTTGCTGGCTTTATGGTGCTGCTGACTATCAGAATGTGTGGGAGGGAAGAGGGGGCCAGGTGGAATGACTGGGGTTAATTTTGATACACATTAGGAATGACAAATTTCCTACTCTTTTGTAGAGGGATGAACACATATAAAAGTGTTTCAGGCAATTACTGGCAACTATTTCAACCCATTTTACTAACATCCAGTACCTATGATTTACTCTAAATTCCTAATTTCTTGTTAGGTGACATCACATTTGTTCATATTTACTTGGGTTACAAATAACACTTTTCTTTTTAGACGAGGAAAACAGAAGGGAGGTGCTGTAGCGTCCTCTTCCAGAAACAGACATAGCTCACGTGTGGAATCCTGCTCCCAAGGCAGCCTGTGAGACACTGGGGTAGCGTTCACGTAAAGAGCGGGGTCTTTGCAGCTTGACAGAGCTCCCACTCTGAATGCTTCGCTTTTAACTAAAACCACGATAAAAAGCACGTGTGCATTTGTGTGAGTGCACGCGCACGTGCACACGCGGCAGAAAGCTCTCTCTCACACCTGCAGGAAATATTTCGGTTATTTGCGGTGCCTGAGCTGCCCGTTTCTCCTGAGTTCCTGTGGCAAACCTTGGTGGTTGTGGTCTGTGATGGCCACACATTATCTGAGTACCACTTCCTACCTTCTTAATTCTCTGCCACTCACACCAATTCAAACGCAAAATAAAATGGATGATTTCTGGTCATTTTAGAATTGGGGTGAAACAAGGTGGGAGGGTTGCTCTATAAAAGTGTTTTAATTCCAGAGGGAAAAGAGGTTAGTGTCCTCTACCGTTGTTACAGAGCAAAGTGTCCGAGCATCTTCCCCTTCTCCCTTCTCTCCTGTGGTTTCCGTCTCCCTGGTGCCACATGGAGAGGAAATTCACTCCTAAAAGAGTGTGTCATTTTAAGCCGACTTTCTGAGAGCCGAGCTCAGAGCCATTGCCAAGGCCAGTGGGCATAAATTCAGTCCGCCTGAAGGGAGATGAAGGGCTGCAGGATTTATGACTTATTTGAGTTCTCATACATCACCCTCCGTGTCGCTCCCTTATGATGGCCCTGCCAAAAGATAAAGAAGTGTAGGACGCTTGGTACGGGCTGTGGTGACAGGCCAGGGACAAATGTCTCTGTTGGGTAAATTGATTTGAATGGCTCTAGTGAAATATCAGGTTAGACTGAAAATATGATTGGGTTTAATGACCCTGCTGACTTCGTAGACCGTTGGGATTTCAGATCTGGGACAGGTTAATTAAGGCGCTCTCTGAAGGAGGTATGTATGGATGTTTAGAAATCTGTATAATTATTAACGTCAGTAAACACCGCCATGATAAAGCCTAGACCTGTTCTTCTGTCTCATGTGCTGAATCTCCATTGAATGCAAGAGACATGACTTGCAATTTATAGAGTATTAATCTGGGAAAAACTGGTGAGAATATTATTTCTCCCTCCACATCCCAGAGTCAAGAAATAGAGACCTAGAGGCATAAAACTATGTAATGAAAAGACGGAGAACTGATAAACAGCTAAACTCTGCTGGTGCAATTTAGCAGACTTACACGTAATAAGAGAGTGGAGAGAGGGCTTTGGCTTCGTGTGAAAGTACAATTGTGTTAGACCGCTAAACCGAAGATTAAATAAACGGATTACTTTTTCAATTATGAAGAAAAATATTGTTAACCTTGTTTTTTGAGTGCGGCTATTCATTTAAAAATAATAGATTTGGATTCTCTTTGCAGGACCAAAATTTCTAGCAGATTTCTGGTTTTCCTAAATTCCCGAGTTTACTGCCAACAATGGGCATGCTTCTTTACTATTCTTACCTCCAGGTAATTATTATGGTGTCATTTTGTTTGGAGGCAAGAGTGACTGGGTTCATCTTCCAAAAGTATTACAAAATTCCCCTTTTCTTTTCTTTTCTTTTCTTTTCTCTTTTCTCTTCTCTTCTCTTCTCTTCTCTTCTCTTCTCTTCTCTTCTCTTCTTTTCCTTTCCTTTCCTTTCCTTTCCTTTCCTTTCCTTTCCTTTCCTTTCCTTTCCTTTCCTTTTTCCTTTTCTTTTTCCTTTTCTTTTCTCTTCTCTTCTCTTCCTTGGGCTTTACACTTTTCCTTTGCAGTAAGGAGTCCTACTTACACCAAAATGAATCCCAAGGAGAGGCTTCCCCTGACGCTCCCTGGTCAGCAGAGCCACAGGCGAGCAAGATCCCTGGCTCGATGGCTCTCTCTTTCCTGATTCTATATGGAGCTCTGGACAGATTTTCCATCTTTGGCATGAAGTATGATTCCTTCATTTCAGTGAGTGGCTGAGAGCCCTGGAGCACCCTCTCTGATGGGCATGAGGAGGATGGTAAATTGGGTTTAGAGAAGAATGAAACCTATTGTCAAATAGGTTCTACATTTAGAACGCAAACCATAAAGTCAGCATTTGAGAGCATGGTGCTCATTAGTCAATGCTTTGTAGAATGAAAGTGCCAAAACCCTACTCTCCATGCCGAAGAGAGGCCCCAGCATGGCTGCAAAACTTGAAACTCTCTCCATGGAATAGTGAGGCACCTCTGTCTCAGAGCTGGTCCTTAGGTAACTCATGCCTGTATTCAGCTGCCTTTTAATCTGCTTCAACTGGCTGCGAGTGACACGCTTACTGAGACAAATCTGTTTGCTGGAGCCTAGTTTTAGGTAATTTCCCATTATCTATGTGAGCAGAACCCAGAGCTGTTTTATGGGCTTCAAACTTCCAGGGGTTTCCAACTCAGGTCTAGTACAACACAATTGCCCCTCAGTACCTTTTTTTTTAAAAAAATTATTATTGATTTATTACTTTATCTTGAGTTTTTCTTCATATAAGGCTATTGAGAATCAGAGAGATTGAGAAATTTGTCCAAGGTCACACAGCTTGTAAGGGACAAGACAGTTTTTGGACTCTGTTGTTCCTGAGTGCTAAAATACATATTGTGCACCGCACTGCTTTGCCCATTGCTACACAGAGGAGATGGACACTTTTCTGTACCACCCGTCTCCAAGCTCAAGTCTTGGTGCTCTCACTCTGAGCTCTCCCATCACTCTGGCCTGCTTCACTGGTCCAGGACTCATTCAGGTCCCTGCCTGTATTGCCTTTGCCATGATCTTCTCATAGCCTTTTATTTGCCTTCTTCAGCCTCAGATCATATGTCACTCCCTAGAAGTGTCCTGTTAATCTCAAGTGACCTTCTCCAGTTACCTTCTGTCTCCTTACCCCGATGACTTCCTATACTGCCATGATCACATTTTGTAATTATTTTTGCCTGCCTCCCACCCCAGCCCACCCCGTGGAAACTCCATGAGATCAGGAATCCTGCCAACTTGTTCATCCTGTACCCTCAAGTTCCTGCACAGAGTCAGCCCCAATAACTAACTCAAAAACAAGTGAGTATCTGGGTGAATAAATGTTCCTGGGGAGACAGAAATATAAACAAATGATTCTAATCTCAGGAAAAGTTTAAATATTCTAACAAAGATTTGAGCAAAATGTTGTGGCAATAGAAATAAGGGTGGGTGAGGAAGGATGAATGAACACTAGGGGATTTATTAGAATGTCCTTGGAGGAATATATGACCCGAGTCTAGTGGATAGGATGGCTATAATTTAACCTGCAAAGATAGTGGGGAAAGCATTCTTGGAGCGGCATGAATGAGCACACAAAGATAGAACTGTGTGTGTAGACACTGATGGAACAGTAAGAAGACCTGAGTTCCAATCCTGACTTTTCCTCTTAACAGCTGTTGATTTTGGGCCATGTGTTTAATAAACATTTTTTTGAGAGTCTTCCAAATTTCAGGCACATGACTGTCACTTTTCTCTCTGCTTCTCAGTTTTTTTTTTGTTTGTTTGCTGAATGAGGATAATAGTCTATGATTCAGAATTTTTAATGAAATAATATGTGTCAGAGAATCTGGTTTTGAGCAGGTACTTTCATCCATGGGGATTGTAACTGAGTTTAGGTGACCTGCTAAATTTGGGGAAGGACTATTTAAAGTCAAGGAGCAGATCCATTACGGTGTCGTCATCAGAGTTTGCAGTAAAGGGACTACACTGTGATTATTGCAGTTTATGCATAGAAATGTAGTTCATTCATATTGATTATATTATTTCTATTATATTATACTGTTAATATATGTAGTTTACTCAGAGAGGCCTGGACCTGGAGTTAGAGGAGATAATTCTAATCTCAGTATGATCTTGGGTTCTGCGGGACTAAAAATAATCACTCAATTCACAGTGTCTCAGTATCCTTGCCGTTAAAATTATTGTTATTACAAAAATACCTGTATGTGAACTTAACCTCTTCTGGAGGGTTTCAATAAGGAAAGTGAAGATCAGTTCTCTCTAGAAACATTAAGCTTACACAGGAAGGTGCCCTGTGGAGTATTGTGGTGAAAGAAATGTGAAAAGAGGAGCAGCCTCTTAATCATTTTCACAGTGCAGAGGGGCTACCCCAAGTCATTATTTTAGTACAAAGATGTATATAAATTAAATAATGGTCCTAGGGTTGGCCAGATCTCCTACTGTCCTAAGGTTTGTCACGGTGAATTGTGGTGTCACTTAGCAAGTGCCTACTTAAAAAGAAGAATGAGAAGCAGGTAAGGTTAGAAGACGGGGGAGCAACTGGGAAAATGTTAAACATAGCCTGGAGGTGAAAACAAAAGGAAAGGGAGAACACAGAAGAAAAACGAAGTGGAGCAACAGATTGGCATAGCCAGAGGGAACCAGAGGGGGTGGGGGTGGGGGGTGCTTGCCAAAGGGAGAGCCTTCTCATTTATTGAAGGAAACATTCCACGCCTCTTTACCGTGTGGCTGCCTCTTTGAAAAGTGAGCAGGTGTGTTGGGGGCCTGTCCATCTTTCTTACAAGCAAACAACTCCCTGAACAGCATTCCATTGGATCCCTATTTTCTGTAAGAATCCCAGCAAAATTATAAGGCTTGGCTGATTGATGGCTTTTTCCATTAAGCAGTCAACAAAGTAAGCGAGCTTCGAGCTGGATTCTTGATGTCATCTTACAAGGGGAAGAATTGCTGAAATTCCAGTCTTATTTGATCCACAATCACTCTTACTGGATGAAACACTTAACACATAGTTTTCCTATTATCCCTATTTTAGAGATGAGAAAACTGAGGCTGAGACCCGCTGAATAATTTACCCAGGTTCAAATAGGTCCTGAGTGGTAGAACCAGATTTGAATTTCATTCTCTCTGACTCCAAAGCTCATACTGTATTTTCCATTTTTTAAAATAAAAATTAGTATGTATACATAATAAATAGGATGAGATTATGTTTTATTAAAGGCTGATTTTGAAATACAAGATTATCTTTGGAGAAAGTATCCTTTTCTTTCTTTCCTTAATGTTGTTTGGAAATTAGAATAGGAAAGATATGGCAAGTGTGCCTTTGTGTTGGAAGTAGCTAAAATTGCTCACTTTAACAATACAGTTCTGCCATCTGGGTTATTGCAAATTCTCCTAAATTGGTATGGTCTGTCCTGCTGGCTTGGAAAAGGCGCAACTAGTTCAGGGGAAAGGATTCAAAATGCAGTTAAGGGATTTTTTTTTTTTTTTGGGGGGGGATGAGATTTTGTTTAATTATCACTGCAGTAGAATGGCTGGCCAAAGTCAGAAATCTTTTATTTCCGCTCAGTGAGCAGCCCAATAAAGCTTCAGAACGTACAGTACAAACAAATGGCATTTCATTTTTTTCCTCCTCTTAAAAAAGTTAATCAAGAATTTATTTTTTAGAATAATCCTGTGTTAAATCAGGCAGCCAGACAATGAAATTGGAATTAAAGAAAATGAAATGGTGGGAATTATCATAAAAATATTAAAATCTGTCAAAAGCCCTACCAAGGGAATTGGTTAATAAGCACCTAAAATTTATTGCCCTCTGGGTTCTCTTTTCACTGGCTTCTTTACGGTTCTTCAGTTTGCTCCCGTCGACACCACTTGACAGATACCCGTTTTAGCTATGAAGGTGGCCAGTAGACTTGAGAGCAAAGCAAGGCTGTGGCAGGAGCCAGGAAGTCAGGAAGGGTCTGGGTTAATATGGATTAGGATCAAGGATTTTAGCAGGTGAATGAAGCCAGTCTGCACGGTGACCCTCCATCACTTGAGGCCTGCCAAGTATTCCTGCTAGAAAAACAACTGAAGTATTTGAAATGACACATTCATCCAGTTTTCCCAAATCCTTTATTTCTGAGGAGTACCAGGTCTTAGAGATACGGCCATAGACTTGGGGAAGTCCGTTTGCTCCTCGCATCTTGGGACCTGCGGTCTGGGACAGCCCTGCTGTCCCTGTGGGCAGGCCGCCCTCCTGTGAGGCCGCCGCGGGCTGTGGATGGCTGCCCTCTGGCAGACGGCAGAGCACGTCGCGGCTCTTTGTGAGTGGGTACCGGCTGCCTCCCCTGCGGATTCCAGGTCTATAAAGCATGGTGAAAAGGTCTTTTTCGTCTCTGATGGCATGCCAGTGTGGGGTTGAGAGACATTCATTTCCACTGCGGGAAATTTAAAGTTACCATGTGAAGAATCTTTTCTGATTATATCTTGACTAAAGGATTTCTCTACCTCAGCACTAGTGACATCTGGGACGAGATGATTCTTTGTTGTGGAGCAGTCCTGTACGTCAAAGGATGTTCAGCATCACCTCTGGACTCTACTCACCAGATGCCAGTAACACCCTCTTCCAGTTATGACAACAAAACATGTCTCTAGACCAGATGTCCCCTGGGGAGGCAAAATTGCTCCTGGCTGAAAACCACTGCCTTAAGATTTTGTGCCCTTTGAAATAAGACCACTGATTTTTTTTTTCCATCCTCCTAATTACGCTCAGTAAGGTGAGGCCTCCTTTTGAGACAGACTTCCAGCATAAATCCCTGATTCTTTTTGAGAAAACATACTGCATTTTCCTCTTTAATGGTGTCCTCAAATGTAAAATAGGAATTTGATGGAAGCAGTAGCTGTATGCACATATTTTTGGGCCAAAGTCCCCTGAGTTCGTTAACAACTTGCTACCAACTTGGCCAAGTGACTTCACAGTTTTAAGTTGCCCTTTCTGTATCCGTGAGATGATTGAAATGACAGTTGTACCTTTTTCACAGTTGTCGTGGTGATGATTAAATGAGATAGAGCAGTGAAAGCATATAACACAATGCCTGGCATGTGTTCAGTGCTTGATAAACGTTTTTTATTCTATCTATACCTTCAAATAAAAGTAGTTATTACTATAGCTGATAAAACTTTGGAAAAATCAGTTGGCTCGTTATTATTAAGCAAACTTTTACTTTTTTCTTGACCACATTTTTTTAAATCTCAGAAAGTAGACTTGCAAGTGTGTGGGTGCATACACACACACACACACACACACTGTCTGATGAACTCTCTGATTTTACACGCTGCCTTTGGACAAATCCCGGATGTTTGGTTAACTCTTCTAGGTTTTTCTGCTTTTGCTTTCACTGTTCCCAGCTTTTTCCTCCCATTCTTTCCTCCTGGAGCCACCATCAGATGAAGCACGTATCATCTTCTTGATTTGCAGCCCTTGCGCCAGTGAGAAAACTCCTGTAGTGGCTTTTGATTTTGTGCCTCATTACTTAGGCCTCCTCATAAACACCATGGCATCTTAAAAAAGAAACCAAAAAAAAAAAAAAAAAAAAAATCAAAAACAAAACAGCAGCTTTGGGGGGGGCAGAGTTTTATCAGATCTGTGTCTGTAACGGCACAGTAACATAGGAAATGAGAAAGATCCCTTGTTTTGTATGTTTTATTTTTGCTGCAGAAGCAAAGTGACCTTGAGGGAGCACCGGCTCCATGCTAGCTTTTCATGGCGTTGCCCACACCCCTCCTCCTTCACCTCCTCCTGCTCCCCTTCCAGCCCCACGACAACCCAGCCAGCGATCACTCTTGCCCTCCTGCTCCAAATTTATGACCAAGAACAGGCCGTAAACAGAGAGGGCCAATCCTAATCCTGGGCACTGCACCTTCCTGTTTGCTGGAGGCGCGACAGCTTGATGGGACCATAAAGAACCAGCCTGCATCCCACTCACCCCATGAATCAGGCCCTCTGAGAATGACCCGGGGAGGGGGGTGAGCTGCCGGGAGTGCAGGTGACTCAGAGCCCGAGACTGGGCTTCCCTAAGCTGCCTGGAGACAAGGCTCCCCGAGGATGTCCTCTCTGTGGTGTGGCCTGACACTTCCAAGTAGTCTCACGACTGAGAGACCTCACCAGCTCACAGATGCGCAGGGAGCAGCCTTTTTAAGGGATCCCTGTGAAATAGCCAAGGCCAGTCCCGCTTACTGATGCTCAGAGAATTGCCAAGGTACCGCCTGGAAAAGCTCTCCCACAGGAAATGTTTGAGGAGTAAGGACACACCTTTCACAGATACCTTCTTCCTCCGTTAGTTGCCTCTCAGTGTGTATGTGTGAGAATCACCAGGGTGGTCTTGTTCAGTTACTGATTCAGTTGGTCTGGTGGGGACTGAGAATCTGCATTTTCATAAGCCACCAGGTAAGGCTGATGCTGTTCATCTTTCAGCCACATTGTGAGTAGTGAGATCCTAGAGGGTTTGAGAGCTTTCTTTTCCTTCTACCTCTTTTCCCATCCTGGAATTGTTTCTTTTGGAGTGGTACTTGCTAGCTTTTACAGGAAAGAGCAGTGATCTCCCCAGTTGGTTTTGGGCAAAACAAACTTCCTCTGTGCTTAGGAAATATTAGAAACTCTCAGAACTACAGACATCTAGTTATTATTGAGCTTACTTTCCATCCCCTAATATGATTTAAAAAAATTCTCCTGGTAAGTGACCTTCTGGGTTCTTCTCAGGTCACTGCTGCAGGTGAGGGGTCTCAACCCCGCACTGCGGAGAGCAGCCCGGGGAGGCTGAACGTTTGTACGTGTGCATGAGGTTTGGAAGGAGTCCTTTTCTTCCATAAGGAAGGCCCATAAGCTGACATTAGCGAAGAGTAAGTATGCTTGTGGCTCAAGGATTTAATCTTAAGACATGCTCCCAGACAGGAAAACATTCCCATGGGTCTGCCTAAATGAAAAAGGCTGTAGACCTAACTCAGCTTTACTTTCTCTAGCAAACCCTTCCCTTCATGCTTTTACCAATATATGTGATATTTACTTACTTACTTACTTACTTACTTACTTACTTATTTATTTATTTATTTATTTATTTATTTATTTATTTATTTATTTATTTATTTATTTATTTATTTATTTAAAGTTCATATATATGCACTATTCATTGTTTCTAAGAAGTCTGGAGCTTTCGCCTTTTAACCTGATGGAGTTAAATGATATGTGACTTGACTCTATGGAGACACAGGGTCACGTAGTGGAACAAGCACGGGGTCTGATTCCGACAACGTGGGCTCAACTCTCGGGCCAACTGTTGGCTGTGCAGCCTGTCTGTGGCTACTTCCCTCTCTGAGCCTAAATGTCCTCCTCTGTAAAAACTTGATAATAGAGACTTACGGGGATACTTTTGAAGATTACATGAGATGAGATAGAAAGGTCTGATATAATACCTGGCACAGTATTCACTCCATAAACTTTAATTTCATTCTACCTTGAAGCAGGCTGTTTCTATTAAATTTGACAGAACTGAGCAACTGTAGTAGTGACTACTTCTAGAATCCGCCTGTCTGGGTTTGAAACCTGGCTCAGCAACTTCTCTGCTGTGAGGCCACTGATGTGTTTTTAAGTTATCTAGGTCTTATTTTTCTGGATTTTGAAGATTAAATAAGTTACCACATATGAAACACTCAGAAGAGTTTCTGGCACATAATAAGTGTTCCTAATACTATGATATAGATTTTACTTCTAGTTACCCTTAGAGAGTAAAAACCAAGTCAACAATCGCCCCGACTGCCCCCCCCCAAAAAAAACCTGAAAAGAAATAAACAATAACAACCCCCCCCCCCAGCAGCAGCAGCTACCTACTCTAAGTTTTGGTACAGTATCTAAAAAGTTATTCTCCCAGATTACTCTGGAGCAGTTCAGACCTGGCAGGATTTAAATGTTTTAAGTTACAGCCTTGAGAAAAGTTAATTTGGGACGGCTCATAAACCTAAATTCACAGCTAAAATTATAAAGCTTCCAGAAGAAAATACAGGGAGATATCTTTGTGACCTTGAGGTAGACAACAGTTTCTTGGAGAGAACACAGAAGCACTAAGCAGTAGATGGGTGTTCATCCAAATTAAAATTTTCTGCTCTTTGAAGAAAATCCTTAAGAAAATTAGAGGGTGAGGTGCAGCCTGGGAGAAAATGTTCTCAAGATACATATCTGAAGACAGCCTGGTTTCAGAATATATAAAGGTCGCCTATGAATCATTCATAAAAAACTAGTAAACACTGGGCAAAGGAATTGACCTCATAAAAGAAAACAGACAGATGGCCAGTGGGCTTATGAAAACATGGTCCGCATCGTTAGGGAAATTAAAATCACAGTGAGGTCTCATTTCATAATCGGGAAAATGATTAAAGTTAGAAAGACTGAGGACACCAGGTATTGGTGAACATTGGGAGTGCTGGAATTCTCATCCGCAGCAGGTAGGAATGAAAACTGGGATGACTGCTTTGGAAAATCCTCCGACAGTTTCTAATACTAAAATTAAGCTTAGTTTATCTAAACTAAGACCCAGCAAGTTCACTTTTAGGTATTTATCCAAAAGAAATGGAGACGTATATAATCAAAAATACTTACATAAAAACATTTGTAGTAGCTTTATAATATCCTCAAAAGCCTCAGAGGAAACGTGCCAGGTGTCCACCAGCAGGAGAATGGATAAACACAAGATGATGTATTCATATGATGGAATACTGATAGTCAATAAAAAAGAATGAACTGTGGCTAAATGCAGCATGAACGTATCTCCAAACCTGTGTATTATGTGGGGGAGAAACATGAAAGAGTACATGTTACATAGTTCCATTTATATAAATGGAACTTATGAACAAGCAACACCAATCGGCATTGGGAATCAGAACACTGATTACCTATGAGGGGTGGCTATTGACAAGAAGGCGCATGAGAGACCTTTCTGGGATGATAGAAATGTCCTGTATCATGATGAGAGTACTGGTTTATGGATCTGTTGATTTGTTAAAACTCATTCAACTGTATACTTAAAATCATGTGTTCTATTCTAGGTCATTTTACCACAAATCTATATATATTTAATATATAATAAATATGTAAGTCATACATATATGAATCATAATCATATACATAATCAGATACATAAATTTTGAATTATTCTTGATTCTAGGAGAGTCTCTCTGAGCCAGATTATTTACTTTATTCTTTCCCTCCATCAGAATTTCTGCTCTGCAGCTGGCCATCATCTAGAGAAGAGAGAAATAGAGATATTACAGTAAACTAAAACCCCTTAATTAATTATGTATGTATAAATACCTAATACGAATCATTAATAAAAAAACAGTAAAAGTTGGGCAAAATAATTTTGTGTCTTTCAAAAGCCTGTACCTTCCCCTCTAGGTAAGTTATTCCACTGTGAAGCCTCTCCAAGGGGAATCTGTAACAACTGCCCTTTATCTCTCAGCTTCTGCACTTTGGCTTTCTGATCCCTGTCTTGTCCTGGATTATCTGCTGTAGAATAGAATTGATGGCCCTTTCCACTTCAGTTGGGCTCTTCATTCAGATTTTCCCTTGCACATTATAAGCTCTAATTCATTAACATCATCATAAAATGGTAATGTCCTGTGAGAAGGAGAGGTGATGGCACCAATTAAAATAATCTTCTTGTAGTCGCACATCAAATCAATGTCAGTGCAAACACTTGAACCAAGAATTGATGCTTCCCCATTCCTCTGCCAGATTGATAGCGGCACGGTGGTTAAAACAGAGATGAAGCCCCGGTCCATGCTTACAGAATGTGCCATGCTGCATTTGACACGTGGATCTGCTAAGAGCAGAGACAAGGAAGGAGAAGAAATGGACCTGGCCTAAACATAGACTTCATCAGCAATACATACCATTTGTCTTAAAATAGCCATAAGGATGTGTATTAAAAATATTCATGCACTCATTCATAGGATTTCAGGGCTGGATTGGAGCTCAGTCTTTTTTATTGTTGACTTAATTGAAACCCAGATCAATGTGCCCAAGGTCATCTAGCTTGTTTTTTTCCCAGATCCGCTGACTCCTATCCCTGAGCTGTTCCCACTGCAGTCTTCATGTGTTCCAGATCACATGAGAGATTTCCCTCTTCCTTGCAACTATTCTGTATTTTAAGTTGTAGCCTTTAAGAAGCATTTAAATACATTGTTTCATGTGGGCATGCGGTATTAAATAAATAATACAAACATTATCTCACACTGCAAGGAGTTTAATAGTAACTGACAGTTGAGGAGTAAGCATTCTGTGCCCAGTACTCTTTTGAACATTTTACCTGCATGAATTCATTTAATTCTCACGATATCCTGCTGTGTTGCTATACTACTGGGGATACTGTTGTTAGTCCCCATTTTACAGTTGCAGAAGCTGAAGCCTAGGGAGGTTTAAAACCTGCCTCAAATGCAGTTTGCAAATGAGTGCAGGACTGGAGATGCAGAATGTTGCTTCTGGCTACCACACCTCTCTGACCTGCTTCCTCTCTGTAGGGGAGAGATAGAGAAGATTATTTCCTCTGGAAAAAGAACTAAAATTTCTCCATGAAGTAAACCTATGAGTGACTAATGAATGTGTATGATCACTGCTGAGATTAAATAGACAGTTGTCACTGTACAACGTGGTTCATTTCCTTTGAATTTTCACAACTCAATGAGATGGTGTTATTGTTTGCATCCCCTGATTACATGTGAAGAAACTAAGGCCTGCAGCATTAAAGGACCATGCCTGTGGCCACACAATGGGGAAGAGTGTGAACCCGGACAGGCTGGCTCCTGGGGCCGCTTCCCCTGGAGAACTACAGAGATGCTGAACTAAAATGACATTTGTTTGGTCCAGCTCTAATGAGATACTAAACAGAGAATGCACTAAATGAAATTTCACTGGAGAAATATTTGCACTTAGCTATTTCTGAGCTGGAAAGTCTCTGGTTTGATATAGACTGCCTTTGTTTTTATGGCACTGGCATCAAGCCGATACCAGAAAGAACTGGCTTTTCTCCAAGGTCTCCCTGGGTAGTGTGACCTGACACATTTCATGGTTTAAGGCAGTAATTCGCAAGGAAAGGTAGCACTGGGAGGGATGGCAGTGCCCTCCCAGGGGAGGTGTCAACATCTGGGAGACAGGGAGGTGAGGCTTATTCCAAACACAAAGCAGAGCTGGAGGATTGGTTTTGAACTTGACCTAGAACTTGCTCTTCCATCTCCCCTAGATAGGGTGGAAAAGTTTGCATCAGGCAAGCAGAGTCAGCATTCACACTGGTATCTTGTGACTGGAATTAAAAAAAAAAGTTTCCTTTTCTAAAGTTGTTTTGGTTTTGATTTATGTTTAGTCACAATTTTTAAGTTATTTAATTTTTAATGCTTTGTAAGTGAGTGTTGGGATTTTGTTTCAGAGGAACACTCTTTTTAAATTTGAGGAAAACTGGTTTAAACAGAGATAGGAGTAGCGACCATATCCCCATTCCTGGTGTGGACGTGTTGAAAAGAAGTCCTGGTCGTGCCTCTGAGGCGTTTTGAAGACCTTGGATTCCACTCATCCAAAGTGAATTCTGTGCATTTGTTGGGACTTCAAAATCACGGGAAGTGTTTCTAGGGAATCTAGACCCTCAGTAGGAGGAAGAAATTATTTCTAGAATAAAACTCAGATAAGCCTTGGGCTAAGAAACTCGTAGTTCACGTTGTTACAAAGAACTAAGGCTAACTTTTTGGAACACCAGCTTCCCAGAACAGCTGAGACGTGTGAATTCTCGTTTATAAACTCCATAGTCTCTTGTAGTTACCCTGGACTGATTTTTGACTTGTAGAGAGTCAGAAATGTGGGCTACATTCTGCACAAGTCTGTGTCCTGGTAAGCTGAGACAGAAAGCTCGTTTGGGATTTGAACTTGGGTTATCTGACTCCAGAGTTCATGATTAGCCATGATGCTACAATGCATTCAATAATGAGGGCATCTGTTTTATATTGGATGGTCAGGAGGTGACTCTCAAAAGAAAAGTCATGAAAGCTGAAACTGGAAATATAAAGTTTTGCAGGTGGAGTGTGTGTATGTGTGGTTTTTATGTTTGTATCATGTGTGTGTGTGTGTGTGTGTATTGTGTTTGGAGTAGAGCAGGAAGCTAACAGTGTATTAGCAGAGGAGGCAGCATGCGTGATGGTCCTAAGGAAAAAGAGATTGAGAGTGAGAAGAGAGATGGAGGTTTGGATAATTCAAATGGAAAGGCCAGTGAACTGAAGGCTGAAAGCTTATGGTAGAAGTGGAGATACATGTGAGGTTGGGGTGGTGTAGGGTCGGGGCAGAACCACAGGGTCTTACATGCCAAGTTTGGAATGTAGAGTCATTGAAAACTTTTAAACCAAAGAAGTTACCTGGGAAGTGGGGTGGGTATAGCTCAGTGGTAGAGCACATGCTTAGCATGCACAAGGTTCTGACTTCAATCCCCAGTACCTCCATTAAACAAACAAACAAACAAACCTTATTTACCCCCAAAACAAGAAGAAGAAGTTACCTAATTCAATTGAAATTTAAAAAAAAAAGTCACTTTTGCTGTCGGGACACAAGAGTCTGTGGCTCTTGAAGTTGCTCAGGCAAGAGATGAAGGAGGCCTGGCCTTGGACGATGGCAAGGCTCCGTGTGTGGTCTGCCATGACTGAGCTTCCAGGATGGCTGTCTCCCATTTCATTGCCCTTAGGGCTTCCATTCCCCACAAGAGGGTTTTTAACTTAAAAACTTCACACAAATTTGTCCCATTTGGGGAGTCGCCCTCTGTGCAAGGAACCCTACTCCAGCACGCTTCCTGGTCAGAATACACTACTGGAAATGCTGAGAATCGAGGCCTTGTCAGAGCCAGCCCCGAAAGAGGAACACCCTGAGGATTCTAGGTGCGCAACATGGAAAATTTACTCTGAAGACTTGGAAGTAGGGCCAATGCTACTTATAGATTTTCTTTTGGACAGCCTGAACTTTTTTATTAAGAGGTCCCCCCCCCCTTAACTTCCTTGTCCATGGATTTCTGACAGCAACAGTTTGGGATGGTACAAAAATAAAAATAATAGTGCCTTTCTGAAGGAGTCTCCTGTCTGCTGAAGGCTATCTAAGTAGAGAATAAAATATAGTATTTGCTGGAAAGGTAAACAGATGTTATTTTGATTCTCTTTTGTGAGCTTCAGGGTTCAGTTCAAGGAGATGATCTATGTCAATACAGTGGTGGCTTGGAGCTGCACATGTCTCTAGCAGTCACTCCCAAATGCACATGTTGCACTAGTATGTGGGATTCCACTACCCTCTGCCCACCACTGTGACTTCTTGGGACCTCTTCTTTTCCTTCAAGACACATACAGACAGCTTAGGCATTAACTGCCCCTGGGTCCATTCCACCAAAACAGAACTTTATAATCCTTTCGCCTTCTTCCTTATTCATAAGAAGACCACGTTTTGTAGGAATCCAAGACAGGTAGATCACGGTAATGCTATACTCCATTATAATAATAGTTGTTATTTATTAAGCTCCTTCTGTTTGCCAGGATTGGGCCAATTGCTATATTCATCATCTTATTTGGTCCTCAGTCCCCAGAGCTTTAAAGGAAAGTAGTGTTACTGTGTTGTACAGAGGAAGAAATGGGAGCTAAAGCAACCTTGGCTTGGTGGTGATCGAAGCAAGTGATGCAATCTCCTCATTGTACCCTGCACAGGTCTAACCATATGGGGAAATTGTGTTAAGAGCTGAGTGACACATTTTAAAGGAAACATTGGAGAATGAAGAAACGTCAGGAGAAAACATCCAAGACGATTTCTCATATGTGATATGACACGCCTGAATATTCACACAGGTCATTAGGGGAGCTAGAGCAGTGTTTATGTGTTAACATTCTTACCTTAGTCGAAGAGAAAAAAAAGGATGTGTGGGAATAGACGGAAGGACCATCATACCTGTCCCAGGAAATGAACTGGGTCCTGAATGAGTTGATTTTAGGTAGAGAAAGGTAGGCTGGCATTGGGTGCATTCTAGGCTAAGTAAACAGCATGTATGAGAACTCAGAGACAGAGAGGCCAAATTTGGGGACTTCAGGCCATTTAGGGTGGCTGGAGCTCAGTGCACAGGTTAGGGGGTGCAGAGACACAAGGCTGCAGAGGTGAGCAGGGAGAAGATCATTAAGGGTCCTGAGAAGTTAAGGAGTTTGTACCTTATCTAAGGGCTCTGGAGACGAGTATGCAGGGCAAAGGTATCCTATGATTTTATTTGACTTCAGTGAAGACGATAAGCTTGGATTTGGGGGGGAGAAGTTGGAGATTTCTGCAGTAATCCAGGTGGGAAATGATGGTGGTCTTAATGTCACAACAGTGGGAATAGGTAAAAGAACACAGATATGAAAGATTTTAATCAGGCAGATGCCTGGAAACAAGGGTACATAGGGATATTTAACAGTTTAAAAAGTATTTAGAGGATTGTCACGTGGAAGAGGGCAGTGATTTATTCTGTTCATTCACTGAGGACATAGTAAGGATTAAGTGGAGAATGTATTTTAACTTCAGTACAGTAAGGTGGTCCAAAATTTGAAAGCCAAAATTTATCATCCATCACTGAATGTGTCCAAGCATTTTATTTTAATTCGTGACACGTTTAAATGCTTTGTGAGTGCTGTAGATTGGGTAACAGTGCCCTAGACTGAGACTGAGATTTTGAGATAACCAACAGCTAATTAAAATGAGTAAAATACATGTTGTTGCCATGAAGAAAGAGCTATGGAAATTCATTCTGTGTAGGGTCGAGGGGCGTTATTAGCTGAGGTGGTGGAAACCAGCTGAGGAGTCAGTCAGAAGGAAAATTTGTGTGGTATCCAGAGGAATCTTCATGGAGTTGCCCAGGGAACATTTGGAAATATGAATCTAGAGCTTAGAAAATCATCAGGGCTGGGGGATTATATTGCAGAGTTTTCAGTGCAAGCAAGTATCATCAAAGCAAAGTCCTCAGAAGATGGGCAGATAATAATAGACAATGGACAAGGCATAATACAATCAGGAGTCCTGAGGACTGTGGAAAATTGGAAAGCAAATGACTTTTCCAAAAGGCACTGCTGCTGCTCAGCTCTGATAGATTGTTACCATGTAGGAAGGTTAGCCTGTGTTGCCAGATCTCTGTACTTTCTAAATGATAGATTGTTACCATGTAGGAAGGTTAGCCTGTGTTGCCAGATCTCTGTACTTTCTAAATGAAAACAAAAACATGGCTGTTTGTGTTTTCAATTACATTTTTTCCACACTGTATATATTTGATTTAACTATGATCCAAAGATTGTCAGATTGCCTTGTATGTTTTAAGGTGATTGTTGAAGCTATGTGTACGAATTTTCCCAAGTGAGTTGAGCACTGGTTCGTATACACTGATAATCCTTCTCAAATGGGTAATCAAATCTTATTTGATATGCAGCCATCCCTTTTTCTACATCCGAGGATTCATGCTGCCATAGTGATGTCTGAGGAGGTGATGTGGTGCATTATAAAGCAAGGTACAAAAGACAAAGACAGATAAAAACATGATGTTAACTCGAGCCCAACGATTACTTGGTTGTCTGCAGAGTAATAAAGTACATAGGGTGATAACTGTGGATGTGTTTTCAGACATCAGAAGGCATTGCTTTCCTATCTTAGTGCTTGTGTTATAATTAATGTGGATTTAATCCCCGCAAATGTGCTGCTTCATATCCCAGCACCCAAGATGGTACTGAAAACGAAATGGTTTAAGAATCATTGCAGAGAACAGGGACCAAAGATGAAATTCTGAGAAACAACATTAGGATGAGTGAGGAGGATGACTGAAAAAGGTAGGCTTTAGAGTGAGCCAAGAGGAGATCACCAAAACCAAGAGGGCAGAGAGCTTCAAGAAGACGGCTAAATTCTGATACATTATGCAGATGAAAAGTGGTGAAGCCATTGGTTCCAAAAGGTGGAGGCCTATGATGACCGTGAGAAGGCACTCTAAGGAGAAGAGCTGTCAAGATTCCAGTTGCTGTTCCCTGGGCAGTGAACGGGGTTCAATGAATAGAGTGATTGCAGACTGCTCTTTTGGTAAGTTTGGCAGCAAAGAGAAGAAGTGAGGCAATGGTGTTCCAAGGATGAAGCAAGGTTAAAGAAAGATTTTACTTTTTTTTAAAATGGAGTAAAATTGATAATATATTGAGATGAGAAAAGTGATAATTGATGAAGCAAGGTATGGAATGAGGCATAGAATGGAGAGATCAGAATTAAAGCAATTGAGAATTTTCTTCCTTTCAGACAAGTGAAAGTATGAATCTTTTGAGGTAGCAGAGAGGAAAATTGAGGGAGCTTATGTCTGATGACTCCACATTTTCTCGGAGGGACAATATGAAGGAAAGGGTTTATAGAGAGGTGTGGGCTAGAAAAAAATGGAAACAAGTTTAGAACATTTGCTGTAGGGAATTTATCAGGGGTGAATAAAAGGAATGTTGAGGTTTGAACTGAGGTTGGAAACCATTTAGTAGCCATGATCAGCACAGCTGATCCCCAACAGTATCAGGGAGCCCGGGAAGAGGAAGGGAAGAATGGAGGATTTGGTTTGCTCCAGCACTGGAGAATCCATCCAGATGCAGAAGAAGATCAAAGGGATGAAAAACTAAGCAACAGCTACATGGGCAGGTAGATAAATGGCCAGTGGAACACAGGCTTGGGAAGGAAGTAAAAGGAGTCAGGAGAGGGCACATTTGCTGAGAGAAAAGGGAAAGTCCCTGGGAAACTATTTTTCTTGGATTTTGGAATGAGGGATTCTTGCCTTAGGTGAGACTTTGATCTGAGTGACCTCTGAGGTCCCTTCTAATCCCAAGATTCTTTTATTCTAGACTTGAGAAACCTCAGCCAGTGCTCGTGCTCTTGTCATAGTCATCCTGGTACACACAAAAAAGTCCTGGACACACCACAGTGCCTCTCCCAGGAATGGCCTCAAAAACAATGATAAAGGAGATGATATTTCTCATTACTACTTCTCATCTCCTTTTGTAGTATCATCTTCCATTCCCTGGTCCTGTCTTTAGTGGATCAAGCCAGTAAGGGCACTGCTCCAAGACAGGCAAGCTATCCTTAGGTCCCACCCTCCTACTCGAATCAAAACCTCTCAGTAGGTACTTTTGCTGCTTTGTGGGACTACATATGGATTCTAGTTACTTATTTTCATTTCATTGTAGGATCTTCACTCTCAAGTCAGCTTTTTGGTCATTCTGACTCAAGTCACAAGACAGCCATCCTTTTGTTTCATTCTTGTCTATTCTTATAACTTCTGCTGGATAGTAGATCAAGTGAGGAGCAGGGGGAATATAAAGAATGGGGCAGTTAGCCTAGTGGACTTGAGAAGAGCAGAGTGTGAGATTCAGTGCCAGGTGCTTTCCTATTCTGAATCCCATCTCTTGAGTTGGACAGCACTTTTGTGTGCTTCCCAGTTTCTGTACAAGTACTAGTAACTGACTTCACATGCCTCTGGCCTTAGCTTTCAGGTTTTGGGAAACATAGAGGTCAAATATGGGTTATTTCTTCAATGTACCCACAAATTTCACCCTGGGGACTAGCTCCCTTGCTGTTGAGACAGCTAAATGCACTAAGCAACAAATTTGAAATACGCCTCAGACTCTCTGGAACCAGGGGGTTTAAATCCTTGCCAGGGCTTTAGTACCTCTTGGTGTACTTCTGAGGTAGATCAAAATCCCACACAAGGTCTGTTGGAGGAGAGAATCTTTAGTGGGATCTCAAGAGTGAAAACAGTCTTGAAATGAAAGCAAGAGATTCAACAGCATGAGCTGTCTAGAGGAACTTTGATTTCATTGCATTTAAGCTTCTTTCTCTAATTGGCCATTTCTACCTGAACACTTCTTGAGGTTAAGTACCATGCCTTCTATGTCTCCAGGTCAGCACAGACCCTTCCTCCTGGTACATGCTAATTAAAGGTATGTGGAAATTAGCCACATGTCAGGATGCCAGTTTCCCATCCCCATCTCTGTGCCAGTGGTTTGAGTGGTACAGTGACTTCTTACTTTGTATATGTAGCCCCAAACTTTAGGTTCTTTACAGTGTCAAATTCCAGGGAAATTCTACTACCAAAAACGGTCCAGCGGCTGTGATGGAAAGAATTTGGTTTGGGGACTTTGAGAAACCCAATTTTGAGTTCTCCCTCAACAGCATGTTCATTTTGTAAGGATAAATTGCTTAATGTCCCTGCACTTGGGTGTCCTATAACACCAGGGTTATGTAACTCTCTCTCTCAGGTTTGTAATAGGATGAAATTTCCTCCTCCTCGAGTTGCCCTCCCCCCCGTATTTCTATGAGTGTGTTGTGTTACAGCTTCTGCTATAACTCTTCTACTAAATTATGGGCAGAGACCATGGCTGTCCCCTCTCACAGAGGACCAGGGAGAAAGTCTGTGCTCACTGTGCATCAGTGATAGCCTGAGATACTGTGTGACATGCTGTGGCCTTGTTGGTCTCTCTGTACCATTGTCCACCATAGGGTTATAATAATTTGTGAGGGACAATCAAACATCTACTACTCAGTGGCCTGAGTAGAGCTGACAGCTGACTCTCCTTTTCTCAGGAAATCAGAAATGATCTGCAACAAGAGGAGATTTATTCATTCGGTAAGGGCTGATTTCATATCTCCTATGTGCTAAGCACTGGGAACATGACCATGTGTAAAGAGAGACACCGTCTTTGTTCACGTGGGGTGTATATTCTAGGTGCAGAGACACATGTGAATCAAATACCCTTACAAACAAAAATACATCTGCAACAGTGATGAGGGCCACAAAGTGATTGACCTTGGCACTGCTCGATTCAGAGATGCGGTGGGGTGAAGGTCAGGGGAGCACGTCTGAGGAAGGGACCATGGACAGCGACCTGAAGGCTAAGTGGAGTTAAATCAGGAAAGCGAGGAAAGAGCCTCACAGTCGCAGAGTGCAGCGTGTGCAGAGCACCTGCAGTGTGAGGGACTGTGATGAGGGTGTGAGTTGAAGCCAGCGTGGCTGGAGCCCAGGGAGCAAGGTTCAGGGTTAAGACTGGCAGAGGGGAACCATGCTCAGGAGTTTGGGTTTTATTCAGGCTGCAGTGGAAAGCTGAGCCATGATGATCTCATCTGAAGAATGAGCTGCACCATAGATGTGGGCCCATGTCTCTGGAAGACATCCACCCTCCATGACGTGGTCTGTGTCATCAAGAATCACCTCCTTTTTTCTTTGCTAACCAAACTGGGTTATACACGAGTTGTCCGTGTCCTTGTCCCAACTCACCCTGTCACCTTAAGAGAAGGATGAGGCGATTCCTCCCCATCCTGGTCCCATCCCCCATGTCCGTGGACCAGCACAGCAGGCCGGGTGCCAGTGTGGGTATTAGGGCATTAGAGTAAAAGCTGTTGTTCCTGTTTACTCGAGCTAATCCTTCACACCTCACCCAGAGACGCCGGCTCTGCTGGCTGAGCATTCTCTCTCTGTCCTGAGGTGAAACACACAAGCAGATAAATAAGTGGGGAGCTGTTTGGAAATCCTCTTTGTCACTACCGAAGCCTGTTCATTTATTTAGCGAAATGCCCATAATTTTTAAATTGCTTGATTTAGCCACTGGCCCCTTGGCATCTTCCAGGGGTCCCATCAGGAGCCGTGCTTCCTGATTACCTGGAAAAACAAAGCAGGTTTTTGATCGCTGGAATTAATTACATGCAAAGATTTTTCATTGCTTGGAGCAGCAAGCAGCTGGTTCCCGCAGGGGCCAGGCTGAAATCCCCTGCCAATTCCCCTTCCAGGCTTGTGCCTCCCTCCACACCTACATCCTTTCTTTCTTTCATTGTGCTCAATGGGTTCAATTCAGTGAAGGCAATTGTAATTAAAAACGTTTACAAAGCTCCAGTTTTCTCTGTGACTGCCCTTAAGATGGTGAACATTCACAATTCACTCTTTCTCCAAATACAGCACAATGACAAAGTTTCCAGGAATGTCTTTCTTAGTGACTCAGGCCCCCCAGAAGGATATTAATGCATTTGAAAACAACTCCACAGGGAGTGATAAGACCAGGAGCAAGGGAGAGAGGAGGAGGTTTGCTCTTCGGAGGCAGGGGAGAAATTGCAATAAGGAGTAACTTTTTCCTGAGCACCACACCTTCTCTGGTGGCCCTGCAGATCAGTTAACAATGGTTTATAGCTTTTCTATCTTCTTTCCTTTCTATCAATTATTCATAATTCTGGTACCGAGAGAGGGGTCTTGTTTTCCTTTTAGATGTAATTAGAGTAATCAAAGGTTTTGTAATACTCCTGTGTTTTATTTCTCTGTCTCTATTCAATTTTTTTTTTCCTGTGCAAGAGAAAAATATAAAACACAAAACGAAAACCCCCTAGCCTCTGGGTTTTGTGAATTCTTGCAGGGAAAATGGGTTTTACCATAATAGCAATTGGCAGCAATAATTCTGAGGTGAACAACCTGAAATTACTCCCTTAAAGACAATAATTTGTATAGTATGCATTTTGGGGAAGAGGGAAGGACTAGGTGACAATTTAGGTGAATTTTAACACAGTTTGTCTTTATATGTTGTGATAAATGAGGAAGCAAACGGTTGGTATATTCAGCTAAGGATGTGCATTTGCATTTGGTTTTGTTTCTGTTGAATAGATTCTAGTTTGAATGACAAATTAAACTCCCAGCTTCCAAACACTGAATTCTTTTGTTGAGATTTTACACATTCTTGAAAGGAAAGGGGCCCAAGTGCAGTTATCCTTTAAAGGTAAGGAGGTTAGGCAAACAATGAGCTGACAATTATTCTACCTTTCGTATTAATAAAACCTATTTCTTGCAGTTCAGAACCCTTAGGAAATCTTGTTTGAAAGATATTTTGCCACATCGTCACAGGCATTTCCATGGTGATAAAGCAAAGTATCACAAACAGGGTTGTGCCACCTTTGAATACAAGTTGATCAGAAGAGAAAAAAATCAAGAACATGAGACTGTTTTAGGGTTTCACAACCTATTTGCTCAAGATAGAGTGACTCCTAAAATATTACCATTAAAGAGCCAAATAAAACAGTTTAACATCTTGAAATAGTAGATCCTTTTTATATATTGACTTTAAAAATGAGGAAATGGGTACAAGAATAATATTACTAACCTTTTTTTCACTTAAATCCACTCCTCAAACTATGTATGTTCCTATTATTTATCTCGGCTGATGTGAACGAAAAATACCGCAAACCGTATCAGTAAAGAAAGAATGCTGAAACCATCAAGGCATCAGCGGCTGCTGCCAACCCCCAGTGAAGACCAGCCTGCAGCCCAGCCTGCAACCCAGCCTCTGCAGCCACTCACAATGGTGCACCCCGAGGGGACTCAGAATAAGAAAGGACAGGATACTGGCCCTAGACAGCTAGGTGCTTGTCAAAGAAATGAATTCAATGAGCCTGAATGTTTGCTTCCTCCCATACAAAGAAAAGCACTAAATTATTTAAATTGAGATGCCAGGTTTTCTTTAGTTAACAAGTAATCTTTTAATGTTCCAACACCTGGTCTTTGTTGTAAAGCTCCTATATATCCTAGCTCCCCCCTTACCTCTTTGGAGCAGTCCCTCAGAGCAATCTGAGAGGCTGTCATCCTGGGCTCAACAGGGTTCCAGTCCTCAAAAATGTCTGCCAAATACAGCATAACTCTCAACTTTTAGACTGTGCATTTATTTCAGTTGACACTGATATATGTTTCCATGTTTTTGTGAATTCACATATTTATAAAAACTTAATGTGTGTAAAGCAGTATACATCACTGTGTAAGTATTCTGATTATTTACATAAAACTAAAATAAGACAAGATGAACTAATGAATTAAAAGATTAATTGCTTGTGTTTATATAAGTTTATGAGACATCTTATGTCACTTAATTTCTCATGATCATTGGTGGTTTTCATCTTGAAGAGAATCACAGAGTCAAATGTGGAGATATTGGCACACCTGTGGGTTGAACCCAGGGTTCCATTTTTCCACGTGACAGCTTCTTTCATAGCACACCATAATGCCAGCCAGGAAGTAAAAAGTGAAGTGTTCAGAAAAACTAGGCTTAAGAAGGCACAGAGTTTCTTTTCAGTGTTGTTAATGAACTCTAAGAGATACAGGAATTAAGGGAGTCACCGCAGTCTTCCTAGGGATGGAAAAGTTTCCATTTATCCTTCCAAGAAGGGTCCCAAGGGAATACTCAGGAAGGAGCTCCGTGGGGACACGGGGGAAAGGGTGTCTTTGGCTGATCAAATCCCTGGTTTCCAGCTGGTTTCCTAATGCTGACAGATAAATTGAGGCGTATTAAAATTTTTAAGAGTTTATTTGCGCAAAAATCAACTTGCATTGGTCTGCATCCAATCTAGTGAATGGAAAGGAGCTTCGAGGATCTGTACAAAATAACAGGCTAATAAGCAGAAAGGAGCAGGAACAAGGCAGATTTCCTAGGCAAAAAAGCAGGTGGGCTATTGCAAAGTTTCTTTCCTGTAACTATCAGGCAGATTATCTAACTAGTGCTGATCAGGCAATTCCTGATAGACTGTTTCAAGATGCCGTTTCTGGGAGGTGAAGTGTATTAGTTTGTGAAGGCTGCTGCGACTAAGTACCACAAATTGTGTGGCTTAAACAGCAGAAATATATCGTCCTGGAGGCTAGAAGTCAGAGAGCAAGATAATGGCAGGGCTGGTTCCCTCTGAGGGCTGTAAAGAAGAATCTGGTCCACGCTGTCTCCTCTTCTGGTTGTTTTTTGGTAATCTTTGGCATTCTTTGGCTGATAGAGACATTACCTGACTATTACTTTACTCTGACCTCCACCTCGATATTCACGTGGCATTCTCCATGTGTGCATACTGTGTCTCAATTTCCAGTTTTTATAAGGACACCTGTCATATTGGATTAGGGTCCAACCTAATGACCTCATTTTAACTCTAATACCTGTAAAAAGACTCTAACTACAAATGAGGTGGGAAGCCCCATCAAAGACAGCAGGACCCCCAGACAGGGCACTGCCCTCCTGCCAGCACTATTCGGTTCCCTTGCCCAGTGGCATTATTTTGCTTTTTAAACTCTGAAACGGCTTACTTCTAGGAAAGTGGAACTTACCCCTAAGAGTCTATTGGTTCCCTGAGCTCACTCCTGATTGATCCATTTCTCTCACTCCTGATTGGTCCATTTCTACAAAGCTTGTTCCTAATTAGTCACCTTTGTTATACCTTATTTACATATAATGTTGCAAAATGTTGCAAAATCTAAACTGGTAGCCTGTAAAAGCCTGTGTAAACCTATAGATGGGGTCCAGAGCTTGGAGTGTTAACTCCTCTGGGCCTGCTGGCATAATAAACCCGAGTTCTCCCACCCTCCAAGTGCTGCTTGGTCTCTTGCCCAGATCCAGGTTGCTATCACAACTGAGCTATAACACTGACCCTATTTGTGCTGCACTTTGCTGCAACACAAATAGGGTCACATTTGGAGGTACTGGGGCTTAAGACTTAAGCATATGAATTTGGTGTGGGGGACACAGTTCAACTTATAACATGAAGTGACAAAAAATATTTCTTACAGATGGTAATTTTAGCTCTGTTCAAAGTGGGCTGAAGCACAGAGAAATGATGGTGGGAGAACAGACTGTTAACATATTGAAGGATCAGAAGCCCCTCAAATACAATCCAGTCCCTCGAGAAATCCTTACCCTCTCTAGACATCTTACTTCTCCTTAAAAAAAGCCCAAAGGAGAACAAAGACTTGGAAAGATATCTATAGATTCCTGGAAGTGAGGTGTGGGAGTTTCTCATCTGTCCTTGGTTCTTTCATTTTACTCTCAAAGGCAGGTTTTTCATTGTGCAGGGCACACTTATTTTAGAATGCACATTTCATTTAATCACATAGGGCATGATTTGATCATAAAAATACTTTAACTGTAAACCTGTTAGACAAAAGGATTTATAACTTCCACACTTAGGTAGTGTCTTTCTGGGGGAAAAAAAAAAAGAGGAGGAAAAGAAAGGGCTGAGGCCCTCAATGTTGATAACATTTGGTCCTGGTCATATGCTGAGTCAAAGACACCACTGATTTCTAAGTTGCCTACCTAAGTCTCCATACCTTGTCTGCTACCTTATATTTATGCCTTAATAACACATACATAATGCAGCCTGGCTGTTCTGGGGACAGTGGGAAACACAAATTTGTTTTTTCCTGACTTCTTCACATTTAAAGTCTCTAATTCTTGGTTGAATTAACATAGTACTTTAGCATTTAATTTCCTGGGGGTACCAGATGTTTTATTTTGTGTGTTTGTTTTATTTGTGTTATAGTTGTTGGGTCATTTAAAATGAGACTCAACGCAGAGGAAAGAACAGTGCATGCCAATAAATATGTAGTTTATATTCAGAATACATATGCACAGTGAGTGTAAGTCCAAATAAACATACTCCAATGAAGAATTATTCAATGTTGCCTGTTTTCAGCTGGATTTGCACTTATACTATTCAAGGTGAAGGGAGATTTCAGGGAAAGGGCAGCGAAGAAGACAGAGGAGGAACAGCCTTATGGGGTGTAGGTTCTCAAAGCCTTTAAATGGATAGATTAGCAAGTTAATAATAGCGGGGGGTGGGGTGGTTACTGTGTTATATTCTTGGGACTCTAATGTGGCATAATTGTCTGTGATGTTGCTCCCACCAGTAAGGGAAGGATGAATGGAAGCATACACTGAATTTCCCTCCAGGGCACAGAACTCCTTTTGCTGGGACTGAAGGCTAAAAATGAAAGTCTGTGAGAAGAAATGGCATCAGGAAAACAGTGGAGGAAAATGTAGGGCAAGGATCGGAAATCCATGAGCAGTGTGTGTGCCTGACCAAGTCTTTTCTATCACTGACTTAATTATATCTTCATCTCTCTTCTCTGTCCCTATCTTCTCCCTTGGCCCAAATTAGCTTAGCACTATAAGCCCATACTTAGTTGTGTGGTGAAGACAGTCATTCATCAATTCAGTAACTATTTGCTGAGCAGAACAAAATGGGCAAAATTCCCCATCTTTGTGGAATTTTCTTTTTGGGAGGAGGTTAGTAGGGGATAACAAAATAGATAAGTAAATTATATAACTTGTTAGTTCGGGCTAAATTCTACAAAGAGAAATAAAGCAGGGAAAAGGGATAGAGTTGGGAAGGTTACAATTTTATAAAGAATTGTCAGAGAAGATACTGCTTTTCTGATGAACTATAAGGCTGTGATCCTATTACTTTTTAGTGTTTATTCTTTGGCCATTGAAACTTCCAGGAACTTTCCCTGTAAGTGATATTTAGGTATCAATATCTGGGCCCTGGTGATTAAATTGTGACACATTATGCTCATTTAAAAAAATTATTATAATATACAACCAGGGAGGGCATTTTACTTCCAGCCTGGAGAATGTGATGGATCTATAGCAGTCTTATAATTTAAGGCAGTGATCCCAGGACATGTAACCTCAGGACCTCTTCTATGCCTGTGTTTGAAGTTGTCATAGGTGAAAAGCAAAATGGCAAAAGAAAGCAATATGAAAACATATAAGGAAGCTGTTCAGGACAAGGCGGGTATGATAGTCAACTTCCTTTTTCTGTATGTTTCCTTCCATCTCTGCCTCTTTTCCTTTGCGCTAGATGTAGTGTTTTGTATGTGTTTCATTTTATTCATTTGGCAAATCACTGTCACAACAAATTAGAAAGAATTGGCCATTGCATTGTACAGAAACCTCCTGCGTTTGTTCTGGATAACATCAGGCATCCGGTAAATTTGTAATTTGACGGTTAGTTTCCATAATACTTGTGATAGTAAAACAGACACAATTCTGTGTGATTCTAAACATTGATCTTCAGATTGTATCCCTAAAGGAAGGGGTGGTGTTCCCCTCCACTCCTCAAAAAGGAGATGGAACATTCAGGAGCACTCTCAGCACTGCGCCATCAAGTCACCACTCTTGTCTCCAGCCCCTCTTTGTCAGCTGCATGTGTAAAAAGAAACAAATTATGGGTCTGTGGTGTTCGCTAGCCTTGAGTAATCAAAGATCCTTCAGTATCTTTGCAAAAACTTTGGATAATACTCCAGCCGCGGTCAGGGCTTCCTTACCTATTTCCACATTTTTCTCCTCTTGTGTTTCTTTGTTATTTTCCCTTTTAGAGACATTTGCATGTAATCGGACAGTTGGAATTTTAAAATTTGCTTTTTTCTTGCTGTTATTCCATACCTGAATTCCCTTTCTCCTCCTTTTTTTTTTTTTTTTTTGTCTTTTTGTTTTCTGACAGGGAAATAAGTTAGCCAAACCTCAAATGAAAAATAACAACAATAGCAAAATTGATCCAGTTTTTAAAAAATTGTCCTAAAAGAAGCAGTTATTATAGCTATTACTACAAATACATTTATTGTGGAAGAATTAAGGTCCTGTCCATAAAAAAATAAATCACAACAATTTTCAGTATCTTCCTTGAAGATATTTTGGAGAGTCTCTGGGACAGAGCAAGAACATAGGGTGGGACTCAATTTAATGGCATAACAACATTGTATTAGGGCTGTACACAGGAATTCCTCTTGCCCTAGAACAATTAGTGTTAAGTTCTCTCTACCTGTTAACATTCTAAGCTGATCCACTGGCTCAATGGCTTCTTTATTCTTCACTGAAAGGACTTGAGAACCTTTGAAAAGTACAGTCCTTGAAAACCCCATCAACTAACTTTCGCTTTCTTTGGTGGCTTCTCAGATGTGCTATTCAATACTGAATTTCAGCACTGTTCCAATTCAACACTTTTCCAGTTCAGTGGGAGAAATAACATTTTAAAAATGACAAAGAAATGAAAGTCACTTCTTTTTTCATGTACAGTCGTTAGCAGTTGGCCCAACCAATGAATTAGCAGTGAAATCAAATTTGGAAGGATGGATGAGTGGATGGGTGAGTTTGTGAAGGGATAGATAGATACATAGACGGATTCTACACTAACTACCTTATGATTTCCTTTCTGATTTCCAAAGATCTTGACGGGGCCCTTGATTATCATTTATCCAAGATGCACTCTAATTGCTGTAGGGGAAATGGGTTAGTGACGTTCTTGAGTGGCTGATGTTTCCTGATTTTTTTTTTTTTTTTAAACCACTTAGGACCAATGCAGGATAGTAGGGGAAAAATGTTTCTCTGGCTTTTATGAATGTTTATGAAGCTGGTAAAAGTCCAAACCATAGCTACCTAGGTGTACTTCTACAAGCCAGTCTGGATAGATAACCAGTCCCAAAGACTCTCTTGAGAAAGTAACTAGGCAGCTTGCGTCTGCACTCTTGTTTACATGGTATCAGTGGTGTCCTGATCTTCTCCAAAACTTTCTGGATTTTTGCTGCTGGATAGATGGTACTGACCGCAGGTGTTGTTTCTATTTCTTTCTTTCTTTTTTTTTTTTTAAATCATTGGGCAGGTCATACATCTCCAAGCCTAACTAAAAATTGAGTGGTTTACACTAGATTTAAAAAAAGTAATACTGTATTGTGGTATCATGGAGAGAATGCAATTCTTGTGGTTTGAAACTATAGAAACAAGTCTCTCTACTAACATAAAATCACTTGTAACCTTGAATATGTCAACCAGTCTGATCTAGCTGATAATTAGGCTTAATTCACAGGGTGGTTGTGAGAACCAAGTGAGATAAAACATATGCAAATGCTTTGTTACTCTCAAGGACTACCAAGCACTTGTATTGTTGTTGCTGGGTTGAAGTGTTCTTTCTGGTGATACTATTCAGTGACTGTATGACTGAGACAATCGTTCCTTGTGTGCTGTCTCCCCGCCTCCCCTCCCTCCCCTCTTTTTCCAGTGTGGTCAGTATGTGTTGACGGCCCACTATGAGCCTATCTATATGTGGTTTTCTAAGCTGGAAGTCATGCTGTCTACAATCAACAGATTTCCACCCTCCTCTTCTGGAGATACTCTGGACTATAGAAGTAACTTCAGGGATTCCAAGTATTAATTCTACAGATAGATTTCAGGATGCAAAGAGGATACTGACATGCCTTTAACTGTCCCCCATAGGAACCTGCTCCAGATGTGTATCTTAGAGAGAAACTGGCATTTTTTTCTTACGGACATTGCATCGGATTGTGTAAGAAAATTGCAGGTTAAATCAGCATTTCCTCCTGTTGGGTGTGAATTAGATCAATGCTGAAATGGGAGTCCTAGTTAATCTATATGATGGGGTTACTAGACCTCTGTGTCTGGTGGCTTAGATCGTTAAAGGAACAGGAAAACTCTTTGCAGTACAGATAGCATTAACTGAAGCCTTTTACTCTTAGTCCCTTCCCCTTGTAACTATTACCAACCTTTCTTGAAAAGCTAAGCCAGGATATACTGAAGGACTATTTCTGTTCCATTCCTTCATATCTGTACAATTGCTGTTGACACTCTTTGCCTCTTTGGTCCTGTCAAATACCAGTCATTGTCAGATAGCGTAAGAAAGTGGTAAGAGAGCATTTCTACAGCTACTCTGCCGATGTTCAAATTCCAGCCCTGCCACTTCCTTACTGTGTGGCTTTGGGCAAGTTATTTAACCTCTCAGTGCCTCAGCAGCCACTTCATAGGAGGATTGTTAGGAAGATGAAATGAGCTAATCTCTGTAAAGTGATTAGAAAAGTACCTGGCATACAGTAAGCACTATATAAGTTTTGTCATATAATGTAAGACTTAGTGGATTACTTGCATTGCTCACATTATCTGGTATGTTAGCTTCCATATAGTTGGTATGCAATAAATACTTGATGACTAAATAAATCAGTAAATTAGAGTGGGACAGAAGACACATGGGTGTATTCCATTTTTCTGCTAAATAGCTACGTGATCTTGCACATCCATTTTAAACTTCTTTGGAACTGTCTTCTCATTTGCAAAACAGAAATAGTATTTATCCAACATATTTCAAAGGGTAATCAAAATTATTCAAGTGATAATAATATGCTTTCAATGAGTTTAAAATATACATGTGTGGTATTATAATGTTTATATTTATCAAATGACTGAGTCAGTCTCAGGAGGAGCTATGCTGAATTAGTCCTAAAGTTGGCAGTCATCATGAACACCATGACCTAGAAACCGGCAGCCTGTATCAGTTCTTGGGAATATAGAAAAAATGTTTCACGGTCCCCCATCTCAGTCAAGAAAGAGGCTGCTCATTTGCCTACCAGTCCTCTTGTCTATATTTGGCTATTTCTTGTTATGAAAGAGAACCTTAGCAAACCTCGAGAGTTTTAATCTTCTTTTATCACATCCCTCCACACTGTTAGGCCATATTCCAAGGACAGAGGTTTGGAGCTGTTTGTTTTTATGCTGATGGATGTCGCAGTCTGTAATCCATGAACCGAAGCAGGGCTCCTCTTCCTTTGCTGCTGGCATATCTTGTTGTGTTTACGAGTCTGACAGGCAAACATATCTGAGGCATATCTCATATGCTGATCTGTGAGGGAGATAAGCCCCTTGTTTTGCTTGAGTGGAAACAAAACAAGCAGTTGGCAGACTGCGTTGATTTTGACTTGGGCTGAAACGGCCAGGATGAGATTGAGTCCTCCTTGGGCACGCTCCAGCCTGTGCCATTTGAGCACTTGACTCAAATTTGCAAAACCGTCGAAGGGAGGGGCAGGTTTCTTCCTGCCTTGACATACCTACTTTTATTTCTTGCTTTCACAAGCTGCTGCCACTATTTTGTGATGGATTTTATGATAGAGAAACTTGAAAGTCAAATAGTGTCAGAGCTTAAAATCTCTTACTTACTATGCTCTGTGGTCCTTATTCACTTTATTTTTTTTTTTTACCCTTTGATTTAGGTTCCCCCACCTACAAATTGCTCCACTTCAATGGACTGCCAGGTTTTTACTGAATTAAATTATTTTCTGGTTGAAGAGAGACTATATATAAATGTCTACATGGACTGGTAGATGGGGATTGGGGAACTCCAAAGCAGTCAAACCCTGGCTAGAGCTTGTGTTTTGATGCACATGTTTTTGCATTTTTTTGCATATTTATAATCATGGTTTAGATATCATAATTTCCCAGTGATTCCATAAGCGTCTTGAGGGCAGTAGGCCATTGATAATGATTAAATATTAGTTAGAAGGATATAATTTTTTTTATAGAAGAAGAATATTCAAAAATGCTTCCTACCAGTCTACTGGTTCAGAAGAATGTGGATGGGATTCCTTCTCTTCAACCTAAAATTTTGGCTTTGCAGACTATTTTTAGTTTTTCTGATTCCTTGATGATTATTAATTGGTTCCAGTGGTATATGTTTCAGACCTTTAATTAAACCCTCCTTTCTGTCTAACTCTCGGCGAAAACATGTTTTTCATTTTTCTTCCTGCGATGCTCAAACATAGGTTGATGCCAAATGCGTGCTGTTTGATTACATTCCACCCAAATTTGCTTGCAGAGAGGACCAAGGCAGTAGTATCTATTTCAGGTAGGTTTTTAAATTTTAAAAAATTTTAAAACTTCTTGGCTTTTTGGCTAAGATCAAATGTATTTCAGGTAGTTTTACAAGGAGCCATTCTTGGTCCTCAATGCCTGTGGCCGAGGAGGAGGCAGGAGAGGAAAATGAAGTAGATGTCCTTCTGGTATTAACTAATTTATGATGGAAATGGAACACAGAAGATCAGATGCCACTGGCCCTTTGCCAGATGGAGCTGTAGTAGTGTTAGCCGAGACGAGATCAGTGCGTAAGACTTGGTCTGCGGGGCCTTCTTACCTGTACTCCTATGCTAGCCAAGTGCCTCCTGCAGCTTTGTGGTGATAGACACCCTCATGGGTTAGTCATGTCTTCTTGGAAGAAGGGCAGCCTCTGGAAGAGAAGTGCTGGCAGTCATGCGATTACCTAATCCATCACTTGACTCCTGATTCTCAACTCTTGATTCCTCGTCTTTCATAGGGTTGCTTCTTAGATCATGGTGACTAGTGAGGAGGAAATAGTGTTATATTAGTTATCTATGACTGCAAGACAAATTATTCTAAAACTTACCACCTTCAGATAATATAAATACAGCACAGTTTCTGTGGCTCAGAGATCCATCTGCGGCATAGCTGGGTGACTCTGGCTCAGCATCCCTCAAAGGCTGTGATCAAGGTATCAGCCAGGGTTTCAGTCTCAGGCTTAACTTGGAAGGAATCTGCATCTAAGCTCATTTCTATGGCTGTTGGTAGACCTTAAGTCTTTGCAGACTGTTGGCCAAAGTCATCATTCCTTGACACATGATCCTCTCAATAGGACAGCTTACAACATATCTTCTCTCAGAATAAATGAGAGAGAGATTGGGTAACCAAGATGGAAACCACTGTGTTTTTTTCTTTTTTCAATCTGATCTTGAAAGTGATCCCGTCACTCTTGCTATATTCTGTCCATCCCTTAGAAGTGAGTCAACAAGTCCAGTGCACACTGAAGGGGAGGGGGTGACATAAGGGCACAGATACCAAGAGGTGGGGATCATTGGGGACCATGCTGCAGACTGCCTCCAACAAGTGTAAATAGCGTGAAGTGGGAGTTAGAATGCCTGCATTGCAGGGCTTACTGGGGTGACATGTATCACAGTGCCTGCCACAGGGTAGAGCCAAAGAAGATTACATCCTATTTCCCAGCACATTGCCTGGTGTATAGTAGGCACTCGAGTAGCTATGTGCCAATAAAATTCTATTTTATTAAAAATATGAGTCTCTCTGTTACAAAGAGATTCATGCCTGATATTATCTCCTATAGAAAATTTCCTTCCCGTGTTTCACTTCTCCAGTGCCATCAAGGGAATGGATTTAAATCTGGAATAATTATTCAAAAAATAAGGAATAACTAAAGCTGGTCTAGAGTGACCTTGCTTGAATTATCTTTTTAACCATAATTAGGAATTTCTTCTTTAGGTCAGGGGTCTTCCATAGCAGATGATAAAAATTAAATTCCCTCCTGATCTAGAAAACGTTCTCTCTGCTAATCTGATCTCACCTGGAAGTTCAATAACCAGGAGGCAAAGCACTCTGTATGTATAATCTTAACCACATGGCCTGAAGCACCGGGTAGGCAGTCACACCGTGTCCTTTGTGAATCTGGGAAGCAATGTTTTTTGACTATTCCTTCTGAATTCTTCTGTAGTTAAATCCTTGATTTCTCTTATGAAGATGAGAAATGATCATCCTTTGTCAATTCTGTTCTTAAGGGTATTTATTAGGTTTCTGCTTCCACATGGGTAAGTAAGAGAAGCACTTCATATTTCACGTGGTTCCTGACCTTTTGGGGTGATTATTGGGAGAGATAACAATGACTCAGGTGTAAAGTTGAAAATTAAACTATAACAGAAATGAAATGCCGTGTAGAACTAGACGTATCAGTTGTAACGCAGATCAGCCCCTTACATGATGTGAGACAGATTACACGTAACTACTATGTAAGACATAAAGTGTGGCAATCACACAGACCAGTCTGTGACACAGTGGTGTACTGTGTGGCAGGACTTTGCTCCATTTGCATTATGCTCAGGTTAAGGGGACAAAACAGCTGTCAGGGAGTTTGCAACCTGTTTGATCAGGGACACCTACATAGAGAGATTTGACTTGATTGATAGGCAAGGATGCTTATTTGAGGGAGATAGTCAGAAATGTGTGTCGACTTCTGTAGACACCCCAATAAAGCTTTTAGATAACGAAGCTGGCTTCTTATTGGTTGAAATGACAAGATAATGAACCTGTAAGTTTTTTTTTACCTTCTGATGTGCTTTCTTCAGAATGAAACTTGAAATATGCCAGGATGTCTGTTGCTGCTATTAGACCCTCAGGGTTGAGTTGAACTTCAGAGGTCATTGAGTTCATTCAGCCGTAAAGGTCTTTTTGTTCAACTCATGACCACGTGAAGCATTCCCGTGATCACAGTAGCTTCCGAGGGAAAATAAAGCACTAGTGTGCTGACCAATGGGAGGGCAGACTCTTGGCAGCTGATCCGTGGGGATAGACTGCTCCCCTGGAAATGAGTGGCAGAGGCCCATTTCTATTAGAAATACTGCCCAGTGACGTTTCATGATAAAATCCATCCAAGCTTGCTCTGTATAGCTTCCAGAACCCTAATGCAAAATGATGCCTGAACCATTTTATTATAACTGGTCCATGCATGAGGAGACTAAATAAAATGAAGTTTGTTTCAAGATACACATTTTCTAAACAGGCAGGAGAGCAAGAGGTGATAAAATGAGGTATTAAGCAGTTCATTGAATGTGTTAACAACTTGGCTGTGATTGTTCGTGCTTGCCCTGCTGTGTAATGTACAGTTTTGTCAGATTAAAACCCCCCTTGGATATAATTTTATTTACACCTACACGTATATTTCTAAGAGATGAATGACCGTTTCTGGGAATACTTAACAAGTAAAGAATTTGCCTTGTTTTTGCGACACTGCTGCAAGTTAAGCAAATGACTTCCTCTCTTTGGGCCTCACTTCCAGTACTTACAAAGGCAAGAGGTTGCACTGGATGATCTGTAAGGCCCCTGCTGGCTCTAATATCCTACTAGTCCGTGATTCTTACATAGGGATCCTGGGAGATGATGAAAGAGAGGACCTAACTTCTTTTCTGTCACCAGCCTCTATGATTCCTGGCACTGTGTGTTTGTCCTTGAGTCAACATTGCTTCTCTTAACAACTGAGCCAGCCTGTATTCCTCTGCTTCTTAAGGAGGCGACTGTGTTACTGAAGATCAGTTCTCATCCCAGCACTGCTCTGACTCCTGTACTCGGTTTCTTGGTGCCTTTCTTCTGGAGAATGTCTTCAGCTGTAGAAGGCCCCTTTAGCTGAATTACCAGATGAATGTTACCAATGCAAAGCTAACTGATACAGGCGTATAATAAAATCTTGGGATTTGGGGAAACAAGTCAATTTGTTTATGAAACCTCAGACTGATTCGAAACCCATTTCATAGTAAAATGTCTACCTTTATAACTATCCTTTTCTCCACTGCAAAATAACAACTTGAAAGATAATACAAGGATGTTACTGAAATAGTTCCTTTGTGAAGAAAAGGATATTTAGACAAACCAACAGCATATATTATTTGATTTCAAAAATCATTACATTAAACTTAAAACTTCAACCATTTAATGAGATCAAAGGTGTTATGGATAACTTAAACTTTCAAATGCAGTTGACCCTTGAACAAAGCAGGAGTTAGGGGCACCAACACTCCCCACAGTCAAAAATCCACATATAATTTATAGTTGGCCTTTCGTACCTGCTGTTCCTCCCCATGTGTACTTCTGCATTCGCAGATTCATCCAGCTGCAAGTTGTATAGTATTATAGCATTTACTATTGGGGGAAAAAAAAAACTATGTGTATGTGGACCATGCAGTTTAAACCTGTGTTCTTCCAAGGTTCAACTATATATATGTTTTTAAGTCCTATTACAGCTGCTTGTTTTAACATCCTCCACCCTAAAATTTTGCCCAGAGATACTCTGAAAAGAATAATAGGTGGATTATAATGTTTCTGCCTCTTACTCTTCGGAAGAAGTGTCAGTAGGCAGGCAAAGGGATCAAAAGGTATGTGTAAGAGAGTACGTGTAAGAGAAAAAGGGCAGTCAGACTGGATCGTCATTCACTGACTCACTGCGACTTGTTAGTATGTTAAGATCGCTATGCCGTTCAATCTGATGAAACTGCCTGGAGGAAAAGTGGCAACTCTTCCTCATCAGCCCCCACTGGACGCTTCTGGGATGGACCACTGGAGGAATCCAGAAGCCACGTGAGGCTGTGGTCTGGTTTGTATGCAAATCTGAAACTGGACACTTTAAAACTCCTGGGTTCTGCATGTCCTTGGCTCACTCCCCTCAGAAGCAAGGTCAGTTGTGCTGTCTTGCCTATGATAAACACGAGGAAGAAGTGGATACCCAAAGGATTTGAAAAGTGGCTTTAAGAAACGCACGAGCTGTAGATAAACTCTTCTGTTTGAACTGCAGTAACCAAGTGGAATACATTGTTCTGAGATAGATGGTTTCACAGGTATGCACTTATCTTCAGGCTCATTAATTATGTGCAGCTTTTTATATGTCAAAAAAAGATAGATGGAGCCTCTCTGAGGAATTTTAATTTGGGAAGAGATCACCAAAATAACAGCAGTGTGCTCGGTGAGGCTAAAGCCCAATCAGTGAGGATCAGTGGCCAAAGGGAAACTGTTGACATCCATGTTCTAGCAGTTTCTGATTCCCACACCAGTTTTCCTTCAGAGTATGCATGGGGAGGTTTTAGGCCCCTTTTTTGTCTCTTTTTCCAGCTCCCATTCTTTTAAGACCCCCATATATTTCATGTGGACACCTCTTTTGTCTTCTTTCTTTTCAGATACATCACCATCTTCCTCTGCTTTCTGACAGCAGGTCGTGGTGGTGACTTTCTCAGGTCCCATATCCAGCAGGAGCTTTAGGTGTGAAAAGGAAGCCTATGACAATTTTCGGATTTCAGTCTCCTGAAACAGAGCCATGCTAAGCACCTGCCCTCTCACCCTCTGTGTGCTTTTCTTGGCCTTTGCTTCCCTTCCCTCCAGTGATCCGCCCAGCGATAGCTGGGCCTCCTGATCTAGGACCCAAACACAGTTAACTGTCTTTTGGTCAAAAGGATATACTCATCCCATAATCTGGTGGTTTATCTTCTATCCCTCTGTCAGCAACTTTTGTTCTGTTTTGATTGTCTGTGTTCTGCACACCTCTGCTTCCCTTCCCTGTCTCCTGAGCTGGGGATGAGTCAGCCATTCTTCTAGCCTTTCATGGGTACAAGCCTAGTACTGTGCTAAGTACTTTGCACTTCTTATCTCTTAACTCTCCAGAGCACTTGGTGAAGTTGGTTCCATTATCATTTCCATTTTGTGGATGGTAAAACTGAGGCTCAGAGATCCTATAGTGAGCGAGTGTCAATGCCTGTATTAAGACCAAACCTGCTGACTTGTGATCCCAAATGGTTAATATTTAGAATACTTCCCTATTCTGTGCCAGGCACAATACTAGTTAATGGAAATAGAGAAAAAAGATATGTTTCTGTCCAAGCTCTCCATCTAATGAAAGAGACAGATGTATAAAACATAAATTACTAGATAGTACAAAAGTGCTTTTACAGAGGTATGACAATGTTCGGTGGCAGATAAAATAAGGAAGAAGACATGCATTTTCCTCATTACAAACTGATGCTATCCTAAAATAGTCCAGGTTGTCATAAAACCAGGCTTTACCTGGTTACTGTCAAACAGTTACTGCTTACTATGGTTTACCATAGTCTGTCCCCATGGGTTGTTGAGATGGATGGTTTTATAAATAGGAAAAAGGTTTGAAAAGAAATGAGGACAAAACAGTCTTCCACCTCTGCTGATGGATTAAAATAATTCCCTGAATTTGGATTTAATGCTCAAGAGGGAATACAAATAAATATATGTATTCACATATATTCATGCATACATATATACACAAATATATATACATATCAATATATGCATATAAAATGTATATATAAATATCTATACGTGTATAGATATACACACATACATCCCGCGTTTCAAGAAGCTGTCTTCTGCTAGCTTCTTAAGGCCCATTAAAATTCAGATGTTTAATAAAATGTATTTGACAGATCACCCCAAATTTTTCATATATACCTCCTCACAGCTAAGTGCTACACTGTGTGAGGCATTGAATTTATTCTACCTTAGAAGAGAACTTCAAATGGTTGCAGTAATCAGAGTCATGGTGAAGACATCATAGAAATTAGAACTAGAAAAGTTGTTAAAGATTATCTCTAGTCTGAGTCTATTTCTACACATGAGCACTAAGGTCAAGAGAACTTAAATGGCTTGAAAAAAGGGCAATAGATGGAACCGTATTTAGAATTGAAAGCTTCTGCCCTCCAGATGAGTCCTCTTTCTACCTCACTATGCCTTCTGCATCAGGAGGAAATACTGGAAATCTGTCTCATGCAGACTATAATTGGAGAGAAGTTTAAGCTGAACAAGTAGAATGTAGGCCATACAAAACTTAAAGGAAATTTATACTTGCTTCTTGCAAATTCATTTAAGAATTTGCAGATTCAGCTAAATAGAATAATTTCCCAATTTTTTTAGAAGGGCCAAATAAAGGCCAGATACACTTTAGCATGGATTTTGCTGTATATTCACAGCCCCAAATAAATGAGATTTTGTTTGGGGTTGGGGAGAACCAAGGATTCTTATTCTACTCATTTGCTATTTGCATTCATAACATGGGAAGGCAGGAAGACATTGATGGAACATTTTTTTTTTCTGCCTCCTTCATTTTTAAATGGACAGTGACATGCTTCACAGCAGCATCTCCAAACAAAAGATGACAAATTCCCATTTATTTCCCATCAGTGGCACTGTGTGAGATGTTGCACCAAGTCTAACTTGCTGCTCCTAGGGCACAGAGGTTTTATTCCTACAGCAATGTGGAACTCCCATAAAAATAACAATTCCATTGCCAGTCACTCTGTCAGGAGTATTGGCAGACTGAAGAAGACTTATCTGATTTCACTAAAGCTATTAGTCTGAAACTCTGATCTGTAAATCTGGCTGGGCACCACACGGGGGGAAGCAGTGCTGGCCAGAAGCAATGGCTTTTGTGAGTTCTCAAAAACAAAGTTCAGGTAAAAACACTGGATTGAAAATAGAAATTAGAATTGAAGCAAAAGATGAAGGGAACTTTCACTGTGTTCACTCAGTGTTCCAGGCATTCTGCTAGGCTTACATTATGTACTTAAAGCAGTGAACTGGTTTTATCTCTTTTTTTCCTTTATCATCAATTGGTGTGTGTGCCCGTGACTACAATATAAACAGTGTTTTGTTCTTATTGCTTTTGTTTTTCCCTATGTGAAAGATGGGAGAATCTCATTAAGGGATGTTTCTTCAAGGTCCCAGTGGAATATTTTGTGACTGGAAAATTCCTAGAATCTCGAAGGCAAAAATAGTAAAAGTGTAGGAACGTATAGGAAAAGTCATTACAGTTTATTACGTATAACAGTTTTAAAAATCTCCTTAGAATGGGGCATTACAACGATCAGAGCTAAGTTTCATTTGATTTAAATATCAAATATAAATTGCATGGGGGAGTTTTGAGGAGTGATAGAAACATTCTTTAGCCTGATTGTGGTGGTGGTTACATGAACCAATACATGTGTTAAAATACACAGAACTGTCCACTGAAAGAAAAAAAAATTCTCAATTTTACTGTATGGTGATTTTTAAAATAAAAGTGAAACATTTCAATAAAAGGGTGTCAACTCTAAGCCAGTGATATGTTACTGGATGTCTAACAAAAAAAGATATTACTTGGTAATGTTGTCAACTGACTATTAAAGCCTAATTAATGACAAAAAAAAGAAGTATCATCATTCCTCACACAAGATAAAATTACCGTCTTTACATCTATTTCTTACATTTTTTTTCTTTCATCCCATCTGTGATAACCAATGGCTATTTCATTTTCTATGCCTTCATGCTATTTGGAAAATCAGAAAAAAGAAGGCGTTTAAGGATTCGGGGTAATAGGTAAATGTCCCGATTGCATCTTCCTTGGTCAAATGTGGTGACTTTGGTTGGCTCTTACCCTTGTCTTCCTCTATGCATCAGTCATCCAGTCTCCTATTGATTTTTTTTTAAACAAAGGTCAAGCACGTGTTTGTAGGTGATACCAATTGCTTCAGAGTTTGTCCTGGCTCCTTACTGTCCTGATTTAAACCTCTTGTGGCATTTTATACTGCATGGATAGTGATAAATGTGGTGGAGACTGACACAGAAATGAACTCAGAAGTAAGTTTATAGCACTGCCGGGGACCATCTGTTAATGTAAATGTTTAAGGTAAAATGCATTAAGGCTTAAGAGCTGACGAGACATTTTATTTGCATCCTGCCTTTGGGATTATGTCTGGGTTCCTGCCTGGTTTTACCCTTTTATCTGCTGCTATGCATTTGCCGGGATGGAATCCTAAACACATTTGAATTGTATTTTCTGAAATAACTGGATTGAACAATAAAAATCAGGAGTTATGTTGGCTTTGGGGGGTGGTTTCAAAGTGTTTAAATTAAACACGTTTATATGGCCACTTACCATTTATGATTACTTCCGGTTAAGTGGTTGTTTGATGAAATTTGTTGTCTCCAATGTTGAGATATTAAGCACTATCTTTTAGGGCTATCAATGTCAACCAAAGTGAAAATAATTTATGAAATGAATGACCTGATATTAAAATCACCCTTAAAGCTATTTGAATTACATTATAATTCTCTAGTGACCTCCTAATAAAGTAGAGAAGTTTGAATGCACCCATTTTATTTTTAACACTTTGAAGTATATTATCTGAGGAGAAATTCAAGTAACACATCTTTACGATTCATAGGAAAATGGTCTTCTTCAAAAGGGAAAATAAAATTCAGCTACTAGATGTAAATCAAAAATACTCATTTTTAGCTTCTACCAGGTAATATAATGACTTGGGTTTTAGAGAATGGGTTTTAGGTGCCACAGCCATCCCACCCAAGCACAAGAAAGCATAGAAAAAGAGAGAACAATGAGGTGAACTAGAGGGAGAGAAGGAGTGAGGTGGAGGCAGAAAAATACTTTGAATACAAAATCATTTAAATAAATGAGTAAGACAGTTTTCAGAATAGGACTTACATTGGAGTTTTCTAGAAACCACTGAATATGATGAGTTGAAAAATGATTAGAAATTGTGAATGGTTTCCCCCTGGGTGGATAAGACTACCTGTTCAGCTGCAGTGATTCTGATGAGCTTGCCTCTTAAGCTCGTCCTTTGAGATCAGCAAAAACATCCCATTCTCTCATCTCTCATTTGAGCTGGGGCTGATTGATGCGTAATTAAGATCACTAAGGAGCCAGAGTAAGAGCTGCAGAGTCTCTACATTTTTCCATGATGATTTTCTCTCTCTTACTCTTTTTTAAAGTCCTTCCTTACGGTTCTTACACTATAAATTCTTGATAGCATGATGTTGGGGGCAGGGGTTTGTGCTAGTTTGAGAGGAGACATGATAGGGGGTGTGCACAATTTGGAGCCTGCAAGGAGAAGAGCCAGAAAAAAGCCAAATGAAATTGCCACCTCTTAGAGGGGATGAAACCCGGCAGGTGACAGAGCCTCTCTCTTTTATTACACAGAGCAGGAAGCTCCCGAGCACTCCTGAGGCAAAGTGACCTTCTCCAGGTTACACATCAGGTCAGGGGGTAGAGGCAGGAAGGAAACCCCAGTCTTCCCACTCCCAGTTCCTTTTCCTTTCCACTAGGACATCATTCCTTTCTCTAACTTGGGCTCTTGCATTCTCTTTGTAATGCTTGAGGAGTGGGTTTTAACCTTCCTTGTGTCTACGCTAGGAACTAGGTGCCTGGGAGAGTTAAAAGAACAACACTGAGTAACATCCACCCTTGAATCGTTTCTCCCTTTTTAAATTGAGGGTGCATGCTGCAGAGACATAAGTTTGCATGGGAGACGTGAAACTCCTCTGTGGACCACTTAGCACCTGATCTGATGGATAGTGCAGAACCATCATACGTTCTTGAGTTGTAATATTAGCATTTAATGAAAGATAAACAAGTGGAAAGCTTTTCTTTGATTGTCAAGGACCATGGAGGTAATTTATGTTCATTATTTCTTTTGTTTATTTTTTTCTAATAAAAATAGTAAGAATTTTTTGTCATTTATTTGAAATTTTATTTTATTTATTTGATTTTTTTGTTTTTTTCTCCTTTTTCAGTTTTATTAGGTAGAATTATTGCAGTTCTTTTAACTGTCAAATTAAAATATTGAAACAAGTTTGGACTCCTGTATGAAAAGTTTAATAGTCTGTCTGTAACTCTACAAAATGTCAGGTATTCTTTATGGAGATGAGCAGGTATTTATTGAGCTAAAGGCAGAAGTCTCTTATATTTCTATTAATGCAAAAAGCCTCATGAAAATTTGAATGGGGACTAGGGAGAGAAATGGATCTTAGTGATATAAATTGGCTTTAAGCGTTCTGATGAGGAAGAGTTCACATACCTTCCCTGAAAAAATTAATACTTTTGTGGGGGAAGTATATATTTATAACAACAGCTTGGCAAGTCTTACTTCTGTATGAATGGAGTCCTGTGGGAACACAGAACCACCTGTGCCAGCTACAGGGCAGGGAGGGCTTCACGGTGGTGTCGACTTTTAAGTAGAGACTTGAAGAATGCAGATTTCCTGGTAGAGAGTAAGGAGGGGGAATGTTCTGGTAAAGAGTTTAGGGGGAAAACATATAGCCCCACATGTTTTCACAGGAGGCCTAACCCAATACAGTCCCATTTAATCCAATCAAAAGTAATGGTCAGATCTTCACTACATTCTTTTAAAGAAACATATGCATAACTCCTTGAACAAGAAATATCAGGCAACTGGTGCCATTTTAACTAAAAAAACAAAACAACACAAAACAAAAACCAGAAAACAAATAAACCAAAAAACACAACTTTTCTTTTTGAGAACTTTCCTGGAAGAGTCCTCTGGACAGAAGATTAGAAGATGCTTTCAGCTGCACTTGGAAGGACATGAGGTGCCAGGTCACCTGTGTGTCTGAGAAATAACAGTTACCCATTCTCTCGTTAAAGCAACAGCAGCATTCCAGTCAGTTGGAGGAATCCCAGAATAATTGGATATTGTCCAGGGCCAACTGCACTCGAAGTGAATCGCTGAATTTCCTTTGGAAAAAGCAAGGTTCTCCTTTGTTTTATGGGGGGAAATGGCATCTGGTAGGTCAGAGAGAAGAGGATCAGTTAGATCCTTACAAACGTCTGCTGAGGTCTTTGCTGTGTTTCAGATAAATTGCTGTAACTGTCTGAACTTTGAAGTGTCTCAGATGCCACTTAATGAGAAAAGATTGCCTGAGCCTCTCTCGCTCTGCTCGCCATCTGACCCTTCTCCCTGAAGATCGACATCTGGTGAGGTGACTGAGCCTAGGTGAAGTGGGAGCCCTTTCTGACCTCCCACCATACGTGGTAATTGACTATGCTCTGCCTCAGTTAGCAACGTCCTTCCAAAGTCCGTCCGGATGAAGGATGATGAGAACCAACAAAGGCGTGAACACTTTTAGGATCCTGCCCTTCTCCCTCAAGTTTTAATATATTCATGTGTATGTCTATCATATATTCTTGAATATTTCGTTATACTGCAAATAACTATACTCTTTGAAGAAAACAGGTTCCTTGGATTTTCCCTATGACTTGGCCTTAAGTCAGAAAGTTTCTTAATAGTTCTTCAGATGTAGGACCTGTGGAAAGGAAGGGTTATGTGAGCATATACTCAAAGTTTATATAAGGAAAAGGATACATTAGTCATTTAAATACAAACTTCTTTTTTTTTTCAAACTGTATTGGCTTTCAAATTCCTCAATTTCTCTTTGTTGTGTTAGCTCTTTTTGGTATGTCATGGTGAAAATGTGTCTTCTCAGTAAAGGCTGGATATTTAGACATAAGGCAGCATGAATCATGGTACAGCTGTTTAATTTGAAGAGCTATCTCTTCTAATCTATGCAATTATTGTTCCAGACATGTGGGGTATTTCAGTGAAACTTAGAAAGCAAGAATATTCTGCACAGTTAAACCTTTTTAATGACCATCATATGTCAACAACCAAACCAAACCAAACCAAAATACTGTGCCTTTATGGTTTGAGTATCTCTATCAGGATTTTGGGGGGATGTGATATTGGTGGCAGGTGGGGACAGAAGAATTCAGACCTCTATTTGGATCCTCCCTATCTGTTCTGCCTCAGAGGGAATCAGCCAATGGAAGCTCAGTTAAGTGGCTGCCATATGCAAAGCCTTGGGGGTGTTGGCGGGGTGGGCACACAATGAAGCAGGTACACCTAACCTCAAGGTATTAATAAACTTACAGGAAAACTGTGATCTGAGTGCCCAACAATATAGTAACAATTTAAATACTACATGAGTAAAATGAAAAAATAACTGCTTTCAGTTTCCAAGAAAGTTTGTTGACAGCAAACAAGGAAGTTGCCTTGGTAAGAAGATTATTTGCTTTGCGCTTCCATCAATGAGAGGGGATCAAATACTCCGAGAGGAGGAACAAAAGCCCTTTGGATGAGGACGGCACCGTGAACACGAGCATGTGAGCACAGTTCCCTAGAGATAAGGAATTTTCTCTCTCTCCCTTAATTGACAGGTATTTCATACGTGAATGAAAAAGGCCACATGTAGTCAGAGGGCTTGCCTTTTGCTTTCTGCCTCCAGTTTTTCAAGAGACACTAAACTCACACCTAGGAATATTTTGACAAGCTTAGAAACCTTTTCAAAAAATAACTCACGTGCATGGCAAGATGTTACTAAAGTCAGATTTTTTTTTCCCATGGAGATGACGACTGCAGAACTTTCTATTCACATCCTCAGATGTGCAGAGAGCAGCCAAGATCTCTCCTTCCTCTGTACATTCTGGCACCACGTAGGGGACTTGAAAGGAACAGAGAAGACTCCCTAGAGGGACCTCTTAACTCATTGCACCTCTTGGCCTGTTTCAAGAACACTTATTTGACCTGAACTATGATAGTGACTTTTCATTTCTAAATTTGAGGCAGAAGTTGAGTGGGAATTTTGAGTTATTTCTGTGTTTCTGAAATAATCATAAAAATCATATCTGAGTACTTCCTTGAGCCAGGCCTCTGAACTAACACATTTTGGGCTGCTGTGATGAGGAAGCCGCCTGACCTTTGATATCTCAAAGAGTAACTAGTCAAGTTAGCAGTCTTAGGGAGGACTGGCTACACTATAAGTTCAGAATCACTTTCTCTTTTAAATAACAAGAAATTTTGGCTAAGGGCTTACTCAAGGTTTTACTGATTCTAGATAGGAAAGAATAATACACATCGCCTTATGCAGAGAACTATTTTTAGACTTCTAACTCATTGCTTCCCTGGTAATGTGGAATAGTGGTTATTAGGGTCTCTGAATATGCGTCTCTGGATGCCTGGCCTCAAAAGAAGGTCCAGGCATTGGAAGTCCTTGCCTTCCTTTTTAAAGAGGATCGCCCTGGCCACCATGTGCGGCAACCCTTCTATTAGACATGCTCCTTCCCCTGCACGGAATTCTAGTCTTCCAGTTACACTGAAATTCTGGGTTATGTCTTTGTCTTCTCTCTCATCTTTCTCCTTTGTTTTTTATTCCCCTTAGTTGACTTATCAAGTAATCAGAACATCGTACATCTTTGGTCAGCCTTACTCCAGACGTCTTCCCTAATTGTTCCATTCTCCCTGCCAGCTTCTGGTATCGCCGTGGTCTTGTGTCTGACCCTCCCCTCAGCCCCGGTGTCCCTTTGCTCTGCTCCGCATTGCCTCTTCTTGCCTCTTCCCCCGTTATTCAAAGATCTTCATTCCCAGCCCTCCACATCTTGTCCGCGGAGGAAAGTCCAAACTCTTCAGCCTCTTTAGGAGGTAGACTGTGTCCACCAGACTGCATGATGCCTGGCGGGGATTTACAGAGAGTGCAGGTTACGGGATCAAGCCTGCAGCACTGCCTAGACGTACATGGTGTTACCAGGAAACAAAGCCTTTTGTAGAGATTGCTCATTTCCTAGTACTCCAAGGCTAGAATTTTTAGCAGGGACATAAATCCCAGGATTTGATGGTAAAGGATCTGAAAGAAAAAGCAGGAATCCCAGATCACGCAATCTATGTCATCAAGAACAACGTGCGTGGGGCCCACACGGAGGTTCCTGTCTTACTCAGCTTTGTCACAGATGACTTGTTAGTAGAAACAGCCTCCCAGCTCAGTAAGGAAAGTGGCCCAAAACAAACAGAATGAACTAAGCACTTGCCCTCCTATTCTCCCACCAAAATTCTGTTTTGATTGGTGTCCTTTTTGTGTTTGGATGTGCTACATGGTATGAATATATATCTCTTCTTGCCCAGTATATAGTTAGTTGTTATTTAAAAAACTTTGACCATGAAAAATGCTGAATAATGTTAAGGACACAGTGCATAAGGCCTTGGATATGAGGATTAAGTTGGCAGTGATGTAATACGTAGTGGAAGCTCCGTCCATATTCCTCCACATTCCATGTTCTTTTTAACCTGTAGGTGAAAAGCAGGCAGGAGTAATAATAGCAGCGTTTTGTAACAGAAATGTAAGTTGCATCTGGCTCCCGTTCAGCCTCTGATTCCCCGGGAGGTTTTTCACAGCCCCTCCCCTATTCCTGCTTTCCAGCGGATCTGACAGAGGGACAGAAGGATTAAGAAATCAAGTAGCTTATCTTAGAGGTTCCCCACTGGGCACTTTGTCCCAGGTGTTCCTGCTTGTAGCTTATATAATCAGGAGCGCTCTGTGTGCGGAGGGTATTACTGTAAAGGTGATTGTTTGAGTCAGTGGGTGATGATGTCAAGGCAATTATATCCAGGGGATGTGTGATCTTAAAGACCAAGTTAGTGCCCCAGGAGACCTGGAGACAGGACTTCTTCCCATACCTTTGCAATCGCACATTCTGAAGTGAGGTGGCACCACTTTCCAAACAGGAACAAAAGTGAATGATTGGGGGCGGTGGGGACAGTGTGTTCCTCTAGGGCTTTAGGGGAAAAAAAATTACTCCCAGTTAATCTTTTCTAATGTATCCCCTTTTGTTATGTTTATATTTTTGTCCAGGGACTTTGTTGACTTAAAATGAAACTAAATCAAAACTATGAGAATTGAACACGGGTCCCTCTGATAACCTGAAAAAAAGCAACACATAGTTATTTTTAGAAAGAAAAGGAAAGGACCATAAATTAGCTGTATTTTTCATTATTTTTTTCTATCTTATGATTATTTATAATAGATAATTGCACATCAAACTTGAGATGAAATTAAAGTTGCAGAAGGCTTATGGTTTGTGTCCCAGTTGTGACCACTAATCCTAATATGTAGGGAATCCATTAGAAACTGGACCTCAGTTGAATTAGGACACAGGACCATCCTTGCAGAGCAGATCAAAGACCCTATTTTATTTTCTCTCCTTTGCTTTTATTTTTAGCTACATGATTAATGCATGCTGTTGAACAGATTTCAAAATACACTGAAGAATATCAAGAAAAAATATAAGTCCCCTCTGACCATCACCAACCCTATTCTTCTCTCAAGTGGGAATCACTGTTGTCATCTACAGATGTCCAGAGCTTTTGCTCTACCTGCACAAATAGGAACGTGCATACATGTATGCACACGTGCATCCAACACACACACGCCCTGAAAGATTGTTTAGTCTCCATACGGAGTCATACACTAAATACATATCCTGGATGTCTCCCCCTACTGGTACATGTAGAAATATGTAAGTTCTTTTGAAAGTGAAGGTGCAATAAAATCTGAAGTTTTGCTGGAGCTCCTCCTAAATACACGCCTTCAGGTTGGAGTGGACAAGATGGGACTGAAATTCACTAGCCAGTTTCTGCCACAGCATGATGGCTCGGTTCTGTGGATAAATGAGCCCCACGGAAGAGTGAGTGCAGCCGACTCCACGCTGCTTTGTTGTTCCTGAAGACGTCGTGCAGGGACAGACCCTTGAGGCTTCCATCTCCTGAGTTTTAAAAGAAGACAAGAAACATTTTCCCCAAGGGTCTTGTCCACGTAGATCCCAACCCTGTTATGTTCTGAGGTGTCTGACTGCTTGCACTGGGCTTGCGGGGTCTGAGGTTTGAACATGATGGTGTGCTTTAGACAACCGGAGTGTGCCAGCTGGCTTCACTCGTTCACAAGTCCATTTATCTGTACTCACATTCACAGAGACACTGAGCATAGGGCTAGGGATGGTCCATTCATTGCTGAAGGACATTACAGATCAGTGAGGGACATAAACAAGGAAACAGACAATTATGAGGAACCATCAGTTGTACATTGACCAGTGCAGTGGATAGAACTTCTAGAGGAACTTGATGGGGGGGGGGGGGAGAGGCTTCCTGGACAAGACAGCTAATCTGAGTACTGAGGGATGATTAGAACTTAGTTGTGTGAACAGAGCTGTTCAGAAAAGAAGTGTTAGAGGAAGAGGGGGCCACATGACAAAGGTCTGAGAGTGCCTGTCAGGGGCTTGTGGGTTGGGGCAAGTGACACCAGAGACAGAGAAGCAGGGCAGATCTTTTTGGCCTTAAAAGCCTCCTAAAGGAGTTTGAACCTTGTTCTGAGAGTCATGGGCAATGACGACTGAAGATTTTTTAAGAAACATCAAGGTGTGATTCATACGGTTTATAAGATGGAGCACAGATGGAAAGGGGCAGGGAGACCATTAGGATGCTGTTGTGGATGCTGGGGTAGGAGTTGATGGTGGCCTTAACTAGGGCAGTGGCCGTGGGACTGGGTAAATGTGCCAAGTTTGGGGAGGCATTTCTTGCATCCTGTGAGCAACTCTGTGCAGTTGTGTAAGCACCAGTTGAGTTTGGCGACTCTGAGAAACTGTATAAACCACAGGCAAAGCAGTTAACTCTGACGTTGCAAAGCCTACTGCATGTCGTGCAGAGGTTAGATAAATATCTGTCTCTGAGGGTATATATATGAGTGCATTCTTTTTTTAATTTTGCGTTGTTTTCAAAACATAATTGCACCTGAGGCTGGCGCGTGCTCACCCTGTATTTTGCACTCAGAGTACAGTGCCTGGTCTATTTTCTCCATGACTGGGCTTTTCTTCAGAACTGACGAGTCATATATCATTCTGATTGATTCTTTCCTCTTTTTTCTCCCCCCTCTCAAATAAAGGAGAGGGGTGAGGTAGAGATTGTGGTAAGACAACATCAGGGCAACTCAGCCCACACACGCATTTATCAGGAGCCCCCCAAGTCTAGCGCAGTTGTCCTTTTCTTGTTCTGTTGCTCAGAGCTGGGATAGAGCAGGAGCAGGTGGAATGAGGTCAGGCAGCGGGTAAGGGAAGATAGATAAGCAGCCCACGCTTGGAGTGTCTTGGTCTCTGCTGGAGGGAAATGGTAAGAAGGGGGCATAGCAGAGATGTGAAATGACCAGCCAGTGTCCTGAGCAGTGGGGAATAGCTAAGCTCTAAATTGCCTTCCAAAGCCAACATTGCTCCCAAAGTCTTGAATTTGCTTCACCTATGTCTTCTGTTTTAGCTTCCTTTATTCTTAATGCCAGTCACTCCAAAGGCAAAGACTCCAAATCTTAAGCATCCTTTTTTATTAAAAGCGGAAAGATGCATACTGAAGGGGTGTGTGTGTGAAATGCAGACTGAAGGGGGTATGTGTGTGTGTGTTTAAAAAATCCTTTGTAAGGATAAGTGGATTGCAGAAAGTGGATAGGATTATATCACAATGAAACACATACCATTTCTTCAGAAGACAGTCCCTCTGTTCTGCAAAATTTGACTCTCTTTTCAGATTTTATACAACTCTGAATTCACGGATACAGTTCTAAGGGGATGGATCTTTAGAAAAAACAATCCTTCCAATATATGTGTATTCTTTACCTTTGAAGGAACATACGCTTATTAATGTTTTAAGAGAATTCTGAGATTTTTTTTTTAAATGACAGTTAATACCCATTAGAAAGCTGTAGAAACCTACGCCTTAATGATCAGCTTCCTGTTGGACTACAACAAACCTCTGGCCATCAAATATTGAGGGGAAAAGTACTGGGCAGCAGAGAGGATTGGAGACATCGAGACAGTTAAAAATGAGGCTTTAAAAAAAAAATTCTGACCTACATATTTTGCTTTAAAAAGATGGTGGAGAGTGTGTGTGTGTGTGTGTGTGTGTGTGTGTGTGTGTGTGTGTGTGTTTGTGTGTATGAAATGGGAAGAAATACCAATGCATCAAAATGGACAGGTCATTTTGTTGAATGTAACCAAACTCCTGAGCATTGGGAGATTAGGAGCGGTCATAATTTCCGGCTGCCGTGCTTTATGCTAATGTGGCCATCCTCTGTCATGTGCTTCTGCTGAGACAGCCACTTCACTCCTACTTAATTTTCCCTCTAATGGTAGTGGTAGAGGCCTGGGTATCTACAGTCAGCTTTTACCAATTTAACTGGCTGCCACCACAGGCCATTATAAATTATTATTCTTATTTAGCACTTGAATCTACAATTTATTTCTTTCCTTCATGCTCTGTAAAATATAGTTTTAGACTTAGGTCTAAGTTAGCTATGATTCTTTGTCCTTATAAATCCATATCTGTCATTAGCTATAAGCTAAACTTTTGGGATGCTAAACGTCTGTAATTCCCACAAGACAGACTGGTAATTTATCAAAGAGTTTCATTCATTTATGCATGCATGTGATATTTACTGAACACTTGCTTTATACTAGGCAATGTTTCAGGCATTGGAGATAAAACAGTGAACAATATGTGTTAGTGGGGAGAGATATGACCAGGAATGTCTAGAAAACACTAGTCAGATTTGAGGAAAAATGCTTCTCAGTGTGGATAGTCTCAACAGTTTTTCCTCCTCAGTTATCTTCACAGCTCCATGGGAAATTTCTGCAAAGTCATATTTTCATTATTTTTGGTCTTCTCTCTGGGCTTCCAAAGAATTATTTTTGCCTTTAGTGGGGTTGATATATTAGTACTTCCTAATATCCTAGGGAAAATATTTCCTGTTTCTTACCAATGATTATTTTGGACTGTGGAAATGATCACTGGAAACCTATATGTGAAAATTTTGTTGTAAGAATTCATATGCATCTGGACAAGCAAAGGGTTCTACCTGTTCTGGATTCTACATTCTAGCGATTTTTCACATTTTCTTACCACCTCTCCCAGTTGCACTATTCCCAGTTGGCTGACTGATTTTCCCTTTCTCTGTTTCTTAAGTTCTCCCTCCCTCTCCCCCTCTCTCCCTCTGGCAACTCTGTGCTTCAATGTGCCGGCAGGAAAGAGCAATCGTAAACTGTGTCATAGTTTAGCATACAGGGAATGATTTTCCTTTTATCCTCTTGGGTTCCACTGCTAATAATGATGTGACTTCAGATACTTGTTAACTCCTCTGAGCAGCACTTCCTTACCTGTAGAATTATGTAATACTTCCTGTAAGGACTGAGATACTATGTGAAAAAAAAAAAAAAATACCAGCACCATAGCATCCTCCTTGCCCATCCTTGGTTCTCACCAGTCTTCTCTGTGGCTCAGTGCCTGGCTCCCTCCTGCCTGCTCCAGACCCCTGATGCGGTCTTTCCACTGCTCCCGCCTACATCCTCCCCCTCCAGTAGATGTCCCTGCCCCTTTCTTGCTTGAGCCTATTACTCGGTGTTCTGTTTGGCTTCCCAGACCTGGTGTATCTAAATCCTCTCCAGGTAAATTTTGATCTCTTATATTGATCCCGTTCTGCTAGGGAGAAATCCGGTTTGATGGGAAGTCAGTGTGCTTCTGATACACAGTGATGAGAAGTTCAGCCTTCGAGCAGCCTTTAGATGTTCAGCCAAGGTGGGTCCCTGGTCAAAATGACCTTTTCCACCTTTTGCTGTGGTGCTTGGAATTTCTTCAGTATCAACTTGGTTCTTTAAAGGTTTCTAGTTTTCTAGATTTTTCTTCTCAACATCAGATCCTCCTGGTTAGCACCAGAAATCATCATCCGTTGGTGCCTAAGATGGTCTAAATCAAGATCAACATCTTGCCAAAATGGAGCCTAGCCTGAGGTTGGCGTGCAAAGGAAACAAGAGAAGAGAAAGCATTAGGAGCAAATTTATTCTTGGAGCACAATTTTATCACGTTTGCTGTAACCCTAGGAGTTTTGCTGCTGGTAATATCTAAAAAAGCCCTGGTTCTATGTAGTTTAGTAAAAGGAGGAGAAATAGTCACTTCCTGCCTCCTTACCAAAGATAGGCACGCTGACCAAATACCTTGGTGTGCATCGTGAAGCATCATTAGGTGAAAATTAGGGAGTGAATTTACCTGGAGCTTCAGGAAAGGGTTTCTGACTCTGTAGGCTGAATCAGTGACTCTAGAAGGAAGCAGGAAAAGCATCACTGAATGAGTAATTTATGGCTGAAGTGAGTGAACCAGTACTCACTTCCTGACTAGAATTTGTGGCTCTGGTACATCTGTCCTTCCTCTTATTTTTATCTGTGTCCTTATTTTCCACATTGCATTCAAGAGCTGTGCCGGGAACGAATAACCTCCGTATCATTTATTTCACTATATCCCTCATCACTTTAGAAGGGGAAGTGTATATCTATTTTTCATGTGAATGCAGTGTCTTCCTGCTCCTCGGTGCAATAAATACCGTGGTGCTGAGACATAGGAGTCTCCCAGCCCGTGCTCCGTGTCAGAGATGCTGTACAGCATCCCAGGCTGGCTGCAAAGCCCGCCCTAAAAAATCAAATAGAGCAGACGCATGCGCGTTCTCAACAGGGGCTTGGCAAGTTGTTTGAGGTTATTTTACTCTCCTATCATTGCCTCTCAGAAAGGGATCCCTCTGCAGTTGCTTGTTAATGCCTCATACTTTTGGGGAACTCTTCTGAACCACTATCTGAAACCCCCATTGCAGAGTAAAGTGGAATAATAAGCCCTCGGCCAAGTCGCCTGGGAAGAGGACGACCCACGATGCTCACTTTACATGCAATTTAATGTGCTTTACTGTTGCCGCATTAATGCATCCCGGCCATCCTGCTCCGAGTGCGCCCTGTCTTATTTGATCTCAGATTTACCATGCAAGAACAATCTCAGTGAAGCTGATTTGTTTACTGAAAACATATCCGCCACCACCACCATTTTAAACTTCTACCCCAAACCCCTAGAAAGTACGTGCATTATTGTATATGCTTTAAAAAACGGTTTACTTTGCAGTTCCCTTTTGTTTGCAGCCTCCTTGCAATTTTGTCTCAAATTAGTAGATATATGCGTCATCTCTTGGCAATAAGGTGAGTATTTTTTTTCCTCACTGGGTAGTTCCCTAGGGAAGAAGCTCGTGGCGTCGCTCTGGCTCTCTGGGTGTGCTGCCTGTCTTCCCACACGTTCGCACCCCACCAACCTTTTCCTGCAATGTTGCCGAGTCTGGCTAATTTCGTCTGGCCTTTCTCTCATTTAAGTTACTTTTTTTTAACTCACATTAAGGATGTCTGGTGCTTAATGCTCACAAAGCTGTTGGGTTTAGGAGCTCTGAGAAATGCTCCCTATTGAGATTTCCGGATGCCACAGTGGGACCTTGGATAGAAAGCACATCAGCATCCTTTCGGCAGCAAGCAGTTGGGAGTCCTGACCACTTGTAAGGTGTGATGACTGTTGCCGCTCCAAATATCTTCACAATTTAGCATTCAGAGTCTGAAAGGGAAAACAGACTTTTCTCATGCATCTCAGTTTTTATCAGAGAGGAAAACTTTTCCCCAAGTTCCACCCAGCCCCCAGCAGAGTCTCCCTAATGTCTGATTGGTCACAGCTGGGCCTATGGTGGTGCCTAATTCCTGAGCCAAATCCAAATTCAGTTAGTTAGCAGGTAGAGGAGACAGATGTGGAGGAGGCAACCACATGACAGTGTTTGCCACAGGAGGACTTGTGAATGGGTTTCTTGGTATTTTGTTTGCCATTGGCAAGGGTCTAAGCAGAGTTTTCTATCTCATTTGAGATATTTTCAAGTACTAAGTTATTTGTTGGAATTTGTTAGATTTCATCCTGGATCCCAATTCTTTGAATGCAGAGGGAAAGGCACGAGAGAATGTAGGGGTTCTGGGGGGAAGCATAAGCAAAGGGGTGTCCAAAAAGAGTCCCCTCTACGTAGAGTGGCAATATAATTTATAATTTAAATCAGAACAGTTTTGGGAGTCAAAGCGGGTACCATGAATAATTCTACCAGGTCAACAGGTATAAATCATCCTAGGCAAACTACAATGTATGTTCAAGCCAGGAGTATATGAGAGAGCCTGTTTTTTAAATGTTAGGGAAAAGCTAAGGTTCATTTTTTAAAGTCTTCTGAGGTAGAGAAAATGCCACATTTATTTAAAATCATAGGATATTCCAAATATATATGCAAACTTTATGTTCACTTTTGTTTAAATCCTAAATCTTATGAGATTTTAGAAAGTAAAATTATTATAAAAGGTACAATTACTTTCTTTGCCCCTCAGAACTTGTAGATCTTCTAGGATGAATTTGAGGAAGAAAATAGCATATATAAAATCAAAATGTTTTATATTGGTTTCTGTTTGCTGGAAAGCTATAAATGTTTATCTTTCATTGTATCCCATGTCAGTGCCAAGTGTTTCTCTAATGTCTTTTAACCTGCCAAGGCATAGATCTCACTGATATTTTTGATCTTGACTGCTGATGGAAGCCTGAAAAACAGCTTTGTGCAAGGGAATAACCAAAACGGAGGAAGAATAATCTCTTATAGACAAATGTGTTCAAGCATGAATGAAACACGTGAGTGATCTTGCTAAGGGAAGGGAAGAAACAGTGGCTTTGCCCTCTAAGAAGACGTTCCAGGGTGCCTTCTTTCCCGTATGTAGTTTAGTTTTGCATTTTGCTCCTGTGCACACAGAATGTTCTCTGTCCATCAGTCACAATAAAGGAGAGCCTTTTCATCGAAACAGGCCACTGAACCTGTTTCAAGGGACTGCAGCCGACGGTCTGTGTATCTGAAAGAGTGAGAGGTGCACGAAGAAACCTCACTGTTCATCTGGGGAAGGTACTTTCAAAATTGAACGTTGATATTGAGAAAGTGAGAGCAGTTTTTCTGATAGCCCCAAATCATCCCTCTCTTCCACTCTGTTTCAGCTAAATACGAATGTAAAACTTTTATGAATAGTAAAGAGACTTGTACTTCCCTACGTTTGCAATCTTTAGTCTTTCTTTCAGGCTTCTTAAGAATAGAATCTAGTTTCTTGCTTTCCCTTATTGATCCAACGTGCCCTTTATTAAATAATGTAAGAAATTGTGATTAGCATTGAGATGTTGCTTAGATTTCTCGTTTATGTGATTAGGTCTTGGATCTTAGAGATGAGTAGTTTAAAATTAGCAGCTTTTTATCAAGAATATAACAGAAACCTCATATTTCTGGGGAAAAAAATAAAACTTCTGTTGCTTTGGAAAGGGACTGTTTCTTGGTCTGCAAAGCTGCTCATCTGTGGGTTACACTCAGTCTGGGCTACCAGAAAGAACAGGTCACCCCATGGGCCTTGATGACAGTATTGTTATTTAGATGGAAAACAAGGCATGAAACACCCTGTCAGAGGACTCAGCACCCAAAATGGGGACAAGAAACCCCTCACCTTTGGGTGTAATCGAAGGTCACTGTGTTAAATCTTGTCACGTTCCAGTATCTGGGCTTGTAACCTACAGGTTGTGTGCTGCTTCCAGGGGAGCTTTCTGTTTGGTCCAAAACTGCAGAGAACGAGGTGGATCTGGTGGATTCACGTGAAGTTTGAAACATCAGCTCTGCTGCTAAAATACCCCAGCAGCCCATGATTAACAATCTCTCTGATCTTTACATTTGTTTCCTAAGGGGTGGGTAGGAAAGTAGGTACAGAGCACACTTACTGCTCAGGTAGAAGATAACAGATGGCCACTCGCTAAAATCCAGATACCGGGAGAGCTGGTGTTTCCTCTGTCTTACTCTTGACATACGGCCAACAGCCCAGTCAGCAGCCAGCTAGCATAGCGGGCGAGAGACTCAGAGGCGGCGTTTCCAGTGGCCTCACTCCCTGTAGTGAGTACCACGCATCGTACTTGTGGAGTGAGATAGATTGAAGTTTAGCTGCACCCTTTATATATAAGAGTGACTACTTGACTACTTCTCTTTATTTCTCCAGTCCGACTTTAAATCATCCCAGAGTTCCCCACCTTCTGGACTGGCAGGAAGTTCAAAGACTTGCTTTTCTTATAACAGGTTATCCATGATTCTCTAGCTAGTGACGACAGAAGAGCTCAAGGAAGAGATTAGTTGCTGTTTGGCAGTGGGGTCATCTTTATTTTAATTCTTTTGCCTTTGGATGCTTTTGGCTGTGCTCTCTGTCTCAGACACCATCATTCCACCTGTGTGCAGTGATGCCTGATCAGTGGTAGTGTTCCCACTGACCTCTAGCCAGCTTCTAGTAAACATCTATTCTGAGTGTTTCACAGAAGCAGAGTGCTGGTCTCTTACTTTGATCCCAGTCTTGGGTCTGGGTCATACTGGAAGAGGGTGGGTCCCTAATCCAATATGGCTGGTGTCCTTATAGGAAGAGGAGAAGGGACACAGAGGCAGACAGACACAGGAAAGAGAGAGTGCCATGAGAAGACACACCAGGAAAAACACCGTGTGACCATTGAGGCAGAGATTGGATTGTTATGTCTACAAACCAAGGATTGCCAGCAACACCAGGAGCTGGGAGAGAGGCAGGGGACAGACTGCCCTAGAGCTTTCAGAGAGAACATGGCCCTGGTGCAGATCCCTATGTTCCTGTGCACATACGCACCAGCACGCTCACAATACACGTGCATACCTTTAACCTACTCGGTTCCAACTCATCCCACAAATGCTCAGCTGAAACATCTTTCTTATCAGGGAAACATCTTTTTATCCATGACCTCACACTGAAACAGGCTTCCTTTCTCTTTTGTGCCATAACACTCATTGAGTTGTGTTGAGTAATTTATATTTTAATGTTTTATTCCCTGTTAGAATGGGACTTCCATGTCAGCAGCAACTCTACATGTTTCTCTAGCCTCTAAGCACAGTACCTAGTGTGAGTGGGCAATACAGTTTATAGACCACGGGCATACATCAGTGAATGGACGGATGGATGGGTGGATAAATGAGGCTATGAGTGTAAATGACATGTGTAGGTGAACATGTAGGGAAAATAGGCAGGACTCACAGTCCTCTCCCCACTCCACAGTGAACTTGCAACCTATGTAACTCCCTTCTCTAATAAGAATTACTGCTTTGGTGAACTTTGAAGTCTTTTCTTTCAAACGTCTTGACCTCTAAATAGATGCACTTTTCCATTTATGTTCTGGGTCCCGTTGTATGGAAAATACAAGAGGAAAACTAAGCAGTCCTTTCTGTTAGTGTCTGAACTATCTCATTCGTTGACACCAGTGTTGGAGTTACCAGCTTCTCATTAAGACTTCTCATTAGATGGTATTTTCCCTTTTTTCTGTTGGCATAGAGCTCAGAACATTTAATTTATTATCACTTTCCTGTTTATCACTTAAAGGAAATTCACCTTCTCTCTAGTTATCACATCCACATTTTTCTAGTTGTTGTAAAATCTTTAATCTTACGATACGGCTTTATTTTTTCTGAGGTAAACCTTCAGCGGTTGCTTCATCCAGCATTTCAAAGCCGTGTTTTAGTGAAATGAGGGATCCTTTCATTAAGATACCATTTTTCCAGCACTCATTCTTTGCATGGGACACCTCAGCAGTTCTCATGGTGTTTCATGGCTAGCTCCAGTTGCTCACTGAGACCAAAATAGTGCTTTAATTCTTGTTTAAGTAATACTGTTTTGCCTGTGACCATAGGGTCCTTTTGCTTCATCCCAGGCAGCCACTTCTCAGTTATGTGCTTTTAATTGTAAGGAAAACTGGCTGAAATGAGCGGCATGATCTTGGCACAGATGTACCACCACCACCACCGCAAAAAAAAAAAAAAATTATCCGCAGTCTGATCCGTAGCATCACTTTCACTTATGAACATCATTTTAAGTCTTACGCACAAATATTATCTGTACAGACCATCTCCAGGCAAAGAAGGAACTTGTTCCATCACAGATGGGCTGACAACCTTTCCATAAAAACATCCTACAGGGAGGATTTTCTAAAAATGTTCTATATTTCTATTTTCTAAAAAGAGAATAGGATTTTTCAAAGACTTTCTGTAATTGTTCTCTTTATTTTGCATGTGATATCTATTAAAGAAAGTGCATGGAAGCAGCATGCATCGCTGAAGTGAGAACGGCCTTCAGAAAAGTCTCCCAGTGCACATCAGTGCATTTCTCTTGCTGGGGCCGCGGAACAGTCATCCGTTCCATTATCCTGGCTTCTCTGAATTCCACGCAATTGCTAAAGTTGTTTGAGAACGGACTTCTTTAGTTTCCATCCTCTTTCCCAAGTTTTCCCATGCCTCTCACACTACCAGATTCTTACCCAGGCACAAGCAGAGATGGGCCAACTAAACATTCTCTCAATGAAGAGAAATTAGAGAGAAAAAGAAGATTGTGAAAGGGCTAAAACTGCTTAAGGAGTTAACAGATAAAGCTGCACCAGAGAAACAATGGAGGAACGTAAGTTCCCAATTATAATTGGAACCCGAAGAAATAGCAAAGGCCAGGAGTCAGGTCCACAGTGGGGAGGATGAGGAATTTAAAATAGACGCTCTCCTCCTGGTGGTAACATGTGTGCTTCTTTCTTTGCTCTAGCTTTTTTCCCTTCCTCTATTACTATTTTTTCCCTGCCTTTCCTCTTTCTAGCCTAGTGGATTTTAAGCCCCCTGAAGACAGGCATAAGTTCTGTCTTGATCACCCCTATATGCCCAATAAATAGCACATAGTAGGTACTAAACACATATGTAGCAACTCTTTGTATAGTTTTTATCATTTTGAATTAGCTTCTCCATTTTCTGACCTCTAACCTCTTTCTTCCCCTTCGATATGGCACCATAGACCTTCTTTTTCTGTGTCCTCGAGGTAAATTTCAGGTCTGTCATCTCTATATGGGCATCAGAGAATGATATGATGTCATAGTTCATAATCGTCCAACACAATGGCCCTGGGCAAGTGCGCATAGTGGGGTGAAGAGAAAGGAATTGGGTTAAAACCTAGCTTAGGAGTTGGAGCCTTTTTGGTGAGTATAGATAGTGCCTTGGGAATATTTCTTCCTTTAAATGGAATGAGGGAGAATAAGCCAGAAGAACTGCTGATATCCAAGCCCAGAGTTTTCAAATGTGTTTTCTCTTCTTTGATTCCCAGAGGACAATACCAGATAGGAGGTTTGCATTTTAAGAAAGGAAAAAGTTAAGCATATAAGAAAAAAGCAAAGCATAACCAAAACACATGAGCAAAAAGGAGAAAAATCTAACTAATAAAAAAGCACATTTTCATTTGATCTTGTCACATGATTTCTTTACCCTCCTTGCCTCGGAGCACATCCAGTCATTTAAACAAAAAAAACTTTAACGTATTTAATAGTTTTATAAAATTTCCATTAAACTTGGGAGTGTCATATGGAACTTACCTTAATTGAGCATATACAGTAATTTACCTTAAAGAACAGGTTTAAAAATAAGAACAGTTGAAAGGCTTATAAAATTCACCGAACAGAATCTCTTTAAGCACAATATCCAGGGGATTCAAGAGAAGGTATATAGACATGAGTCCTTATCAGTGAATAAAACTGGTTAATGCAGTGTATTTTTATATCTATTCCCAAATAAAAATGGGTCTTAAAGTCTAAGACTTAAATATTTATCTTATGATAAAAAACTATAGATGGATAGGTAGATAGGTCGAGACAGAAACAGTTTTTAGTGAGAGAGAGAGATATATGCATACATACGGACATGAGAGCTTCCTATGCAGGTACAGGAAATGAAATATAAACATACTAACTGATGAGTAAAGAAGGAGAATGCTGAGCCATGTAGCTCATGACTGACTCTGCTACTAGTAGCTTATGTTAGCCTTCTGACTTGAGTTAACTGGTCTCCTCAGCTAATAGACACTGTAAAGATCATTTAACACAACTATCTTATTTTACTGATGAGGGCATGAAGGGTCTTAGTGAGCAGAGAGGAGTACGCCCACTTCCTAACGCCCGTGTGAAGGTCATTCCCAAGGCCAGGAAGCCAAGGGAGGGAATTCATTCATCCTTTCAACTCATATTTGTTCATCTACCAGGGTTTTATTGAGGGGTTTGTTTTGGGACAGGCACTGTGCTAGGAGTGAACAACCAACAAAGTTCCTGACATCAAGGAGCTTAAATTCTAATGGCAGAGTCTGAAAATATACAAGTATACAGATTTGGAAAAAAAAAATTATGGACTGTTAACAGCAGTAGAGTGGAGACCCGCAGCGTGATGTGACAGAGGATAGCTGGCTTGGAGGAAGACTCTGTAAGCGTCGTCTTCTCTAGGGGCGTTGAAAGTGAGCCAGGAAGGCTGAGGCACGGCCAACCTTGGGATAAGTACACGGGCTTTGAGGGCAGTTAGTGTAAAGTAAGGAGTAAAAGTAAGTAAAGAGTAAGGGGCCAATGGCTGGAGCATGGTGTGCAAGAAGGGTAAAAACCAAACTGACGGGACAGCTGGCCAGATTCTGCAGAGCATTGAAGGCCGTGGTGAGCAATGAAGATGCAATTCTAAAAGCAAGAGAGAACACTGGTGTGTTTTAACTGAGAGAATGACATAATCTGATTTATATTTTGAAGGCTGCTTTATGGAAAATGGATTGTAGGAGAGGGCCTGGAGAGAACGAGGGAAGATTATTCAGGAAGCTTTTTAAGAGGGGGGGGGTGTGGAGAAGAGTGGATGTGTTGGAAGTATATTTTGGGGGTAGTCATAACAAAATCTGTTGATGGCTCATGGATGTGGATGTAGAGGGGAGGATTAATGGCAAGGGAGAAATTGAGAGTGTCTGCTCTTCTTGACTTGACAGGCTGGGTGGGCTACAGTGGTGTTGACTGAAATGGGGAAGACTAGGGTAAAAACAGAAATAAGTCTCATTAGGCTGGCGGTTATGTTTTATTTGACTTGGATTGTCTAATCCAAATCAAAAAAGATTAAGTCTCAACCTGGAGCCAAGTGTATTTTATTTTTGTCAGGACTAATATGAATGTGCCAGAGGAAACCATGAAATATGGATAATCTCTTCTCCCTATGCCACAAAGAAAACAGTAATTAACTTTCATAGTGGTTGAAGGCCATCTTGGGGCTGGAATGTGGGTTGGTAGTATGTGTGCGTGCGGAAGTGACAGTGGGTGTGTGTCACTGTATTGTGCGTGTGTGCATGTGTGTGGTGATGTGTATGAGGGCAGAGTGTCACTGTGACCTTATTATAAAAGTGGATGATGCCCTTGGGTTAGGTGACAATTTGAGGTATTTGATGCTTGATCTTTAGAAAATCCTAATCGTTTTTTTTTTAAACCGTTTTCAAAAACAGTACTTTGTGTGAATATTCATAGAATTACAGGCAGACCAATTCTCTTTTGCTTTGAATGAGAATAGTTATGCATTCATCATCAGTAAGTATCTTGGGACCTTCAGGAATATAGCCATCCTTGCTGGTCTCAGGTTTTGCTACCTGACAGATACAGTGAAGCATTCGATGGATCAGCCAGATAAGTAGGAGATCAAACTTTAAGGTTATGTAACAACTGTGAAGGGCATCGTTGCTTTTATAATCTGAAACGTTAGGAATATCTGTCTGAAACTTGAAATCAAAACTAGTAAATGGCGATCTTAAACTGTCCACACTCATGATAATCACACTGCAACACAATATATATTTTGAATGGTACCAAAAGGGACAAAATTTCCCCTAAAATGAAACAGTTCTTTTCTTCTAGCTTAATACAGCACAATAATGCACACATACTCTAAAATCACTTAAAGGAGGGGGTAAACTTTCTATTTTCTGTTTGGGGGAAGAAGGGGTAATTTATGGTGGAGGACAGAGGGAGGAGAAATGGGAGAATTAAATTCTTTACCTTTCTATGAGAGAACTGGGAGAAAACTTAGAGGGAACTCGTGTGGAGGCATCATTATTAGGGTAAATAAAAATTCTGAATCTCCAAGTTTTTGAGATTAGTGCAACTGAAGCACCATTATCTCCCCTGCAATCACTCTCAGAAATAAGCTGCTGGCCAGGGTGGGCGATAGGACGGTTTCTCTTCAGGTAGGACAACTTGTTTCAACGCCCAAAAACAGTATTCCTTTACATAATAGATACTCAGTGAATGTTTTTTTTTTTTTTTTTAACATTTTTTATTGATTTATAATCATTTTCAGTGAATATTAACATTGATTTTAATCATCTTTTCCCTGTTGGCTGCCTATTTCCCAGTCACTTTCTGCTGTGTATTCACAAGAGTGTGGACTGGCTGGTGGCTTCACCTGAGCCTTGTGGAGTGTCTGTCCACCAACACATTTAAACTGGATTTGGGGTTGCCATGAGATTTGTAGCTTCCGAAAATGAATGTTATCAGTTTACCCAGAGATGATGACCCATTAACCAAACTTACAGTAACTAGATACTCATGTCTCTTTCTGATGTATCTCTTTATGTATGGTCTGTACCCAAATGCTTGAGAGTAATTTTCTTCCATAGCCTAGGGGGAGTAAAGGAAATGTCTTCAGTGGAAGCAGAAAGGTTTAGAAACCAGGCAAGGAGGAAGTCAGGATCAGAATTTTTGGCAGAACCCTCGTTTTTAATGTCATGTGTGAAAGAACTGACCATTTAAACAGATGATCCACAAGTCTGTGGGGAACTGGAAACTCCTTGCCCTGTCTGTGCTAAGATCTCACTGGCTTTAGGGCCCTCCTAGGTTTGTTAAGAATTTCTTTCTCTGTCTGTCTGTGAATCTCTCTCTCTTTCCCATGTATCTTTCAGGGGACCATTTTAGCAATTGTACCCAATATTTTTAATATTAAACCATCTAGCCTCAGGTTCTTATAAGGAGGATTTAAGAAAATTGTTAGATGTGTTTGAAAAATCAATTGGTCATATATGAGAGTTAACTTGACCTTGAAAATAAGCATTGGCCCATATTCCCAGTGCTTATAAAAAAAGCACACTAGGCCAAATCTCTATAGCTTTCCATAAAAAATAAGATATGAAAGACTTGAAAATCAGGCAGCATGACTAATAAGATGTATAAAATAAAAATTTCCTATTCTTCCATTTGGTATTTTATTTATGGGAAGATTCAAATACTGTTTGTTGTGTTTGTAGTAGACAATTATTTGTGTAATGTTACATTATTCTCATTTATCCAGCTTTGTTGCAACTGGAAAATAAATTCAAGAAAAATAACAGTAAATATGAAAACAGTCATTTTTATGACACAAACAGAGACAAGAAGAAAGATATTTGAAAGTTCCAAGAGGTTTAAAAGCATTCAAATATGGAACTGCAAAGAGCATGTAGGGGGTAGCTCAGGTGAACGAACGGTGTGGGCCAACTTTCACCTAGGATTGCCTTCCATACCCTCTGGATCCATTCTTGTACTATCTAAAATGATGTTCAGTAATAATGGTGCCTTCAGAATGAACTGAACTGTCTTCTGCCAGCCAAAATATAAGTTCCATGAGGGCACCGATGTCATTTTTGATTCATCATTTACTGATTTGTTCCAGTGTAGTTTTAGCTTTCTTTATCCGTTGATTCATTCCAGATACTTAGAATGGTATATAATATCTAGTAGGGACTTCATAAATATTTGCTAAATGGATGAGTGAATAGGACACTTGTTGTCTTCATGGCAAGTAGGATGGTGGCAGTTTAGTTAATAACATTGCATTAAGGTCAACTTCCTGGTTTTGATCATTGTTCTTTGGTTATATAAGATGTTAACATAAGGGGAAGATGAATGAAGGGTATCTGGGAACTCTGTACTGTTTTTACAACTCTTCCTTGAATTAGAGATTATCTCAAAAAAAATGATGTAGAATTGAGAATGGAAGAGGAAGAAGAAAAGAGTAAGGATATGGAAGGATGAGAGCCATTAACTCTGGAACAGTGCAAGAAGACAAGTATGGATGAAAGGGCAAGAAATACCTGATGGGAATGTAAGTAATTTGCCTCTGAAGGGCTAAATAGAATTTGGCTGCCATCTTACTTTTTTCGAGACCATGGGAAAATCCTGAGTTGACTCTCAAATGCTCACTGTCCATCGTGGAATGTCATCAGTTGCTGTCTTTCACCTGTGCCACTTTGCCTACCCCTGACGGTTGCTGACGCCAACGGCTCACAGCTCTGAATTCTAGATACACCCTCCCTGCTTAAAGTTGCATTAACAAGTGCTAAGATATTAGGATTTAAGCGTGTAATTTCTTGTATAATCAGAAGACTTAAAAGAACATTAGAAAAAAAGGAGAGTTTTGGGGAGTAAAAAATGTGCAGCCATTAGAATGATTTTTGTGAAGGGAACAAATACTTACAAGTTAATCTAACCTCAGTGTTCTCAACAACCAGTTCCCCATAATGGACTAAGTTGTGTGTGTGAGTGACTAAGTTGTCTACTCAAAACTTTCAAAGCCAGAATCTCCAAGAAGTTACAGTCCCTTTTAAGCAATATCCACAGAACCTAATATAGTCCACTTCTGAGTAATCATTTAATTCTGGTGTTTGATCATTTTATTTTTAAAAAATACGCTGAGTACATAAAAATGACTAAAATATCAACAGATTCTTTCTTCCTACGCATAACCATTAATCTTAAATGTTCTAAGAGAAGATGTTTAAAAAGTAACCCTTTGCGGAACTAGTGCTGCTTTCTGAAGCTGTTGGCCCCTCTTCTTCCCAATCTCGACTTTCTTTCTTTTATTTTATCTTACTTGCCACCTTGCAGTTATAAGAATTCCAGCATGTAGGAGTGGACTGGTGGGAGGAGGCAAGAGGGCTGCATTCTGCCTTGCATTCAGTTGTACATCAGCCTCGGAGCCTGGCTGGCAGCAGTGTTGTGGACAATGGGTCTTTCAAACAAACAGAACGTTGTCTGTTCCTTCCTTCTGTAATTTTTGGCAGAGTTCTCTGTTATGTGTCTGGATTCTGGAAACTTTGGATGAATAAACTAGGACATGGTATTAATATAAAGAATATAAAGAACTGGCATCTTTGTTGACTTATTCAGCAGACTATGTGTACGTTAAAAAAGCCAAATAAGCACTTTCAGAAGCGTTGTCTGCACGCGTCTGGGATTTTAGAGTTTAAACAATGTAAAATGCAGTTCCTTAGAAAAAGGCCGGGATAGTCTCTGGATGCTTTAAAGTTTACTTTCTGAATAAGGATATCCCGCTGGCCACAGATGAATACTGTATGAGCAATGCATGTAGCACTGCACATCTGTTAGCATATGGACCAAACATACCCCAAAAAACACAGTGACAGAGTTAAAAGTGAGTTTCTTGGGCTGAAATGTCATAGAATTTACAGCCAAACTAGGTGAGCCCCTCTTGGTAATAGAATGGTGATGATGAAAAAGATTAGGCAAAAGTTAGAATTGAGATGCCAGTTTCCTACCTAGAGAGGCTAGGCATTGCTACAAAAATTCATTTGGTATAACTGATAAAATGAGTTGTTCGCAATAGACCAGCGTTTGTCAACCTCAGCACCACTGGCGTTTTGGGTCAAATAATTATTTGCTGTCCTGTGCATTGTAGGATGTTTAGCAGAATCCTTGACCTGTGCCTCAGAGATGCCAGTAGCACCCCGCTCCCCCGCTTACAAAAATCAAGACTTTGTCAAATGTCCCCGGACAGATAAGGGAGGAAAAAAATCATCCTGGATTAGAATGCTTGGCATGGCCCATACTGACCAGAAGGAAGTTCTATACTCTTACAAAAAGATTTACAGTTTGTACCAGATCCATGAGGTACATGATGGGACAGTCTAACTTGGAGGGCTTCATTGTTCATTGGACCTTTGAAATGTCTAGTCATGTGAGCAAAGAGTGAGTAAACAGAGTGGCTAATTGCCCAGCAGAACAACATTCCTCCATCAGTTAATTATCCCCTTTCACCTTTGTATCTCCTGACTAACTCTTCCCTGACTTCCTTCTTCCTTCCCCTGACCATGGAATTGCCTCCTTTATCCCAGAGCAAATCAAAATGTCTCTTGACAATGCAGAGGTTTAAAATTACTTTATTTTCTCTCCACATCATGACTAACTTCTCAGAAAAGTAGTCTTCAGTGCCTGCCTCCACCTCCTCACTGCCTGCTTTCTGGAACACATCCCAATTTGCCTTTTTTTTTTCTTATAACACTACTAAAAGTGGTCCCCCAAATGCTACAATTCAATATTCTAATGATCACATTAGCTGAACTTTTCTTGAATTCATCTTTTTTGACTTCCATGCAACTTCTGATATTCATGATCAATGGTTCTTAAATGTTATTATGTGTCAGAATCACTAGATGTCTTATTAAGACACAGCTGTCTGGGCTCCACACTCAGTAGGCTCTGGGCCTGAGAATTTGTACCTCTCACGGGTCCCCAGGTGATGTCCAGGTGATGCCCATGCTGCTGGTCTGGGGATCAAAATTCAAAGGCTGGTCTTGATTATTCTCTCCTTGAGTGCTTCAGTTTGGCTTTCATGATCAGAGCTTCCTGTTGCTGACTCCCATTGACATTTCGGGTCATATTTTCTAGTTCCCTCCATGCCTCAGTGGCTTTCAGTGAGGGTGATTTTGCCCCTCTCCCAGAGGAAATTTGGCAATTTCTGGAGATACTTTTGTTTATCAAAAATAACTCGGGGTTGGGGTGGGACGGCAGAGGGTACAGCTGCAAACAGTATCTAGTGGATGGAGACTAGAGGTGCTGCTGAACATCCTATGGTGCACAGAACAGCTTCCCACAGTGGAGAAATGATCCAACCCAAAGTGCGAGTGGTGCCAAGACCGAGAACCGTTGCTCCGAGCACGGGCGCACCCCAAGGACACAGCCCTCTCAGCCTCTGTGCCGAGTGTGCCTCTCGCTTGTCATCCGCATTCTCAGAGCTCCACCTCACGCCTCTCTGGAAATGACTCCCAAAGCTGTATCTCTAAGTCTGGCACTACTCTTGAGTCCTTGCCTAGTTTTCCAACTGCCTGGTGAATATCAACTGGATGAGCCACCAGTATCTTCAGTTTAATGCACTCAAACCAAACTTGTGCTTATTGTAGGAGAATTCTTTATTTCCATTATGGTAATCGTCATTTGACAACTCACTGTGGGGGAACTATTTGGCATTATCTCTACCTAATCTTCCCTCCTTCCCTTTAGAACCAATCAAGTGCACGTTGTTGATGTATCTCTACCCATTTAGGCATTCATAACATGTATAAATGCTAAAAGATGGTTCTTTTAAGAACAGAGGCATAAAGTCAGATGTGTTGCTCAGAAACATTATTCTGGCAGAAATGCAAGGAATTCACAAATATTTGGGAAGATCAAAAGAGAAACTCACCATCACATATGAGATTAGCTAGTGTTTTGATTGGCCAGAGAAAAATATGTCCCATTGTTCCCGGGAAAAGCAAAGGGATCTGCCTCTCTAGAACGCAGTCCAGCACTGCTTGGAGAAAGTTCTCATCTGACGTGCTGTGCTTCAGACGAAGGATTAGTATGAGGACGTTATCGTCTCAAAAACATGATGAATCTTTTCATTAGATTTGCTTTAGGGGAGGCCACCATATATTTTATTTCTTGATTGACTGTCATGTATATTGTCCGTGTTTTTAGTCCTATTGGCAATACTAATAATAGCCACCCATTTTTGAGCACTTTCTAAGTACCAGAATAAAATCTTTGCATGCCAGTTTATATATAGTAAGTCTATTTAGTAGATTCTGTTATTGCACCCAGGATGCATTCGTGGAAACTAAAGGTTAAAGAGGGTAAGGAATAAATTCAAGGTTGCCTACATCATAACTGGTAGAATTAGGATTTGAAGACACACTGCCCAGCAACCAAACTGATGCTTCTCCAGCAGCACAAAATTCAGTTGCTGTGGGACATGGTTCTTGGAACCTCGTCTTGATGAATAACCAGACCCATTCTCCTCAGACTCTGAGACCTGGGTGGAGAAGGAGAGGCCATACAGCTCCACCCTGGTACCTCCAGGGGGTGGTGGAGGTGGTTCCCCATTAGTGAGAGAAGCAGTGCAGCCGGCTAATGGAGGGAGACGCAGAGGAGAGCTTTGTGGGAATTTATTACAGAGACATCTGCAGTTCTCTGTCTCCTGCACACCCTTTCTCTTTCGTAGCTTCCATTTCTAGGCGGTAATGGATGCAAAATTACTGCAGCATTTTGTTCTGCCAGGCTGACCCCATTACATGTACCATAGTTGTAAAGCTCTGGCTTAGTTACTGTTTGCATGTTCAAGATTCCTATGAGCAGGGACGTATGGGGCTTGGACACAGTTCCAGAGGGGCAGCCTCATTTCACAAACCAGGAAACCTGCCTCATTCTGGAGTGGGTATTGTTTTAATCACTGATGCTGATGGAATAAACCCTACTGCTGTCTCCCTAATAGATGTTTCTCTGGTGCATAAAGGGTTTTTAAATGAATGTCAGGTCAGAGGTAGCAGGGAATCATAATTTCAAATGCAATAATTATGAAAGTTTGGGGAGATTTCATTTTCATTCCATCATCCCTTTGTCTTCACATTTTGTTAGGGAACAGCAAAAGATACACCAGGATGTTTGGGGTATTTGTGATTCCTAGTCTTGATCAAGTTTAGTCTCCCTTCCTCTTTTCTTCTCCATGCCTTTCCAAAGATTTCTGCAACCCTCATCCCACCACACCTGGTGATAATCCTTACTGGAAAAATGAACAAATTGATTGTGGTCATAATTCATATACCTTTATCCACTGGAGATTCTGATGTTCATCCATTTAGTCAAAATATATTGTGTTTATTCTAGGCAACTTTCTAAGCACTATAGATATATTAGGGAACAAGACATCATGGTAGGCCCTGTTCTAGAGTTTACATTCTAGAAACATTTATCAGAAAGTAGCCACATGTGTTTCAAAAAAGTTGTCTCTTTTTGTTTAAAAATTTGTTGAGTACATTTTATGTGTAACATTGTGTAAGTTTAAGATGTATAGTGTGTTACTTTGACACATTTATATATGGAAGTATGATTGCTGATGTAGCAATATTTATCACTTTACATAATTAATAGTACAGTATTATTATTTATGTTCATTATGCTGTGCATTAGATCTTCATGGCTTATTTATTATTTGTTACAAACTTGTACCCTTAAACACCATCACTCTTGTTTCTCCCTCCACCATCTCTTGGTAACTACCATTTTACTCTTTTTTTCCTGACTTTTAAAAATTCTACATATAAGTGATAGAGATTCTTTACCGTTCTCTGTCTGATTTATCTTGCTTAGAATAATGTGCTCAAGGCTCACCCATGTTGTCCCAAATGGGAGAATGCCTTCCTTTCTCATGGCTGAATAATGTTCCATTGTGTATATATGTACCACATCTTTTTTTATTCATTTATTGATGTTGCCCTTTCTTATATATGGTATATTATGTTAATTGTACTATATGAAATATAATATATCATGTATTATATATAATATCTCATAAATCGTTTTTCATCTATTCTCTACTTTACCCTACATCTCTCTCCACTATTTCACACATTTCATAAACTACTTTGATACATACATATTTTGTTGTTATTGCCTGTGATAGTCTACATGGAGGGAAGGGACTAGATGGAAATAAGTTAATCATGGAATGTACAGACTATCTTTCCTTTTAATGTAAGTGCCAAAATAGGAATGATATTGGTCATCAGAATGTATTTCTATTTCACTACTAAGCTGGTAAAAAAAAAAAGAACTATGGACATGTGAGCATGGTCTGGGTCCCAGATACTTAAAAAATAATCATTAACTGTTCCTAAAGGATTTTATTATATTTCCTGAAATCCTGGACTGTCTATTTTGAAGTGTGCTTCCCCCTCCAAAAATAATGTGCAGCAGTAAATTTGTAAGACCATTTTTAAAACTACACAGACAGTTGTGAGGGGCAGAGGTAGCTGGTGGGTGGGAGAGGGGAAGGGCTAGTGACAAAAAAAAAAAGAGATGTTTCAAGTCTTGGGCAGCATTTCTGTCTCTTCCAGCATTTGTCAGATTTCAGCTATTAGTCTGTCAACATCAGACAGACTGAAGGACACACGTCCTCTCAAGGTGAGCCCTTGAGAAAGGGAAATAAGGAAAAAGTCAGTGTTGGCATTGACAGAGAAATGATCCCACTGGGGCCTGGGCTATGCTTGGAGAGGAAATGATACTAATACCTGGGTGTGTGCTTAGAGGGCCAGAGGTTTCACGTAGTGGAGTAGGGATGTGGAGGGAGTGACAGCAGTGAATGAAGGAGGCCCTCTGAATTTGCTTGAGTAAAGACGCGAAACCAACTCAAAGACGTAGGACACACGTTTTAGGGAAAGAAGATGGGTCTGACTTGCGCTGAGACTCTGGCAGCTCAGCCAAGAAATGGTGAATCCCATCTCAAGGGGGAGAACAAATCATTCTCATGGTGGGAAAAAAAAAAAGCAATGACCCTTTTCTTAACAAAGCCATGCCCTTCTCTGTGAACTCAATGTCTTTTCTCAGAGAACATAGGTAATTTCATAGCCTTATTTTGCTCATGAAAATTCCAGCAAAAAGCAAAATTCATCAAATATTTCTGGCTTTCCATGTTCTGGGAACATAGTAAGCTTACACATCCTGAAACTTCCTGTATTGAATAGTGTCATGTGATCATGTGAGGCCAATAAGCTGTGAAGGGGAGTGACATGTGTCCTTTCCAGGTCAGGCATTAAGTGTTGTATGAGACCCTCTATAGCCCTCTCTTTCCCCTTTGCCAAGGCTATCAGCAATCTTTAGATGGTGGGCATTCCAATAGCCTGCCCCCGGAGCGAGCACCAGGATGATATGCAGCAAAGCCTCCAGTCCACCCACAGCAGGCAGAAATAGACCTTTGTTTTACCTTTGTTTTGAACCATTGAGATTTTGGGCTTGTTTGTTATGGCAGCATAACCTAGCCTGTTATAATGGATATATTTGGTTACATGTAAGTATCAGATGTTTTATTTTTCTTAATGAATAGAGGTAAGGAGTTTGTGTAATGTTATAAATCTCTTCTCACAACCCACACTACCACCCCATTATACCCACAGCCCTATTCAGGGGGTACAGTTTCCTCAAAGGCATTTTATTTTAGTCCTAGAAGACTTGAGTGCACTTTAAAAAATGCAGTCCTTAGGAATGTGACAGAATGGAAATACTACATTAGTAGATGCCTTAGTATCTGATGGGCTTTTGTGCATGGAGAGGAGCAATCATTACTTTCTGTATTTTGTTTAATGCTCTGTTTAATTAAATCATGTATCTAAAAATCTAAACTTTTAAAAACTAAACTTTATGATTAATTCCTCTTCTAATTTTAAATATTAATTCCACATTTTGTATGGCTGATTTTTCAGAACATTTCAAATACCTTAAAATACACACCTTTTACACTTAAACCTCTACTCAGGCTTAAATCTATAGCAAACTATGCATTTGATGCATTGTATCATTATTTCTGGACTCATTTTTTGTTTTCTAGGATTATATATTAATACCCAGCTAATATATTAAGTAGTAGTTGCTTCTCAAAGTATATCAAATCTTAGCTGTTGGTCAGCAGGCTGAGATTATTTTTTTAACCATTAAATTCATTTATTGTTTCAGTATACAACTGCCTTCAGAAAAGTCTAAATGTTTTTCTTTCATCTTGCTGTCTCTCCCCCAAGTAATATATATTTAAAAGTTGCACTTGGCTACATTATATGAACATGCTCATTATTAGATATTGTCCTTTATTTAACATTATTTAAAAACGTATACATTTATAAACAACTTTTTCCAAAGTCAAGGATGATCTGGCAGTTTCATCTCCCAAGAGGTACTCAGATGAATGAGTCTGAGTAGTTATTTCTCCTTAGCTCATTAGATTAATGTGTCATTCTAGAATGCTCTGGCAAGTCCTTTTCCACTAGCTTACTAAGCATGAAGTCCAGAGCTGACCAGCCTCATCTGCTAGTGGTAAGCCTCCTTCTTTGTTTTTCAGGACTGTTTGATATATTCCCTGATATAGTTTCCATTACTTTTAATCACCATTCTCTACTCATTCAGTAGTAACATGCCTACCGATACTTTACAGACAGGCACCTAAGTAAAAGCTACAATAAAACATCCATGCATATATAGTTTAGCACGCCTTTTCTTATTGAAATCAGTAACAGTTAAATATATTTTATTATGTTCATACTTCTTTCCTATTACAGTTAACTGTAATATGAATTATAATAACTTTTTTGAGTATCACTATGAACTTTCATAGACTTAGCTTGTTTCAGTCAACAATAAACATACTGAGTAATTTTGTTGTTATTCATCTCATTTACTGTTCAGCGTATCCCCAGCTGGCTAGTAGGATCTTCTTTAAGTGGACCCTTTGTCCTTTCAGCACTTCCTTTGGTATTTTTGTGCATGTACTTCTGTTTTGGCAACAATAGTAGTTCTAGGCTCATGGAGATTATTTCCTGCCCCAAGATATGAAACAGGAGAACTGCAGAGAAATTGCACATGTGAGCGCTGATCGATGGCCTGAGTGTCCCTGTTCTGAGCACCTTAAGTAATAACAAAGCTGAAAAATATATTTCTTCCTAAGGTTGTAGTTCACACCGATTTTTTCCATGATAAGAGCATAACTTCTGGTAATTTCTCTCCAACTGGTTTCTGATGCCTGCTTACAGTTTTCATCCAGATGATCAGTACACCATAAATATCAGGGAATGCGCATAAGAGGGGCTGATAGGAAAATCAAACTCCAGAAAAGCAAGCCGAGTGTGAGACTGTATTCCTACGTAAACACACATGCCCCTGAAGAAAAGCCTGAAAGGGTCTACTCTAAAATTGATTTATCCTCCTCACTATGCTTTTAAATTTTTTATATTATCCGATTTTTCTTTTTTGAGCATATTTTATTTTTGCAATGAGAATGCAAAAGTATTATTTTTTTAAGTAATGAAAGGAAAAATTCCAGCAGGAAATAGCTCTATGTATTTTTCATCAAACACACTGAATCTTGTATATACAGCATATTCATAAAATCTCAAAAATTGGGTACTCTTTGTAACTAGGTGATATTTTGCTTTTTGTGTCCATACTATCCCTTTAGAATGAGGAGGATTGTAGATAATCTTATTGTATCATATTTCTGCTTCACTGCATTGCTCTCTGGGGGGAAAATTAACAGCAAAAGACTTGTCACTTGAGTTCTATTCATGACCTCTCTTCTGTGAGCATTATGGGTGGAATGCAGCAAAGAGGAGATGCAATTCCTGGGGAATATGGGCTCATAGATCTTTCAGAATAATGTTAGAAGAAAAGCTTTCTCATGATTGCTGTAGCGAGTGATGCTTTTAACTGCTTCAGAGTCATTGTTGTAAGAGCGTTGAATCCAGAAGTGAGGAACAGGGCTATATTCCAAGTGGCTTTTCAAGACATCCGAGCGTCTGCTCTCAGGCCTCCATCAGCCATGTGGATGTGTGTATCATAAAAGCGTGGGGTCGTGAACCCATTGGTGTGACATAAATCAAGAAAGAAACATGCCTCTTTGCTGGTGTAAAGGACAGGTGTGACGGCTCACTTACAAGTGAAGAATCACATTTGAATTATAAGAAGAGCTTTCTGGCTCCACAAGGACCTTGAAACTTCACTTGAATGGTGACACTTCCAACATTTTCACGTGGTCAGCCGTTTCCTCTATAATTCCATTTACGTCTAAACTTCACCTTCAGCAGCATTTTCGGTTTCTGTTTCTTTCTTGGCCAATTCTGTCTTTTGATTATCCAATTCTATAAAATGTCACGTGGATGTATCACTGGGAGACAAAGAGGCAGCACCCTATGTGTTTTGCTGTCTCCGCATGAGCTGAATAACAGATGCTCACTGACCATTCACTGTCAGACTTGGATAGAACGGATGTGATTGGTCATGGGTCGTGGTGCACATCGGTAATGTATGCAGTGATTGTGGACTGAACAGCTAGCAGCGAAGTTTACACTTCATGCAAATACGGTTAGTACAGCACAGCACAGGCACGCCTCGTTTTGTTGCAGTTGACTCTGTGGTGCTTGGCAGATCCTGTGCTTTTTACAAATTGAAAGTTGGGGGCAATCCTGCATTGTCAGGTGATGTTTAGCATTTTTTAGCAATAAATTATTTTTTGATCTAAGTATGTACAGTTTCTTTAGGTGAAATGCTATTGCGCACTTAATAGACTATACATAACTTTTACATGCCCTGGGAAACCAAAAAAAACACACATGACCTATTTTATTGTAATACAGCTTCATGGTGGCAGTCTGGAACTGAACCCGCAATGTCTCCAAACTTTTCTGCAACTGAAAATTAAACTCCTTGGTTGGATACTGAACTTATTAACTAAGTCATGGTAGCTGAAACCTGTACACATCCGTACATACCACAGCCATGCAAAGTAAGGACTGCCTGTGTGTATGTGTGTATTTAGTATTTTTCACTTTGTATCTTCAGCCCACCATGCCACACACTTAGTGCTGTGTAATTTCTAGGTTAGTGTGTTCTAAGACAAGTACTATTCATTTTCATCTGTGTTGGCCAGTTTATTCCAAAGTGGCTTTTTGTCCTGCAGTATATTCTGGGTGCTGGTGAAGTTTTGACCCATAATAGCTGACAAATAATTGCAGGTGGTCATGCACAGAAGCAAAAAGGAAATTTCACTCTGGTTGTTAACATGAAGATTTCCCAAGGGTTAGGGGTGCTAGCAGGGGAAACAGAATAATGAGTAGCAGATGGGATTGATGGGAGCTCTCTGACATTTTGAGGATAATCCTTACACATCGCTGCAGCCTGAGGGAAGCTTGGCCAAAAGAAACTGGCCAGAGGCGTGTTCTCACTTTGGATGACTTGGAGAGAAAGGCAGTCCTATTAATAATGTACAAATATTGGGAGACTTTCCCCCCACTGGAACTCTGCTGTAATGGTCCCATATAATGCTGATTCAGTTAGCATTCCCGTTTCCAGATACTAAATGGGATAGGTAAGTAAAAGAATTGAGAACAGCCATTTGAAGACAGATTTTAATATTCTTTGCAGATTCAACAAGGATAAATATTCTTGTTAAAATAACTAGACCCGGTGTTAGTATAAATATATACAGTGGAAATAGCATTTTACTTGGAGTACATAGTATTCAAGTTTACCTTATGGTCATGCCAGTTATTAACTACATTTGGTCATTCATTTACCCATTAATTTATTTTCTTACAAGTTTTTTTTTTACCATGCGAATATCATGTGTCAGGTACCACACGAGGCTTTATGCCATCAGGGTCAAATCACTTTACTTCCTTATGTTTCTCACCTGTGGGAGTCTTAGACTTCTGAAATCTACTTAAACACACACACACACACACACACACACACACACACACACACATGCACACCTGGTTCAAAAGACAGCTAGCTCTGTAGTATGAAAACACCTATTTTTCTCCTGTTTTTCATTGAAAGCCGGAGTGAGTATAGCATAATTTCATGGAAGTAATGAAAATATAATTTTCAGTTCACAACGAAGGAGAGACAGAAGTATTTTTCAATTTATCTTCAGCTCATGTCATCACCCCCCCACCAAAGTACAGAAATAATGAATACAATAATTCACCTTTATTAGGATGCTGATTTGAGAGTAGCACCATCATGGGAAATAGCCTCTGGTCTACCCCTCTCCCTTCAGATGGGGCTGTACCTAAATGATTTTGTAGGGCCGTGTGGATGTGTGGATGTGCGTGTACGTGCCCAGGAAGGAAGAACCCACATCTTTGTCCATTAGTCATCTCAGTGTTTGCTTTCAAGGTGGGCTCTCCAATTTTCCATTGTTTCCCCTAAGTTGAATCTCTCATGTAGAGTTTAGGGCTGGTCTGTCTGCGAGGAAATAGCTGTATAATAAAAGAGTCATGTAATAGTGCTATAATTCACCCAGTTATTCATTCCTTCCCTCAATAATAGGACCTAAAATGCATCAGTATATGTGGTTTTCAATTAAATTCGGAGGACAGTGAGTGACTACTGCAGGCAAGCTGCTAGACCGAGACCGTCGAGATGGATAAGAAACTGTCCCCTCTCAAGGAGCTTGAAATCTAGAGAGAGACGGATGTATAAATACAAAATTGAAAATGTTTGGTGTGATTTCTAATAGAATGTCCTTGGGGCTATAGAAGTGGACAGAAATAGTCGGTTCTGTCTTGGAGGCTGGAGTATAAGTCAGGGAAGGTGTTTTCAGTGAAGAGTATGCTTAAAGAGAGTGTATAAAGAATGAATAAACAGAGCAGGTCAGGTAAGCAAAATTGTGGATGGAGAAGAGGGCATTCCAGCCGGCAAATTCTTCTTTTTTTTTCTTGTTTGAAAGATTTGCTTTTCTCATCCTTAGCACCCTCTGCTCATTCCTCTCTTGGTTTTTAACCATTTCTAAATTGTGTCTTAAGAATCTAATCAGTCTAGGGGGACGGCACTATATCCCACCCTCCCTACCCCATGTCACACCACTGTACGAGCAACATATGTTTTCTCCTGAAAAAGATAGCATCTGGCTCCCATCAGAAGTCCTGCCTGCAGACTCTGATGTAGGTCTGGGGACTTTGTCATGTTACTTGAAACCAGTATTGATTGCTTCAGCTCTAAACACAAGGCCCAAAGGGTCATGCTGGTGAGGAACCAAGGGGAAAAAAAAACAGCTAAATGAAATGAAGAGATACATGTAGAATCAAAAAAGCCAGGAGTCTTCAGTACCTGCTGTCAGGCATCATCAAATCAAGAAGCTCTCTGCTGGTGAGGTCAGGGAGAGAAGCAAGGGAGGATGGGCATGCTCGGAGACCATGTGCCACCCTGCATGAGAGCAAGTTGTGGTGCTTAGTATAAATCACGCCGTTTGCTCACAGTCTTCATTATTTATCTTTAATCTCTGGCAGATGGGAACTGGCTGGGAGCACGCAAGGGTACAGAATACCCTCATGTGTGCTTGCTTGCCAGAGCGATGTACTAGAATTAACCTTTGCCCTTCCAGTGGGATACCATTAGAGTGACCATTTGTTCTGTCTGAAGGGAAAGTTCCAAGTTTCCCTCTCTTGCTGAAGATTGTCTGCTGCAAAGACATGGGCACTTTTATGCACTGTGTGATTTATACTTTGTCATTCAGAATTTTCTCATTGTCAAATAAATGATTTCATAAGCTTGTGCAACCACATTCATTAAAAACATGTGTTGGACTTTTGTTTTCACTATTAACGTAACTCTTCTTTAAATTATCTAACTCAGTGCTTGTGCACTGATTGGATGTCATAGCATTCAAAATGTTCATTAAAATAAAATGTTCACTAAAAATAAAAGGGGAGTGCAGCCTATATCTGCCCCATCCCACGTAGAAGCCACTAGCCACGTTCCACCTGTGGCTGTTGAGCACTCGAAATGTGGTCAGTGCAGTGAGGAACTGGATTTCCAATTCAATTTAATTTTAATTAATTTCAATTTAGCTATAAAAATTGATGTTCAGTCATTGGAAAACACTTAAGTATATGTAAGAGCAACTAGGATATGTAAATCTAATGTTCCAATTCTAAATGGTATAAAATTTCTATGCAGAACACATATTTCTAATAAAAATTTAGTTTCTGAATTGAGATGTGCTGTAAGTATAAAACACACATTAGATTTTGAAGACTTAATATAAAAAGTAGAGTGTAAAATATCTCATTAAATAGTTTTAAATTTTAATGTCTTGAAATAATATTTTATATATATTGAGTTAAATAAAATATATTATTAAATGAGTTCTTTCTAATTTTTCTTATTATTTTCTTCAAGTGGCTACTAGAAAATTTAAAATTATGTATTTGCTTTGCATTATATTCCCATCAGATAGCACTGGCCCAGACAGTTTAGGCCAGATAATTTAAATTGACATTGGTTTTGTCTGGTCTCCATCATATTAATAATAATCAAATCAAAACAAAACAAGAAACCATCAGTTTCTAATAGTCACAGGTGGCGTTCTCCAGCGGCAAACTCTGAGATGGAGTTTAGCATGACACGTGATTTGTAGGAGATTCTTGGGTGTTACCATCTGTGAAAGGGAGGGGACGGAAGTAGGATTATGCAGAGGGAAGAGCCGAGCTGTGAGGGAAACCCAGCATAGCCTCATCCAGCCCCACAAGGAGCTCTGGATCTGAAATGGCCTTTTCAATTGTCCTGAGTTGGGCCTGGATGGCCAGGCCTTTATACCCTTGCATCGGTATGTCACTGATGTGGATCATCCTGGGAAGAGCATGATCTTCAAGTGCTTTTGGCATCTGAGGCTAAACCTGAAGGGGCTGGCAGCTGAAGGCTCTCTGGAAGCAGCACCCTCAGCAGTCTGGACGTCACGTCTTTAGTTGCAGGGGGATCTGGGCAGCACATCACAGTGTCCATCATATTAACATTTTTCACTAAAAATGTCACATTAAAAATCTTGATCATTGCCTTTTTTTCCCTCCAAATCGGATGCGTTGGCTAACACCGAGTCAGAGCTGGCGCCAAGTCTGTCTTCTCAGGCCGAGGTCTGGCTTGTGTGTTTCTCACTGGTCCCCTCTCTCCCTCTTGACTCGTCTCTGGCTTAGCGCCTGTTTCACTACCTGCCTGACCTGTCCAGATGTTGTGTAGGTTTGTAAGCCCAGACGCCGCTGATTTAAGCCCAACTGTGATTGGAGATCACTTTTAATGCCCTCTGTGGGTTGCAGACAACATTGGCTAGACTTCACTCTTTTGCATGAAAGTTTACAAGAAAAGGAACTTTTGTATTTGCCTAACTCTCATTGCTTCTTGTTAGTTATCTCCTTGAAGCCAGGGATACATATATCTCTGTCCTTATATATATATATATATATATATAAAATTTCCTTAAAGCCTTGTCCAAAAATTGCTTTATATTAGAGGCTTACCAAATAAGTCCTCTGCCGAAAGGATAAATGTGTGTGACAACCATATCTTTATCCTCAGTGAATGCTTGTGCATCATCATAACCATGACATCCACTCCGCCCTGACCTTTCAGCAATAAAGAAATGAAAAATGGAAGCCTTCATTAACCTTTTGTTGGAAACTTGGGTATAAAATTCAGAGTGGTGTTGCATGTTTTTTGATGTTAAAAATATTTAATGAATTGAGTGTGAGTGTTACCTGTGGTAGATTTGAAGAGAGTATCTGATGGAATAGAGGGGAGCGCATACTGTCAGCAAACAGTTAGCAAACAGAAAGGGTCAGCTGTGTATTTGCATGGAGAGAAATTAGGGAAAATGTCAGAAGGATTAAGACTTTTTTTTTTAACTATAGTCTTCTTGCCTGTTTCCCTAATTCTTGACACGGTTGTGTAATTTTATGCAATATGATTCTCAATTAGGAAACTTGAAAGAAGACAAAAAAATGAAAAGAGTGTGTCTTCTAAATATATCCTTCGTTCTTCAGGCAGCAATTTAATTTCTGTAAAAAGGAAGAACAAAGCCTTACCAGTGTTCTGGAACGAGACTCGCTGGGTCCGTCCATGGGGCTCTTTTTAGAGACGGACCGGCAGGGCAGATGCGGGGTTGCATAATGCAGTCCTCCTCATTCCCACAGAGGAATCGCAGCTGCTCTGAGGCTTCAGAGAAGCAGCAGTAACTTGATTTCTGTGTTGCTTGTGTCCAGAAATTCCAGTCGCTTTATCATTTCCCCCCATTTTCAAATTATCTTTTTGAGGGAGATGAAAAGGAGTCATCTCATCATCTCCATTTTGGAGATGATTAAACTGAGTTTCCATGAGGTTTGTTGTCTTGCCTCAGGTTCTCCATTAGCAGAAATGAGAACGAGATCTTGCTTTTCCTCTTTCTCAGAATCATCCTCTATTCTGGCTTCTCTTTGACTGCCAATAAAATAGCAAATAGTTTTTGTATGTGAGAAATTAGTTTATTTCACTGGCATTTACTGAATCCCTGACTTGCACTACTGACCAAGGTTAGAAATGGCCTGAAAAAGTTTCCTTCAGAATGCCTGGTGGGTATTTTCTGCCGCTCAGGCTAAAACACCACTGCTAATTTTCACTTCATCTTGCATTTGTGTATGTAATTGAGGTACAATAGAAATGAATGTGGGAGGTACATGTTATAGAAAGAGACACATCTTGGGGAAAATGTTTCAGCTCTGGGAGAGTTTAGAACAGATTTGTCCTAGATCATGGTTATCCGGAGATTTATTTATTTATATGTGGCATGATGTATGTGTAGCCCTATGAAGATCAAACCACCTGGGAAAAAGAGACGTGAGTTTTGGTCTCGCTTCCAATACTTATTGACTTCGGCAAAGTCACAAAACCCCTCCTTCCCATGGTTTCTTCATATTTATATATATGTGAGAATATGAGAATAATTATTACTTGGATAAATCCTATTGATTTCCCCCAGGGAGACTTGGAAGATAAAATAAAGGCATAGGTATTAAGGAAGGTGGCACATTATAAATGAAAAGTAGTATTATGATCTCTGTCCTCTAGGGACTTGCTAAAACAATTCCCTAAGGTAACTTTCAAGCTGACTTTGATGTGAATGTCCAGATCTCTGAATTATTGGAGTAACATGGAGGACTAAGAAAGATTTTTAGCAAGCCACAGTATTCCCCCTCCTCCTATGAAAAAGAAACACTTTTTTTTTTAAATACCAAAAAGACAATTGGCAATTCTGCATTTAAATTAAGTCAAATAATTGGCTGGTAAATTCAAGGAGCAAAGATCTAAATAAACATCATTTATCATTTATATATCATCACTAGCTATCATTTGCAGAGTTACTTCAATGGTACAGGTGACCTACATAAATTATTTCATTTAATTTCTATGAGGTAGGATGAGGAAACAGGTTCAGAGAAGTCAGGTCAATTCCCCAAGATCACACAGCTCATTGTTGACTGAGCCTTGATATGAAATCTGAGCTGTATTCAAAGTTAGAGCTAATTCCTCTCTGCAATACTATCCTGCCTCTCTGTGATTGTCCAGCCCGACCGTTTCTTCTACTGCTTCTTCTCCCTCTCCTCCTCCTCCTTCTCCGCTCTTTTCCATTAGTATCTCGTTGTCTTTGCCTTTTTTTCCCTCCAAGGGTACATTCACCGACTCCTGTCTAGAGCCGAATTTGTAGCCACAAGGCAGGATAGAAGTCTTTGTTTCCAAGCCAATGGGCTGAGTTTCCAGAGGCGTTAATTCTAGGGTTTAGTGCTTTCCCATATAAAATCACTGAAGGATGGTGTCTGAGGTTATTTCATTGGCCTCTGTGATAGGCCCTGAAGTGTAATTTATTCCACAGTCCCTGGACACACATGTTCATACTGTCTGGAACAGGCTGTGCTTGCCTTTCCCAGAAACCTTCACCCAAACAGGACCAGACGTAGATCAAGGTCTGCCAGCCCACACCCACCACAGAGGTCTGTCCTCTGCAGACCATGTTGCTGCTAAGCTAGAAATAATCCGTGGTGTCTCACATCCCCCCCCCCTGTTTTTTTTCATTCTCTTTAATGACCAACTCTATCAGCACTCAAAATGAATAAGTGATAGGGTTTGTTCTTCTTCCAGACTCTTCAGCTTCCCATGGTAATTTGCATGTTCGAGGGGGAAATCCATTAGGAGAAGCTAAATTGATTAAAAGATAATAGAATTTGGAGAACAGGACTCAGTGAATCACAAATAAATGTATTACTTTCACAGTTGTTGCAGTAGCTCAGTCCAGGCTTAGTCCTTTCACCACAGGGCCAAGGTGCTTGGAGCATCACGGAGTGCTTGATAAGAGCAGATGAAAGGAGAAAATGATCTCCATAGATAGAAAGTTTAGATTTAATAGTCATCCCTCCATATTTGCAGGGGATTGGTTCTAGGACCCCAGCGAATACCCAAATCCACAGATGCTCAAGTCCCTTATATCAGATGGTGTAGTATTTGCATATGACCTATGCACTGTCCTCCTGTGTACTTTAAATCATCTCTAGATTACTTATAATAACCAATTCAATGTAAATGCTATGTAAATAGTTGCTAGCATTTGGCAAATTGAAGTTTTGCTTTTTAGGACTTTCTGGAATTTAAAAAAAAAATTTTCAATTCCTAGTTGTTTGAATCTGTGGATGCGGAACCCACAGATATGGAGGGCTGATAGTACTAAGTTCGCCAGGGAGTGCCAGTGCTTCACTGATAATATTAGAAAATAAATTTATTTCCAGCCTTATCGAGGTATAATTGGCAAAATTCTAAGATATTACAGTATACAATGTGATGATTTGATAAAGGAATTCTTAAGGGCATAAAGGCAAAAATTAACACTGTAAAACATAAAACAACTAAAACAGCAATAGAGTCTTGCTCCCCAAGCTTAGTCACTAATACCATTGAGAAATGCCAGGAATTGGGATGTAGAAAAGATCTCAGAGATCACAGGAGCCATCCAGGGACCACAGAAGAATTCTGGTGCTGGAAAACGTTGGCAAGGCTCTATTCTCATCACTACTCCTTAATCTGCATTTACTCCTTAGAGCCCATGTAGGGACCACGTGGGTGGAAAATATTCTCCCAAACCAGCAAGAAGTAAGTCTCTTTTGTTCTGTATGTCACGAATTCCGCATGCTGTCTGGTTGGAGAGGAAGGTCTGACCCTGAAGTTCTCACGCATTTGCTACTGTTTCAATAGGTTGATCTTCAGTGAGGTCCCGGCTTGTCTCCATCTGTTATTTCTGGAGTATTTTGGCCTTCATCTGGAGGAAGGTGACAGGAAAGCATTCTGTTCCTGCAGAAAATTTGCTTGTCATCAGAGTAACTGTGTACTGTCGAAACAGCCACTGCCTACATACATCGCTCTGCCTCTTGAAAGCTAGCATTTTGGTGTGAATCAGTTATGAAAAGTGAGGAACACCACCCCTGCACACACACATGCGCGCGCGCGCACACACACACACACACACACACACACACACACACACACACTCCACCTGAGAACCGGAGACATAACACAAATGTCTAGAATTGTGGACGCGCATGCAGAGCACTTCAAATGATATTAAAATTCAGCCACTTGTGAAGAGTGAGTCATAGCAGAAATTTAGGGTTGTGTAAACTGGTTCTAATCAAATAATTCAGGTTTCTGTGGTGCTTTACAGCTTTACAGTAGTGATTTCATATTTATTTTCTCCTGTCCTTCTACAGAGACCTTGTAAGATATTTACTCATTACCCATTTCTTACACAAAGAAAACCAGGCTGAGTGGTTTTCCCAGGGTATTATAGCCTAGGAAATGACAGAACTATTAAATTCACATTCTAAATTATATTTTTCTCTTGTTTTCTTTATTTTGAGATAAATAGTTTTCCTCTGATACCGGGGTATAAGCCAGGATAAGAAATACCTGAAGTCCCTCAAAAGATTATTTCAAAAAGGGACCATGAAAATTTTTTCCTTTAGAGGTTCACTTTGGCATTTTATTGCACTTGGAGAAGGCCAGTCTGTCTCCATGGTACCCCTTGTGCCAGGAAAACTTCCCCAGGATCACTGTGTAGAAAGCAGTGAGGTAGCATTTCTCAAAAGCAAAGTGCGTTGCTAAGCAGTTAACCATCTAGAAAATATTAATAAGTAATTATTTTAATGATATTCTTTTAAATTAAAAAATGTCTGAATAAAACATAGGAATAGGAATAAAGCTTGGACCTACTGCATTGTTTTCTAAGTGTTACATGCTGGAATGTACCAGGGTCATTGAAAATAAGGTGCTGTGAAGTAGAGTGATTCTTGAAAGATTGAGTATGGCAGACATGTGAGACTTTGTAAGCTAAATCATAAGGCCATTGCCTAATTGGGATATATAGGACCAAGACCCTATCAAAGAGTTGTAAATTATCAAAGTGTTGTGCAGAAAATGAATGACTGAATATATTCTTAAAATCACTAGGAAGTTAAGGAGGCAGAAGGTAATGATAACATTAGAACTTTTCTGAAACATTGGGGCAAAAGCAGTTTTAGATACAGGATCACGATCTGAAAACAGAACTGATATTCCAAAAGAGCAACTCAAAGTCAAAACACTACGTATTTTTTTCCCTTTGGAAAATAGTATACAGAAGTCAGTGAGAAGGAGCAAAGCCATTGTGCTGCCCCCAGAACAGAAGAAATAAGACAAGCCATCCAGGGAATGAATTTCCATGGGAGAGGGCAAGGGATCGTGAGGGATGACTTAGTGGAAAATGTGCAGGTAAAGACCCGTTCTCCTCAAAGTTCTTTCTAACCCTACAATCCCATATTTCTTTCTCACTCTCGGGGATGATGGCTTTGCCAGTGCTGCCTGCACTGTGCCTTTGAAATGAGAAATGACAATTAAAATGAGAACATTCAAGTATTTTAAGATAACTGTCCAATAGCCTTTGCTTGTGGATCTCGTTTGAGTGGTGAATGTGTGCCCACTGATCTCCATGCATGGGGCCATCTAATGACTTTCATCTGGCCATTTTGGAAAGAGTTACAGCGGGAGTCCTCTGTAGAATGTCCTCTAATGAGGGGAGAACAGTTGTAGCCACTAGGGACATTCTTGATGTTGGATCACTCCCACTGTAACTCTCTTGCCGCAGAACAGCAAGAGTTCCCTTGGTCCGCAAGTCAACCAAGATCTGGGTATCTAGGCCTAACTGCATGCATCCTGTCATTTGACATGACTTATGTATTCTGTTGTAAGAAAAGGAATGGAGTCCTGATAAATAATATATCCGTATTCCAGGCATCGGTTTTATAGATTTCACTTGAATCAATTAAATTTGTAAGTAAAATTATATTCTCATGTCATGTTGACTATAAAAAATAAGGTGACAGTATTATACCTGTTCTGTAACCTCACATCAAATGAATATCTAGAAAATCTCTCATGCGACCAGTGGGTCATTTAAGTTTCTTGTTAGCTATATGTATTCTACCTCTATTTCAGAATGTAGCGAATATCATGTTATTTTTAAGACTTCTAAACTGATGATTAAATTTCAAATAATTTCCATGCCAAATGTCCTAAAATTTTTTGATGAAAATCTGATTAGCTTTGAAAATCAAAATTTTTTTAAAAAAATCAACATTACCATGATTTCAAGTCCTAATCTGCATTTAAGTCCACCTTTAAAATTAAATACTGTCAGGATTGTACACTCAGAGGCTTTCTTGGAAAAATAGCTTATACAAATGCCATGTGCAGATACTTATAATTGGCAATATAAACACAGGAAGTGATGTGGAAAAATAACTTCTTTTGTTCATATTTGTAAGCTTTATTTGTTTCCATCTTTAAATAGACAGTAAAACTGTTTATCATTCAAACCAAATCCATTTGTTCCATTGTCTATTAGTTTCTATCTCCTCACACTTGGATTGGAGGCAGGGAAAACAGGCCTTGAAAACGCCACGGGAAAATAATTCTTGCGCAGACTCTGTCTAACAGAATTAAGAAATTAATGAGAGATGCTTGGTTTGGACATATGGTGCTTACGTGAACTGGAAAACTTTGATTTGAGCTGGTTCAAGTTTTAATACACCATCCATACACACATATATTTGGACAGATATATGAGATTTGAGAGATTTGGAAAACTTGGTCCTTTCCTTGCCTTTTGTGAGCAAGTGGTGATCTATGCTGTTTGCCTCTGTGCCCAGCTAGAATGTCTTCTAACAAAGTGAGAACGGTTGTAGCCACTAGGGACATTCTTGATGTTGGATCACTCCCACTGTAACTTCTGAGGATAAGTGGATAGTAATTCTCTTTAGCCGTAAGGGTGCCATAGTGCAGCTGTTCCTATCACATCTGTGCGTGTGTGCTTCTCTGTGTGTGTGTTTCTGAGTGTATGTGTGTACGAAGTTAAATGATCTTTAGTATGGGTTGGTCGCCAAAACCATAGTGTGAGCACAAGTCTTCTATGTAAAGAAAACTGCACCAGAAGAAGGAGCCACATCTATAGAAGATACACAGAAATACAAGAAAAGTCGACGTCTGACCCTTTCTCTCCTTTCACTCTACCTCGGACAGCTAGTTTCACTAAATAAAACCATGTTATTATCACTACCATTTCTAGAGGTCCTTAACTTGTCCCCAGTGTTTAGCATTTCTGCAGGTGTGTTCTCACATGTCCTGAATGAAAATGCAAACACAGAAACAGAAACACACACACAGATTGATACATTTCATATAGTAAGTATATATATATTCTATTTTATGCACATACTTAAAATATAAACATCTTAAGCTAAGAGAAACATTAAGTAATGGAAGAAAACTAGCAAATTGTGCAAGATACAGCAAATTTACCTTTTATCAAAGGTAAAACTTTTTAACTTTACTGATGCCTTCCACAGAGCTCAGTTTTCCTCAGCATGGCGTGCTGAGCGATACATGACGTGGCAGGAGAGCTCACCCCAGGGTTGGAATTCTACGACCACTGCAAGCCTAGGAAGAGTCAAACTCTCTGTATTGATCTGGAACTAGATTATACCTACTTTTCCCATGAGCCTTTGCTTTTGTATCCTCCTCTTCTGCCAACAACCGTCCCCTGGTTCTCATCTCGCCCACCTTCCTCAGTGTCACTGACAAATGAGTTTATTTGTGGACCACTTTTAGTACTGTGTCTGACGCCTTGTGAACACTCAATAAATGTAAGCTACTATCCTTATTACACTTTGATACTTTCCACATCCTCTTGATGTTTTTAGGGCAAATAATTTAATCCCCATTTTATTAAAAGGAAACTGAGACTAGTGGAGGTTAGGAGGTTACCTGACTTGTCTCCACTCTCAGGATTAGTGATTAGAACTCCAGTATTTTAGGCCCGTTCTTATTCTTCTACACCGAACTTTTAAGTGAGTCTTTTTTTTAAAAAATACTTCCAAGAAAATGATTTTAAACACATGGCTTGTCTTAAAGGCCATGCATTCATTTAATAATTTTGAATGTGTCTTACCTGAAGTGACAGCCAAAGTGTAGTTCTAGTAACCTCTATGGGTGGTCTCAAACTGCTGTACGTATTCAGTACGTCCCATTAAGCATAATTTTATGAAAGTTTCATAAACAGTTCCATCTCCCTTAACTGGATTTTCAGCCAGCATCAGCGTCTGTTGAGAACACCCGTAACACTGTATGAGTAAGTCCATAGAGAGGACTCGGTGAGTACACATGGAGACGCAAAGAAATTCTTCCTGGGATTTCGGGGAATGCCCCTGGGAAGGGGTGTCACTTGAATTCAGTATTAAATGATGGATGAATTCGTCCAGTGGAGAAGAGCAGACCGAAGGGCATACATAGGGTGGCTCCTTCAGACGGAGGGGGCCAAATGTGTTAAGGAGCGAGAAACAATGAATGATCCCATATAGTCAAACCATATTGATGGCATCATGGCTATCGTCCTCGGCTACAGAGTTTGAAGATGATTTGGTAGCATCTGAGCTGCAGTAGAGGTTTTTAGAAAGAAGAGTTCCATGACCAGGTTTGTGATTTAAAAAGATGACACTGGCAGCAGTGTGACAGAAGAATCGCCAGGATTCAAACTGCAGTCATATGATCGCACGATTTCAGGAGTGAAGTGATGAGGGCTGAGACGAAGGAAGTGGCCGTGGAGGCGAAGGAAAGGGAACACGTGTCAGAAAAATGTTGTAGATAAATGCAGCAGGGCTTGGCACTGGATGAAATATACAGAATAAATGAAATGGAGACGATGGAAAACTGGCTGAGATAGGTGAGTGGATAGTTGTTGCCATAACCAGGATAGAGAGGGAGATAAGCTCTTTTTTTTGATACAGATTAGGTTTAATTGTAAGAATGCCATTTATTCACTTACCGTGTTTGTCACAGTAATACATCTTGTATTTTCTTATAAAAGTAATTATGATAGTGTTTTACCCTGAATTTTAGTAGTTTACCTTACTAGATGGTAAGCTGCTTGAGGGCAAAGCCAGCCAAGTATAGATGTCAGTCATTTTTTAAATACCCGGCTCCTTAGTGCCTGGCACGGAGTAGCCAACACGTATTTGATGAATTGGATTGAAGCTAAATGTACTTATGGCAAGAGGAAAAATGCTTTGAGAATTTCCTTGCCTCTTATCCAGTTCTTTGGTTTATCTCAGCCTTTTCGTTGTGGTTCCCGTGAGATTTTTCCAGTGCTGCAAACACTTCTGGTTGACAAGAAGAAAAAGAGAATGAGTGATAAGGAGGAGGGGGCATTTCAGCATCTAGATAGAAGTCCACAGGTTTGCCTCTCGTAATTTTCACCTTTGATGGGGAACTGTCCCAGGTTTCATCCACTAGGCTAAGGTCTGGACGTGGCACCTTCTTAAATCAAGGTTGAAGGAAAATTGATTGAAAACATCATTATGGGAAAACAATTCATTCTTTTCCCCTGACAGAAGGGAGACTTTTGTCTATATTGTAGAATAAATATTAGCTGGCTGATTGCTTTAAGATCTGAAGTCTAGAGGAATTATGGTGACTTTGCTCCCCTTTTACAGAGAGATTTCTTTTAACTTTAGATACATTTGATACAGAGGCTTTCATTACCTTTCAGAGAGTTGTATTTTTTCTCCCTGTGTGATTATTTGTATTAACTAGGGATAGGCATTGGAAAACTCATGCAGATACTTCTGTACACAGTTGCGTATTTCTCTTGAAGTGTATATTCCTCCAGACAGGGGGTAAGCAGATGTTTTCCATTTTTCTACTCAGGCCTTAAATATCATAGTGTTTGTGTGTGTGTGTTTTCTTTGTGGAAAGAAAATGAATCTGAACTCATAAAGGTAGAGTGGAAGGAAAAAAGGTAGAATCATGACTACTTAATACTTCTGGTGATGAAAAACTCTTCCTCATCCTTTAGAAGGAGACTGAAGGATGCCTACGTTGTCAGAACCCATCCTTTCAGTTGACAAAAGTTGGATTCACTTTCTCTTGCAGAAATTGCAAACTAGCATCTCTGGGGATTGAGGGGGCTGGGCAAAGTCTAGCCCTGAAACTGTGTTTGGTCCACATTAAATGACATTGGGCGGGCACGCCCTTTCCATTTCAACACAGGCCCCGTCACCCCTATCCTGTAATGCCTGGCCTAGTTCGCGCAGTTGTCAACTTCCCAGCTCCCAGAAGAGGTGAGTCTGACCGTCTTGCTAAAGTTTTTTTAGTGTAACTCTGCGCTTTGATGGAAGTTGGTTTCCTCCATAGCAATGGAGTCAGACTCGGCTCCTGAGAGAGGAATAAACAAGTAACAAATGTTCTTAAGCTAAGGCCCTCCTGGACTGACTCCCCAAGTCACCTTGGAAGTTTCATGGGTCTTCTCAAAAATAAGATGTCTGTCAATGTGTTTTCTACCTCCCATGCCTCTCTGAACATCACCCCTGCCGTCCAGGTAGCTCTTGCTCTGCAAGACGACATGATGTGAATGTATTTGACTGAGTCCTGGCCAGTAAAGTGTTGTTAAGGTACAAAGCCAGTGATGCTTTTTTCCGAAATGGTCTCCTTTTGAGCAGCGTTGGAAGCATAGCATTTTCTTGATTCTTTTAGATCTAATGTTTTCACTTTTCTCCTGAGCTTTTTCTTCTTCCCTCTCTCTTTCTTTCCAATCTCCTTCTTTTTTTACTTCTCTCCTCTCTTCGTCCCTTCCCTCCTTCTCTCCCTCCCTCCTTCTGTCCCTCTTTTTCCTCTCTCTCTCTCTTTCTTCCTTTCTTTAGAAAATCTTTGCAAGAGTTAATGGGCTTCGGATCTCAAAATTAGGTTATTCTGTCATAAAGCCTGGAGAATTGATGTTTGAATTCTCCTTGGCTTGAGTCAATCCTTTATCCTTTTTAGGTAAATGAATTAGATCTCATGCAATTTCCTGTGTGGGAGACTCTTTTTAGATGAATCATTTAAATTGAGAGCCCTGTCTGCTCATCAAGGGGCATGGTTTTAGAGTTCTCCTGAGTGTTTTGTGCACACTTAGTACAGTCCAATGACTGTACATCAGGTACATCAGGCCACCCTGTGCCTGAATCCATAACAAATCTTTATTCATATGTGGTTATTTGGGTAAAGGGTATAACTGCAGTTTTGCATCTTCAAAATCTCTGTTCAGAATTTCCCTTGGGCCATTTAAAAATAACCTCTCTTTGTTCCTTTTTATCTTGAAACTTTTAATGCATAGACCTCAGGCCTAACTTCAGCCTCAGAGACCAGAATTCATTTCCCATCCCATTCAGCTGTCCGACCCCTTGTCCACTGTTGATACTCAGGACGGATGAAATAGTAATGGTGCTGTTTTTCACCCCTGAAGTGACAGCGTGTTATGAATGCCGTGATTCCTGCATAGTATTGTGAGGTTTTAATGGGCCATTGGAAGCCTACAGGGACACATTTACATGCTAAATTGTTTTCATAACCAGCATCAAATGATTCTAGAAAAAGCCAGGCAGATCTTCCTCACAAGGAAGATCTAGTGTCTTCACCTTTGCAATCGTTCTAGGGGGCTTGTTAAATCTGCTCAGAATTCTCTTTGTAAAGAGCAACTCCCAATTAAGCGTTAATGAGTGTCATTCCATTTTGTAGTCCCAAACTTTCTCTTGAAATCACGTGGCAGGGGGGCTGAGGGGAGGCCAGCCAAGGTTTATTTATGCCTACGTGGTGCTGGGAATCTCAACAGACTAGTGAGATCTTTCCCAAATGTTAACAGACTAGGAACCAGAGACGCAGATCAGCTACTTACCTGGCACAAGTTCACACAACTAATGGACAACAGAGGCACAGTTTCAATCCAGCTCTTTACAAAAAAACAAACAAAAAAAATGGTGTTCTTTCTACAACAAGCTGCTTCTTTTATCCCATGTAAACCTTGCAACTCCCACGTGGGGCAGGACTGCCAGGTACAACTAACGGGTTGTCCTCGCGTGTAGGGGTCTCACGTTTCTAGAATGCCTCACTATTTTGATAGGATTTTCATCCGTGTTACCAATTCAGATCTCAGCAGCACTCTGTGGCGTATTCCCATTTTACAGAGAAGTCCTTTTGGACTGAAGAGAATTGGGAATTTATCAGCTCTTTTCTGGGAATAGTTCCTTGCCACTGTGTGTGTGTCTCTGTGTGTGAGAGAGAGACAGACAGAAAGAGAGAGAATCCAATCAAATCAATCAAACAACAAATATTCAATTTCCCGTATGTGTCTATCATTAAGCTAGGCACTATGAGTGATTCAGACTAACGACTTACAGCATTTGACATTTATTGAGCTTTTATTATAGTAATTACCTTATGTACGTTGCTTTGCTTAGTCCTCATAGCCTTGTAGTGGACATACTGACTATCCCAATTTTTGCTGATGTAGAAATTGTGACTCAAAGAAATCAAGCAGCTCGACTGTGGTCTCACAGTTAATAAGTAGTAGAGTCAAGATTGAAACCCAGGCTGTCCAATTCTAGAGCTTGTGTTCTTAAACACTACAGAACATCACGTAATCACACAGCACGGGCCTCCCTTGTGGTGCTATCATGTAGGTGGCAAGACAGCAGCAACACGGGAGGAAAGATTGACCTGGTTCTTAGAGAATGATCTGGACGTCGATCTAAGTAGAGGAGAAAGAGAGGGTGTTCTAGTCACGGAGGACACAAAATGACAAATCCAGAGATGCTGGAATGGCACGGGAATTCAGTTTTATTTTATTTTCGTCCTACATTGAGTTATGATACCTGATGTGGTAATATGAGAAGGAACGGACTTCACTTTCCTAGAGTATGGAGTTGGCAACAGTAGACATTGGGAAGCGTGACAGCCACGGGGTCTGAAAGGCTTCAAGGCTCCTGGAGGAGGAGTGTGCATTGCAAACCCCACGCAGACAGCAGAGCCTTCAGCCCAGGCAGACTGAGGCCGCAGTCTAACCCCGAGAGGAGAGACAAATCCACAACAGCGAAGCAGGGGCCATCTCCCTGGGCAAAGCCTCAGGAACGAAGAGCCTGTCCGAAGCCAGAGAGCCCATCCGGATGCCAGGAGGGACCGCAGAAGAAGGACATTCACAGGAGGAAGAGAGGCGCCCAGCCCTTAGCAATTCTGGCGGGTGTTTTCTTCCCACACGCTTCGCTGAGCGCTGCTGTAAGTCAGACACCAGTGAGCACCAGCAGCTGCCGAGACCGAGGGGAGCAGAGACAACTGAGCAATTAACCTTTGGTGATGGGTGTGAAACTCTAATTAAGAGCAGAGTCTTTTCCATTATATGGGAGGGGGAGCTGCAGAAGAACGTGTGAGGGGGCTGAGGGAGTGAAAGTTAGCAGAGGGCCAGTGTGTTAGCAAGCCAGGTGTGAAATTCGTCCGACGACAGGTGTAAGAGGGTGGGAGCAGAAAAGGGGAGCGTCGTTTGATCTTCCTGTTTTTCGGTTGCCTTTTCTTCTCCATCCCAGTAACCGGGCACTGACTATTGTGCTCAGAAGCCAGCAGCTCCAGGGAGACCTGAAGTGAGATGCTTGTGCTCTTCCCTGTGGTAACTCCCTTCTCGTGTGTTGAGTATCCCTGGTAATTTCTATGTAAATTTGCTCAGAGTAGCAATTAAACAGCTTTTCTGTTGACAGATGTGGAACATCTTAGTAGTCGACTGACTGTGCTCCATCACTCGCAAGGGTTTGGAAGCAGGGTTGTGAAGGTTGTAGAGACGGGCACTGGGAAGTGGGAGATCTTGGGAAAGCCTATTTCCGCAGCACCCTATTTAATTTCGCCCAGTTTTAGACAGGAGGAAATAAGCTTCTATACCTTGTGAACCTGGTTCCTTGTTCTGAATCTTTCCTCCTGTATCACCTGGCTAATAAATGCCTTTCAAACAGAAGCAAGAGGGAAGATCCCTCCAAAGTTGCCCAGGAGACTTTAGAAGCAAAGGCATGCGTTGTTCTATGTCAAATGTTTCTCACTGTCCCTCTTCAGGAGACGGGCAGCAATGACATTTTTTTTTTGATGTGACCGGGGGATGGGCATGGGGAGGGCACTTGTGTTCTCCAGATGTCGCCTTTGCTTTACTCTGTCAAGTGCAGAAGTTACTACCTTAAAGGTAAAACATGAGAATCCTAAGATCCTTCTTTTTCAGCCCCACATCCTGCTCAGCATTTTCCCTGACCTTGCTGCATTAGCAGATGAAAACCTCACGTACGTATTTCATGATAATGTACTACAGTTTCACAGGTGTGTCTGTATCACCTCATGTGATTCTCACAAAAACCTTAGGAGATCAGTAACCTAAGAACTGGCGGAACACTGTAGAAGGGGACAAGCTGGGGCTCAGAGAGGTCAGGGTACTTCCAAAGTCCCAAAGCTCAAGTGCAGTCTGCACTCACCTGCAGTCTGGTATCACCTTTCCATAGCTCTCTGCCGGTGCCAATATCTTGGATAGGGGAGAAAAAGAATCTTTTAAAAAGTCTTAGCACCATGGCTAGCAGAAAAGAAAGAAAAGATAGGACTGAGAAAGCACCAGCTTTCTTAGGATACTTTTTTATTTTGGAGAAGACAACAGAGCAGATTATAGGTGATTATTTCTGGAAGCCCTTTTCCATAAGAAACCAGGTGCCCCAAAATGATACATTATTATTATGTTTTTTAGCACAGTTGTTCTCATGAGACAAAGACATACAGGCCCAGTGTGGATCATTCTAAATCTCGCCCTTGCATTTGGTTGAAATGACTGTGGAGTGTCCACGTCACAAGCTGTGGGTTCTTGTCTGCTCGTGAGGACTCCTGATGGTAACTCCTTAATTTTATTCCTGGGCCCTGTCGCCCGGGAGTGGAGATCTGTCCTGATAATAATCAAGGTCAGGTCCAATTCTTGAAATGGAAAGAAGGATGAAAATTGTATATTTTTCCCGCTAGTGCTTGCCTATCGCTTTCTCCATGCCCACCCTCTTCCCCCGCCACCTCTGTCAGCAGTAGTAAGGTGTGCTGTGTTGGAAAGGGGCAGGCCTGGAAGGCTGACGGAAACACTTGGTGCTTCTCGTGAGTCTCTTCTCACTGGGTGAATGGGAGTGGGAGAAGACGTGACTGTGGCCCCCAACTAATTCCTGGACCTGTTCCCAAACTGGGGGACTTGCCGAGAAAGCAGCAAGAGCGCCTTGTGGTCTAACCAAAGCCACCCCTTCACACTTCCAGTGTTAGTCCAGTTGTCCACCTTCCATGGGGGGGTTGCCCTCTGAGCTGGCTACCCAGGAGCCACCCCTCACCCCACATAAGCCAAAAATAAAGACTGCTGTTTCTCTGCAGATACCATTAGCCCAATTAGAGCAAAAACAATTGCAGAAAAATTACAGCCTCATTAAATACAAGCAGGGTAAACTCCAGTAAGGCCAACTAAATCAATTATATAATTAAAAACATTACTCAAATATCAAAATAAATTGAAACCACCAGTCATTTACATGAAGGCAGAAACCATGTGGCGGCTACCGCTTGAGCCAGTAAATCAAAGGTCCAGATTCCAGTTCAGTGACACAGGTGACAAGTGGTGCTTCATGCTGATACCAGATAAAATGAAACTAGTTTTTGAAGGGTTGCCTGACTCCGCGAAAAGTAAAAATGTTCTTCTAAAAGTCCTTTGCTTTGAAATATGGTCAGGCTTTGAAAGAATTCTAAGTCTTTGGTATTAATTGACAGGAGATACGTATTTATTAAAATAAGTGTCATGTAGTGGTGAACAGAGCCTGGCTGATTGATGTCAGTATTTGATTTATCCTCAACTGAAGGTGCCAGACTATTAAGCCTACATTACTGTACCAGGGATACCATTTTGCCTCTGGTGGGTGAGAGAAATCTCCAGGTCAGGCTTTGTAAAGCCTGTCACTTTTCATAATTTTCTATAGTAATGTTCTTAGGGGTAAGTTTCGGGACAGAGGCGAGTCTAGAGCTCCAGTTCCATGATCCACACAGGCCTTGGACTTGATGATATTCTGGAAGGAAGGCGCACTGTTTAAGGAGCTGAGACAAAAGAAACCAGCTAAACTCGTGGCCGACTCAAATTAGCAGCTCAAAATCGCAGGACCTCGTGGGAGCCAGTCTTTGAGAGATGAGAGTCTCACCAATTTGTGAGGTCCTTCAGGGTAGATCCAGCCACCATAAATCTGTTAACAACTCCTTGGTGACTGAGAAAACTGGCCCAGAGCACACAGACTCAACCTGAGTCCCTCCACTAGGTTGTCAATGAATTTATGCCACATCACTTTTCTAATCTGCGACTTTTGGAAGCCAGTGTACTTTACTTTCTTTTCAAAACTGTCATTTTGTTTCCATGCTATAAAAGTAACATGTTCTCATTGTATTTTTAAAAGTGAGAAATAAAGTTAAAAAAAAAAAAAGTAATGACTCCCATCCTCCCAAAACAACTGTGCTAATAATTAGGCTTCTAGCATCCCTCATTTTTTTTCCCTCTAGCCACTTTTATTTTTCCGTATTGTGTATTTGGGTCTGTTTTCATCTATGAGCCACTTGCTGTTTTGAACAGGGATTTTTCTACAGACACCGTGCTCTTCCTTTTTTCCTTCTTTCACTAGACAGTCATTCACTGTGCTCAGCACTGAGAGGGCAGAAATAGAGTATTTCTAAACTTTATTTGTAGTCAGCTGGTTGGAGACCAGTAGCAGCTATCCTGGATTAACATCCTCTTCTTATTTGTACTTGAAAATCCTTTCTCTGAACCTCACACTCTTTATTTGGTAACCAACAGAAATACAGTGAGCTTTATTGGTGTGTTTATTTTCAACCAGCTTAGCGTTTCTAGCTCCTGCACACCCTTAAATACCAGTGCACATGCAATTTTTTTGTGTATGTGGGAAAGAGGCAACGATGGGAAGTTTTGCATAAGAAGTGCAATGTTAGTGTGATAAGTGGGGGAGGGGTAGAAGACCCTGAAATGAGACCCATGGGCTTACGTTTTACTTTTTTTTTTTTTTTTTTTAATTTTATCTTTGGGAGGAGGTACTTAGATTGACTGATTTGTTTATTTTTAAAGAAGGTACTGGAGATTGAACCTAGGACCTTGTGCATGCTAAGCATGTGCTCTACCCCTTGAGCTATACTCTCCCCCAACATTTTATTCTTGACCACTCCTAAGTCATTTCCCAATGTCCTGTGCATCCCAGACCTAAAAATCTAGGGTTCACAAAGCCATGAGATTGAGGAAGCCTGCTGATCACCACTGTGATATGAAACCTTTCCTGATTGTGAGAAGATGGGGAGGAGGTGGAAAATAAGTTCCCAGGGCACAGTTTGATTTGCCAGAAAAACTTAGCTTCTTACTAACTGGGTATCTTGATCACATGCAGCCTAACAGCTGGCTCATTGCACCCTGACCTTAGCTTTTCTTTCTAAAGCCATTTAAATACCACTATTTTCAAAACATATCTCCGTTTTCATAAAATGATTTTTGAAACCCAAGCTAGATTTTCTTCCTCTGTTTGAAAAAAGGAATTTGACAAATTTAAAAATACGATTATGAACGCACCTAAGGAAGAGAGATCCCTGTCTCTTGGGAACTTTCAGCTGAAGTACTTCAGTCACTTTTACTGAAATATCATCATGAGGAAAATCTAAAACCCAGTGAGCTCACCACTGATTCTTGGGCTGCAACGATATTTTAGAGGAACATACACCTGAAAAAATCTCTAACGTTTTGTCTTGGTAGATTTCTTCTTCACTTGTCCTTCTTAAGGCTGTCATGAGAAACTGCTCATGGGTGATTTGTCGGAGATTTTCCCTTCACTCCGTTCTTCTCAGTGCATCATTTAGTTTATCTTGCATTTGAAATGCAGAGGCCCAAGGCTGGTGGAAACCCTGAAGAGAAGAAGATGGAAGACCAAATCACTGTGAAGCTGAAAATCCAGATTTGGAAGGAGTAGCAGCCTCACCGTTGAAGTCTGAATGACACTGCTTGCGTTGCCTGGGGCTCTCCGAGTGGAACTGTGGTCAGGCAGGGTTGGCCACGGTGCACAGAGCATGGAGTTGACCAATACGCCGTCAAGTCTTTCCCACTTCACTCCTCTAGCGTTTAGTACTCACCTATGCCTCTTACCTCTTGTGATTATTCTGCATTTTCTTACATGCCTATAAACCAGGGTGGTTTTGAGACAGGGTAATGCATAACTCAGTCCACTTAATTTGGGATGGGAATGGTTCCCAGTGGTACACAAGCACAACCTATGTAAACGTACCTGGTAGCCTTGTTGTCAGTGCCTGACTGGAATTAGGGGGCAGGGACTATGGAATAGAAGACGTTTTCAGTAAGTATTCAACTTACTAAGTCAGGAGACCAGTCCCGAATCCACTGACTACCAGGAGGAGGAAATTGGTTTCCCAGGAGTGAAACCTGCCCTACAAAACACATGCTATTCGACAACATGGGTTTTTTTTTTTAAAACATTTGAAATTATGTAATGTTTTCTGGTGGATCATGTGCTCTCAGGTTTTGCCTCAGTTCCCATCACTCTGGGTTTTTTGTGGCACCTTATTCACATGTTTACGATATCTGCCAGGCCGCTGTAGGAGTTTTGATATGTGACTTGGCCTTTCTGGACCTCATTTAACCTCTCTAAACTGCAGTTCTCTCATCTGTAAAATTGCCATCCTACCTGCCCTGCCTACGTCATGAGACCTTCCAATGATCTAAAGAGGTAATGTAGGCAAAAGGACTGTAGAGATTACAAAGCACAATATAATGGAATTTATCATCACTGAATTAATAATGTTACAGTTATTATTTTGATGGTATTGAAATGTGGTCAAATCCAAGTAAATGTAAATCTTCTTGACTTTCATCTCACAAAAGTGAAACTTCATCTTGCAACTGATTGGCAGACCAGACTGAAACCTGCAGAATGTTAAATTTCTGGACACGTTTTCACTCTCTTTATATTCCTCTGTGGATTTCTTGTGACTATACAAAGAGATGGAGAGGCCACCTCGCAGGTTACCTTTCGTTCAGGAGGTTGTGGCATCATACCCATTGTCAAGTTCTGGATGTTGCCCTCCCCATCACAGAAAATTAGTGTCACGTGGAGAAACCCTTCTTCACTCTTGACCCCTGCTTCCTCTGTGGTGAGCATCCGCCTACAACTGGAGAATAGGAATCTGAAACCACGTGTGTTAGGATGGAAGAACCCATCGCAAGGACCAAAGCTTAAGATATATTTAGCTCTTGAACATTATGAATCTGTCTTGCATTCCTTGATAAAATATTAAGCAAAATGATAGACACAATATAGACTATGCAAAACCCTGTAGGATTGGCATGATTTGAGTACTCATTCAAAGGTGAGCCATGAAGAAGGGCCATGCCATATTTGTTATACCTGTGTCATCTGAGTACCACCTTCACCATTTTTGTCATATCCACTTGTCACCTGTGCTTTCATTTATGTCTTTAAGTTGATTCATTTTACTTAAAAATAAATACATTTATTTTAAAAGCTAAATGTATAACCATAAGGTAAATGGAAAGTCAGTATCACTTCTCATAAATAAAAGATAATGGTAAATATAAAGGCAATAGAAAAAATATTATTATACATTAGCTACATATTGTCGCCTGCCAAAACCAAGACCTATTCTCTCCTTATAAGAAAGAAAGAAAGGAAAGAATGAAAGGAAACTGATAAGACTTAAGCTCTTAACGACCTTTAAGCACTAATTTTCTCTATGAAGAGATAAGGATCAAGAGAAAATTTAGAAGTTAATAATTTTGCATATGCTTTAGTATTTGGTACATTTTTTATGACTTTAAGTCATTTAACACATCAAACATAGTCATCAGAGGCATTGGGGTATTCAGCTATTCAGATGAGATATGGAGATTTTATCATTATTTGTAGATGTTTTCAATAATGTCATGTAAACTGCTGGGAAGTTATATCTTTTCAGTTTTATTTAAAAAAAACTCTTCTTTGGCTCATTTCTTCACTAAAGGAATAAGGGACTTTTTTTCTTTAAGCTAGTGTCTTCACTATGAATAATAAAACAACTACCCCAACAAGAAACAACTAAATGATTGTTTATTCAGACACCAGTGAAGTGCTTTGCATGGGTATTCTAAGTCAATTCTCATAACAGTTCTATAAAGTAAATGCTTTTGAAGTACCCATTTTACAGATGTGGAAAATAAGGCTATGTAGAATTTATTAGTTTGCTATGATCACATAGCTAGTAAATCAGACAATCTGATTCTGGAGCCTACAATCTTAACTCTATCTGAAATAATCTTATTGCTAAGAAAAAAAAAAAGACTAAGTATAGTAAGAGGCCATAGTTCATTTTTTTTTTTGAAAGTATGTTATTGCCTACCTCAGTGAAATTAACATCGACATTCTGAAATTGCTGTACCTTTGAAAGATCAAATTTTACAACTTGGATTTAGGTTCAGGAAGTAAAGTAAATAAATTAATACATATCCAACAACAACAAAAATCTTTTACTGATTATTTTTTTCTTTCTTTTTGTTTTCTTTTTTCAAATGAATGTTCAACCAACCAACCAACTTCCTTCCTTCCTTCCTTCCTTCCTTCCTTCCTTCCTTCCTTCCTTCCTTCCTTCCTTCCTTTCTTCCTTCCTTCCTTCCTTCTTTCCTTCCTTCCTTCCTTCCCTCCCCCTAGTGCATTACTTTACTTAAATTCCTTAGTAGGATGCTGTTTTATTAACAAGACTGTGAAGACAAACTTGAGAGTAAAGTTCTTAGGGAAGCTATAGACCAAGGAAAAGTAAAAATTCCAGAAGTCTACAGAACCCAGGCGAAGAGGACTGTGTCTAAAATTGCCAGTAAAGACTTCCACCAGCATTTCACTCCATGCCCTTTTATCATTACCCCCTTCCTATTTCCCCTTTCTTTATGCGGGGTTTCTCAGCCTCAGTACTGTTAACACTGTGGGCCAGATGCTTCTTCACTGGCAGTTGTTGTCTTGTGCTTCGTGGGATGCATAGCAGTACTCCTGGGCTTTCCCCACGAGATGCCAGTAGTATCCCCCCAAGTTGTGATGATCAAAAATATTATCAGACTTGACAAAATTGTTCCTGGTGAAGAACCACAGCTAGGGGTTACCTGGGTTCGTGCAGCTTTGCTGCTCATTTTGCTGTTAATTGGTATCTGCTATTGTTGCTGGAAATCAGAAAAGAAATGGACAAATGGACAACACTGTGAGTGCTTTTTGATTAATCTAAGGTTTCCAGAATTCTAGGGGCTTTTTTTTTTTTTTCCAGCATAAGCTGTGTTTTTGTGTTTGCATAATTAGAGATAGCAGCAGATCCTCATTTTGTCATGTACTGGCTCTGGTGACATGAGCCAGCAGACATCATACAGATTCCCCTCTAGCTTGTGATAGTTGCCCTATCACTACTTAGGGAAACACTCCTGAAGCCTTTTGGAGTCCCCAGACATCATTTCATGGATAAAAGACTCAATATTCACCACAATACCATTTCAGATTCTTACCTGTTAGACCAGTAAAAGAACTTGGGGGTACTTCATTGGGAAGGATAATGGAACAGAGGAAAGTGAAAATACAAAGCAGGACTTGGAACAAAAGACTTGAGAAAGATTTTAGAGTAGATAGGTGTTTGTGATGGAACCTAGCGAGCACCACTTGTGACCTGTTGCACTTGGAAATTGCCTATTTGCATAATATTTTTCTGAGCTGCTGCTATACTAAGGCTAAGCTGAGAATGAGGTGACAATTTAGTAAAGATCCACTCTTAGAAGCAAGTCCTTTTTTTGTAATCATGCTTTTTGGTGCATTGAAAAGATAATAATTTTTTTTTCATCATGTCCTCCTATTTTCAGCTCCTACTCTGCTCTCACTCAGATGCATGATTGGTTTTTTTCCATCCTTTATGCCTAGAGACCTTCTAGATTTATCCTCTCTTAGAACTATTTCTTTCTACTTCCCTACAGTGAAAACCAGTGTTCAAAGAAAAATGTTCAAGTCATTTAGGAAAGTCTCTGATAAGGTAGCTTGTGCCTTTCTAAAACACGAAAGTTATTACTAATTGATACTTTGATATATTTGCTTTAAAGTACTGCTCCTGCGTATTTAATAGTGAGACTGATGAATTAGTTAAAATGGGATAAATGTAGGGGAGAAGTTATTTTGAGAACCTCACAAATATCTGTTGTTATGATGAATGAAGCTGATCAAGGTTTTTTACTGCTGCAACCCAAACAAAAAAATTATTTACTGGAACACATGATTTAATGTTGTTATTAATGAAATTTACTTGTTTCACCCAACTACTTCATAAGCACCCTTCTTTACTGCTATCTCTTGTTTCTATGTCTTAGATGTGTGGATTTATCATTCATCAGTGCCAAGGTTTGAGGATAGCAGTATAATTAAATAGTTATTTTCATCTACATATATGTCCTATGCTATGTTCTAAAATTCACAGTGGGGAGTGGAAAAGGAGGACACAGGTTGACTCCAGTGAAGAACCACCCATGAGTTATTTTAAGTGGATTGGAGAGTTCAAGTCTGCAGAAACTTTCAAATGTCATCTACTAGAGACTTCAAAATAAAATCCTTTGAAAAGAGATGGATTGTAGGATACAATGCTACCAGAAATCATAAGTGTTACCAACTCAGACCCTTTAGAACCTATTGAGACTCAGTGGAGTGAAATGACTTGATGTAAATTCCCACAGCTTGTCAAAAGAATTTGAGGCAACCTCTTCCTTTCTTGGGTCCCAGCATTACCCAGAGCTTCTCCTTGTCAGCCTTAACCTCTGCTGCAATAACACTCCTTTGAAGGTGCTTACAAAATGGCTTCATTTCAAACAATGAAACATAGTTCAGGGGCTTCCTAAAATGCAACAGTTAAGTTGAAGCTGGAATTTTTAAGCCTGGAACTTTGAAATAATCATATGCAAAAGGAAATAGAAACTCTTTACATGCATTCTTAAGCTGTGAGTGAGATTTTTATTGCCATTATGATTTTAGCCCTTTCCCTGACCTGGATCTCCCCCTCCCCAGCTCTTTTAATGAGTCAGTTCTATGTAGGGCCAGCATAATTCAGCACATTGGACAGCATAATTCATCACACTGGAGGTGCTCCACCGATTTTGTTGCTTTTTTTTACCTGCATCTTCACATGTGGTTTCTGATTGTGCTTACAAGGCACATTGAACTACACACACTCTCTCAACTCCAGAATCTGTCACCTTAAAGCAGAGCCAATTCCTTTCCTCCTTTGCTCAATGGATGATGGGGTTGATGGCTGTTCTTTGCACATATTCATGTTGAGTAGGTGCTGTATAACATCACTTGTTCTTTTTTTAATGTGACTCACGACAAAATTACCCCAGCTTTCAGTAATCACAAGGAAAAAAAAAAACCACTTGCCATCTGCAATTTACTGCTTTTAACCTGAAAAAAATAGGATCTAAAATGATACTCAGATACTTAAGAGGCTTCACGTGTTATAGGCCGAAGCTGACAGATGGCACATGGTGGTAGGCTGGTGCAACACAAGAAGGAAAGGCAGAGCTGAGTAGACAGTTGTGTGGAAAAGCTTGGGAAAGGGTTGTGACCATTTTTTTAACCAGAGATAATTAATTACTTCCTTTATTCTCCAAATGGCCCGTTTATAGATGTTCTCAGTAACACTTTGCAGTTGATCTTTGGGGAGGGAACCTGTAAGTAATGATGCAGGAGGCCTTCACTTAGGTCTGTTGGTTAGGGAACTATCTTAACCCTTAGTTTTAAGCCATTCAATTTGGAATGATGTAAGATTCTTTTCTTTCTTCTTTGTATAACACATTTACTTGGATTTCTGTAACTGGAGATTAACTTTCCTCTTTTAAATAACATCACAATTTTCCTTGGGGATGAGGGCGCAAAGAGCATTTCTTTGTGGAACATTTCTTAAAACTTTGTTTTTTGTGGACATATTATTATTCAGCTGTGATGATATGTAACATGGTAGACTTTCAGGAAATATTTATGAAATATTGATACTGGGAAGAATTTATATATCCTTCTTAATCCCAGATTCTAGAAACTTCTACATTTTAGAATTTCAGAGAATTTGGCCCTGTCAACTTTATGCTGAATATAAGAGACATTTGACATCCAGTTGCTTCTGTCAGCGTTTTCCAACATAGATTACAAGGCAGAAATATCCTGATGGGCATATCTTTGACACATAGTGATTATTTGAATTGATTTTAACAACATCCCATTTAGAAAGACTGAAAAGACAAATGTAGCTGGATGTGTGTGGTAAAGTATGTACAGTGTGTGTTTTGAAATATCTTTTAAATTACAAGAATGTGGGTGATACCATTCACTTACTGCTGAAAACCTCTCAGTTGAACAAAGACAAGTATTTGCTTTGTTCCCTGATACACTCCATGCGTAATTTAAAATGGCAGAGCTAAACCTCGGGTCTGTAGACCTTTGCTTTGGGGGGCAGGAGCTGTCCGTGGTCCTGAATGGCTTAAGCTTTGGTAAGGATAGACACAGAATGCCAAGGAAAGTGGCTGGAATCCCTTGACCTGCATTGACTTTAGTAATAAAGGCCCTGGAATAATGGAGTCCCAGGGAATTTAGCAAAGTAAGAGTAGAGATGGGTGGTTAGGAGTAGCCCAGACCATAGTTCAAAGCCCAGCAACATCTAAGCTGCAGATTCAGCTATAAAATTTGAGCCCCATGGTTTATCCCAAGGCAGCAGTTTTCAAAGATGGTTTTAAATAGTCTTAACAAATGCAACTACATTACCTGAGGTGATGAGCTTGCCTCGCTTTTAAGGCAAGTGGCATTGAGCCTGCTTATTATTATTTGAATTACCAAGTCTAAAGACCAAGCCAGGTGCTGAGGTACTGAGGTACTGAAGCTGTGGCCTCTTTCCGGTTCTCTTCTCTCCCCTTCTGTCCTTTTCCTTCCTCACCTTGCCTCCCTTTTCTTTTCCTCTCTTCTCCCTTCCCTTTCTTTTCTCTCTCACTTCCACCTCTCCCTTTATTTTCCACTTTCTTTTCTCTTTTCTTCTCTTTCCTTCTTTGTCTCTCTACCTGTCTCTCTATGTCTCCCTTCAAGTTAACTCTGAGCCAACATTCAAATTTGATAATTCAGGGATATGGGTCTTTATGGGTTTCATCTTTCAGAGGACATTTCAAACAGGTCCTCATCAGTGATGGAACTTATAGTTACTTTGACACTTATTTTCAAAAATTAACTTCTTGGGACTTTATAAGGCAACCATTTGAGCAATTCTATCTACCTCCACAGAGGCTTATCTGATAGGTTTTCAGCTACCTCTCAATGATCATCCTCACTCCTCTCTTGCTGTTTCCCTGTTCCGTGAAGCAGGTCCTGTGCTCTTCTCCAAGTGTAGATGAATAGTGATTTGCAGGGAACTCTTTGGGATCATAAGGAAAATAATTTCTTTTATGAGCATGGAAAACCTGGCATCTTTTGGTTTCAAGTAGGTTACTTCCTTCTTTCTCAAGGTAGATAAACTTGAGTTCATGGGAGCCACAGTCTAATGAAGTCATTGATCACAGTGTTTTCCATCTCAAGGGAAATGCAAATCGCTAACTTTCTGACCTGGCGCCAACATAAGAAATGCAGTGATGACCTGCCACATCTGAATTCCTTCTTACCCTTGGTGCACTCTGTTCACCCCCATTTTATATGATCTCTACCTCATTTTCCCACGTTATTTAATTTAGTAAGCACACATCCCCTGGTATGAGCTGTGTAAATATTGTAACTGAATTACTGTCTGTTTACTTAACTCATTACAGAAAACCATGATAAGCTTTTTAATTACAAAATTAGTTCTACCAAATCAATTTCTTTCATTTAATGAACTGAAGAAAATGGCACAACAAGGATAAAATCATGCCCCTCTCCTATTCTTTTTAAGATAGACGCTTTGTCTAAAAATGATTGTTACAATAGAAAGTAATAATGGCAACAGCAACAGCAACAGCAATGCTGTTATCCTGGTCCAGGACTGTGTGGTTCCTTTAAACTGTTAAGCCATTCTAGACCCATTTATCCAGCACTACATAAAATACTCTTCTTGAACCTACACATTGTTCTCAGCCTTGTCCTGAACAACTTACTCTGACTCATCTAGCTCTTTACATACCAATTTGTTTCTGATTTTTCTGGTTACTAATCTTATGGCTAAGTTTTCTGTATAATACCTTCCATCTTTATTTAGATTTGTCTCTCATATTTTTAAGATAACACCTCTTAACTGTAATTTTTATGGCTGCTAAAGTTATGCAGCTTTGGATCCCTTAGTGTAGACATGCATCTCTGATAAAGCAAGACCAAGCTCAAGAATGCTCTACCTAGTTTGTAACTAACAAGCTGAGACATCTTGGACTCTCAAGCAGGAACTGTATAAATCTTAACAATAAAATAAGTGGTTTATATATGCTCTTTTTTTCCCTCCATTTTCATTGTAAAGGTAAATATTTAATCAGTTTGGTTTATAAGTCTTGTTAAATCATTTTAATTTTACTTTATTTAACATAATTGCTTTGGGAAAAGTTTGGGAATATGGCCAACTGTGAAATCGTAATTTCCATGGAGAACTTCTGGAATATTTTATTTAAATGTTTCTGCAATGCTGCACCCATGGTTAAATCTGGAGAGGAATATTTGAGGAAAAGAAGCTGTCCCTTATGGAAATGAGAAAGAATACCTATATGGGAAATTCTTCTCATTCTTTATCCTTTATTCATGCCTATTTCTCACAAATGAGATTATTTATACTGTCTCTAATTAGACTTATTTCAAACTCTCAAGCTAAAAGAAATTAATGAGTCATTGCTCAGTAAAACACACAGTATGTAATCATGAGAGTTCTAAGACTGTTGCAACATTAGACCAACAGTGTCCTTACGGAAATCTTTATGCTTTCTTTCTCTGGTTAAGGCCAGATGCTTATGAAAACAGACTTAACATTTTTTGCCTATGGCTAGAAAATCAAGAGAAAAAATTGAAAGCTATGTATTATTTATGTTGCAGCACATAATTTGAGAACTATAGATCCAGGAGACCAGACATTTTCTTCCCCCACTAATGTATTGGAACAGAATTCTCTTAATGTGTTTACAGATGCATTGCTATCAATTACATAATTTCTTTCTTTGTACATTCCTCCTTTTTGGCCAAACTCTTGGTGATTGAGTCGAAAATGGTTATTGTCTAGTAAGATTTGGTTTATGAAGAATAACATATTTCTTTGGATTTCTCAGTTAGGAGGTCAGCATGCATTTGCCCAGCCCCTCATCTGATGGCCACAGACTGTTGGCTCTCACAGCTGCCTAATGTGGTGCAATAATTGATTTAGAAGTTTGCTACTTTTACCTGGGATACTTTAGGGCAATGTAAGACAATTAAGTCTGAAGAGGAATAAGAAGGAATCTTTGAGCTATTGTAGATCTAAAGATGTCGTAACCATGAATCCCAAAGTTGTGACATGGCACGCTCACCTCAGAAAATTGTCTTCATGGAATTCAGTTGCATTTTGTCTCAAGGATTCCACACTCATGTAATTCTGCATGTTCTCATTAAAGCAAGAACTAACTTCGTAATGTAGTTACTGGGAATTTCCACCAAAGGATTCTAGACTTTGGGACCTGTTTTGCAAATAGCCTTTATGTCATAAGTCAGAACACTGCATGAGAAATTTCTCCTTGAAAAGAGATCACTGCTTTTGACAGTTGGCTTTTCCCAGTGCAGTTATCACACTGCACATGGCTGATGTGTGTGCATGTGTTGGGAAGGGTCTCCATTCCCTGGAACCATAATGTCAGGTTTCATATTGTCTGAGATTAGCATCTCTTCAAAATCAACCATGTACCACTTTCTCTCCAGATCGACTTCCCTGCTGACCATAACTGGTTACATAATCCTGCGTCTTCCATTATCCTGACTGCTGATCCATGCCTGATGGCTATGCCAGGTCTCACAACGCCACAAGCTTTTGATTGCTGCACTCTAAGCTGCTTAATAAGACAATTAAAAATGATTTACAAATGGCCGTCACAATACAACTGGGGATCAGGAAGAGAATGTTCTACGTGCTGAATTATTAAAAATGCATGCCCTTCTACAGCTTCTTTTGCAGCTGCCTTTAATTCAAATACTGGTTTCCTTCTTGTTTTTTTTTTTTTTTTTCCCCAAATATTACCCTTTACAAAAGTCTCTTCTAAATCACACAGATCTGGAAAGAGTTCAAGGGATGTGTCACTAATACTGGGTTGTTCTGAAAGCTTTTTTCTTGTAGTAGGGGTGATAGTGGAGTCGGGGGAACTGTGTAGAAACCTAGAGCAGTTAAGAGGTAGTACAAATAGTCTTTCATCAAGCGGACTCATTCTCAGCTTGAGGGTCAAACCTAATTTAGTCACTGACACATCCATCCTGATCCATTTCCTCTTTCCTCTTCACTCTTATTGCTGCATTGATTAAAATGGGCAAATTTCCCAAAGATTCTATTGTGAGTCACACAAAAGTTCATCTACAGAAAATGGAAACTTATCAGAAATAACGGCCTTGGTATTTTTAATGTGATGACTGAATAGTTAAGGCAAAATCTCATCTCATCTCGTATATTTGGAAAATGCTCATTTTTTGGTTTTATTTAGTAGAGTTTTTTTTTTTAGTCCAGAAAAGTAAAAATTGATACTGACCCAAATATTAAGAAGATTCTCTATTTTTAGTACTGAGACTCAAGGATTAATAAGATTGGCATTGACTGGCTTACTGTAACTTTTCTGAGGAATGGTGTATGGAATGGATTAAAAAAATAATTTTTGAAGCCATTTATCCCTGTATTTCATTCTTGTCCCGGTTATTTAGTAAAATATGGACCTTGAGAAAGATGCTACATCCACCTGAGATTCCATTTTCTTACGAATAGAGTAAATATATGCATTCTGACATCTCAGGTTTACAATGACTGTTGCATAGGGTGATCTGTGTGAAGTGCCTGGCTTGCTGTAGGTGCTCAGAAAGTGTTAACTTCCTCCAGTCCTCCCACTCAGCTCAGGAGCACGGATGGAGACATGAGTACTGCTGTGTATGGCGCAGGTGTGTCCTGATGTACACTGTGAGATGCTAAGCAGTTTGATGATGAAATTACTGATTCGGCACCGCATCATAACATTTTATGATATACTTTGAAATTAACCCCTCCTATGTGTATCAGTAGCCTAGTCTTGTGCTATTTTTAAATAATGTGAATGGTACAGTGATGGTGAACATGTGATATATTTTCGGGAAATTTCCTTTTTTATTTATATAGAACTTCCTGCAACATCCTGCGTATTGAACCAGCTTTAAAATAAGACCAATAAACATGTCACTAGAAACCAGGGACAACTGAGCCACTTACATCGTGTGGATGATTCCTTTTCTGATTATCCCTGAGATTAGGGGTAAGGAAGAGGTTCGTGTGATATCCTACAGGGCTCCCCTTGGACTCCTAACTCTGTTTCTCCCCTCTCTAACCTGCAAGACTCCTATTCACCTTGAGGGAGCACCCCTAATTTAATGGCTTATGATGAAGACCAGCTCACCTTCAGGCTTTTCAAAACCCCATGATCAGGAAGGCAAATCCTGGGCAAAAGCTTCTGATCAGAACAGTCCCTCTTACCTCCTCTGTGCTCTTGACTTCTTATTATTTCCACCAGATTTTTTGCATTTAATCTTTGCTATCCTCTATTTCAATTAGATGATTACTATTCAACCATTCAGCCAGCATCGTCTGTAGTTGTACTGGTACTGTCTGTGCTCTCTCTCTTTCCCATCCAGACCAGCCTCAAATCAGACCTTCTTCTTTGCCTTTGGAGGACTCATCTTTCTCAGAGAGATGGAGGTATCAGTCCATGACTTGACTGTTTGAATTGAAGCAGAAGCAATGACAGTAGTGACATAATTACCCAATGCTTTTGAACTAGGCCTTGTGAATCACCCTTATTATCTCACCATCATCATGGGCCTTACCCCGTCCTCAGCATGGGACACCCATGCACTGGGTCACTCTGCATTAACCCCCACAGTGGGGAGAAGAGATAATCTATTGCAAGAGCTAGTACAGGATGGAGTTAGCACAGAGATTTTTCTCTTGGTGCTACTGTGTCTCTTTCAACCAAAGATGACAAATATTTTCCTAGGGTCCTAAAATGATTTTCTTGTCATCTGCTTAACTCAGCCAAATGATTGCACAGTCATATATACCTTGAATTTGGTTGTTAGAGGAAGATAGTTGACATTCATATATCAGATCTCAGTGGATAAAATGGATAATTTAAGAGGGAGAATTTCTTATTCTGTATTAAATATAATCATTTAAAATCTATGACAAGTATTCAAGATTCTGCTTATATATTTTAATAACATGTTGACTTTGAATAAATGTATAATGACATTAAATATTTAAGGTGTTTATTTTTTCCTATCATGACAAGTCTCAGTTCCTTATGTGCTGATTATCTTTGGTAATACTCTCTGACTCCACAAGCTGATGATTTTCCTATTGTGCCGCTCTTTCTAGGCTGATGTCATTCTTCCACTGTCCTCTAATGCTTGTTTACCTTTCCATTCTTCCTGGAGCCTGTTGTACCTTTTGCTCAACTTTCTACCTTAGCAAATATGACAAGACTTCAAAAGTCTTTACTGGCCATAGGAACCATCACTCATGTTTCTCTACTTAGAATTTATCATGAAGTTTAATCCCTAAATCCATACTGTTTCATATTGTTTTCCATGGCACTCAGTGTATTCTTTTCCTTCTCCAGTAGAGTACTCATTTCTTGAATTTAAGAGAACATGGAGACTAGGGACACTTTTCCAGCCCCTGTGATGTCCTCACAACACTGAACACAATGCATGGATTGACTAAGTGCTTAGTGGTTGGTGAGTCAGTGGCTTGCTTGCTGGTAGTTGCATGGTAGTTGTTCCACTCACTCTTCAATAATGGCCCTCCAGACCATAATTTACAGATGCTGCTCCCCACCCCCAGTTATCCTTAGACATATATTGCTTTACACCCTCTACTTCGCCTTAGATTACAGCGTGGTTGTTATTGTGAGAGAATTGTCCCCAGGCTATTGGTGATGATGGTGATGATGATGATAGTATAGAGTCGTTTGTGTAAAAATAGAGATTATGTGCTATGATCAATTGTCAATTAGTCAAACATTTATTGAGCACCTACTATATGCTAGGACTGTCTACTGACTTATAGAGAAGGAAGGTGTATACTTTAATCTTAAGAATCTCAAAAGGAGAGGGAGAAATTATATACCCAAAGCTAGTGTTACAGGAAGGTAAATAGAAGTTAATATGGTGAGGAATAGAAATGCAAGCAGAGGAGGGCATCTCAGAGGACATACTTCCGATTGCTGTGGGCTTGTTTGTTTATCTTGACTAGACTTCTATGCTAGGAGGTAACAAAAAGTGACAACAGACACCTAGATCCAACAACATTCAGTATTCTAAATAAGCTGGAATTGAGAGTGAAGCCTTGGCTGGACTTTCACATTGTATCTTAAATGTCTTTCATCTTGATCTCTTTTATCTATAGAAAGAAATTGAAATTAGCTGCAGGAGATGATCAGTAAAGACCTGATCTCTCTTGGTCCACAGGATTTAAGGATGATCTTTGCTTTTATCAACTGTAATTGTGCTATACTTCAACTCAGAAAGGGTAGTGTCTATCTCACTAGAAGAGTGAGCTCTGTTTTGACTCAGCCCAATTGATACAGGGATTGTGGGACTGTTTTTCTCCCCCAGAATTCTAAAGGAGCTTTGTTATACGTCATTCTCTACTTTGTTTCTTTCCAGCTCGTTACTTTCCCTGACTCAGGAATCCCAGTCACTAACTCTTACCCTGGGCTCTTTGGAATCCATTTTCTGTTGTGTGCAAACCCTATATATGTTTCCCTCTGTAATTTCCATCTGAGTTGAATTCAGCTTGAAACCCTTGCTTCTCATGATGCTGAGTAGACTCTTTCCCACTCTACTATACAAGCGAGTATCACTGAGCAGCAAACATCTCCCCCTTTGACATGTGTGCTCTCTGACTAACTACATCTTAGAGGATGAATGTTTCTCCTTTGTAGAGGCGTCAGTACTTTGGCTTTTTGACTTTTGTTGTTCTGTCTCAGGCAAGCATATTCAGAGATACCAGCATTCATATGGATGGCACTTCTAAGCATCACGTTTCCTCCACCTCCTCCATGCCAGTGGCCTCCCCTTTGGGGCCTCCCAGTGTCCACCCCTTCACTTCTCATCACTCCTCTGTCTTCACTTTCTATTTCTCACAGCCTGGATCCTACTCACTGGGACCAAAGGTTCCAATTGGAATCCTGCATTCCCTCAGCACTTTAACTTTTCCCTCTGCCGTGACCACAACTGGAATACGCACCTTCATCAATTCAGAAAGTTACAGGAGATCTTGCCTGGGGCCTCCATGCACTTCAACATTTTTTTATTAGTGTTTTATAGAGTTAATAACTAATTTCCCATAGTAATTAGTCTAAAGACTTTTCTATTTTCTTTAGTGTTTATATACCTCACCAATCCCCATCACGTAAGGCCTCCTCCTTTACTGAAATTATTTTTAAAAATTCCAATTTGATCTTTTTTCACCTTTCCTTCCCCTACCTCAGAATTGATTAGCCTTTGAACTTTGAAACTTCTGTATCACCTGGGTGTGGGGAAAAGTGTGGCCTCTTTTCAGGTTAGCCTGTCATTATGACCTTCAGATCTTCTCTCATTTCCTGAAATTTTATTCCCTAAATTTTATATCATGTATACTCATTACCCACTGAATGGGTTTCCATTGTTTGTAAGTATACTTTGAAGTGGTAGAGCTTGAAATTAATTTTTTAGGGCTTTAATAGTTGTGGGTTTCACAGAAGGCTTCAGTTCCAGAAGGAAAACTTAGATTCAGGTAAGGAAACAGGGAGGACACATCAATGGGAGATGGCCAGACTGTTCCAAAATATAGAAATTACAGGTCCATCAAGTGTTCCAAAATATATTAATTGCAGGCCCATCAATCACTGAGATGTAGACTAAAGAATTCACCCTCCCTTGGTTAGAATTGAATTATCATCCAGTAGAGACCAATCCTAAATGTATAGAAGATATCCATGACTCTAGCTGGGGCAGACATAACTGGAACGTCATATCTTTTATGCAAGATTGCAAACTCTCTGAGAACAGTAGTCTTCCTCACTTAGCAATATTTTGTATACAATGTATTCAATAGATTTTTGTTGTTGTTGCACTAGGTTAAAATTTAATTTACTTCAGGCTTAATGTTTGTCCTTCAACCAACACATATTTATTGAGCATCTATTATGGGAAAGTGGTTGGACTAGGACAAAAAGGGATCCAAGGGGGTGTAAGACCTTTATTCTGCATTCTAAGAGTCTGCAGTATAGGCAGAGAGAAGAGACACCCGGTTAAAATTGTCACTGTGCCTTAGACAAATTATTTAATATATCCAACAATTTTTTCATATGCAAAACAAGCAATTAGAGTTGGTCTTTTAGTGTCCTTATAACTCTAAAACTCCCAGTGAAATAGCCATTTCCATGACTGCATTTTTGTCAAATGGGTGCTATCCATAATGGGTGCTACAGGTATGCAGAAAAGAAAGCTATCTGGAGACTGAGGTAGACAGGTATTCATGGTGGTGTTGGAATTTGAACTGAGCCTTAAAGGATAGATTTAGCTGGAAAATTGTTCTCCATCACTGAATAGCATGAGTGGCATGGGCCAGGTGCAGAGAGAATACACTACCTGTTGTGTGTGTGGTGGAAGGTTCGGCAAGGAGTACTTCTAGAATGACCCTGCCTTTTCCCACTCTAGATTTCCCCTATCTCTGCACATTTGTTTCTACATTTTCAGAATCTAGCTGTTCTAGTCATACCAACTATCTTTTTTTAAAAAAAAAAAAAATCTGTGTTCTGTATGATACAGGGAATTTGAGGTAGTCAGAATTTCAAGAGAAGATTATGCTTTCTTGATGCCTGAACATACCCAACCTCTTGAGTTTGGGATGCAAATCGGTGGCTCCCTGGATTGCTTGTCTGGCCCTGTCACAAGTCAAGGACTGTTACATCTCAATAATTTTTCAAGGGGAGGATTATTTCTCTGTTAAGGTATGCTTCTGAGGAGGAAGTGAATGCAAATAACCCTTTCAGGAGATGTTTAAACACACAGACTCCTCACTTAGGGCCCAATTAGTAAGAAAAACCCACTCTACAAGGTTCCGCTCTGCCCTTGAAATTAGACTTCAAAAAACACGCATTGACTTCCCCCAGGCACAGAAGCAGGATCCATGTTTTAATTCTGACCTTAATTAAACCTTTACACAAGCTCTTTATTTTACTCTCCAGCCATTGAAGAAGAGCAGGTAGAGAGAAAGGAACTGAGTACATTTTCTCTTCCCTGAGTGGTATACCCCAAATTTTCTTTCTTTTTCCTTTTTTTTTGAAACAGAGGGAAATTGGATTTTGAGGTAAAGCCACAGGGAAGTTATGATAGCAGTACTTGTAGAAAATAGTTGAAATTAGTGCCTAGAAATTATTCCAGTTTCTTCCTTACCTCTCACTGGAGTCTCGTTACATTTCCTTGCACTTAGAAAAACCAAAGTCCCTGAAAGATACTGCATTGGTGATAATTCTGTAATTAGTTCCACACCATGCATAATGATATCATCCTATGGAATACGAGGGAAAGCTCCAAATGATAATTCACCTTGCATTTAAATGTAGACAAGGCATTGAAATGCATGCCTGATCAGAAGAGCGGGTATGATGTTTATATGTGTGCAGAAGTGTCCGATTTTTATGCTCTTCTATCTCCCTTCTTTTTGGGCTGTTGTTGAAAATGTATATAAACAAAATTATAGCAAGAGAGATAGCCCTGCATCTGAATTTTAAGTTCTTGTTCTTCTGAAGAAAGAGTTTTTTGCTTATTTAGGTTTTTTTTTTTTTTGGTCCCATTGGGAAAATAATCCCAGTTGGGGTAAATTGGGGTTAGTGGACTCTGCTCTGTGCAACTGTAACGTTCAGGAGTAAAAGAAAAGTCAGTATTGCATCCCAGTACATCTAGAACCGGAAGAAATATTTAACTTGATCTTGAAACAATCCTAAAAATAAAAGGACAATTCTAGATTTGACACAGTGAGCATAGGAAAGAACTCTTTTACTGACGGGAGCATATTTTAAATTACCGTCTCACGTTTAACATTTGGGCTAATTATTCTTCATGCATCTGCATAGAAAGCAAGTAATAAATGAAGCAGAATATTTAGGGGAAATTGCCACAGTGAAGCAATGACTTGCTAGGAAAAAGGCAACAATATGGAGGCGTGCAGCCCTGAGTTTGAATCTTGACTGTGATACTTACCAGACTCCTAACTTTGAGCTTCAATTACTTTTATCTGTAGAATGGAGAGAAAAATAATAGCCCTCAAAATATCAGTAAAAAATAGATAAATTTATCTTTTCACCTCATGTTTGTCCTTTTTTTTTTTTCCATCTTATTGCATTTACTTTTGACAACGTTGAGTATCTCCGAAAGACAGAAAGGGAGGACAGGAGAAAGGAAAAAAAAAAAAAAAAAGAAAGAAAGAATGTAAGGCAAAGAGAAAAAGAAAAGTATCTATTTGTTATTTTGTCTCTGATAATTAGATGGAGACAATTCCAAAAGATAGCAAAATTAAAAAATGCCTAGGAATTTATTTAACAAGATGTAAAAACCCAATATGTATTTTTTAAATTATACAAATAAATAAACAATATCTGGCCAAATGAAAGACCAGCTATGGCCTTGCGTGGGATGATTTACGATCAAAGCGATCCCCCCACTGCAATTCCAAGTAAAACCTTGTGCTGGTGGCTTTCTGAGGACCCAGAGTGATCTTCAGGTTCATATGAAAGAACTGATGTCTGAGAGTAGCCCAAAGAAATTTAAGAAAGAAGATCGTGAGGAAGGACTACACTTTATAATTCCAATATAACAATCATTGTAGTAGAAAAAAAAATAATAATAATGTAGTTCTGGCATAGAAATGGGCAGTTAGATTAAAAGAAGAGAAGAGTAACCCATAAATAGTCCCCAGTATACACAGGAATTTAACTGCTTCCAAAGCTGTTATCGCAATTTAGTGGAGAGATCGAAAGTGTTTATTTGACAAATGGTAGAAGGACAACCCACCATCCGTATGGAAGAAATCCATATGGGTATCTGTCTCACTTCATAAATAAAAATAAATTCTTAATGAATTAGCGACGTAAAGTTTTTTTTTTTTTAAGTACCAAAATGTTGGAAGAAAATGTGTACTGTATGTACAACCTAGTGATTGGTTGAAACATTTCTAACCCAAACAGGAATCCCAGATGCTGTAATATAAAAAGAAAATAGTCAACATATAAGTGTTTTAAAGGAAAAGTTATAGTAAAAGATTCCAGCAACACTTTCAATATGTAAATGATATGTTTGGGAAAGGTTTTAAGGAAATAAGTCCATTGGGATCACAAGAGGTTGTAACCGAGAACCCAAATAACTGCTGAAAAAAGTGTCCTAATCTTTTCCACGTAGGAAGTCAGCAGGTAAGCAATCCAGAACTCATACAGCAACTCCATGTGGTAATCGCTAAGCAGCTGTCATGACCGGGGGCTGTCATCCTCACCTTTGTTACTTTATGTTCACTGAAAAGCCGTTGTACCTTCAGTACTAGATCCAAATTCTAGGAAGGAAACAGTAGGAAGAGTGAAAGCAAAAAGCATGCATAGCAGGTAAGTCTGCACCTCTTAAAAGAAATTACCCAAAAGTCTCACCCTAAGATGTCGGCTTCTTTCACCGCAACTCTGTCTATCCCAGCTGTGAAAGGGAGACTGGTTAATGCAATTTGTTTTGTTGTTGTTTTTGTTTCTGTAACCTGGGCATATTCCAGCCTTAACATTAGCGTTCTTTTATGGGGAGAGCAGCAGTAATAATTCTGTTTAGGTGGTGAACAGTGAAGATAGATTATACATAGAATTTTTGCAAATTGATAGCTAAAAAACCCAGTAGATGAATGGGCGATGAATATGAATAAACACCGTACAGAAGAAAGCATTCTGATGGCCTTTAAACCTCTGAAAAGCTGTCTGATCTCCTTAGGGATCAAAGAATAGCAAATTTAAGTAACAATGAAATATCACTTTGTATTCACCCGATTGGCATACATTTAAAAGTGTGCTGATTCCTCCTGCTGTTTAAAATGCAGGAAAAATTTAAATTATTACAGTTTTATTTTTAAAACATAGATTGACTTTTGCATGGCAATTTCTGTTACAATTAAAATACATAATACCATTTGTCTCAGGAATCCTAATTTTGAGAATCTATCTCATAGAAATAAAAATACTGGTATCCAAGGATTTTTCTGCAGTATTTTTTTTATAGTGGTTAAAAAGAGGAAATGTTAAGTAAATGTTCATTAATAGGGAAATGGAATTGTTGAGTGAATTATAATAAGTTCCTATTAGAGACTGTTAAACACAGTCGTTTAGAAGAATGAACTTGATCTATCTTGGTCTAAACCACGTGACTTAGAGGAATTTCCACAATGTCTCGTTAAGTGAGGAAACAGGATTATAATAGGGAGAGATAAGAATAAAACAAGTTGTTAATCAGGGTTGCCGAGAGAGAGTAGAAGGGAAATTTGGAATGTGGAAGAGGAAAAGAAATCCAATTTTAGATATGTGCATAAATAAAATAACTTAGAATTCATCTTAAGAAAAAAAAGAGAGAGCTAAAGGAAGGAAGAGAAACCACAGCATAAGAACTGGGTACAAGTCCAGTGTAGAATAAAGAACAGAAGATTGAGAATTCACTTGGAGCTGCTCTTGATTAAATGTCACCACCAATTCTTTTAAGAGGAGAATTTATAAACTTGTAAAGAATTTACTGTATGTGCTTTATATTCTGTTTAATATAAAAGTGAACAGTAAGCTCTCTAGAGTTCTCCTTTATAATAAATTTAAAAAATCTAATTTAAAAAATACATATATTTTTTATAAAGTGGTAAATCTGTGTGTTTTCTCACTTAAGAAAACAACGGATACCCCTAACGGATACTGAGGACTACATGCTACCTCATCACTCCAATGCATGACTTGCATACTTGAAAAGCGTAGGCTACTTCAGAGTAAGAAAGAGTCAGCCCTCCTCCTAACTGAGTCCCAGAATTTCCCCAGCCATCTGATTCCCAAGCCCAGAGCTTTGGCTTCAGGGCTGTGTTGCTGGCAGTGAGGAAGTGGGATGGCGTGTTGTTTGAATCACAGTGCATCTCTGTTTCCTGGCTAAGTTGCAAAACAATGCTGTAGTCGTGAAACTGAATGTCATCAGCACACATTTGTGGCGTGCACAGAGCACGCAGACACTGTAGCAGCGTGCTAGGCAAGCGGATGATTGCATTTAGAAGAGGTGTTGCTGCTGCCTTTAAGAAGTTTACCAACTGAAGGGAAACAAAAACAAAAAACAACCAAACAGAAAGCAACCCAGTGGACTTTGCATTAAGACAGTTACATGGTTTTCTTTTGAGCTCAGCTCAGGGCTTTGCACATTTTAAGGACTCAGTAATATCAGATGGTTGAATGAATAAACAGTCATATTAACAGGGACTGGACTGTTACTTTTACCCTTTGCCTCACTCCACTCTACTCAGCTAAATGCAAGTTGGATCATGTGGCCCCCTTAATTTTACTCATGGTTTCCAGTTAGCTTTAGGAATCAGAAAGAAGCACTGAATCTAAACCTGAAATTGGGCCTTCCTGAGTCTGCTTGATATTTTAAATAAACTGAATTAGAAGGCCTGTAAGTGAAGCACACTGTCAGGTTTTCCCACAGGACACCCGTAGCCCGCAGTGTTGAGCTGTCCATCCCTCAGCTACACACTAAACTCCTCCGTGGGGTGGACCAGGCGCCCTCCACTCTGCCCCTTGCTTGCCAGTTCAATCTCCAGTGCTGCCATTTGGCCACGTGTGGCCAGCTCCCAGGCTGTGCAGGGTTCTTTTCTGCTTCCCGCATAGTCTGTGCTCCTCCAGTCCTTAGAAACTTCGCTTGTGCTAATTCTTTGGACTGAGTTGCTTATTGTGCTCCATAAACCTACTGAACTCCATTCTGTCCTTTTACATTCAATTAAAATGCCATTGCCTTCATGATGCCTTTTTGAAACATATCTGGAAAAAGTTAAGTATATGCTTTTTTCTTATTCCATCTATATATCAATTGTGGCACTTTTCATATTGATAGGAAAACTTGCTTACTTATCTGACTCTTGGCTGAGAAAGATGGAATACTGTCTTTGTATCCCTTTGGTCTTTGCTTGACTTTGTCACAGGATTCCTGTAATGGTGTTTGTTGACTGACTAATGGATTAATGGTTGGGTGAATAGATGGACTGGCTGATAAATGAAGAAATAAAATATTAAGTGAAATAGGGATTATTATAGTCCCCCCCCAAAAGAAAGTGGAAAGTTACTATTGAATTAGCTCTAGAGAAGAATATTTTTTAATTAAGACTTTTGTAGGATAAGATGAAGGTGAGGATGACTTCTGTATTATTTTATCTTTGGAAATGGAGTTAAAATTTGTAAACAGGGTGGATTTTGGGGACAGAAAGTGCTACATAACTACAGCATACTTATTTATTATCCTCTAAAATAGTCCCTTTCTTTGGCATGTTTAAAACCTGAAGTCTGGTTGGTGTTATAAATATGCATGAGCTGTTGGGGGAAGAGAGCATAAAGTGTGAATCACACTTCAAACAGACCCACCAGCTCACTCCTGACTTCAAGCTTTTCAGAAGTGTGAAATGAAAATGGTTTTAAAATTAGAAAATGTGCCATCAGAACTTTTATCAGCCCTCAGAGAAAATAAATAATCTCTTTAAATGTGGGGAATGCTGGGGATATTTATTTAGTTAGTTTCACAGTTAAGATGCTTTGATAAGTTTCTGTGTCATAAAATGCACAAATTAATTTTAATGACTGTGGGGAAAAAAATACCTTCTAAAACAGCCTTGGGTATCCGATGCTGTAATCTAGGGTTTCTGAGGGATTGTTTAAGCTTAATCTACGAGCAAGTTGTTTCACTGGAGAAAAACTCTCGCAGGTGTCTTTTCCTTCTGATAGATTTACATTTGCCAAGTGATCTTGCAGCATCTGAGTGGGTGAATTCTGGGAAGAGATACTTGGTTCTTAAATTGCTAAATTGTAACAACAAAAATGAGAGGAAAGTAGTATAGTTAGCTGTTTTGTTTGTGGTAAATGGGCTTATTATCCGCATTATTGTCGATTTTTTAGGCATGTCAGGATTGAACTGAGTGTGAACAAAGGGGAAAATCATAATGAAAGATTAGGTAAAGGATGTTGGGGATCCTTATTTTTATCACCAGTGCTTAAGGAATAGCCCATCATTTCCAGAAACCATGTAACCAAAAAAAATGGTTATTTGTGCTCTGTACACAGTGTCATACAAGTCCAGTAATTGAGTGCAAGGACAAAGAGAGGGGCACCTTGTGACTGTGATCTGAACCTTTGGTACATCAGCATCACCTCTTGGGCCAGGTACAACCCAGACTGCTGGGCCCCACTCCCAGGGTTCCCAGTGCAGTAAGTCTGGGGACCAGGTAGGAGAATTTGTGTTTCTAAGAAGTTCCCGGGTGAAATTGATGCTTCTAATCTAGGGACTTCACGCACTTTGAAAAACACTGTTGTGTTACAATACTTAGATAAGATTAACGAAAAGAAATCTGCTGTGTGATGATTATTTGTGGTTAAATGCTGGGCTCGTTTTATAAAACTTCAGTGTCTTAGTGAGTTTTTTCTTTTTTAAAAATTGGATGATAATGCCATTTTATTAACCTATTTTTGTGAAGGTTGAAATTCTACTATATTCACTGTTCATCTTAACTGCCGTACTTTTCTGAGGCAACATGGGACAGGCATTATTTTAAAGGAACAGAAAAACAGCATTTATTTTCATAAAATTATGTAGCGTCTTGACTGAGTTGTAGTTTTTGTCACTAACTTATTGCTATTATTTGAAACACACCCGTGATTTTTTTCTCCATGTATCAGATCGAGTCACTCTGAATGGATGAAACCTGATTTAAATAGATGCTGTGAGATATTGTCCTTGGGAATGTAGTAAAGATCAGGAAAAACTGTAAGACAGCCTCGTCTCTTACGGGTAGGCGTACATTCAAGGGCATGTCTTTTATCGACATCTCTCCAAAACACACGTGTTTTGACCATACCACACACTGGAAACCAGGAGGTAAAATGACTTTATTCGGTGCTGTGAATGTCATTAAGTTAGCAGCCTTCTGCCAGGTCATTAATCTCTGCCCAGGTCCAAACTGCTTCAGCGATTTCCTACCACTCAGCGTTTTCCTCGGTGGAGGACCCTCCCAACACCAGTCCTCTGGCTTCGTTCTGCTTACTCTCTACTAAAAGGAAAGCTTTCTCTGATCAGCTGCTCCCAAAATGAGGCCAGTGGAAAGAGTTAACAAGTAAAGAAACCCGTCTGTGGTTTCTGTTCTCTTCTTTCACTCACCAGTTGTACCTCTTACAGAGCAGGCTTGTCTTCATACCAAAAGGATGTATTTTTCTCTGATTTCATAAGTTTTATTCTGGCAGACCTGATGCTGTTCATTCTTAATTATCTTCAGAGATGCTTATCAGATCCCAGGTTCCTGAATAAGCCATATACAAAAGGCAAGGAAACAAACAAAAATCCTCTCTCTGACTTTTTTCTGGGACCAAGATTATTCAGTGTTAATGCAACTGTCTCACTGCCTTTTCTTGTTCTCTTTCAAAACATGCAGATTTGAGTTGCATCATTAACTTTGCTTGGAGAGAGTGTATTAGTATTATTATTTTTTTAATAAGCACTGATGCCACTGCTGAGATTAGTGTCAGGCAGTGGTTCTCAGAATATGATCCGGGAACCAACAATGTTGGCAAATTCTCAGGCCTCATCAGACCTACTGAGTGAGACACTCTGAGGCAGGGGCCTCGCAATTTATACTTGAACAAGCCTTCCAGGTGGATCTCATGTGCACTAAAGTTTGACAACAACCAGTTTAAGGATTTGGAAAGATAGGCAGGACTGGGTGGAAAACGTGGCGGCGTCTGGTTCTCTTTATGTTTGCTATTCATCTATCTTTGACCGAAATTGGTGTCTGCATGAGACACTTTTATTTGGCTGCTGTGAGTAAATGGCAGCTTGGCAGGGGTGAAGGGGACACCTAGAGAACACTGTGCACACGTGTTCTCTTCCCTCAAACCCCATACTCCAGACTTTATTCTAAGCTCCTGCACAGGGTAATTCCCCTCAGAAGGGGAGCTAGCTGGCGGTTCTCCCAAGCCCCCAGCCACAGCTACCATTGCACTCCATTCTGCTTCACCCTCAGTCAGTGCCCCTGACCATTTAAGGCTCATTGTCTCTAATAGTGGGAGGTGTTTAGTCCAAACAGTGCAATCCAGGTTTGCTTTCTCTCCCCTTCCAGCAAAACTTGTAGAGTGCTACAATAGCCTGTGTCTGTCCCAGAACACCATTATAAAAGTAATGATAAATTACCTTGCTTGCTCTAGGTTTTCTTTCAGGCTCAAAATGTGTTTTGCGGCTCATGGGGTATTGATTGTGTATTATCAGTTTAGCTCTCACACTGACAATTACATGTAGCGCCAAGGTAGCCGTGACAGTGCAGCCCTGTTGCCATAGCAATGAAAGAAGGCCTATTGCTGCTACCCACGGCCTGCTCTGTAGTGATAATCGTGCTGCTCATTTCATTTTAATTGAAATTTGAAATCATAGTCTCTGGGAAGAAATAAATGGACTCTCTCCACATTTTTCCCCCTGACCACATAAATAATAAGAACAAATCGGAAATGCTTGAACATTTTCTTAACGGTAAATATCACTATTTTTAAAAGTATGTTTTCCAGCACTTTCATGAGTACCAGAAGCAGATCAAGGATAGTATTTGGCTGAATAAAAATTAAATTAGCTCTTATGTTTTTGCATTCTTAATAGTCATCTATTATTTCTCTAAGTCTCTAAGAGTCTCATCTTAACGGCCTACCCTGCACGGTGCACCTTACATAGTACAATCTTTAATGAATATACTTGCTGAATTTAGTTACACCTAAAAACTCACAGCAGATAGCATATTTTAAAATTAGCATCTTAGGGCACTGTGGAAGCTTTTAAATAATTGAAAAAATTGACAATATTAATAAATATTCCATCACATTCTATGCCAGTGCTGTTTCTACTATGCCTTCAATCTAAATATTTATGTGGTAGCAGGATTATATACTACACTTACACATGATCTATAGTGCTATGTGGAGCAGAGAGAGAGACTGTGAAGTGTAGTTAGGAACAAAAAGCGTCTTTGTCATCAGACATTCCAAAAAGTGATACAGATCTAATATGAAAAACAAAGCAACAGCTGTCAAATGAAAAGAAAAGAAAATAGTAACTATAAAATATATATATAAACATGATATCCCAAACTGTTTTTTAAAAGTGTGTACTTGATCTAAAGTGAATATGTCAGTGGAAGACTGGGTCAAATACTAGATTCCACTTTGACCTTTTGACCTTTATCAAACATGTTCTTTCCCTAATCCGGTATCTTTGATAATAATGATAATAGTATCAATAATAATACTCCCCTTGTTTTATTTTCCTCAGTTCCTTTTTGAAAACTTAAAATCACAGCTAGATAGCTCCTACCTCATTTTCCCTCACTTTCAATCCTTTTCTGAGTGAAGTCAGGTGATTTCCTTTGTCCCAGTACAAAGTTTTGTTTTCCTGGATCACCTGGAGGGTGTAATAGGTATTTAGGATAGACAGGTATGGTGCTGGGTGAAGGTTTAACCAAGGGAGTAAGAAATCTAAGATCTCCCCTTAAAGAAATGACTATGAAATGAAGACTTATTTTTTTTATGTCATGACCCCAGAAAATGTGCATTTACATTACCATGGGTACGTACAGTGCTGGAGTATCTTATGTGAAAAGCATCTCAATCATGGATTCCAACGTTCAGCTTTTAGAAGGAATAACATGACTTAGAAATTAGACAGCCCCCTCTTCTTTGAAGACGGAGACATTTTTGATGGGTTTGGTTATGATACAAAAGAGAAGATGCTTCCACTGATATTTTCAATCTTTGCTGTTATGCTTATTTATAATCATGGTCTTCCATATAATTATGACATTGATAAAATGATCAATACAGTGTTTATTTATTTGTTTGTTCACTTACTGATAATTATTGACTACCTACAAATGTGAAGGCAAAAATATCCTAAGTGCTAAGACAAAGCTTGGAATAAGACATACACTGTCCCTACTTCCACAGAACCTATGTTCCGGTAGGCTTCCATGTGAGACAGGTAAGTGTACAATAAATTATTTAAGTTAAATTATGATGAGGAGAAATATTAGATTCTACAAGAGACCTGTGAAAATTTACTACAAAATTGTTTAGTGTCGTCCAATAAATTTATTCATCCCTGAAATATAGTATCATTGATTAAATCAATTGCTAAATGGGAAGTGACTTTGAAAAACATTCACTACAAATAGAGGCGTAAAGAAAAATCTGAATCATATTAAGACAGGAGAAGTATTGCTATATAAGCAGACTAAATACTATAAAAATCTGCATGTGAATCCTGCCATGTGTTAGATTTAAGTGCATATTTTTAAGATATGATTATTTATTATTTTGCCCAGAACACATTTTCCTTTTTTCTATCCTTAATTCTAATCATTTTGGATTTTATTGAACTTAAAATCTGTCTGATTCATTTGGGCTTAAATAATTGAAATTATTAGCAAAAACTCATTAATATGATTAAAGCAGCAGCTCCACTCCCCAGTAATTAAGTTGTCCCCATATGTTTTAGCAATAATCATAGTAGAACTTGCCCAACATATCTTCCTCTGTTCCCTCCTTGCCTTGATCCTCACGTACTTTAGTGGCTCTTTGCATCATGTTTGGACTTTTCTTCCAATATGTCTTCATTCAGATGTCACATTGTTGAAAAGAAGGCCCAAACCCTGTGTGAACGCCACAGCAGCAAGTAAAATGTCACATGCCCCCCAGATGCTCAGTAAACGTTAGAAGTGGGGAATTTTGATTATATTCTCTTTAAACAGTCTCTGGTTACTTAAATTAGTAAGTCTGACATCTAAGAGTTAAAACCTTTCGAAATTCCATCCAAGTTCTCAGTGGGACCAATTCTAGTCAATAACCACAGCCCTGGTAAGCTGTCCCTTTCCTGCTCTGTGCTTGCATGATGGCTATGCCTCTCACCACCAAAGCTCAACCTACTGCCTGCAGTGGCTTCCTGTTTATTAACTTTTTTCTTTTTACTTTTCCTAGCTGGTAGGCCCTCTTCATGCAGCCTCATGAGAGATGAAAGAATTGCAGCTGACAACTTCTAACCTCAAAGTTGACTTCCATAGTCTAGCCTGGCATGTCTGTCTGTAAACAAATCTAGAACCCACCAATGGTTTTGAAGCCATTGCCAGCAGTTTGTCTTAGGTGATAGTAACCAAGAAGAAAATCAAGGCTTGGGGACCAGAGAGAGTCCCTAAGTTCAGGATAATATCAAAGCAGCCAGAACAGTAGGGGTGGTGAGAGATGTGGGCTTCTCTTTGCCAGGAACCCTGCCAACCTGCCTTCCACACAGAAGCGCCTCTCTGTTTCAGGCTCCAAATCCTCGAAGACAGACAGTCTTTAATGAAGTGTCAAAGAATTGATTAGGAGAGCTTCTGCAATACAAGCTCATTGATGAAACTGTTTTGGCAGTCTGGATGATATAATTAGCCCAAACAAGATATGAAATCTGTAGCGTTTGGGGCTGTAGTCCAGTAATTTTTAATTTTGTAATAAAAAAAGAGACAAAGAAGGAAAGGAAACAGCAAGAGAAGATGATTTATGCTTGTCTATGACAACATGGAGGAAAAAGTTTCCAAGATAACATTTGCCAGATATGGATCATAGCTTTAGGTTTTCTGTTATCCTTCTCAGAGAATATCATTTAGGATGCCTGTGTTATCTCTACCTTTATGAAATCTGGCACTCTACCAATACTGTCTCTGTTGGAAGCAGAGGCATTCCTCAATCCAATGTATTCATGTGTTCCTGTTTCATCATAGACATTCATTTAAGGACCATTTTCCTACACATGCTGACCTGAGTTTTCTGGAGGACAATAGAAGAGAAAATTGGAATAATATGGGACCTAAGTCTTACTAATGGCTAGAGCCCAAAGGAAAGGGTATAGTAATGAATGGCTGATGGTAACTATCAAAGAAAAATGTCATCCTTACGACTTCACTGTTAATGCTGTAACATTTATTTTCCTATTAAGAATAGTTCTTCATTGACAATTCATGGGGGGAGGTTATTTATTTATTTGTTTGCTTGTTTGTTTTTAAAGGAAGTACTGGGGATTGAACCCAGGACCTCGTGCATTCTAAGCATGTGCTCAACCATTGAGCTATACCCTCCCTGTCATCACTGACAATTCTTAATGGATACTGCTCCCCAGATTCCCCTAGTCTTTTTACTTTTATTGTGTATGGAAAGATGATATGGGTAGTTAAGGGAGCTGAACAAATATTTTGGCTTATTTCTATATACTCTCAAGTTTTTGTAATATTTGTGTCGATATAGTGGTACTGTATTGTTGTTGACAATTTTGTCATCTCAGGATATTTTACAGAGGTAAAGCTCACACCGTCAACTTGTTTATAAAGGATTTCATCATCTTAAGAGGTGATTACATTATTATTATTAGTGTCTCTTAAGTATCATTTTCATCATAGTTCTAAAAGGCTCATTTCTCAGGTGGAAATATTGATACTGAGGAAATTTGCTGCGACTGTCTCATGACGAGACACTCACTCACTCACTGGGTGTCTTCTACCAGCTTCTTCATGTGTAATCCTGGATTCTTGCAGGTTCATGAGAGTTTAGGGGTTATTAATCCAATTGCTTTTAATAAAGACTGTCCTAAGAGGTATATGTGGTGAAACAGTCTTATTTTAAAAGATTTGGGGAGAGAATACTTCAGAAACCGCTACTTTATTATCTCAACAATTTTATTCTTGGGGATTTCTCCTATAATTAGTTTAATTTTTTATTTGATCCTATTTTATATATGAGAATCTTATTTCTTCTTTTTAGCATTCTGTTTTTTCTAGATGCAAAAAAGCACTTTCATTTTTATTTTCTGACACTTCTCTAAAATCACCTTAAACTTTCTCCCTGCATACTGCTTTGAGATGATCTGGAGCCACACTGCCTGAGTTGAAGCCTAATCCTACAGTTTAATGTCTGTCTGATCTTGAGAAGTTATTTAACCTCTTGGTTCCTGTGTAGAGTGGGTTAATAATAGTACATACCTCATGGAGTTTCTGGGAGAATAAAATGTGCTAATATAATACATGTGAAGTATTTAGAATAATATCTGGCTGGCATGTATTAAGCATCCAGTAGATGTTAGCTATTCTGTTTTACTCCATTCCATTTCTGTAGTTTAATGTGAAATCAGTAAACCTGCCAGTAAATAATTCTACCAGGTTGCCATAGGTGTTACCTGAACAACAACAAAGAAAGCTTCTTACTTAAAAACATTTGGTAAACATAGGGTGATATATACATTTCAAAATTTTGCCTTACTGTGGGACTTCCCAGACATTCAGTATATAAATATGAATTGTGCATATCCATTATAGCTAATGGATATGTTTCTTCATATTATTTTATCAGAGCAGCTTTCTTTTTCATGCACCACGTACTAACATCTCCAATGAATTCAGTTTGGAAAGCAGTGGCCCAGTCATAACAAGACATATTTCTGAAGACCCCAAAGTTATTGCTAGATATTTTCATGGTTTCAACAATTATTTATTGCAGTTGTCCTAAAGGCAGAGAGCAGGAAAGGGAATCAACTCTCTGAAACATCCCTACTCTTTAAAAAGAACTTCCATTTTAATTATTGGTGAACGGTGAAAGCTTTCACTTTGACAGTAGTTAGATTTGTGATGGAAGGGCGTCATATTTCTCTATAATGATTACTTCCCAAGAAAGGAAGTGTCACTCAGACCTGATATGGTTCCTAGCCATCTCTGTCGGTGCTGCAGATCCCTTTTCCTCGTGACTCTATAGGGAATCCATGATGTGGATTTTTCTGTATTTGAGCTGGCAAAAGATATAGATCAAACGCTTAAGGCCATTAACAAGAAGTTAAATCAAGAACAACACAGATATAGAAGCATTCATTCAGGGTAAGCACGAAATGCATTGCAGCATTGATTCTGGCATTTTTCTCAGCTCCTAATAGCTTTGAGCGTTTGATCTATATGTTTTACGGACCTAAATGAAGGGAAATAAACATCTGGATAGATTTCTTCCTATTGAGTTTCCTTCTCACCATTTTTCTGCCTTGGTAGTGGACTAAGGCTATGAGCTTCATTCACCTGGAAACATCCTAAAATTGAGGATGCTGGCCAGAGCACCAAAATGTGGTGCTTGCAGTTTTCAAGCACGTAAATAATTTTTTGAACAATTCCAAACCCGTGTACCATAAGTAGATTTGGAACATGTCTTTAAAGCAGGTAGGTAAATTTTCAGAATCACTTAGCAATTTTCACAGGGGGCAGGACACTATATTATTATTTTATTATTGTTAAGAGCTAAAATTTATTTTTCAGGAATTGGGCTAAATGATTCAAATCCATTATCTCACTTAATCCTTACAATATACCTATGAAGTAGAAAGTATTACTATATCCAGTTTACAGAAGTGGCATCTGGTGCTAAACCAGATTAAATGACCCTTCCCCTTGGGATTTGAGTAAACATCATATTGCCCCCTAGAATAATTTGATGTTCACTGTAAACATTTACCCTATTAACAGATAATGCAGTTTTCAGGTATTAATTATGCTGAAGAGTGTGTGTAGGCATGAGGAAAAATAGTATATGTTGTTCTCCAGGATCATAGTAGGTTTTTATAGGTGATATGTTATTACAAGATCATCCTGACATTTTCAACAATGAACCCTTCCTCGGTGAGACTGAGAATCATCCCAGCTGGTATTACTAATGTGTTTGCTTTTTGAGGGCATGGGCCAGGCCCTGTGTGTACGCCACTCCCATAATCTCTTAGTATGGTGCTTTGCATAAGGCAAGAACTCAGGAAGTGTTTGTTGAGCATATGGATGAATACCTAATTCTATAATCCAGCAAGCTGTGTCTTGGTAGGTTTTGTTTGCCTTTGGTGGGCACAAGACTTTTAACTATAAGAGGTCAGCTCGAGTTTCTGTCCTGTTACACAGAACTGATTGTACACGTTTCCATTGCTCCTTCATTCAACGTTGCAAAAAAAAGAAAATACCTGTAACATGCTATGACTCACTTAATAGTGAGGCGTTGAATTAAATTAAAAAGTAGCATGAATTTATTAACTCCAGTACTTTTGGTGATGAATTCAAAGTGAATCTTTATTGTAAAATTGGTGGTGGATGGTGGTTACGGCGGTGAGCCTATTTCCAAACATCATTGCCAAGCATGAAGTATTTCCAAGTCTCCTATTTCAGATACTCCAACATTATTTAAATATCTAAATTAGAGAAAAATGAAAGAAAATAGGGTTCTTAGAAGCATGTTATCTATTACTGCTAGCCATTTAGTATGCACAACGCATGATTCTTCTCCTTAGACTGTACAAAGATGAACTCTCTAGAATAGATGTCTTTTGGAAGAATGGCCTTCATAGGAAGGTTCCCCTTTCACTGGATGTCCATGCATACATAGTTAATGAATCACTATTAGAAAGCGATTTCTTCTCCAAAACAAACCCGTCAAGGCAACAGAGTCAAATGACTTCAAACTCCCCAGGGGGGCATCAGCCACCCTTAACTCCAACACACCTTTGAGTGGCTCGTAGCTCTTTGTGTTTCAGCTGGCTTTGATAAGTATTCAGGCTTTTTTCCTTTGGTCCTTGTTGAACGGTCATGTGATTTTCGAGGGCTGCACAGAGAAAAGAGGGAGGGGAAGGAGAGAAAGGAAAAGATCAAGAAGAAAGGACTAAGCAACAGTCCCAGGAACCTGAAAGATAGAGAATTCCCAAAGCAAAGTTCAAGTCATCTAGGGAGGAGTATGGCTTTTGCTTTTGTTGCAAAGACTACCCCCCCCCCCCCAACACACACACTCCTCACCGGGTTCCTTCCTAGAAAGATACATGCAATGTAGACCTGTGAATGTAACTTTTGACAGTGACACAGAACAGTGAAAACTGTAAGTCAGTCCATTGTGAGTGCAATCCCACATTATCTCATGCATTAAAAAAAAAAAAGAGTCGTACAATTATGTACATATATAACCTATTTCACAGTAACAATAAAAACATATTTATCGATTCATCAAAAGGGTGACAGGTTTGTTGTGTCTATCCAAATGTATTATGCTGTGATTTTTCTCTTCCTTGAGAAAGATTTCCCTGAAGACAATATTTACAGCAGGGGCAGGAATTTACATTATGCTCAGATATATGTTCTGACTAGGAAGCACATTGCATTTTGGAGTTGGGCTATATTGTACATTCCTTGAAAAATCCACTAAAGGGAAATAATGTTTCATCTACTCATTTGCTCAGATTTCCCCATAATTTTCAGTGATGGCTATTGCTAGCAGTCCTCAGGATCAGACACGGCGCCAAATGGGAGAGGGGAACACAGGCATACCTCAGAGACCATTGCAGATTCAGTTTCAGACTACTGCAATAAAGCGAATATTGCAATAAAATAAGTCACACAAATTTTTTTGGTTTCCCAGTGCATATAAAATTATGTGTACATATAGTCTGTTAAGTAGTAGTCTATTAAGTGTACAATAGTGTTATGTCTTTAAAAAACAATGTATATACCTTAATTTAAAAAATAATTTTTGCTAAAATATGCTAACTGTCATCTGAGCCTTCATGTGAGTTATAATATTGTTGCTTGTGGAGAATCTTGCCTCATTGTTATGGCTGACTGATCAGGGTGGTGGTTACTGAAGGTTGGGATGGCTCTGGGCATTTCTTAAGATAAGACAACAATGAAGTTTGCTGTATTGATTGAATCTTTCTTTCATAAATGATTTCTCTATAGCATGCAATGCTGTTTGATAGCTTTTTCCCCACAGAACTTTCAAAATTGGAGTCAGTGCTCTCAAATCCTGCCACTGCTTTATCAGCTAAGTCTGTGTCATATTCCAAATCCTTTGTTGTCATTTCTACTGTCTTCACAGCATCTTCACCAGGAGTAGATTCCATCTCAAGAAACCATTTTCTTTGCTCATCCACTAAAAGCAGCTCCTCTTCCATTAAAGTTTTATCATGAGACCACAACAATTCAGTCTCCGCTTCTAATTCTGGTTCTTTTGCCATTTTCACCACACTCAAGTCTTGAACCCTTCAAAGTCCCCCATGAGGGCTGGAGTCAACTTCTTCCAAACTCCTGTTATTGTTGGTATTTTAACCTCTTCCCATGAGTCACAGATGTTCTTAATGGATGACATCTAGGATGATGAGTCCTTTCTAGAGGGTTTCCAATTTACTTTGCCCAGATTCATCAGAGGAGTCACTATCTATGGCAGCCATAGCCTTATGAAATGTATTTCTTAAATAATAAAACTTGAAAGTCAAAATTAATCCTTGATCCATGGACTGCAGAATGGATGTTGTGTTAGCAGGCATGAAAACAACATTAATCTCATGGAAAACACCTTCATCGGAGCCCTTGGGTGAGCAAGTGCATTGTCAATGAGCAGCTGAGCAATAGGTCTCAACAGTGCACTTAAAATATTCTGTAAACCATGTTGTAAATAAATGTGCTGTCATCCAGGCTTTGCTTTTTCATTTATACAGAACAGGCAGAGTAGATTTAGCGTAATTTTTTAAGAGCCCTAGGATTTTCAGGATGGTAAATGAGTATTGGCTTCAACTTAAAGTTACCAGCTGCATTAGCTCTTAACAAGAGAGTCATCCTGTCCTTTGAAGCTTTGAAGCTGGGCGTTGACTTCTCCTCTCTAGCTATGAAAGCCCTAGATGGCATATCTTTCCCATATGAGGCTGTTTCATCTATATCGAAAATCTGTTGTTTAGTGTAGCCTCCTTCGTTCATTATCTTAGTGAGGTCTGGATGCAGTTTCTACATCAGCACTTGCTCCTTCACCTTGCACGTTTATGTGATGGAGACGGCTTCTTCCCTTAAACCTCATGAACCAATCTCTGCTGGCTTCATAGAATTGTAGAGAGTTAGGGCCTTGCTCTGGATCAGGTTTTGGTGTCTGAAGGCAATGTTGTGGCTGGTTTGATCTTCTATCCAAGCCACTCAAACGTTCCCCGTATCAGCAGTAAGGCTGTTTAGTTTCCTTATCATTCCTGTGTCCCCAGGAGTAGCACGTTTTAATTTCCTTCAAGAACTTTTCCTCTACACTCACAACGTGGCTAACTGTTTAGTGCAAAGGCCTGGCTTTCAACACGCCTTCCTCACTTGGCTTGATAATTTCTAGCTTTTGATTTAAAGCGAGAGACGTGTGACTCTTCCTTTCACTTGAACACTTGATTTAGGGCTATTCATTGGCCTGACTTCAGTATTGCTGTGTCACAGGGGAGAGGGAGGATGGAGAAAAGGGAGAGATGTGGGGGAACAGCCATTTGGTGGAGCAGTCAGAACACGTACATTTACTGATTAAATTTGCCGTCTTATATGGGCACTCCAAAACAGGTACAGGAGTATCATCAGAGATCACTGATCACAGATCCCCATCACAAATACAAAAGTAATGGAAAAACTTGAAATATTGTGAGAATTACCAAAAGGTGACAACAGAGGCATGAAGTGAGCAAGTGCTGTTTGAAAAATGGTGCCGATAAACGTGCTCAGCACAGGGTTGCCACAAACCTTCAATTTGTAAAAAACGCAATATCTGAGAAGTAGGATAAAGTAAAGCACAGTAAAACGAGGTCCGCCTGCAGTCTTGTCGTGGAGACGTTTTCAGATTGAGTGGAACAGTTCTGTAATCCTTACTGAAAAAAGTCTTTATTGTCGTCATGCTATTTTTGACAGTCGATGAAATTCGTCTTTATCCCATTGAAGTGACGTATTTCCTCTCTTCTTTTTCTTTCTCTCCCTTCTTATATTCATTATCTCCCCAGCACTCAGGATGCATGGTAAATATTCAATAACTGTTACTGAAAAAAATGAATTAAATTCAAGTCTAATTTATATATACTTGTTAAAAAAAAAAGAGTATTTTGAAAGCATAAGCTTTTTTAAAATTCAGTATTAACCACTGTTGTTATTTTCTGGAATTCAGGATTTATAAGTGTCATCCTGGCATTTAGGTATCTTCCTGGTCTTGATGTACTGTGAAGGTGAGTGTCTGAACTCCAACACTATTTGATTTCTCTCAGTGCTCCAAGGTTATGAATCCAAAGAGGTCGCAGCCATTCCAGGTCTAATCCAGAGAATCCCTGAAAAAGGAAGTTACTCTATAGGTCCTCTAGAATTCTGAATATCTTAGAGATACATGGAAGAAGAAAGGGAAACTTGATCCGGTTTACTCAAAGCCTCTTCCTTCTCATCTTAGCCTACTCAGTCACTTAGAAACTGTTGAGAGTGAGACATTATGAAGGATTTATGCCCTAGCAGGAGACTTCAAGGTCTTCAGGGTTTGCCTTTACAAAAACTGCACATAATCTAACACATGATAATAACAAAGACTCAGCAGGGACCAAATTTATACATACATTACTACCCCAGAGAGCTTCCCATCTCCAGTGAGTCAGGGTCACTTTGTGCCCTGGGTATGGCAGCTGGAAACCAACAGAGGCCAACACAGAGCTCCCCAGAAGGAAATACTCCCCTGTGGCCTTTGAGTGAACGCCTGAGTGTCAGTGTCAGCCAGAAAGGAGTGCCAAGGACACTGCTGTGCGCATCACAAAAGACGTATGGACTGTGGAGAAGTCATCACTCCAGTATATTAGAAGGGAAACTGACATTGGAACACAAGCCAGACACCGAATCTAATAAATTGTGGGAGTAAGGGAGAGCAAGCTGAAATACAAAGGTATAGCCAATAGCCAGATTGGGGCAGATCAGAGATTAATGACAGAGGTTAAGATAACTAGTGTAAGCAATTGGTCTGATAACTACTCTGCAGGGAAACAACCTTTTGATGGTGGTGGATCAAAGTGAGCTGAGAGCCTCTGCCTGTTCACAAAGGAGCCATAAACCAGTATGTCCAGAGATCTATCCAGGTTCTGACTTTCTGAATCACCGTGTAGCCACTTACAAATCTTGGCATAATTTGTCCACTGACAGAAAGAAAATAAAAAGTGCCTAAATTTTGCAACATCATGGGAGAGATGGGCAAATATGAGAACTTTCCATTTAGCAACAATAAGCATAGATACTTTTTATTGACAGCATCCTCTTTGCCAGGCATTTGACCCAAGATTTTTTAAGACTTGGAGCAACCTACTCTTGGAACAACCTACTGAGACTCAAGGAAGTCAAGTTTGCCTGAAATTACACAGCAGGCAATTAGCAGAATATGGATTTTCCTGCTGATTTGTCCCAATTTAAGGTTCTGAACTTTCCACTGTTAGATGCTACATATAAATATTCCAATTGAGGTATGTAAGCCTGTCATACCATTTCAGAGAAAAGTTGATTCTCAGAAGAATCTCAAATAGGAGTGCTCAGGCAGCTATAGAACCAAAGGGCACCCCAACTAGGGCAGTGCTCACTGGATCCTGGTGCCTTTCTGCCTTGCAGACGCAGTACATGGGAACTTGGGGGCTAGAGTCAGACAGAACTGGGGACTGGGATCTTGGTTCCTCCACTCGCTGGCTGTGCCATTTGGCCACATTACTGAGCCTCTCTAGGTCTGTGATTCTTACTCTGTAAAATGGGGTAGTCTGAGGATAATAATAGTGCCGATTTTAGATTAAAGCCCTCGGCGCAGAGTGGGACGCGTGGGAACATTAGTGCATGGTCATCGTCCTCTTTGTCATTATTGTCCATCAAAGAATCAAGCAGGTGTTGGTCATATGTCGTTTTAAAGCAGAACACTTGATGTAAAATGGAGCCAGCAGGAAGTATTCAGAGATGGTTTAGACATCTTTCCTGGTGCACATATACAATATTTACCAAACCAGTGCTATTCAACATCTGATCCAGTGCAGTGAGAGAACACTGAAAGACAGACAAGTGACTTCACCTCCTTAGTTCTCAGAGTCACTACTTAGATGTTCCCAAAGATCCCTTCCGGCTCTGAGGGTTTAACATTGTTCAGCACTGACTGTGTGCAGAGTTTGTCTCTGGGAAGAATGGGGTTGATACACATAGAGAAGCAGTATGTAAAAAGACCTATCATTATACTATAGAATTAGTCAAATGAGAAGCCTACTCTTTGTCATAGAAGGGTTTTGAAGGGAATAAAACTATATATGTGAACAGAGTTGAACTTCTGAGGAGGTTGGTGATAATATAAATATGTTGTAGCCTCTAAACAAGAATAGTGATGTTTAAAAGAACATAAATTAAAGAGACCACTAAAGGGAAACAAGAGATGGATTTCCCCCTCTGGATCTGACTCTGGTTTTAAATTGCATAGGTGAGAGATTGGTTAAAGAGATTTATTTCAACCTTTAGTAGTGTATTAGCAGTATCAGAGAACAAAGGGTATGATTAAAAGAGAGAGGGGAAGAAATAGAAACAAGCATGACAGTGTCTTGGAATTTAATTTATTTACGTTTAGATTATTTTTCTATCACATTAATCTTTGTATAAATCATGGTTCTAAGTACGTTAAGCTTAAATGGTACTCTGTTTAATTTTGAAAATTTCTTACAATGTTTATTAACCGCTATAAGCTCTGAACATTTTTTTTTTAATCATTGAGATGGTTCTTCTCAAATGAAATCTAGGCTCCAAGTGGCCAAGGTAACTAGTAGGTGGGGGAAAAAAATCTGTTTAAACACTTGGTTCAATCACAGTTATGTAGAAACATCTTGAAGAGATGAGTATAGAAAAGAAAAAAAAAATACAAATAAGATGAATGGGGAAGATACACGGGAGGAGAATCCTGAATGGAGAAAAAAGTTTTCTAATGTGTTTTTCTTGGATGAGAGTATCTTAGAATTCCTACCAAAAAAAGGAGCGTACTGTTTACCTCTGAGTAACACTGCTGCATAGAACATTATGTGATGATGTCATTTAGTTCTAGGTCAGGATTTTTCAGAATGCAGATGTTAGTTTAACAAGACAACCCCGTAATGTATGATCAGGAATAACCACATAAAAATTTTAAATTAGAAGTGTTTTAAATTTCTTCAAACACTTAGACAATGACACAATTTATTGTCTAAAGTGATTAGCACCGTTTTAAGAAGATGCGTTTATTTCAACAGTGTTTCCATCGGAGAAACAGGAGCTTTTCAGGAGAGGTTTCTAGGATCCTTGGATAACCAAAAGTTCCGTTTGACTCAGACCCTGATACTGCATTTTCCCAGAATTCCCCTAACCTTCACCTTGTCCCGTTTCTGATAATTGCTCAGGTTATTTCAACCGATGTCATACGTTTACTTCCTGTGACATGCAACACCAAACAAAAAACAGGAACCATCTTTTCCTTCCCTCTGTTCCAGAAAGAACTAGGAACTTCCTAGCCTTGGGCTAAATTGTGAAGCTGACAGTTTGTCTGGGGAGCTTCCAAGTGAACGTATTTGGCATTTCACCAAAGCCTCCCAGGAAGGAGGTTCTCTAACCTAAAGGAAGGATCCTACTTCTGGGAATTTCGAGCACATCAGAGGGTAGATGGAGGGCATCCCCCCCCCACCCCCGGGGAGTTTGGAGGCCAGCCAATGCTATGGAAGAAAGTAAGGGACAAATATCCTTTGGAGGCCTCCCACAAAAGAAACCAGAGGCCATGGAGGCTCCCTTCCCAGAGGGTTTAGGCAGTGAGACCTGTGAGTCCTCAGTGTCTCTGTCTATGGGCTACAGGCCATGGGAGCTGGTTTTCAGAGATAATTTTCCTAAACCTTCAGGTCTCCTAGATGTACTGGCCCTCCCAGAAAATACAAGCCTTGAGCTCTGTTTATTTATAGTTTCCAGATTCTCAGATTCTGCCTATAAGACATCTGACATGATTAACTGATTTTTCTAATTTAGGATACAGTTATTTTCTGTGTAGGAGGCTATAAAGTTGCCTTTCTTTCTTTCTTTCTTTCTTTCTTTCTTTCTTTCTTTCTTTCTTTCTTTCTTTCTTTCTTTCTTTCCTTCCTTCCTTCCTTCCTTCCTTCCTTCCTTCCTTCCTTCCTTCCTTCTTTTTCTACCTTTCTACCTTTCTTTCTACCTTTCTGCTCTGTTTTTCACATTCCTGTCACTGTCAAGACTGGTAATTAATGAGGACTCAGTCATGGATGGCTTCTTTTCCCACCTCTTCTTATCCTTCCCTTTCCTGCCTGAGTGATGAAGAATGATGGCTCTTCTGCTGCACCCCTGGTTCCCTGTCCTCGGAGCACTGAAGCCAGGCCCCATGACAACAAGTCCCCACTGAGGGAAAGCACTGGGGATGACAAATGTGACTCCTAGAGCCCAGGCATGAAGGGTGGGCTTCCTGATCCTGGTCACTGGCCATCATCTATCTCTCCTTGTCAGCAGGCCTTTGGGAAAAGCAAAAACAAAGAAGAAAGAAAAAATTCTCATCCCTGCATGGCATTTCTTCCAGTGCCCTAAGTTTTAGTACCGTGAGAACCCCAGGGGATGGCTTTGCAATAGTGCTAGAAGGTGATGTGTCGTGAGGCTCTCCCAAGGTTTTGATACCCACCCTTTCACCCAGCAATCCACAAGCACACCTGCAGGAATACTTATGCTTCGACTATTTCTCCAATTTTGTTTTTCCCACATGTCTGCAGGAAACAAAAGCAAATGTGCTCTGTAAAAAATTGACAAATTTCCCACTTGTTGTATGATTAGTTTATGTCTCTGGACACCATAGGACCCAGTCTGTACTCTTATTTAATTGAGGAGATTGGGGAGGAAACTTCCCCCCAATGACCCATCACAGGGCTGGAAATTCTGCTTTCAGAGATTCATGCCTTTGGATTAAGATGTTGCATCTCCATGAGGTCCCATGAAATAGAAGCCATTCTAAGTGGAAAAGATGATTCAGTATGACCTAATCAGCCATACCCTCTTACAAATTCTGTTAGCAGGTCCATATACTCTGGAGATCATGAGTTGACAACAATAGCCCTGAAAGCATGGGAAGTAGCCTGGAGAAGTTAAGATGGGTCAGAGGAGAAAATAAGTTCTGAGAAAGGAATACCGCGCAGCTTGGGAGTCGGGGAGGGATAGAAGGATTGAGGGACGATGAAGAAGTGAAGCGAATGTTGGCAGATTTAGGCAGATTGAATGAAACGAGTGACTTGGTGGCCTGGATCATATCTCTCTATGTTTTGCACAGGAGCTCCCACATTATAGGCAAATAGAATGTTGGCCTTAATATGTTATGGCATTTGCCTCCCCCGCCCCAGCACATTTTTGTGTATTAGATCCTGCTTGCTTGCTTGAACTGATTTATACAAAAAAGGAAATACATTGTAAGGATGCAGAGGTATATCACGAAACTCAAATTAGGTCGGGAATGTTACTAATTCAGTTCAATTAGCCGTTTACACAATCTGCCACATAACAACCACAAGATCTCAGCAGCGCAGGACAGTAAACATTTATTTGTCGTGGAGCTGTGGGCTGGTAGAGGGTCAGCTTCTGAAGCCTGAGGTTGACTGAGTGTTTCTGTTAATCTCAGCTGGGCTTTACCATGGGCGTGGGAGTCAGGTGGGGTTTGGGGCTGTGGGTTTTGCTCCGCTCGGGTAGGTCAGCTTTAACTATGCATCTCTCATCCTCTTCCTGAGTCCACCCACCAGGGCATATTCTTTGTTTTTGCAGATGAGCTTTTGCTGCTTCCTGGGCCAAATGGCTCTCTGGCAATTATTCGCAGGTGTGCCTCACTCCCATTAAGAGAACAGCCAAATTGACATGCTCAAGTCCCAGTCTAAATCCCTGAGTAAGGAACTTCCTAGTCAGGAGGTGTGGTTATGTTAGGCAAGGTGACTGCCTCGGCTTGCTGGAACCATCTGGAAAATAAAAGAATGGGCAAAAGACAAAAATAATGCCCCATTAATGACATAGAGTGCTTTAATTCTTTAATTTTTGCTGTGAGTAGGGATCAAGAGGAAATTGTTTTCAATTGTTGCCTACAGGGAACAAAAATCATAGTAAATTCATCATTGGAATCTGATTCTTGATGGGAAGACCTTTGGATGGTTTGTTGAGAGTTTTTCTTTCTCTTTTTCTATTTCCTTGCTACATGTGCGATTTCTGTTTTTCCCTTGTTCCATGATTTATTGGAAATCACAGGGAATGCTTGAATAAACCTTGATTATTCATGCTTTTGTTATTGCTGGCTCCAGTCAAAGATCCAAGCCAGGCATCGCGTTGGTGGCCTTAACCACATGCAGTCCTGTCTTTCAAGTTTCTTTCTACAAGACCATCCAAAATTGGCTTATCAACACTGATTTTTTTTCTCTGCTGCACATTATGCAGCCTCTTCCCCGGTTGGGGTGACCCCCTCAACTACTCCTCATGTATTAATCTTGTCTCGATGCCTTTTCATGAAGATTCCTATTGAAAATGTCCCCTCACCTCTTCTGATCACTGAATCAAGATATACTAACTCCTGAAGCCCCCATCTCAGTCCCATTTTCTCCCTAACTTCTTTATGAAACCACATAGACTGTTCCATTAAACAGTTCTCTCTTCCTTCTCTGAATTTCTGTTATTTCTCTTATAGCCAGTGCCAGTAGTTTGCCTTGGATCCACACTGCCTTGTATTCTTCTCTCGATTCCTCCTTTGCTTTGTTTTTATATCCCACACTAGATCACGTCCTCCTTGGGCAGAGGCACCCAACCTCATGCCTCTTTTGTGTTTCCCAAGAATCTGTCCCAGTGCCAGTTGCATAGTAGGAGCTTTATAAACACGTTATCTGATTCCAGAGTTCTTAGTATATCAAAATGATGGTTATGCTATCAGGAGGCCGTCTGTCATCATGCTCCAAATGATCTCCTTGTTTGTTCAACTGTTTGTACTTAGTCTTTACCTCTTTCTTTCTGGAGATTATAATTTTCCATTATAAGGGCAGTTTCTGGGAGGGGGTGCTCTCACTCTGCCATCCATTTCTCCATGAGTCTGGTAGAAAAAGGATGATCCACATAACTTCTTTCTAATATGATTTATATGAAATGGAAGCATTTTCTGCTTTTCCCTTATGTGTTCTTATTTTGAATTGCAAATACTCACTTTCACATATATTTAAAAGTTATTTTGACAGTATGTAATGTAGACTTAAAACATTCTGAACTTGGCTGTTTTCCCTGGATCAGTTCTTTTTTTAGCAGAAACACTGTAAATACCCCAACAAGTGTCAGAACATACAGTATAGTGAACAGCCAAGGACAATCTGTTATGATATTCTGCGTATTAAAGACCAGTTTGTTTATGCCACCAGGAGGAATTCATTTTTAGCATTTGGATTTGATGGATTTAGTGAGAATGACATAATTTGCTTCACTAAACAACAGTGCCATAAAAAAAGGATGTGCATTACTCTTTACTTAATGCTAAAGGAAAAAAAAAAAATGTAAAGATACACAAGGTTAAGGTAGCCAAAGAAGCAGTGTTCCTAGAATTAACAGAAGAGAATTCAACTATGATACTGAGAAGTTGACCAGCAGTAATTCCTTTCAAATAGGTCAATTGAATGGGCCGGGAACTTGCTTCATGGTGGAAGAAGTGAAGCTGTTAGCTGTTCTACTTAGAAACCTTGAAACTAAGGAATAATCTCCTGAGAACAACTGATGTGAGCTATAATCTTCCTGACTGATTCTCCAAAATGAAGATTGAACTGTGAGAAGGATCACAAGTAATTTCTGAGCTGTCACACTTGGAGGGAGCAAAACCACAGGACTTTCTGTTTCTCTTCTCTTTCCTCATCTTCCTTTTTCACTTCCTACTTCTTCCTTCTTTTCTCTCTAACGTTAGCTTATTCTCTTCCTCCATCTCCTTCCAGTTTTTATATGAGGGATATTAAACAGGTGACATGATTGATTGAAAGCTACTAGTCTTATAAGAAGGGCAAATCCCCATGTGTTGGGCTTTGCTTACGATTGTTCTGATGACACAGAAAAAGAAGCAACACTCAAAATCAAAGGTGAGCAAAACCAACGAAATCTATATTTATTAACAATTATTTCTTAAGTGAGTAAATAGAAAGATGTATAAGAGTTCACGCTTTCAAGTTATTTACAATCCATCGAAAGTTGAAAAAGCTATGTGTTGAAAACATATATGAGAAAAAACAATTAACAGTTTAAGGTATTAAGTGCTAAAAGCAAATTAACTGTTACAGATAGAAGTATGGGTGAGGAGGGAAGCACTCTTCACTGGGGTGGTCCAAGGAAAGTGGGCTTTGAGCTGGGTTTTGAATTAACACTGCATAGGATTCAAACAGACAAAAGTCATGGCTGGAGATGAATGTGAACAAGAGGTCAGAGACAGTTCTAGATAAGTCTGGCTCATGTAGAAGGATTTTAAATGGTGGATAACTGTGGAAAGTGGTTTAAGATCAGCTTGGGAAAGGCTGTGAATGCCAGGGTAGAGAGCTTATTATGGGCTTGAGCAATATAATGGAACAGGAATTGAGAAGCCAGGTCACTGATTGGGAACAGAAGAGTGGGAGACACCTAAATTAGGTAAAGTTAAAAAAGGATGTATTTTGAAGGCTGGTCCATAAAATGAATGAAGGCATCCGTGAAAAATATTTTTTAGAAGTCAAGTAAAGGAAGTGGCTTTGTAAAGGTGATGGTTTTGAGATTTTGATAACTATGAAATAACCATGTGAGAGTTACACACTAATCTGTAAGAGAGTCGTGAACCAGAGTTTGGGAGAGAGTATAAAGCTAACCTGTGGATTTGTGAGTTAGCCACCTAAAGGTGATGGTTTAATCCATGAAAATGGATGACATTTTCCACAGAAGAAGTCTGTTCAGAAGGTTTGGCATATCCCTGATGAATGGATATTAGGAGAATGAGAAACCATTGAAGAAAGGAAGAGCCGTTAGAAGGACAGGAGAACCCAGGCAGTGGATAGAGTGATGAGTGTTTCAGAACTGCAGAGGGTCTGGAAGTCTAAGGACAGCTGGGTTAGCATGAGACTGAGAGGGAGGAAAAAGTGAATCAACTGGAATGAAGGACAGTAGGCGTCTTAAAGGTCTTTTGTAGCAATCGTATGTTTGTCTGTAAGTAACATCCCTGGGAAGGAATGGGTTCCTTTCCTTTGCCTTGTTCTTCTTCATTAATACAAATAGAAACACAGGTGGTGAGACAAATTGGAAAACAATGTACATGCAGCTAACACTCCTAGAGAAAAAGATTTCACACTGTCTCTTGCTAACCTGTTCTGATACTCAATGGCACTTGTTACCCAGGAGTTCTTTTTAAAATCATTATCCAAAATCCCCATTGCTCTCATTTAAGCTGTGTTTTTTCCTGACATTCTTTTGTTTATCCTCAGGGGACATGAAGAACATATGGTTACTATCTCTCAAGTAATAATCTTCATAGTTTTGAAATAGGTATTTCACAAGATTTTTTTTTTTCTCTCTCTCTAGCCTTCTATTCTTCAGGCTAAATAATACTGCGTTGTTTATCCTTTCTCTATGGGTATTTCTTCCTGGGACAGTGTCTCAGACTGAGGGCCACCGTGGAGTCAAGTTTGCCTATTGGTGGTAATTCAAGAATGAAATAATGATGACTCCTTTGGGGAACAACTCTGTGTGTCTTTTGTATCCTGAGCACTTATCAAAACTAACAGGTACATATTATATCTTTCAAAAAACAAACAAACAAACAAAAAAAAGTGTGGTCAAAGGGGAAGAACTGTAGCTTTCATCTCTTCTTCCCAGTGACAGCCATATATCAACTCACTTCCTGTCTGAATGAAAGCAAGGGTTAAAAAAACACATACTAAGGTATAAAATCAGGAATATGATTTTTAAAAGGTTGTTAAAAGTCAAGGCTAATTTGTTGGGCTGTTTTTTAGGGATGTGATATTTTATATCTTAATATATTCAGAAACACTCAGAGGCATTAAAAGCTCTGAGAGCAGTAGGAGTTGGCCTTCTAATGAATGTTGCCTCCACATCCTCCCTAGGATTTACGCCATCCTTTTTCATGCTAGTTTTAATAAAGATTATTAAGGACTATGAGTCTCAATTTGTCAACAAGTATTTGCAATAGGCCAGCTAAGAGCTTGGCACTGTGTTCCAGGGGGACTTAAGTAAACGCAAGATTGCAGACTTGCTAAAGCTGATAAATCTTCTGGTTTATCTCAGAGGTGGAGTTCTCTTGACGCCATAATAGGCGTGAATGTTTACATAGGACTGACCTTGTGCTGGGCACTATTCTAACGCTTTCTGTATGATAACTGACATTGTTTATTTTCATACTTACAAGGACCCACTGAAGTAGGTACTGTTACCCTCATTTTGCAGATGGGAAAACTGATGAGACTTGCCTAAGGTCATAACCAGTGAGCAACAGAGCTCAGATTTGAACCTGCGTCACTTGCCTGCAAATCCTGCATATTTAATCATTTACTTCAGGAGAGGTGACTTCTGGGTTGTCCCTGAGTAAATTGAGAGAGGACAAGTGTGCTAGTTTGTACTAGGAAATCCCCCCTCTTTTGGAATGGAACCTTTCCTCCGATACCTCTCCTCTGTTGGTTGAACTTCATTCCCTGGAGAAAGATGGAAGGGTCTCTTCTACTACAGAGATGGAAGAATTTCTTCCTCAGATGCTGAAGTCAGCCTTCAAACTCCTCCAGTTTTTTTTTTTTCCTCTTTAGAATGCATTTCATTCTTTTCTTCAGCTGCTACATATGACATTTGTTTTATCCATTCCGCTTTGCAAAACTTGCCTTATTCCAGAAAGGATATTGGATGGTTCACACAAATATACACAATAGACAAGTGAGAGAATACATCCTTCCAGGTTTTGTGGCATCAGTAGACTTGATAAGCATGCCTTTTGTATCTTCTTTTGAGCTTCAGATACGCAGGTTAGGGCAGTAGAGCATACAGCACCCTGCGGCATGCCCCTGGAAACTCCACCAGGACTTCTCAAACACCAGCCTGCATCTTTCCATCCTTGTTACAATGTTATTGACTGACATGCTTGTATCAAGGCTTCCTTGGATAGCATTTTTCTCCAGGATCTAATCATCCATTAAGCTTGGAAGACAGCATTGTATAGGATATTAAGGTGGATTTTGGATTCAAAATGTGTCTTTAATTAAAGCTTTGCAGTATTGGACAATTTACTTAATCTCTGAGCTGTTAGTCTCCTTAATCTAGCAGGAATGACAACAAATATTTTACCTTTTCTTAAGGCTCAGTTATGATTGCAGATACATGTCAAGAAGGCTTTGTGTGGCTGGCAGAGTCTGGTAGATGCTTATTTAATAATTGACTTTCTAGGGGGAAAAAAGGCTGTGGTTTGTGGCCTTCCCAGATTTCTGTGGTGGAACTTTTTCCACCAAAGCTGCTTTCAAGCTTCTGTCAGGGCATCACTGAACACAGAGTTGGGAAGCAATATGTGTACAGCTAAATGGCTCTTAGAAGCCAGTGCAGTCCCGTTCCAGCATGCCACTGTATGTGCCTCATGCTCACTCCCACTCCTGGGCATACTGCAGCATTAATAAGTAAACTATAAGACACACATGAAAAAAAGAGAGATTTCTATTACAAGGAACTCCCATCAGGTACTGATACTGCCTGGAAATGAGAGGTGATGACGTTATTTACATTTATAATTGTGAACCTTCTTTTGCTTGCTCTGGTATGGGACCTCCAGCTAGTCTTTCTGAATTTGTTTGCTTTTTTTTTTTTTCTGTTTTCACCGATATCTGCCCCACCTACCCTTTCTACTTTCCTCCTCCAGCAAATGCTTTATATGCAATAGCTACCAAGGAAAGTGAAGGATTTTTTAAGAAACTCCAAGGTTCATTTAGAAAAAGAATGAACAGAAAGTGTCCATATTTTATCAATATGTAGCATTCAGCTAAGAGTTGAGTATAAAAAGAAACATTTGCCTACCCAAAGAAACCAACAAAATCTTGGCATAAGAGAAATGGACTGTTTTAGTATTGGCTGTTTATTCTTTCCTTGTGAAGAGAAATGTCTGAATATGCTCATTTTCATACTTCAAGTCATCATCAATTACAGAGCTGCAGGCGCTTTTCTTGTGGGCTACCTCCTGTGGCCGTCGGTGAAAACGAGCAGCTGTTGGGTAGATACCGAAGAAAAGCATCCTTCATGATGTTCTCCTGTTTTCTTCTCCTAGCTCAGGCGGAGAGATTGATGCACAGGGAAGGAAATGAAGGGCATGCATCCAAGTTTCTTTCTAGCTGTCTCCTTAGAAAGCACTGCTTTTTGGATAGTCCTCAAAGCATGATGCAGCTGAGACAGTATAGATACACGTGTCACATTTAGTTACCGTTTGCTTCCTTCTGGCAATTCTTTGGCAGGTGGAATCAAATTCTTCTCTCTGAACATCATGACCAACTATTTCCCTTTGTGTTTAGTAAATATTTGGGCATTGTGGCTTGTGAGAGCAATGATTGCTTTTATGCTTCATAGACTGGACACTTCCTTGACACTTGATGGTTGATTTGGGGATGTGGTAATAACCAGGTGGAACTGGACGAGGAATTAGGATGTGTAATGTTTAGTAATAGTAATTTTTCCTTAGGTATTTCGTGATATTTGAAAATGGAGTACCCTGTATGTTGGGAGCCTAGTTTTATAGTGGCTCTGCTTTTGGAGTGTTTTATTCAATCCATTTATCAGTCCATTGTCATTTTAATGTTGAGGTATGTTAACATACACTTTAACAGTGTATTTCTTGAGCTAAAAAGTCCTACCTTAGAGACATCAGTAAAGGTGGCTAGAGCTGTACAAGAGTGCATTACAAATACAACAAACCTATCGGACTTACTCCTGAAATGCTGTCTAAAAAGTTGGTCACTCTTGTCACCATAGTTTAGCACAAAGTTAATGAAAATAGGACTATAATTTCAATGTAAAACATCAAGCACCTCATAATTATCATTATCATCCATCTTTATCTGCCGTCATCCATCACCATTATTATTGTATTTTTATTGCTTGGATTAATCCAGTCCTAATAGAGCACAATGGTATGGAAATTATTTAATTATGTTATAAGTGCAAACTTTATCAAGTCAGAAATCATTTAGTCTTATGACAGAAATCAGAAATCAGAAATACCACCTCCTGGAAGGACTAGCTATGTGTGCCTTTAAGATATTTAACTCACACATGCAGAGAAATACGTAGGGTGTCTGACAGCTGAATTTCATCTATTCCCCCATGTTTTAATAATTAGTCTCTCTATCAGGGACTCTCAGACATTAGTATTTAGCAGAAGCACTTAGGGCCTTTGCTAAATACACACCTTTGGGGGTCTCATCATAGTGGGTCTCTCTTGGGGCTCTCGGAGTCTCTATTTTTTTCTTTTTGACAGGCATCTCAGATACTTCTGATATAGGGGGTCAGGAAGAACACATTTTAAGGAACTTCCCACTCAGCCCTCATAAAAGGCATGCACCATTCTGCCTATGTTTTTGTTATGTTACAGTCAATGGAATGTGACTATCAATAAGTAATCACTGTAATTATTATATGTTATTATAGTTACACCAGTCCTAATTATATTGGTCATTAATATCAATAGTGATGAACGGTAGCAGATATGTATATGGTACTCGCTATGACAGCTGTTCTTTTAAAGGATTTTCATGTGTTAATCCTCACAGCAGTTTTTTGAGGCAGGTGATATCATATCCCCATGTTCTGGATGAGGAGTTTCCCTTGGAGGAGGTGGTCACTGAGTCACACAGGTAAGACAGTGGACTCTGGGACTGGACCACATGGGTTCAGGGTCTGCCCCTGCCACTTCCTGGCTGCACAGCAGTGCCAAGGGGCCTTCTCTCCCTGAATGTAAATGACAACTGAGGATATGACTAACACTGATCTCACAGGGCAGAGCTAAGTGTTCAAAGGGTAGCCTGGAAAGTCGTCCATGCTCTGGAGATGTTACCTGTTACCACCCTCTGCTGTGACAACTCTGCCCTCCAGCCTCATTTCTACTAAGTCATTGTCATTAACATAACAGTGCTGCTGTCTGGGCTGTCAGTATCTTTAGCTACTTGAAAGTGTTTTTTTCTTTCTTTCTCTCTTTTCCTTCTTTTTTTTTTGAGCATTGGAAAACATTTGGTTTTCAATTAATTTTAATTGACAAACATACAAATATTAGGCATAATTAATAACTTGATTACCTATTTAGAAAGGCAGAACACAATGCCTGTGGCCAGGAGATTAATGTGCAAGTCTCCGTGTTCATTGCTACTGTTAAATTAGTTCACTTTTTTGTATAAATTTAAAAAAAAATTACTAAGCCCCTTTCTCTACCAAATTAAATTACAGACATCAGCCTATCTGTAGCCTTTCCCACTTCCTGTAGGACTATCTCTCTGCACATTATATGGCTTCATAGCTGCTTCCTGGCCCTCTGGCCTCTGAGGCAGGCGCACAACCCCTGCCTTGAGTTCTGAAGGCACTTCCAACTGCAAATCCCTGTCCTGTGTCTACCGCTGTCTGTCGGTTCCTTGGACTATAGTTCTCAGTATTTAGCGTGAGTTGATGCCACCTGGGGCTCTTTTCTAAACACAAACTTCTGAGTGCTAAACTTGGATTCATTAAGTCTGGCAGGGAACTCAGAAATCTGAGCCCCTCTCCGACCCCCTCCCTTGGGTGACCTTGATACAGCCAGTCCACAGACTTCTTTCTGAGAAACACTAGCTTAGCTTGTAGAGAAAAACAAAAATGCACATGAGTAAAAAATTTGGGACATAGTAGGGCAAAAGAAACTGAAGTAAGAATAGCAAACATTTCAAAAGAAAGTGAGACTGCCTCTCTTGAGGCATCACATTAATATATCATACTAACAGTTGCTGTAGAGTTAGGGGTTTGCAGCAGGGTTCAGAATGGGGGCAGATGAGGAGATGGAGTTGTGCTGGGGGACTAGGAAGGAGACCAGTCTGAAGAAGAGCACTTGCCAAACTTGACATCACCAGGCAAGTTCCCGGGCTCAACTTCCTCCCTTTATTTCTTCGGCCAGCTCTCCCTGCCTCAACCTGCCACTAAGGGTCATGTTTAGAATGGACCAGAGTCCCAGGAGACTGTTGAATATGCATAGAGGAAGGGTTTTGCAAGTTGTGCTTGGAAGCCTCTGGGTTGTTGATAAGATACATATTTTGACATTGTTTACAGAGAAGGAGCAAAGATGGGAGAAGGGTCTTAAAATCCAAGGACAACAAGGAATCCCTCTTGGATGTTAATACAATTGAGAATGATCTCAGTAACTGACGTAGTTGCTAATCAGTCATTGTGAGGCAGATCTGAGGATCTTTATAGGGTGTGTATTAGCATATTTACTCTTCTGAAGCGCTCTCTGAGGTAGTTACTAATATTCTAGTACTACAGGCAAGGAAACTGGGAAGTTCAGTAACTTTCCCAAAAGGCATAAAGTGGAGGCAGCAAGGGTGATGACTCCATACTTTGAGGGAAACAGATCATCATTTTTATGGAAAGGGAAGCCACCTTTAGAGTCTGTCGCAAAGGGTGCTATTTGAATTAATTAGACTGAATGGCTCTGTAAGAATTGGAACCCACCACTCAAACAGAATTTAAGCAGTTCTGGCAGCAAACATGCTTTGTGCTTCTTATGATGATAAATTGGTCAGGGTCACCTAATCCCATGTAGAACAGTTCCTAGATTTGTGGAAAGGGGCATATGAGGTAGGATTAAAGAATCAGAATTCATCCATCAGACTCCGTCATGATGGTTCATTTCTTCTAGAACTGGCTCAAGAGTATCAGTTCCCTAATTTTTTATTTCTTCTTGGCCCAAAGATTTCACACTGAGAACACTGAAGTCTTTACCAGTGATCTTTTTTTAGCCAGGGATATTATTTTTTCATCTCCATGTCCTCAAAACATCTTTCTAAATCAATTAATACTCATCAAAAATTTAATTATCTATGACTGACTGAATAACAGTACTATTCATAATAACTGACATTCAGTGAGCTCTTAATCTGTGTGGTCACTATTTCAAGTGTTTTATCCATATTTTGTTATACAAAATAGCTCCATTTGCTTTGATTAACCCAATTTTATTGGACATTATGGTTATTTCCCAATTTCTGCCATTATAAACAATGTTGCAGCAATCATATTTGTAGCTAAACAGTATAAAATATTTGTAATTATATCCTTATAACTAGTTTTCAGAAGTAGAGATGCCAGTGTAAGAGTGTACCTGTTTCAAAGTTTTCAACACATGTATCAGATTTGCTGCCAGGAATATCACACCAATTTATATTTCCACCAACAACATAGGAAGATTTTTATTAAAAGTTTTAAAAGACATCAACTGTGAATTAACAAACTCTGAGTTCTTTGTAAGAAAGATGTCTAGCAATCTTTATCAAGAACCAGGATGTCCCATTACCCGTTTCCTCAGAAAAGGGAGTCAAGGGTAAGTTGCAGTCTGTCTGTAACACACTGCCATGTAAGTACTAAAGGATTTCTCCAAAATGCATTATAAATTCTTCGATCCATAAGTAAATCTCCTGGTATGTGAGAGAAGCTCTTTCCTTGTCATCCTTGAGAACATTCAGGTCTCAGTTCAACTGTCACCTTTAGAGAATCTTTTCCTACTACCCTGTCTAAGGTAGTCTCCCCAACCTGCCAGTCATTCTGTATCCTGTTACTCTGTCTTACTTTTTAATAGCACTTAACACCATTCTGGTTTTTTTAGTACTTTATTGTCTCGCTCCTCATTACAGCATAAGCTTCCAGGAATCAAAAGATTACGCTAGTCATTTTATCTCTGGGGCCGTAAAACAGTCTTGAAACATGGAAGACACCCAGAGATGATGAATCAGGGAATGAATGAATAAATGCTAGTCCTGTTAAATCCCCGAGTTCACCATTCATCATTCATTCACAGCTGTTAGTCTGCAGTTCAACACTGTTAAGGGACACAGTCCACACATGGGGGAAATACCCTTTGTGACCCTGAGATACTCACTCAGCCTTGTAGATGAAGATGAGCAGGAAAGGACTCATTATTAAAGCATTAGTAACATTGGTCCTTTGGTTACAAATGTGATTTAGTTTCTCCTTGGATTTATCCTAGGAGTTGCCATTTAATGACATTAGGCTATTATTCTGGATGAGTTTGGCTGTACCCTTTTGGTAGCCATCTTCATCAGTTTCCTCAGTCCCTGCCTTCTATGGATAAAACTTTAGCAGAGCTATAAAGATCCTATTGTCAGATCCTCTGAAGATTGTTTTGTTCGATAATGGGTGTTCTGAGAGATACTACTCTGAGAGCAATATCTTAATGATTTACCATGTACCTTAACTAGGAAAATACGCTTGTTTTCCCAGGACAGTGTGGAATCTGTGTGGTTCCCCATGGTTTCCTAGGCACTTACACGATGACTCAGGGATAGGAAGCCTTCCACAAAAGGTTGAATAAGTGAACGAGTTAATCAAAGTCTGTACTACTTATTGAAAAACCCAATTGGGATGTATTATGTGTTCTGGGTAACTCCTTTGAGCATTGGGAATTTGTGTGACTACTTATATCTGAGTTGAACGGCTGAAGTGTGGACAGCAGAAATTGCTTCAAGTAGGGATTTAGCTGGCTTGAATTTATGTGGTGTTATTTGTCTTATTGGGGAGAATGCTTACCCACTTCCCTGATTCTCTAGAAACCCCAGGTCTTCCCAGAGTTCTGTCTGGATTTCACATAGAGCTCTAAGTTTATAATAAACATTCCTGGCTTCTACATATTTGCTATTTGCCCAGAAAAGATGATTGGGCACTTCTTTTGTGACTTCTTGATTTATTTGTTTGGGTTATGTGGTCAGCTAGGTGAAGACAACAGAGCCAGTCTGATGCTGAGGAACCCTTAGTAAGGAACCCTTGCTTGTGGGATCACGGTGTGCCCTATATAGCGCGTGAAACTGTCCTTTCCTCTTTGGCACCTGACCTACTTGCCTCTTACTCGTCCCTAATATTCCTTTAGTAAAACAAGCAGGGAATATGGTCTTTAGTCTCCCTTATCACAGTAACTGTATTTTCATTTCTTTGGACAAATGAGTTAATTTCCCTATATCTAAAGGTAAAGAGTCCAGGTTTCAGAACCAAATAGCCTAGATTTGTATCCTGGCCCTACTACTTACTACTGCTGACCTTGAGCAAGCTACTTAACTTCTTTGTTCCTCAGTTTTCTCATCTTTGAAATAGGGCTATTAAGAGAACCTTCCCCACTTGGGAATCACGAATTACGAGTTAGCACACAACACGAGCTTAGAAGAATGGCTGGAGCGTTACAAGTTCTCCATGTCAACTTGTTTTTATTAGGAACAGAATTAAGGAAAAGAACCATTAGCTCATCTAAGATAATGATGATAAAACGGCAGGTATGATTGTTTGATGTGTCTCCTGTGTGCCGAGCACTGAACTGGATTCTTTGTCTATCTTACGTGATTTAAATCTGGCAACACGTTGAAGTAAATATTATTATTATTCCATCTTACCAATGAGGAAACTGGAGACCTCAAAGACTGAGTACTTTGTTCAAGATTAAATAGCTCCTAAATGGTGGAGCTCAGATTTGAATCTAGTTGCATCTGACTTTAAAACCTGTCCTCTTAACCCTCATGCTATGTCACACCTACAGTCTTCTTTCATTGAGTCTTAGTCTTTATTATTATAAAGTCTGATGGCTATTCCAGAAGAATCCTTCAAAATCCTTGCCTTGATCACTTTCAAAGCCAATCCAAATCCTGAAAACAGAAGATTTTTATAAAGTCTATCAATATAATTCAAAACTAGATAAAAAGCTTTAAAGATGTGCACCTACGATGACTTTTCCCCTGTTATTACAGTAACAATGTCATTTTCCCTGGTGTTGCTGTAAGCAATAAGGAATTAAAGCTCTTGCGGCTGGATATCGAGAGAATCTTTTGTTTTGTTTTAGTTATTGTCATTTCTTATGGTTTTTTCTTTATCCTTCATTCTCCTTTTTCCTTCTCCAGTCTTGGCTTGGCGGAGACCTTCCTGCGCATGTTCAGGAATCTGTGGCAGAGGGAACAGGCACAGTCATTTGTCTGCTAATATTGTATTACAGCAGCCAGAAAAATAGACAGAGCCCCTGTGAATGTTGTTGTGTTTGGACTGCAGCCTTGGTTGCCAAAATGCAGTTTTTATCAGCGGCATTTCCACCACCTGTTGTTGGTAATAATCGTCTAAAGGACAAATCCTCCTGTCTGTGATTTTTCTTTCTGCACTTCATGGAGAAAGACTGTGAGATGATTTATTCCTTTGTACATGTGAAGCTACAATGCTTTCTCAGGTGCAGAGTTTTGGCCTCTGACACTCTGTGTTCTTAGGTTAATCTATTAACTTGCTTGGGGGAAAAGGGACAGGGAAGATGGATGAAAGTGTTATGAAACTGATATGAGAAGCATCTCAAAAAATCCCAACCACCGTCTCTTCCTCCCTGCTCCCATCTGCTCCTGGAGGTCCTTATAGGAAGCTAGATCTGTTCATAGCTATGCTTTGTACCTGTTGTTATAAATGAGACCAGCTCTTTCTTACTCTATGGATATAATGGTTAGTTTATCTGTCTTCTTGTATCCCCCTCAAAAAAAAAAAAAAAAAGACACACACACAAATGGTTTGTGCTCACATAAGTGTGTGAAATGCTGGCTGATACAAAATTTAGTGGGTCTTTTTACTGCAGGGTTCCTCAGAGCCTTAAAAAAGAAAACTCAGAATGCCTTTCTTAGAGTAGCTTATGGACTAATGTTCTATTGAATACACTTTGGAGAGCTTTGGACTAGATCATTTTTATTTCAGTTTTTAAATTTAGTTTATAAACTTGTGTTTTGCTTGAGTAAATTGACTTGTCAGTTTGAGTGAAAAAAAATTTATGGATAATTTTTCAGGTTGCAAGTGTATTTTTGTAGTAACTACCAGAAGGTGTGGTTCTAAGATGATTCTGCAAGAACGTCCTCTCCCTCCATCTTTCTCCTGTCCTTATAAAGCGATGAGTGCGCCTAGAAAGTGGGACAATAAGGAAGCAGTAGAAGTGCACACGTCAGTAGATGGATTGGTGTGTTAACGCTTTCTGCAAGTAATCTGTAGGTGGGTTTTATTAATTAGGTCTCAAGAAATCATGAAAAATACGCATATCTGGATTTGCCTTGTGCACATTTTAAAGGTATTTTTCCTTTTTTATTAGCAGTTTCAATTTGTCAAGTTCATGGAATCAACATAAATTTATGGAGTCAAACATAATAAAGCTACAGTGCATTTTTAATGTAGCAATCTTAATACACCATATCACAAATTACTTTAAAGAAACAATGAAGAACAAAAGGAAGAACTTAAAAGGAAATTCTTATCATGGTAGATAGCACATTTTAGAACCCATGTGACAGAGGTCAGAAGAACTTTTCTGGTGAGCTTCACTACTCCTGTCCCAGCTAATTCTCTCAGTGTGTCAGCAGTATTTCCAGGAGAGACTGGCCCTTGTGGCTGCCATGATGTCAGATATTCACACAACCATGTGGCATTTTCATGCATGGAAAATTAGCCATCTAGTTTTAAGAGATCAATCTCAAAGACATGTTTTTATTCCTTTCCAATTCAATTAATTTCATTAAAAAATGTGCTGAAATGAAAAAGCTTTATTGCTAAACTTGGTACAGTCATAATCACATATATCCTACGCTGGGCTCAGTCATAATGTCCATTTGTTATGAGACACTCAACTAAATTAAAAAAAAAAACTTTCTGATTATGAAAGAAATGAGTTCAGTGTCCTGTGTTCTGAGTGTTGCTGTCTCATAGCACACATGGAGAGGAGGTGGCTATTAGCATAGTTCTGTGGTCGCCTGGAATGGCTCCCCTTGGCACATGAAGGAAGGCTGTCCCATTGTCTGGGTGATAAAGAGCCCAGTCTCTGAATTAGAGGACAACCATGGAAGGCACTCACATTATCTTCTTAGCTGTTCTAAAGTGGTCTTTGGTTCAGAAAGCAGAATCTGACGGATGTGCTACAAGTCAAAATGCACTTGAGTTTTTCCTTAATCCTGATCCAGATCCATTTGACAATAGTTCCTTCTAGTCCTGGCAACAGGCCATCAGTTTTTGTTCCCGTGGTGCTCTGTGAGGACACTTTTTCTTGTATTTGTGAGTACTTTTGTGGGAAGACACAAGGGCCTCTCTCAGGGGTTGGTAACATGGTGACATTTTCAACTGCAAGTTCTGAATTTGTTTTTGTACGTGTGCTCTCTCTCTCTCTTTTTTCCTTTTTTCTTTTAGTCTTCCATTGACGTGAAGTCTTTCACTTATGTCTGCTACCTCTTACTTTTCCTCTTCCACACTTTCTCCAGATTCAGGAGAAAAAGGACAGCAATGAAAAGAGTTCCAGGGATACACTGTGAGCTCAAGTTCCAGTAAAGTTAGGGGAAATCTTTATTTTGAACCATGAATGTGCTTTCATTCCTTCCTGAGACTGGTCTTACTGGGTGGTGCTGAGGCTGGCACTGGTACTATTGGTTACTCAACAGAGTGGGCATAAATTGTATCTTAAGACCCTTCTTTTCAAAAGAATGCTCCATTTTGTAGTTATTATATCTTTAGCTTTCCTAGAGCTATAGATCTTAATCTATATGTCTCTATGTCTATGTGTGTATATGTAGATAATTTATACTATATATACATAATTTTAATTTCTAGGTATATATGTAATACCTCACTCAAATATCTGCTACATGATTAAGCAAATTCAACAACTCTTTGAAATAATAGAAATGGGAAAAGGAGTTGTGGGTTTTATGTGTGTATATATAAAGGGGTCAGAAGTAGTAAAATTTTAGAAGTACATGTTAGAAAAAGATTTTGTGAAGTTGGAAAGCAGAAACGATGGAAGAATGAAACTTAAAAGAGATAGATGTTTCCTCTGGTGCTTTTCCTGGTGTGACTCTCCTGAGATTGTTCTGGTTATCCATGCTGTGTAACAAACAAAGCCTGAATTCAGAGGCTTACAGGTAATAAGCATCTTCTGATGTCATGGGTTCTGTGGGGCAGGAATTTGGACAAAGCATTACAAGGATGGATTGTCTCTGCATCCTGATATCTGGCATCCCCACTGGGAAGACTTGAAAACCTAGGAGTGATCCACAAGGCTGGGACCTGGAATTTCCTAGAGGCTTCTTTACTCATGCATCTGGAATTGAACTGGAAGGATCTGAGGGCTGAGAGCTGAGCTGGGACTGTCTACATGGCATTTTCATGCAGCTTGGGCTTCTTTTCGCAGTCTGGTTTTCTGACAGAGACTGTCCAGAGAGGGAGCTTCTGGAGAGAGAACCTTCCCAGAAACCAGGTGGAAAATGCACTGCCTGTTTTCTCCCCAGAAGCACACAGTTGACACTCCCACCACATTTCATTGGTTAGAAGTGAGTCACTCAGGCTGATACAGATTCAAGGGGAGAGAAAACCATACTCCTCTTTATGATTAGGGGGAAGCAGGGTCACACTGCAAAAGAACAAGTCAGATGGAAGATTTTTTATGGCAGTCTTTGGAGAAATACAATCCTCCACAGACATCGTTTGGTCATTTTGAAAAAGTGAGTCATGATTATATTTTTATAATATTTGGTTGAGAAGTGTATCAGGTCCCTCATCATGCTCATATAATATGGATCACTTTAAAGTGCTCTGTATTTGAAATGCTGCTTTTCTTCGTCTTTTTAAGAATGCTGTAAGATAATGTGTGGGAACAAATCAATATTACTTTCTTCATTCATATAGCTCAGTTAACAATAACCATTACTTAATAAATATTATAGGAAAAACATCAAAGAATGGAAAACAAGAAATAAATTGGAACATACAAGAAGAGACACTAGTAAATAATTAAGAAGTGGAAATACTTAGGACCAAGTAGCATACACTAATGAAATTCTTGTGATTTCAACCCTTATTGCTCAAAAGAATCATCTACAGAGATAATTAAAAAAAACATAAAACTCTCGCCCCCAGAAACACTGATTTAATTGGTCTGAAGTGTGAACCAGACATCAAAATATGAAAGCTCCTGAGGTGATTCTAATGTGTAGCCAGTCTTGAGAACCATTGTTCTAATAAACCCTTTGTAAAGTGCATACGAGAAAAAGAAAAATCTTTAATTGCAATGCTTAGTTACCTTAGTGAATTCTTATTAATAAGACACTAATCTAAGCTGACACTCGTTTGCCTCTTCACTCTTCTGCGGATTATTCCACATCAGATGCTGTTGGTTTCACATCTGACACGTGGACCTTGTAGACAAAACCCACATGCCAATACCTAAAGCAAAAAGCAGAAGATAATTTCTTTCCTTGATGGTAGCATTGAACCACTGGAAGAACAACCCCATAGCTTCTCTATTTTTATGTGAAATAATGTTTCTTTTTTTTTTTCTAGCCAGATGTTGGGATATTTTATAACTTGCAACCAAAGCATTTGAACTATTCCTCCTTACAAGCACATTTTCTTGATTGTGTGGTCCATCTGCTGTGCAGATCCACCACGAATTCAGATAGATCTGCGTTTGGATCCTGGCTCTGCCACTGTTAGATAACTGAGTAACCTTCAGCAATCTCTCTAGCTCACCATGACTCCATAAATTAGGGGGAAATAAATTCTACGAAATGGCCCTTGGAATGAACATCATTCAGTTTTTCATTTAACAAACCTTGACTGAGCACGTGACAGTTCCCAGATCCTGCTGTGCAGGGAGTATTTGGTGATGGACAGTACTATCATACTTTGTGCTCCCTTGAGGCAGAAAGACAGTCAGTCAGTTAAAAAGAAGAAGATGCTGTCAGTTTCTGATTGAACTTGGGATGAAACAGGATGAAGCAGAAGAGTGTGCTTGGGAGATACCTTAGGTTGTGTGAACAGGAAAAGCTCCAACCCCAAATGATAAAAGGGAGTGCTGCAAGGACCAGAAAAGCATATCTAAGGGGAATTGTTCATGAAAAAGCCTTATGCAAAAATAGGCTTAGGTTGTTTGAAAACTAAGGAAAGAAGAGAGCCTGGATGTAATCAGCAATGAAGAGAGTAAGGAGCGTCAGACTGAACAGATAGGGGGGCTTCATTATGCAAGCCAGGGGGAGGAGTTCGACTTCCCTGTAAGTCTGATGGTGAGCATTTCTGGAATTTTAAGCAAGGGAGTAAATTACCTACTTCTGTTAATGAAGAGGCAAGAGGGAAGTGGGAAGCCTAGTTAGGAGGCTATTGTAATTGTCGCAGTGGTGTCTTGCTTTGGGTTGTTGCCGGTAGCAATGAGGGAAAAGGGCTTGGGGGAGGGGAGTCATTCAATTTTGCTGTGTGCCTCAATCTGCTCTAAAATAGAAACGGTTTTTAAAAATGTACATAAATGTAAGTAAAACACTTAGCTTTACATTGTGGGCACTCAGTAAATGCTAGCTAGCTATTATCCTTGTTATGTTATCATTAGTATTAATAAAGCCTTAAGGTGAGATCTTGTTCTGTCATTAGCATTGCTTTTACAGAAAGATTTAGTAAGAAAAGCGGAGGTTTTTTTTCCCCCCAAATGTATGTGTTACATTTAAAGGCTTCTGCCCTGAAATGTGCTGTGATACTAAGAGGACCTGGTTAGCGTAAGGTCTCTACAGAGGGAGGCTACTTAATTTCGTGCTGTATGTTAACTAAGGTAAATGCAAAGAGCTGACACTTCTAATGGTTGCTTATGTCTGTTTTCACATCTGGTGGTCACATAATTATAGTTTAGCAGCCCAACACAACTTTTGTCATTGGACGGTGTGGTTCTGTGATCACAACATTGTGCACCACTCAACCCAAATTAGTTTCATGATCCTACACAAGCAGTATTATTTCTCCATCAAAATGGGGACAAGACCAATGCAAATCCCCAGTGTCTTGCCTTGTTAGGATACTTGTAAGAAGCTATTTGACAGGTCATATAACCGAAGGCTAGTTTATAATGAAGGCAATGGGTCTGCATTGAAATGTAGGTTATGGTTCTCAACGTAAATATCTCTACTTCTCATTTTCTATTGGAAGACTGCTTGTCATCTTTATTTTTCAGTTTCAGGCCTGAAAAATGAGATTGAGATATGCTCTCCAGTTTAAAGGATGATGCCTGCATCAGTGAAATTGTGCTTTAGTACTTGGAGAATTTTAAAAAGTGAGGCTTCCTAGGTAGAGATGAGAATATTTTGCCCACTGTGCTTCCCCCCCTTAGATATGCTTTATTATTTAAAGCAGTTTTAGGTTCATAGCAACATTGAACAGAAAACGCAGAGTTCTTATATACCCCCGGCTCTCTCACTATCAACATCCCCCACCACAGTACTACATTTCTCACAACTGATGAACATATGTTAATGCATCATTATGACCTAAGGTTCATGGTTTACATTAGAGTTCATTCTTGGTGTTGTGTATTCAGTGGATTTTGAGAAATGTGTGATGACATGTATCCACCATTATGCTATTGTACAGAGTACTTTCACTGCCCCAAAATCCTCTGTGTTCCTCCTCACCCTTTCCCCTGGCAACCGCTGATCTTTTTACAGTTGCCATAGTTTTTCCTTTACCAGAATGTCCTATAGTTAGAATCACACAGTATGTAGTCTTTTGCTTAGTAATACGCTTTTAAGTTTCCTTAATGTTTTTTTTAATGCTTTGTTAGCTCATTTCTTTTTAGGGCTGAATAATATTCCATTTTCTGGACATTCCACCATTTACATATTCATGTGCCTACTGATGAAAACCTTGGTTACTTCCAAGTTGTGACAGTTATGAATAAAGCTGCTATAAACATCTGTATGCAGGTTTTTGTGGACATAAGTTTTCAACTCATTTGGGTAAATTATCAGGGACTGCAGTTCTTGGATTGTGTGGTAAGAGTTTGTTTAGTTTTGAAAGAAACTGCCAAACTGTTGCCCAAAGTGGCTGTATCATTTTGTGTTCTCACCAGCAATAAACGAGTTTTATTGTTGAGACTTGACTGTTGCTCTGCATTGTTGACAGCACTTGGTATTGCCAGTGCTCTGGATTTTTGCCTTTCTAAGATGTGTGTAGTAGTATCTCATTGTTGTTTAATTTTCAGTCCCCTAGTAACGTTTGATGTTGGTCACCTTTTCCTTTACTTGTGTTCTGTCTGTATATTTTCTTTGGTGTGATGTCCTTATCTTTAGGCCATTTTTTCAATGGGGGTTGTTCATTTTCTTACTGTTGAGTTCTAAGTGTTCTTCGTATATTTTAGATAACAGTCCTTTATTAGATACACCTTTTGCAAATATTTTCTCTTAGTCTGTGGCTTGTTTTCTCATTCCCATGAAGGTTCTATCATGTTTTTGATCATAGAATTAGACACAGGAATAACCAAAGATTAGTAGCACATTATCTTCTATTCTTCTGGTTTCACCTGAGATGGAAAACTGATCTGTACCAATTTCCTTTTTCACAATAATTCCAGGGAAATAAAATGAAAGGGACTGGGAAGTCTTAGCAAATTCACTAAAAGTTAGAGTCAGGAGACTTGCATCCCAATTTTCTACCTACAGAGGAGGAGAGGCAGGAACCAAATAAGTAAAGCATTTATTTGAACTCTGCCTTGGCGCTGGGACATTGCTCATTACTCTGCTGAATCTATAATATGGATTTTTTTTTCCCTCCACATGAAGGTTTCAATGATCTAGGTTAGGTTGCTTCAGTAAGGCTCTTTCTGGGCACTTCTAAGTTTTTGTTTTAGTACTCTTCTATCACGTTCCCTGTCTTTCCTTTTAGAAATTTGCCACTATCTTCTCTTTAGAAATTCCACTGATAATTTAAAGGGGGTGCAGTTACTTATCTCTGTGGGCAATTAAATACTTGTCCTGGGAATGTCATGTTACTAAATCACATTTCTTATTAGAAAAAGTGGTGTTTACCCAAATGTGTATGGGGTAATGATGGTGCCAGCCCTCTACCAGTAGTTGAGATCATGTAGATGAATAAAGAAGAACTCCCTGTCCCTTTCAAGAATCAATCCATGGTTTACACATTGTTTAGCACTTTGCCCCAGCCAGTCACAAATTATCATCATTGTGCATGACAATGATAAGTCAAGGCGCTATTTAAGGACACAGAAGGGATATCGTCTCAGGGCCACGGCAAACATAAACAAGTTTGAACTTTTCATATGACTGGTAATTTTTTTTTTTTTTTGAGAAACTATGTTTTTAGTTACCCATTACCTCAAATGACTTTATTATGATTAAATATGTTTTATATGTGGCAGAGCAGGAAGAATGGTCATACCATTCTTGGTCCTCAATGTATAATTTATTTTATTTTTATTCTAGAGGGAAAAAAAGAGAGAAAGCAGTCATTTGCCATAGAGTAGCTTAGGGAGGACATGTAAGTACCATGTGGCAGTGATCAGACATTCTATATATCATTCCTGTGCACTTTTCAACTCTTAGGAATGCTGTTTCTTGGACTGTTACAGACAGGAAAGTGATTTTTCCTATTATGATTGTAAAAAAGGAGACCCAGAAATTGGGGCCAGATGTCAGACAGTCTAGTCTTTAGCCTGAATTGGTTCTTAACAAACTATACAATTTTGGATAATGTATTCTCTCTTAGTATGCTTCAGTTTATCTCATTTCTAAATGAAGATAATGAGATTTGCATGACCATTGTCAATATGAGGCACAGATGAGATAATAAGTGTGAATCACTCGGGGATATATAAAGTCATTTATAAGTTTAGTAATAAAGTGTAATGCAGGAAAATAATTATTGGCTCAATTTAGTTTCTCCACACACAAAACTCAGCACATTCTTACTACTTGACAGGCAGGGCAGCATTGACTGGTTAAGATAATAATAGATGAAGAAAGTCACTTATCTGAGCTTAGGGTGATGCCGAAATCTAAGACCTATTCAGAGTTAAGAATTACACTGGGTTGAATACTGTTCCCTCAAAATGCATGTCCTTCCCAGAACCTCAGAATGTGCCCCTATTTGGAAATAGGATTGCTTCAGATGTAATTAATTAAGATGAGGTTATAATAGAATAGAATGAGCTCTTAATCCAACATAATTGGTGTCTTTATAGTAAGCAGAGATGAAACACGCATACAGATATGTGCACCGAGGGAAAATCGCCAGGTAAAGAGGAAGACAGAGATTGGGGAGATGCAGGGACAAGCCAAGGAGCACCAAGTATTGCTGGCAACCACCAGAAGCTGAGAGAGAGAACATGGCCTTTGCTAACACCTTGATTTCAGATTGCTAGCCCCCAGAACTGGGAGAAAATTAATCTCTTTTTTGAAGCCACCCAGTTTGTGGTACTTTTTCACTACAGCCCTAGCAAACTAATATAGGAATCAAAGAGGCTGCTGAGGCCAGTTGGCCACCGAGGGGCTTCCACAGAGGCTATCTAGTTGGAGTGGCCATAACTAGATCTTGGAAGCCAGGTACATAAACAGGGATTCAAGAGGAAGAAAGACTAATGAGGAATAGTCATAAAAAAAGCCCTTGGCAATTACCTGTACCCGATGTCAGTGTTTCTGCCAGTGTCTATCTGCTCACTACCCGAGTCACTTTAATGGACTGAGATGGGTTGGACAGCTTCTGGTTTGAACAACCCCTTAAACACAAAGGAAGGTATAACCAAAATCCCAGGTATTCTGCTTTACTTTGAAAAAGGAAGCAGCTGCCCCTGGTCGTATAGCTTCTTTCCCCATTCATAGATAACCTGACATATTTAACAGTATTACTCCAGGCTTCTCTTCCTACTTCATCTTTCTTCAAAGCTCAGCATTCCCAGGAATTATTCTGGAAATGTTGGGTTATGTTTTAATTTCCTATTGGTGCCATATGTAACAGACCCCCACAGAATTCCTCGCTTAAGACAAGACAAACCTATTACCACGCAATTCTCCAGGTGTGAAGTCTGGTATGGGTTGTGCGGGACTAAAATCAAGGTGTCAACACAGTGCATTCCTTTCTGGAGGCTCTAGGGACAAATCCATTCTCTGCTCATTTGGGTTGTTGACAGGATTCAGTTTCTTGCAGTTGTAGAAGAGAGATCCCTGATTTTTGGCTGACTGTAAACTGAGGGCCATTGCCAGCTTCTCGAGGCTGCTGCATTCTTTGGCTTATGGTCTCTTTCTTCAATCTTCAAAGCCAGCAGCAGCTGGTCAAGTCCTTCTCCCATCAAGTCTTTCTGACCCATTCTGCCTCCTTATCCATTTTTTAAAGACTCATGTGATTAGATTGAGCCCTTCAGATAATCCGGGATAATCTCCCTTTCTTCAGGTCAGCTAATCAGCAACCTCAACTCCATCCACAGCCTTAATTCCGTTTTGCCATGTAACTTAACGTGTTCACAGGTTCTGAGGGTTAGGATGTGGACATCTTTGGGGCACTGTTAGTCTCCTATGGGTCATCTGCAGCTAAGCCACATGACTTCCCAACAGGACCGAGTGGAAGAAACTAAACTGTGAGGAAGAAACAGATGTTGATCAAAACGTAGCACATGTTAATAATTAGCAAAAAGAGAGAAATCCAAGCTGCATATCATACGTGTGGTGGTTTTTAAGGTCTATCCTCTTATCAACTTGCTGATTTGAAATTTAATTGTTGAATCTACTTGATGGAAAATATTTGACTGTTAAGAACATCAGATACATCTTTGATAGGACTAGTTTCTTAAGCAGGTAACAAATAACTTTATAGGTGGTGCACGGAGGGACTATGTCGGGTTGTCGGTGTCCTATGTTCAGCCTCGTTTATGGCTTTAACTTTGTGCACATTGTGTAAGTGCCTCTTGTTCCTCTTCTGATTGCTCCTTCAAACGCAATATATCCCAACCAAAGGAAGCTTATTTTTGACTTAAATTTTCCTTGCTTAATTCCATCCAGTTACCATTAGAAAATTTCATCCCATCAATTGTATCATACCATTTATCTATCACTTCCTATTTTCCTGCCCCTTTTAAACAACCTAAGAGGCACATTACTGATAAACAGTCATTGATTCTCATTTTCGTTTTAGCTCTGTTTAGTGATTTTATTCACCAAATGTGGACACATACTTATTTCTTGTTTTCTACTGCAGGTTTCAGGCATATTTTGGCATTCCTTCTCACATCCATTTAAAAATGAAACACTACAAAAAGGTGTTTTAAAAATATCTTTGCAGACAGTTTATTCATTCATATAAAAAATTGCTGTCGAACACCTGCTGTGGAGTAGGCATTGTTCTAGGCACTAGAAGCACACCAGAGATTCAGAGGCTCCAGGTCGCTGTCAGGCGCACTGCCTTAGCGCTTCATGGTTAACCCTTGCCTACTCGGATTTTTTTTCCTCTTAACTTACATCTCTCCATCCTTGTTACCCTTTCCGTTATCTAAATTCCACATCCTGAGTTTCATTTGCCTGTGGCTTGGCTTTTGAGTGACCCTACTTGGCAAGAATTTAGTTAAGAAAATGTACCAAAGAGTGAAATATGTTAGTTCTGTACACGTTTACCATTTGTCAAGGGGTTTCCTTGTAACCCACATGAATGAATTTTCTGTTGGTAGAATTGTAACCATCCTACTCAAGCCACTAAAGAAAGTATATATTTTATTAGGGCCCCTTCTTGGTGCCCTGCCAATTCCCCCCCTCCCCCCCTTAGGCCTCTTCACTTAATCTCCCAAATGGTAAAACCAGCCCTGACCTCAAATGTGACAGTTAAGCACATACCGATGACATCTTCCCCCAGAGCAGTAGAAAGGCCATTTTTCAAATAATGATTTAAGTAGGTCAAGGCAAACAGGATACTCACATGTGAGGAAGAAGAAACTACATATTGGACAGACTTGTGGGTTTAGATAACTTTGCTGCCCTGATGCTCCACTGTTCATTTGAATTTGCCTGGAGGGGAGGGCTCCTCAATGGAGCTGATACTGGTGACTCCCAGACCTTCCGCAGTTCTTGAGAGGCAGCAGAAGCCTTCCCTGAAGTGTTAGCAGTGTCCCTGCACGCCTCAGTTGTGTAAGTTTCACTGATAAAGCTTCCTGCTCCTGAATCCTTGGAAGTGGGAGGGGGAAAATGGGCACTTGAAAGACTTTTGGGGTCTATTAAATAATTGGTTGTTTAAAATCTAAAAAAGAATTATTAAAAATAATTATTTTGAGGAACTCAGTTAACTGTAAAAATCTGCATTAAATTTAGATGTGACTAAGTAACAAAATATTTGGCGTACCAGGGCCAGTCAGGTACTTGACAAAGACAAATGCCTAATGCCTAGCTGCTTCACAGGAAGTAGCTTCTCATCCCACATCAGGGGACACTGAATTATGCCAGTCTTAGAAGAAGTTAGTAGGTAAAGAGAATTAAAATAAAGAGATGTGCAACATAGCTTCGGTCTTTCTCCATACGTATGTGAAGAAAGAGAATGTATTTGCGCCTTGGGCTCATTAGCAAAATACATTAGCTATAGCTGACTGGTTTGCCCCTGGTGCTTGCCTGCGGTCTCCAAAGGGAGGAGATTCACAATTAGGTTTTGAGCCTGGGAAGCTTGGAAAGCTCTTCCTATCAAAAATCAGATAGGCATTTGGAAATGTAAATATATCACATTTCCTTCTGGATTACACATGTGCTAAAGTTCACCTTTTAATTTTTCAGAGGTGAGTCATGGCACACTCTTTATTCACAGCACCTTTGAACTGAGATTCCAGATGGACGTTTAGCCCTCAAATGGGGAAAAGAGATCAGCTGTTATGACCCCCTTCTTCATGATTAGCAGCCTGAGCCCCTAAGAGGTTGAAGAAGAGACTTAAAAATCTCAAATATTTAACAGCCTGGTCAGGACGAGGACCAGGTTAGTCTAATTTCTAGCATAGTTTTTTTTTTTTTTTCCCCTTCTCTCCATTGACGTGGTGCTTGAATAAACATCTTAAATAGAGAATATTTCTTCCTCTTGTTTAAGAGGTCACCTAAGATAGTATATTTTCTAATCCCATGAAGCATGTTTTATAAGACTTCTGTGCCTTTAAAATCAGTTTAATTGGAATAAAATTTGACACTTCATTGGTGGTGCTTCTCCACGTTGAAACTTCCATTCTGTTTTGACGCTTAGCTTATTAATTTCCCATTTGTTTGATTTAAAGTGGGGTTTGAAGGGCAAATGGCCAGCTCTGGCCAGATGCTTTCATCTGGTCACCACACCCCTTGAGTTCTCTGATAAGGATCCATACATTGGATGGTGGGTAAATAGCCGTTTCAGGAGAGAAGGCAAGAGCTGAAGGCAGGCCAGGGGTGACTCTCCCAGCTTGTCAGGAGGAAGAAGGAGTAAAGACAGATCCGTCCTGTTTGTCAGGAGCAGAAAGGATGTTGGTGAAAACTAACTCCCGGGAAGGGGATGTGTCAGAAAGATGGATTACCCCTGGAAGTCAGGACTGCTTTCCCAGTGGGCAGCAGCCCACTTGGCATATCATTTGCCAGCTGTCCGTCTTATCCTAGTATGTCTCTGTCTTTTCCCTCTTTTGCGCTGCCAGTGACAAGCCACAGAGCCTTCAGAATAGCGAAAGGCCTAGCAGGGAGGGGTAACTTGTTTGCAGCGAGTGAATATTCAGCATGCACATTCTTCCTCTCATACTCCCAGAAGCTCTCAGAAAGACAGACCCTGTGGGGGAAACTCTTTAAACGAACACCTTATTAGAGAATGATCCTGTTAGGTGAATAAAAGGCTGATTACATACCCAGAGGTGCGCTGTAATGAGGCTCAGAGTAACTAAATGAGGCAATCTGCTGCACTCTGTGTCTGGACTTGAGCCTAAGCATTTCAAACTGGCATCTGGAAAAAGAAAGGGCTCTGGGGAAAACCACACAATAGACTGGAAATATTTCATCTTTTTTTTTTCTCCTAAGGGGAATTTAGGACGTATTTCTTGGGTAACAGTTTTGAAGAAAGAAGATTGGTGTGAGAGAGAAGCTTAATGTGGGCGTGGCCACTTCATACAGCTGAACTGCAGGCATTTTCCTGCCTTTGTAGGAGGCTGAGCGACCCAGTGGACCCTGCCCATCTCTTTAAAGCCATAAATGTTGCCTGGCCAAGAAGTCTAGCATAGCATCTCAGCTTCGTTGAATGGAGATTGTTGAAGAAGTTTGAAGCGATAGCCATTATGTTCCCTATAGGAGTAAGTGGGACATGAATTTACTTTCCACTCTTGTGAATTAGTCACGTAAAACATGGGTCCCAGGTTGAAATCAACAACCTTGGATATTGCTGTCTGGTCTTGTTTATATTTAAAGTCCTCCCTGGGAACAGCTGTAACCCAGAAGCCCATTTCATTGAAAGCTTACTGGCTTTGGGGATGTATAAGGAAAATTTCTTATTTGGTGAATCATTGTCCTAAATGATTCACTCTGTGAAGCAAGCATCTCTGTGATCCTCTCTTCTGCTGCCCACTTTCTCCCTGACAGGTGTAGGCAGGGTGCTAAAGTCTACATAAGACTCTCGCCTGTGAACCAGAAGATTGGGTTCTCAAAGAGGCAAAGACAGTGGCTAGTATCGTGACCAGCTACTGGTGTTTAATATTTCTGAGCCTCATTTTACTCATCTGTAAAGTGGGGAGAGCAATAGTTATTCTGCCTTGTATCCTTTCCTCAGTGTATAAGAGATATTGAGAGTACCTTAAACACTATCATGAGCCGTTGTGGGGTAGGTTATGCTCATTCAAGGCACCTGATTTTTATTTTAAATTGTTCTGGAATATCTTATTATTCTGGACCAGTGATATGTAAGGCCTTTCTTATTCCTCAAGCACACACATAGTATTTGTTTCAAACAGGATTTCAAAAGCAAGACCAAATAATTAGAATCTCGGGATCACACTGTTGGGAGTTCTTGGCCCTCTGGGACTTGACTTTCCCCATCCTTATTTCACTGGGAAGAGAACTAGGTAGATTTTATTCTGAGGCTAAAGAGAACTCTTTAAAGTGTCCTTAGGGATATGAATAGATCAGTTGTCATTTAGTCCCTTAATATGGTTAGTTTCCAAAATGTAAAAAGGGCTGAGATAGCATTTGTTTCCCATAGGTTTCAGTCAGAGCCAATGCGGGTGCTTGTTAGTGTCATAATGATGGGCGGCAAAAGCTGTTAAGCTGATCATTAAAGAAAACCAAACGTCCTCTCTATCCCCCAACTCCACCCCCATTTAATAGTCTGCTTAGGTGTAAAAGTGTCCCACGTTTACAATAGGATGGTGTGATGCTCAACTTTCGGCTCAATGGAGGATGGCAATGCTGATCTGTTTCTCCAGGGATGTTTTCCTCAGACTAAGGACTAGCCCTACCATGCGGCTCAGATCCCAGAGAAGGGAGGCAGAGGCATTCAGTGATTAAATAGCCAGTAGGTTCTGACTTCTCTGCCAGCTAACCAAAGGGAAGAATATCTTCTCAATTTTGTCACTCACGAGCAGCAGTTGAGCTTGTCTTAGAAGCATCTAAGCAGATAAACCACATTTAAAGAATAGGTTAGTAGGCTTTTTATTTTATGAGGTGGTAATTCTCTACAATGGGGGCAACTAAAATTACCGTTCCACTGGGAAGCAAATTCTAAGCTGACTATGATAGGGTAAGGATTGATAGGAGAGGAAAGTTGAGATCTCAAGAGCTACAGGAAAAATGAAACAAAAACATATTAGGCATTTAAAAGTTAATTAGCTACTTCTATTGGTCTCAGAGAAGAACACGGACATCTAGGGAAGTGATTAGAAAGGGGAGAAACATTCAGAGTATTTTATATGCTGTGAAGTGGAAACTGAGGCTCAAAAAGCTTAAATAATTTGGCTCAGGGCACATGGCAGGAGAACCTGGTATTAGAATCTGGATCTGAGCACTGTGTTCATCTGACGACAGCGCTGAAGGGTGAATTGCTCAGCTTCTGCGTCTTACGGAATCTGAAATTGCTGCTCCTTTCCACTTTGATTCATACTCTATGTCCACCCCCACCTCTTTAATCTGATCTTCCTTTGAAAAAATATTTTAAGATCCTGATTAAGGAACAAAGTATATTAAATGAGTGGGTTCATATCCAGGTATCTGCTATCTTGAAACTGTATTAAAAAGAGGACCTCATTCTTAAAAATGGAAAATCCCTATCAATTACACTGTCCCGAATATATTTTTTTCCTCTTGAATGCTTTAGAAAAAATACCTCATATTTCTTGGCTGTTGAATGGCTCGATATTGACTTAGAGTGTATCTCTCCCTACATTCCCCTACGGGTTGCTCACTTTCAGTGATACCTGCTTTTAGTTGGAGAAATTCTTTAAATCACAGGTACCACATTAGGATTTCTTTCAGTGAGAATGACAGATCCAATAAACTGCGTGGGTGTGAAGTACAGATAAAGGTAATCAGATCTCATGCTTCAGGGAATAAACTGATTACCTATGATGGTCAGGAAGAAATTTTTCCCATTAGCATCCTGTGGATGGATACACAAACTGAGAGCAGGATCCAACTTTCTGCTATTCTAAAGCTTTCTTATAGGACTTCATTATGCACAGAGTATAAAATCTGAACCTATGATATAATGTGCTGCGTATGATGGTTGTCATACGCAGGTAAGTATTTAGTATGCAGCAAAATAAATACTGTAACATTTGAGACACAGTTCTATTTAGATAACTGAGAGTGATTCGTTTAAGATAAACTACTTAAAATCTTTTCATGTTTCCTCCAGGGATCTCAAAGTACCTTCCCAAAATGAGCTCATTAATCCTCATGAATATTCTGTCAAATGAATTCTGTTAAATTTCTCTGAAAAAAACAGGTCAATCTTACTAACCAGTAAGCCCTTATAGCACCAAGTTCTCATAGCAGCCTAATAATCTTTATTGCCTTGAAATCTCATTAGAGATTTGACTTCTAACACCATTATTCTACGTAGAATTTTTTCATTGGTAGCTCACTTTTCTACATTCATTCCTCCGACAATTCCTGTGGTGAGTCAGCAATGTGCTAAGTGCTAGACGTAAAATGATAAATAGGGCTTAAGGTCTAGTGGAAGCAAGCTGGGAAGTTCTTTCAAATATATTAGCAAGAGCCCTCTTCATCCACTGTCCTCCTCTTACTGGACAGGTCATCAGATCACCTAGGCTTTGACATATGTACAACCCGGTCTGATTCATGATTTGGTCCTAAGAGCTTACAATGGATTCCAGTTAGCTCAGGTGACATTTTGAGAGACTTGGTCATGCTCTACTTTAGAAAACTCTTGGAAAAACGTGGGTTCTTGCAAAACCTGGAGTGGTCTCTACTCTGGTGTAACTGCAGTGTATGCGTGTGTCTATGTCTGTGTCTGTGTGTGTGTATGTTGATCAGAAACTCTTTATAAAAGGTGATTAGATTTATGTTTGACGAGATTTTCCAGTTAAATTCTAAAGACATGTCCCGTGTAGATCCTAGAAAAATGATAGAGGATAACAATTAAGGGACCCTTTTAAACTGGATAGCCATAGTTAAGTTTTAAGTTTGTTTGTTTGTTTTCTTTTTAATATTCTTTTGGATCAAATCATGACAGTGTCAAAACTTGCTGCTATTTGACTTGAAGACCTGACATGCAGGAATGGTCTAAATAATTTGGAGAGAAAAGATCTGTGGAATATTTAAACATTTCTTTTGAGCGACGTTGTTTTGCTTACAGAGTGGGTAGCACTTTCTCCTCTGGAAGTAAACAGGACCTTTTCAGTTTGATACCTGAAGGGTGTATGAGAAAACAAATAAGATCACGTTCACCTGGGGCTGTGCCTTCAGCCCAGCATTGGCTACACTAACAGCACCTAATACATTGGTGATTTTGCTGAAAGAAAAAAATCATTAGACTGCTGTTTCCCAAAATACATTCCCTTAAAAGCCAGTCCTATGGTATGGTCCTTGAAAATTAAAAGAGGGAAGATATTCAATGGTAAAAATATGTTTTTATATTACTCCTGCCCTTAGGTAGTCACAGAGCATATTAGCAAATTAAAGGTTTTGAGAAGTCTTCGTCTATGCATACATTTTAAATTTTATTTAACTCAAGGTTTCTCAAATTCATTTGACTATTCACTTGTATAATGTTCATTGATACAATACTGACTAATATTCAGCTCCTGGGAACACAATTTGGGGAATACTGTACTAGAAAAGATATATATATAAACTAAGTCGGGGGAATCCAACTAAGTAATGGAGTGCTAATTTACATTAATAAGTTATTTAGTACTTTATTTTATGCAGCGTTCCTTTTAATGTGAGTTTCTCAAGTGCATTAAAATAGTATTTTAAGTGGTTTTTAAAAACATTAATCATTTTTGAAAAAATGATAAACATGCTTTAAAAAATTTAAACTTACTAATTCCCACTCCTGCCCTGTCTCCCGCTCCAGCAAATCATCTCAGTATTTGATTTATGCGAGCTCAATTTATATTCAGCTTTTCAGGGCATTTCTTATGCCACATGAGAGATGTCATACCTATATTTATCTAAGAAAGGGCAAAAAAACCCCTACTTCTGAGTAGCCACTAAAAACTATGTGACAATAGAGGACAATAATAAGAGGAAATTACCTGGTTAAAAGGGTCAAGAAACCTTTATTTTCCCTTGGTTTGCTATGGGATTTGGGCTAACAAATAACCTCCCTGAGTCTTGCTGTATAATTAAAATGACTATTAACTTCCCACCACCTGAAAGTGAATGATGTGAGGATTAAGCAAGAATGGAATTCTGACCTTTGAGTAAATACCTTCAGAGATTTAACAGAAAGTGTCCTCATTTCTAACCAGTGCTTCCATACATGGCTGTGATCCCATTCACCATCCAGCTCTGATTTTATGCTGTCATTCTTAACACATATGCTCCCTGTCGTCTGTTCCCTTGTTTTCCCTCTGTCTAGTTGGGCTGTTGTCAGTAATACTTGCATTTCAGTGAAAAGTCCATTGGAAGAAAAATAATTTTGGTGGGGGGCGGGGGGGACACAACATGGATCAAGAGACAAGTAAACACACGTGGTAGATCTCTGGTCCAGAGTTGATTTACTCAAGTCTTATGAAAAATAATCATGGGGCAAAGTGTTTAGGTGATGGAAGTGTGAAACTGTGATGAGTGGCTTGTGAGTAAATGTTAAGAGTCATGATTTCTATTTCCCCTGATAAGTAAAATGCCCTTTGATAAGACAAAGAATGACCTAAGGTCATTTGGAGTTCAGTTATCTGATTCTGTGCATTCTTCTTTACTCTGTAGAGATTTTACCGTATCTAATTACTCTTTGAAGACCCCAGACACCAGCTCTTCTAAAATAATGTTCCTTCTGAAATTGCCAACAGTTATACAGTTTGGCTATCTGCAAATTCACTGCACATATGGCTCAGCAAGAGAATAATTGCACTTTATTGATATCTTTTCACAATGCCATGAGAAAAAGTAGAAAAGAAACTCTGGCTGAAGCTGTGAAAAAATGAGATATATTTATAAACCTGAGATGTCAGCTTTCCAAATTTGTTTCAGATCCAGATACCACATACATATGCTTGCACTCACCTTCACATTTCCACAAATTCATATGGGAAACCACTCCATGATTTATCTGTAGGCATTAGACATATGAATATCTATATAGTGTCGTAAGTATGTGTATGTATTCTATGCATGGATGTAATTCATGCATATGGTTGTGAGATATGAAATATGATTCATAATTTGCTGGTGTTATTAATTTTTCCTTAATACTCAAACTCTTGATATGTAAGCTTAGGAGAAAAAATTAAAATATATGAAAATTCTCTTCCTTCCTTCAACATTCATAAGAGCGTTAAACTGTGTATTAATTGTTTCCCAGGGTGAATAAATTATCCTGACCTCTTTGCCTGGAGGTTGCTTCTTCTTAGAGTGTGCTAGATCCGTGTATCATAAAATGACATAAACTGAGATCCCCCCTCCCTTATTTATTTCTGATAAAAATATTCACAGCTTGCAAACATGTACATATGTATATATATAAAATCACCCTCACTAATTATATCATGTAGCATCACAAGTGTGTTGTTATTTTATTTGACTTTTTTTTTCACTTGTAATATTTTGTTAAATTTTGGAGGCAGCTTGAAAAATTAATTAAAATGAACTTGTGTCTCAACATTTCATCGCAGCTGAGGGATACAGAAAAGGGAAAGGAGAGCCGCGATGAACTGATTGGATAAGAGGCAGCCGCTGGTTTTACAAAAGGATCAGGGCTTGCTGGGAGTCTATGTAGAATGTTGTAAGGGCTTACTTAATAGCTAGCTGTAATGAGATTCCAAATTACAAATTGATGTTTGAAGATAACAGAGAAGATGAGAACTGGAAAGCAGGATATTGGAAACAAATGGAGAGCTATCTAAGCTCAGTAAAACCTGGGCAAATGCCGTGGCCAAAGTGGAGTGGGGAAAATCTAAGAAGGAGTAGCCCTTAGATGTAAGCGTATGGCTGCAGGGCTGGGAGGGACCTGGTGAGAAGCCTGTTGTTCGTCCCTTGCCTTCTCTCTGCCTGGAGATCAGAAGAGACACTGGGCCTTCTCTCCTTCATTCATTCCACAGAGAAGAACGTTGTCTCTGTTCTTGGTGTCTCAGGTTCCTAGACATGCAGCTGGCACGGTTGCACAGGGCCGTGTACTTAAAAGGGGCCTGTGCTTAGTTTAGTGCTCTGCTGTCACCATCTGGGAAGTTTCAATAATTTTTAAATAATTTTCATTTTTGCACGTCATTTTACTGGGCGTCGTGAATTATATAACCAATCCTGATGGTGGACATGCTGAGTGTATAAATACTTCGATTAATTACACACTTAAGCCATTAATCACAAAGTAATATTTATACACCTAACAGTCATACATACACCTTGACATATTACTCCCATGCAGGAAATGAGGCACTGGAGGAGTGAAAGTTGTACATGTGGGTCTATGGTCCAGGAAAGAAGGTAAACTAAAAAAAATTGTTGAATCTAATCAATATCACTATTGAAAGCATCTTACCTTCCAAGGCCAAGAACTATGATATTATAGATATAAATATAAATATACATATATATATATACATACTGTGTACCTATGTGTGTATATGTATATATGTAATACAATAAATGATAGCTATTAGTAATATATCTTATTTTCCTCCTTACAGAAATATAGCAATATAAGTAGTCAGTAGGTCTAGAAAAATTCCAAGAATCTGGGTTTTTAAACAAGTCTCCCAAGAGTTTCTTGATGCAAGTGATTTCCGGACATGCTTTCTAAACACTAAGTGAAAAGATTGCTCATGTTGTGTTTCTAACATTTACTTATAATTGGGAGAATTTGGTGACTATTTTTTCCCTAGTAGCCCTCACCAGCAGCCTCAGAGAAAGAATGTTGTAACCAGAATTCCTATGTGTTGTTTGGACCCCCATTCAAAAGCACAGTAAGACATTGGCCTCACCAAGCAGGACCCTACATATAATTCATTCCCCACTGGGTGCCACGCCACTACCAGTGTAAGATTGTTCACAAGTGCAGCCAACTAAATTAGGGGCAAGGACATTTTGGAAACAGCTTCTGGAAATGTGGCCTGTCACCTACCCACTCTGTATCAGAGATCTGGAATGAAGAGAGAGTTAAAAATACAATAGTATGTCTGTTCAGAAGAATACTCACTGGTCATATAGAATTTTTTACTCCCACCCACGTCTTCTGAATGGAAAACGCTGGGAAGTTAGAGTATTTTATTGTGCCTGTTGGGACTTCCTCTCCTCCTCCCCCTTTCCTTCTTTTCCGTGCTTCTTTTTACATATAAAGCTATTGTTAGCATTTCAGGGACTGCCTTAACTCCATCTGTTCATTCCATCGATAGGCATTTAGTCAGCACCTACTGTATGCACTGTATAAGACACCACAGTGGATAAAAATATATACAAAAAACGTCACGCAGCAGATACTTCCCGAGGGCCACTTTGTGCCAGTCTCACCTTCTGACCTATGACTAAGGATACAGACCCCATCCTGAAGGACTTGGCATTCCCATGCCTATATCTAAACAACTATAAAAAATAATTTAAAACAAATCAATAAGATATCAGTCAAATCCCATGAAATTTCAGAGGCAGGGAATGTTTCAATCTAAAGTAATCGGAGAAGGCGTCATGGAAAACATGCCATTTTATCTGCCCTCGAAGGGTAAGAAGTATTTATGTAAGAGAAGACACCCAAGGAAGGCATTCTAAGTCATGGGAAGGCAGGCACACAGAGGTGAGAGGGTGTGGGGCAAGCACTGGGGATATAAAGCGGTTAATTTGATTTTAAGTATCTAGTATATAAAAAAGAATAGTAAATAATACAACGAGAAGAGAGAACAAAGGCCAAAAAATGGGATGCTGAGCATAGGGACTAAGAACCTTAGTCCAGACTCTCTTCTCTAATTTAGCTTCCATGAGAATGGTATCCATCTAGATGGAAGATTACTTTTCTTCTCCTATGTAAATTTCTTCTCTATAGAAAAATTTACCCTCCTCCCTCCAGTCACGCTCCAGGTCCCAAAGAAGTTTCCCTCCATGGTACCTCGCAAAGTCAGCCTCTCTTGGGAATTGCTCACTAGCGCACCCCGGAGCATTCTGATGCTTGTTTCCCATAGGCTCCTTAATAGCCTTCACCTATTACTCACCTCCTAGACACTTAGTGGTTGCTGAAAGGCCTTTTTTAAAAAAGTCAGTGTTGTTTTATCTTGTTTAAAATCCTTGATCAAGGCCACAGGCAGCCCTGATGGTCTCTGGGCCCTTGGCAAGAAAAGAATAAACTCAATACACACCAGTGAGAGATCACAGATCACAGCCTTTTCCTCTGACAACTTTTTGGCATCTTTGGCTGCCCTTCTTATGTGCTTGTCATTGTGCTTCCTTACATCAATCTCATAAAACATCCTTTTCCTCATGCTTGACATATTGATATCATCCTATCACAGATAAAACACAGAGCAATGTAATATGGGCAAGTGATGGAATTATTTGCAATGCACAGAAATCTCTGCTGATGTCTAAGACTGGTGCAGTATTAAACACATTACTTTCCCTGACAGGCATTTTCATTACATCCATGCCATGTAGGTGAAGAATCTAAAAGTGAAATCTTGTTTCTCCTAACAGGGTCCATGCAATAAAGTTAAAAAGTGTGTGGGTATGTTTGTGTGTGTGTGTGTGTGTGTGTGTGTGTGGTCCTCTCTCTATATATATTTATCTTTACAAAATATACAGTCTCTTATTTAAGCCACATTTGAATTTACTTGGAGAAATGACCCAAATCCCAGAGAACTTACAGTAAAAACAATCACTTTTTATGAGACCAGTATTCTTATGATTGGTGGTGTCACGTGGGCAGATTTGAAGGACCATTCTCAGATGGGACAGCTTAAAAAATAGCCTGGTAAAAATCAAAGGAGACCAACATTAGAAGGCCAGTTAGTCCTCCAGAATGAGAGAATACAGATCACGGTCTTGTCAGAAAGCGAACCATATACAAGGTGGGTAAGACGGAAGAGTATAGTAATGACAACAGCAACAACAAAAGGTAGCATTTCTTGGGGATTTCTTGTGCCAGCAACGTTCCTGTGTTTTACATTCATGTTTAAAAATTAAATTCTTACAACAACCCAAAGAGGCAGGTAACTGATTATACCTATTTACCAGACAAGAAAAACAAAATTCATAAAAGTCATGTAATTCGTCCAAGGTAACACCTCCATTGACTCAAGCCCAGGCCTGCCTGACCACAAAGTGTAGACCTGAACTGGTTGAAATTGTATACCCTGATGGAGAGGGAAAGCCCAGATTCTAGAAGATCAGCTAAAGAAATGTGCCAGGCCAGTCAGCAGGAACACTGGCTCTGAACACCGGCCTGTCCACTGTCTGTCTACTCACTGCTGCTGGGTGGCCGAGATCTTTTATGTAAATAGTTGTCGCTCTGGGGGGTGTTTTGATTATATACCCGCTGGATTCCATTGGTAACGTTTACTTACGCTCCCTTGGACCTAAAGCTGGAGTGAAGGTTGTTACCTCCAGGTGAGGAAGAGTTGTAATTCAAATGGTATTTTCTCTTAGTTCTGTTTTCCCTCTGGCAGTCTTCTCACGTGGCAGGATGTTAGAGGCCTACATAACCCTAGTGTCTCTTTGTAGCTTCCGCCTGGAAGGAAGAGCTTTCTAAGAAGGAACTTGGGGTTCACTCACTACGTACTTTCTCTGCCGGGACAAGAATAGTGGAGACTATTTTACGACAGCTCGTGCCCTCCTCACATCCACCATTGGGTAGTATGCTATTAATGTACAGGAATTTAAGAGCTTTTCACTCTCATAATTTTACTGAGAGAAGAAAGCCAGAAGAATCTTAGTTGCCATTAACATGACGCAGTTAACAATTTATTCAGCTGCCCTTTCAACATAGAAGTTGAGACATTAGTCTTTTCTGTGTTTCAGATGAGCGAAATGAGACAACGTATTCGTACATTAATTCAGCAGATGTTTTTGATAACCTCCCATATACTAGGCACTGTCTAATCTGGGAGGTAAATACAATGGAATACAATATTAAAGCTTAGATTCTTTATCCTTCAGGATTTTGCAAGCTAGTAGGGGGAGCAAACACAATGACAGGGTCGATGATACCATTTGTGAAGTGTGATGTTAGAGACGTACATGGAGCGTCGTGAGTGCTGGGCAGGTGACCAAGTGGCTTAGCTGGACTTGGGAAGAGGGGATCCCTGTGGGATGTAACACCTGGGCAGAGCATTCCCTGAGAGTATGATCTACACAAAAGTCATCTTTTTTTTAAGGTATACTGTGTGCTGAACTGAATACTACGGGCTTTACATGCATTGTCAAAATCAATCCTATCCTTCAAACAACCCCATGGAATGTGTACTATTCTTATCACCATTTTATAACCTTTGCAAGTGGCAAAGCAGAGACTTGAGCGCATGCTCTTTGGCTTCAGAGCTCAGCTCTTCACAAAGATGCCACACTACCATTAACTCTAGCATGTCACCTAGGAGTATCTCTAAGCAAAGCTAGTTCTTCTTGGACTCAGTAATCACTCTTGCCCTTAGGCAGTGAGCTTGGTTTTAGCTTTTGATGAATTTCCTTTCTGAAACAGAAGTTAATGATAAAAGTAAACCTGCAGATAGATATCAGCTTTGATGTTAGCAGGTCAGCCCCAAGGTCTAGGCATAAGTACACGTATCCAGTGCTCTGTGTTATTCACAGAACACGTCTCCAGTGTGACACTATGTTGTGTGACAGCACATGACCACAGCCTGATCCCTCTCAACCCTGTGGTCCCTGGCCTCTCGAATGGGCCCAGCAGCAAAACACTTTGCCTGCCGAGTGTGGTGCTTTTCTGACACAAGTATTTTCTTTTATATTCTGGAGACCAAAAAAAACATTTTCTCTCATTAACCTGCCAGAGTCTTAGGGAATTCTGGGAGGTCAAGTTCAGTCTCATAATGCATGAATATTATTTATCTTGAATGCTGCAAATTTGGCATATTGAGGTGGGGGAGGTGACAAGGTAAGGTAGATTTATTAGCATCCTGCCAGGAAATCTCACATGAGCAGTAGCGGTTTGTCAGAAAATTCAGTATAATTGATGGGAGCAAGTTGGACTAATTCTTAGCAGATCCACACTGGCTCTGTTCACACCTTTCCTTTACAGACAACAAAATATACTGAGCAGAGAGCTCATTAAGACCTTCCTACAAACACACTCTTTGCACCAGGTTTCTTTCCTTTGCCTTTCTTTCATATAATTATTTCAGTTACTTGAGAAGATACGAGCATATATTGGAAGCATTACTGAATAGGCAATGATTTTTACTCATTTGTATGTATCTTTTAACTTTCCAAGGGAAAGCTTATACTCCAGGGAATAAGGATTAACAAGAAGCTGGTATCTATTCTGTGTTTCACTCTGCTTTTCCTAAAGGATTAGAGGTTTCAACCATTGGGTCTAAAAGCCATCAAGGCAGAGATATAATAGTGCAAAGAGGTTGGCCTTTGAATTAGGACACTTGGGTTCCAGTCTCAAGCCTCCAGCTTGCTAGCTCTTTGGCCCTGAGCCAGTTATTTAAACTTGCTGAGCTTTGGTTTCCTTGTTCAAAAGGTGAGGTTAATAATACCCATCTCACAGGGTCCCTAATAAATATTAAATGAAACGAAAAATGTCAGTTACTTGACCTAAGCATCTTTCAATTTCTAGTTCAAGCACTACCTCCTCTGAAAAGCTTTCCCTGATGTGCCCAAGACACAACAGCCACCATTTATTGAGAAGTTATGAGGTTGCCATACACTGTGTAACATAGTTTGCACGCTGTATGTCTTTAAATCTGCAGAATTGAGAGATGGAGGAGAGACTGCGGAAAAGAGAGACAGATAAAGAGAGAAACAGAGAGAACCAGAGTACAAGGTTGGGTGGGGAGAGAGAGAGAAGGAGGGAGAATAAGAGAAGAAATCTTGGTCAAGGTATCTGTCCTTTGTAAACTTTAGTTTCCTTATCAGTAAAGCATTAATAAAGCCGCCATCTTAAGTCTAGCTGGATAACTACATGGGATGATTTCCATTACATGTTTCCCACAGTGCCTGGCGCATAACAAACTCTTAATAATAACATCTGATATTATTGTTTCTGATGATAAGTTCCCTTTTTGCTGTAAGCATTCCTAGCACACATTGTGTTCTAGATTCCATCCTCTGATCTCCATCGTTCATGTGAAAATGAACGATGGAGATCTGCCTCCTTTGAGGAAACCAGAGTCCGTGGTTTTTCATCTCTGGACAAAGTCCATCACACAGAAACACAGATTATTTTTGAAGAAAAAAAAAAGTGGGAGAGAAAGAAGGAGGGAGGAGTACAGTAATGTGCTTGATAAAGTGTCAGAAGCTGCACAGGGTGGTGAGCTAGCACGGGGAACACTGCAGGAGTAGCAGTCAGCTCAGGTTCTGGTCAGAGCTTCCCACAGGGTCGCCGCGCCGTCTAGGAAGTGACACGGCTGTAGTGGTAAACTGGAAGAGCAGCACAGACAGACAGAGTTGTCTGCACATTATACGTGTGAATTTTCACGTGTGTTCCTTACTCCTTTCTTCCTCTGGGAGGAATTGATTCTCCAAAGGAGACTTGTCACAAAGTAGCATCTTCCCATGGCTGGGAACACCCGCTGTGAAAGGTTCCACCAATGAAAGAATTTGATTAGTTTTAAGAAAGTGGACTTGTGATCAAATAGCCAACATTGCAAAGGGAGTCAAATTGCTTCTGTTCTATCTTAGGCTAAAACAATCTGGCCCAGTCAAGGATGATTTTGGCCTGGGAAGCCCCGATTTCCAACCCAGGCTGACTGGCCTATTCCCAGGTCCAGAATTTTCCACATGCCTTTTTGTTTCACTCATGGAGTAGTTTCAAGGAGCCAAATTAAACAGCCCTAGTGAGAGTGTTGTATAGTAATGGTTGTAGTACCAACTTTGTCTGAGACTCTTCTCTGTGCCTGGCACACCCACCCAGCCCATTCAACTAGTCACATGCAGCCTTGTCTTCATCCAGCACAACCTCACCCTTCCCTTGCCCTTGCAGTCGGTCTTCAAAAGTGTGAACACCTTTCTTGACACACTCACTTCTGCCTCTTCTCACATCATGGTCTTCTTTAAAAGTCAGGAATTTCGAAAGGAAATTGAGGTCATAGGAAGTGAAAGATACGGGCTAACCCTGTTGCAAAGTGTATCGGCATCGGAGGGGGCAATAGCTCAGTGGGAGAACGTGTGCGTAGCGCCCACCAGGCGCCGGCTTCAACCCCCGGTGCCTCCATCAGAAAAAGAAAGAAATAAAATAAACTTGATCGGCATCAGTTACTATACAGCAGAGCTGGATGGGGCTTTCACATGAGGTTTTCTCCTTCCTGTAATAAGGCTGAAAAATAATTTTGAGGTAAATTTTTAAAAATGGAGAATTCCACCTAAAAATGAAAATCATTAGCTACTCTTGGCAAGCCCGAAGGCATTGCAATAATGTCTTCTGCAGAGTCCGGGCCTGCAATCTCTTGTGGCAAAGATCTGCCAGAGATCAGGAGCAGTGGTTTCAGAGATTATTCGAGGGGCTGCAGTTTCCACGTTTCCTTTCACCCCGCCGACAGCAAAGCTGGTTGTCAGTTCTAACAATAACAGCTAAATATGAAAATGCTTAAATGCTAGAAACCTTACACCCAGCCTGCTTTATTAATTTGCATCACCTGCTTGAACTCTGGAGACGTTTGATCGTGCAAGCAAACTGCTATAAAGGACAGAAGGGAATACCAAGCTAGATGTGTTACGTGGTATTACCTCCTTACAGTGTCTCTTTACCTCCCCTTCTACACTGTCTACTTCCACTCCCCCACCCTCCGCTACCTAAATATCTTTACTCCCAATAGAAGATGAATTATTAAAGACTTACAGCTTATGGACCAGAAGAAAAATTCTGCTTCTAAGCCCTGCAGTCTTAATTTTGCGATTCGGGCATTAAATGCCCCTAAACCAAGAAGAGGTTAAGAACAAATTAGCTAAATACCTATTGCTGCGCTAACAGGCAGTAATAGAACAGTCTGTCCGTGTCCCCACTTCACAAGTCCACTTTCTCAAAACTAATCAAAGCCTTTCATCTGCAGAACCTTCCACAGCAGGACTTTAGAAGGACCAGCAAGATCCCCCACACATACTCTGCTTGGCAGAAAATTATCTTATTTTTCCCGTTTCAGAAATAAATATTCTCCCCTCTAACTTTCCCAGTCTTATTCTAAAATGGAGCAACCAGGAACTAAGTTGTTGCCTTATTCTTGTCCCTTGAATCCATTCCCCACTCTTTTTTCACATCATGCATATGTTTTTCTGAGAAGTTTTGCTGACATAAATAAGCCTCTTTTATATTTTAACTTGGATTTATATTGCTCTTCAGGCTTATATCCTTAACTCTCAAAAAAAATTGTAAATTTTTCTCTCTATTGTACTGCATTACAATGCCTTAGGTTGTGTGTGTATGTGTGTGTGTGTATTGGCCTTTACGAAATACACTCTTAAGTTCCCATTTCACCACTTATGTGTCACCAACCCCACTCCCTCACAGCCTGTGATAAGTTTAAATGTTTATGAAGTAGCCCAGCCCCAGAATGACCTTTCTAAAGTCCACATATGATCAATTTCTACCCCCACTTAAAACCGCCCTCCAGGTGACTCTTTGGTGACCTCAGGTTGAAATACAGTGTTTCATCACTCCAGGCTCATCGTGGTCTGCTGTCTCTCTCCCTTTCCAGCAGCATCTGTTTCATTCCCTCATCCAGGTCCCAGCCATACTGCACAACTCAGAGGATTCTGAGTACCCTGACACAGAGTTGGAACTTTCTGTATGCAGTAAGTAGCCACTGAAAGATTTTGTTCAAAGGGGTGAAATTATGTGAGCTGTGCATTAGGAAGATTTCTCTGGGGAAACTGTGTAGCAGGCCCTTTTAAAAAAAAAGTGTTGGCAACTAAGAACCACATCAGTGGGCTGTTGTGTTTGTTCAGACAAAGAGACTGAACTGGGCTCTGGGAATGGGCCAGAGGGGCCAGAGCCGAGTGATTCTGTGGATAGAGAGAAACAGGCTATCAAGGAATGCCTTTAAAGTATTGAGCCTGAGTAAATGGAAGTATTGTAATGTCATTAAGCAAGGTATGGAACACACAATAAATATGGGATTAAAATGGGGGATGTGGAAAGTAATAATGAAAGTGGTGTGTTCAGGTCATTTATAGAAGGAGATCCAGCAGTTGGTTATAGCTCAGATTTTGATGAGATTAGAAATTATAGAACTGGGTTCACTACTTAGAGGCAGGAGCTGAATCCATGTGATGTTTCACTTGAGGCCATCAAGGGAGGGGCTGTGGAACAGTATCACTGAGGAGAGAGCCTTGGGAGGGGACACATTTTTTTTGTTCTTTTTTTATTAAATTTAAGTTTAGTCAGTTTACAATGTTGTGTTAATTCCTGGTGTACAGCACAGAGAATCAGTTACACACACCCACGTGTGTGTGTGTGTGTATTCCTTTTCATAGTCTTTTTCATTATAGGCTATTACAAGGTATCAAATATGGATCCCTGTGCTCTACAGTAGGACCTTGTTGTTTATGTATTTTATACATAGTAGTTAGTATCTGCAAATCCCAAACTCCCAACTTATTCCTTCCCACTCCCTTTCCCCCCCTAGTAATCATAAGTTTGTTTTCTATGTCTGTGAGTCACCTAAAACTTAAAAAATGTGGTTACCCCTACTTAGCAGCAGAGTCTTAAAAACGGAGAGAACACATTTTTAAGTTGTAGGTGACAGAAGACAAACTAAAGTCTGAGAATGAGAAATTGTCAGGTTCATTGCACCATTACCCCCATTTTTCCCAATCTGAGAACACCCTTATCTAGAATTTATAACAGTAACCTATCCCTTCCACCAAAATAAGAGCTATGTATTTAATCTGCAGTTACACATCCTATTGTGTTAACCAAAGGTCTTGCCCATTAGAGAAGGTAAAGCAGATGCCTCCATCTCCGCCTCTTCAGAGGAGGTGCGGCTCGAGTCAAGGTGACTGGCATGGTGCTAATGCAAAACAAGCAGAAATTGGGTTTATCTTCTGAGATCTTAATAGAGCATCCTCCTCAGGAGGAAACCTTTCTGACTTATCAGGCTTAGAAGTGAAATCTATTTACTTTTCATTTGTTTTCCATCCTATCTACTTCTGTCATTTTCCTTTTTAATTACCAGAGTTATTTATATGGGAAACAAAGATCCCTCATTTTTATTTCTGTGAGATCTTGTGGTTGATGTCTTGTTTCCCCCCAGCATGGCAGTTATCTAAGGGGCAGTAGAATCTCCACTTAGCGTGTGTGATTTCCCTAAAGAAATCTCAGTGTGAAGGAGATAAGATACTAAGAGAGGGGTGGGTGAACAGAAACGGGATGTGTGCATGCGAGTGGCAGGGGGTGCGGGGGTTGAGGTTGGTGGGTGGCCAGGAGGAGCACCTTAGGAGTTGTCTCAGATCCGAGAGAAAGTTGACAGAAGGTCGGAGGGAATCTGAAAAGTAAGATAATGCAAGAATTACTCTGGAAGACATGAAGGAGACTTTCAGACCCACGACAAACATGGTAGAGCAGTAGGGCCTGGTGAAATCAGAAACCAGATCGTTCCACTGGCTCGTGGGGCTGGAACACAACTTCCTTCTGTGCTCTGGGATGATGAGCTCCCCCTTGTAACACATTTGGAGAACTTTTTAACTGTTAAGAACGTGTTCAGAATGCACTGCAAGGCCCACTCACATCCACTGATTTACATGGAACCCGTGGGGTTCAGTCACATTGATCTGTGTGAAGACCTGAAGGCCCCCAAAGAGCTCAGACGAAAAGAAGAGAAACTGGGTCCCTAAGGGAGGCTCACCATGAGTGACCCACTGGCTGGATTAAGTAGCATCACTGGGAAGTTGAGGAAAGGAAGTGGTTCCAAACGTCCTCAGATCCGCTTCCCCTGCATTGTCTGTGGGTTTGGGGAAAGAGATTGTTTGCAAAGGAAGGAACCATGTCTGTCAGGACGTTACTGTTCTTCCCTGGGACAGGCCTCTGGGAGTCCTGCATTGCAACAAGAGGAAGACGTTCTACACTGGCTGGGCCCGAGAAGGCAGTCGTCTAGATACGGTGACCAGCTCCACTGGGGACAGAATGACAGCTTTCAAGGACACCCATGTTCTCCAGACCATGGGGCTGGAAATTTGATAGATGTAAGCACCTCTCCCACCCAGAAATTTCTGCAGAAAATAATTGAAGTGGGCAGGAAATCCTAGGGTGACTCTAGATTTCTTATAACGAGGAAAGTGTGTGTTCAAGTATTGGGACAAATTGTGGTATCCCTCTGAGCAGGATGCATTGGAAATTTCATTTTAGCTCATGGCTTGCTCTTATTTGGTCAGCGTAAGATCATCTAAAAAATAAGGAAAAATTAAAATGAATGGATCCGTTCCTCATTTCTATTCATTGGCCTTAATTATTTTATTCCCGGCCTCCCCTCTTCCTATAGGCAAGAAGGGGAAAGTCTGAGAGCCATGTGTGTCTCCCAGGACACCCTGGGTACTGCTTGATGGCTCCCTGCCGAAAGTTCCCGCGTCTTCCTCAGACAAGAGGTCAGCAGAACGGCCCGTGCTGCCGTCACAGCAGCACTGTGCCCCCCAAATATGTTGTTAATTCTAGTTGATTCTGAGGACTGTGTGTCGGAAACTCACTTTCAGAAATCTGTTATCTGTTAAAGGGGGAATAAAAGAGCAATTGGTTTCAAGCAATGGAGAAAATCAGCTCATTTGCAAAGACTGCTACTTAATGAGGCTCCTTGGTGACTCTTCAGAGACGATTTTAGACATTGAGAAGGAATATTTCACCTCCTCACTCTGCTTTGCAGCCTGGAGCAGAAGAAAGGGGAGACATCAAGTGTGTTTCTCTGTTTCCTTCAGAGACCCTGTAATCATGGTGTTGAGGTGGTGCTGAGCAGGTGGTGAGCACACAGGCAGGCCAGGGAGGAAGCGGCCCAGGATCAAGGACGCCTGTCTCCCAGGCAAGGTTCATTACCATGCTGGCCTCAGACCCCTTTAGCTGCAATCTGCTGAAAGGAAAAGAAAGACATTTGAAGAAAAAAATTGCTTTGCATTGCAGGCTTCAGAGGGAAACCCCCATGGGGAAAAAATGCTGGTGTTTGGGGAGGCACTTTTCTATTTTGTTGTGTGGTAAATGACTCTTTGATTCCTCTTCATTCATTTTTTATTGAAATAGAGTTTACCATGTTGTGTCAATTTCTAGTGTACAGAATAACGTTTCAGTCATACATGTACATATATATATATATTCCTTTTCATATTCTTTTTCATTATTGGTTACTACAAGATATTGAATGTAGTTCCCTGTACTCTGCAGTAGAAACTTGTTGTGTATCTCTTTTCTATATAGTAGTTAGAATCTTCAAATCTTGAATTTATCCCTCCCCATCCCCCTTTTCCCCTAGTAACCATAAGTTTGTTTTCTATGTCTGTGAGTCTATTTCTGTTTTGTAAATAAGTTTATTTGTGTCATTTTTTTGGAGTCCACATATAAGTGATATCATATGGTATTTTTTTCTCTTTCTGACTTACTTCACTTAGTATAATGATCTCCACATCCATCTATGTTGCTGCAAATGGCATTATTTTATTCTTTTTAATGGCTGAGTAGTATTCCATTACTTATACATTCCAAACTTCTTTATCCAGTCATCTGTCAATAGACATTTAGGTTGTTTCTATGTCTTGGCTATTGTAAATTCCTCTTCATTCACCTTTTCACTTTATTCATTTTTTACACAGGGCTTTTGCTTGGCAATTTTGACTCTGCTCCCATTACTTCGCAGAAAGGTAGTGTTGATTTAAGGTCTGTCTCATTGAAAAGGAATGGCATCCTTCTTTCACTGCAGACCATTTAAAGATGCCACCCAATTATTTCTTATTTCAGGAAGCTTTCCTGGATTCCCTGACCCTGTTTTGAAATGGAATTCTTCTTCAGTCCTCCTAAAACTCATTGCATAGAGGTGATCACAAAGTCACACTATCAGAAAGTGGTCCAGACCATCTGGTTTAATTAAGGCTCCTGCCTCTGTAATGCTGGAAATAATTTTTTCTCAGCATTCAAGATGTACTCTGGACCTTCTCCACTATAAGCCAGATCATCCTGGTGCTAGGAATTACCAGCTAATGATCGCTAACACATTCAGGTTGCTTACCATGCCGGGTGTGTCACAGGAAGTGAGGAAAAGGCAGGATAGGGTACAGAGGAGGAGCATGATGTCCAGAGCCAGAGGCATTGGGTGCAGATCCTGTCACTTGATCCCTGGGTGACATTGGTCGAGTGGCTTCACCTTCTAAATTACAGCTTTCTCCTTTATAAAATAGGGATAATTGTAGCTGCTGTAAGTTGTTGTCAGGGTTAGATGAGATAATCTAAGTTAGAACAATTATCATAATATCTCATGTAGGAAAAATGTTTATTATCCTTATTATCTGTTGTTTATCTCCAAATGCTTCAGTATACTTTTCAACACCCTGTTATATGGCAAGATCTTAGATTCTGAAATCAGTGCACAGTGAACCTGCTGGCTGAAGACCAGTGGGATGGTAATTATGATAATAGCTGGGTACATTTTCTTCTCTAGACAGTGGATTTTGAATTTCTGCTCAAGAAACTGACTGGCATTGCTGTCTTAGATCACTACCCTCTATTTCGCTATTTTTAAAGCAGAGGATGATTCTATCAGATTTCCCAAATTGTGAGCTTTTGGAATCTAGGATTGAATATTTGCCATGGAGAATCTGCGGGCACATAACTAGAGGGTATATGCTAATCCCTTACTCATTCTTAGAAAAGGGAAAGACAAAAAACTATCTCAGGAGTGCTTGTGGCTGAATGCTTTGCTATGCATATATTAAATGCATTCCTTCTTCCTCTCTCTCTCTCTCTCTTTCTCTCTTTCTCTCTCTCTCTCTTACACACACACACACACACACACACTTCCCAGAAGAACGTTTCTGCTACCTGAAGGAATGTTAGGAAGAATTACAGAATTTGATCTTATAAAATACTGTCTCAAACTCTTGCAGTTGTTTTTATTAGCCCTATTCCTCATAACAATTACTGTTGTCATTAGTCAACAGTGGGTATCACCACTTTCTGTGCTAACACTTCTCAGATAGTTAGCAGCTACACAGAACTCCCCAATCCTGCAAGCTCCGGACTATTTCCTGTGGTAGAGCGCCCCCTAGCACCTCCGCACACCTCTCAGTTCAGTTTGCTCTGAGACCCCAAGAACAGCTCCTCAGTTATCTGGGGCAGCTTTCACCCTTGAGGGAGCTAGGTTCTCTGACAGCTCAAGTGCCCAGTGTTAACCTCCTGGTATTTGCTCATCTGACTTCACAGCAGCTGCAACAGGGAAGGAGAATTTTCCGAGAGCCTGATCTGCTGGAGACAGAGCAGGTGGCTTTCTCTCTGGTCACCACTGAATTTAAAAGTCCCATTAATTTTGTCAAGCCAACTTAATTCTCTTAAGCTGCTAATGATCTTCCTTTGGAAGAACTGCAATGGAGGAGTGGGCAGACTTTTATTAGAAAATATTTAAAGCTGTGTTTGCATGTGTATGTGTGTGAGAGAGAGACAGAGAGACAGAGAGAGACAGAAAGAGAAATTGAGGCTCCCTACCTGACTTTAGGTTTACGAAGTTCACATCTTAGTTTATGGCTGAAGTGAAGAGATTTTGGCTGCTGTCTTATTTGTATTTAACTTGGGTGGCCCACCTTGGCATTAGATCAAAGCTCTGGGCCCTCTTTTTAAAAGCGTTTGCATGTCTGGGAAGAAGGTGGCAGGCTCCTGCGGCAGAACACGAGAGCGTATTGCTCAAACCTCTCTCCGAAGGCAGGGAGGGCGAGGGGGAGGTGTGAGATATTTTAAAAATAAGACATGCTGCTAAATTCCCTGCCAACCTCCGTTCATGCTGAGTGGAGTGTAAGTAACAAGTATCAGATAGTCCCTCCAGGTGTCAGCTATTTAAAGAGGCACATGCCAGAAGTTCTGTGGACAGCGACTGTCTTCTTCATCCCTGGTAAAGGCAGTGGCCGTGATGGTGTGGTACTGGAGGTGGTGCCTGCCTCAGAGAAACTTTTGTCAACAACCAGCACATGTGAGAATGTGTTTGTGTCTTTAGGAAGCAAGAAAAGTTAGAGAAGGGGAGAAGAAATGACCTCATAAATAACTCAGGAAAGCCACTGTATCAATCTTAGTACAAGTAACACCTGAGTTTTAAATGTGTGCAGCAAGAGGAACATGAGGAAGCCTCTCCCTGATAGAACTGTCATATCGCCCTTGAGAAACTGACTTATAGGCCAAGAAATCATGCAATAAGAGGAAGAAGTCTTCAAGTTCAACTGGAAACTTTTTCTATTGTTTTGCCTAAAACAAACAGCTTGAAAAAATAAGTTGTGACTATTCTCTTCTGTAATACTTTGAATCCCAGTGCTTAAGGCCTTCTTTACGGGAGAAGGCAGGTTGACCTGTGTGAGATAGTAATGGTTGGGATGAAAAGATAGGGTCTGTTCCTGTTCTCGTTTTCAGAAAAGTGTAGCATCGATGTTTAATCTTTATTATAGTCAATACCCGCTCCCCCCACCTGCTCATTTGGTGTTATCTTACCACATTCATGCTCAAAACTTTCTGCAGAAGGCTATATATTTTTTAAAAAACAATCTATTCTCCTTCAGTTTCTACAAATTCAGGCTTGATTTCTTGCCTTAATTCAAGTCTCAGTGTTGTTCCTTAACAACCAGAGGCGCTCCAGAAGATGCAGTTTTTTTTTTTTTAACATTTCTCTGAGGATTAGTTCTTTAGGGTTTGTGTGGAAATGCAGTGAGCTAGCCTGCAGCTCTTAGTTTATTGTTGGTGGCAAACTCACTTAACTAGTCCTTCCTTTCTGGTTGGAGGTGACGTTGGGCTCAACTCATCTTCGTGTCTTGTGTGAATCAGACACCCAAATACACAGGTAGTCTAAGGAAAGAGGGCTGTGGGATTCAGGGAAGGTGGCATTTCTAGAAAAGAAGCATCGGTCTTTTCCTTCAACTCTTACGTCTCTCACTTTTGAGGCACAGAACAACGTGAAGGGGTCTTTTGGTCACGGCAAACACAGAGGGATCAGATGCCCTTCAAACAAATTGACTCGGGGAGACACTGTGGTCATGGATTTTGGGTTTGTTTTTTTTGTTTTTTTTTTTCCTTGCCTTTTCTTTTCTGGATTCTTCTGCAGGAATCCCAGGTTGACACATTTGCAGCAAGAGATAAGAGGCGACCAAACAGATGGTCACAACCTGTGTGGTCACTGCGTGGCTGCTTATAAAACAGTCCCAGTGTCCTATCTTTAGTTAGTCCCTTGATAGGGCAGGAGAGCTGGGCTTATGAAGTTAAATAAAAGCACCGTGTGTCAAAAGGAGGGGCCTTCCTTATCTGCTGTTTACAGTGATAGGAGAGGAGGTGTCGGCTTTCCTCCTCAGCTCCTCTTCCAGCCTTTCTTCCCACCTTCTGATTCACATTGTCTCATAAGGAAAACTTCCGTCTTTCAAATGAAGAAGGTGTTCTGTTGTCAGCAGTTACAGCTCCTCTAGTGTTTTTCTGAGACCCTTCTTTGCAGGAAACATCACTCTGGTTCTAGCATCAATAGAGTCATGTTTCACTTTTTCCTATGTATATTTAATTGTTTCTTCTTCAACTTAGAGTCATACTGTTGAATGAAAACTGAGCCCAAGGTTGATGTTCTGGGGTCTTTCAGATGGAGAGCTGAGCTATCTTCAGTATATTCCATGGAAAGGTTAGAACTTGGTCAGAAAGTCTGTTTTTCTTCTCCTAGTCCTTTTTACCCACCCTTCTCTTTACCTGTCCATGGTGTGAAGAATGGCATTCACTCATCTGTATCAGAGGGCAATTGCTGATGGCTTTGAACTATGGAATGACACTAGTTATGGTTGTAATTGCATAACATTTATAAGGCCTGAAATTTCCTCAGGCCTTGTAAATGTACTTTCTATTTCACATTTTTCTAAAATCTGTGATATGTAATATATATATATATATATATATATATATATATATATATATATATATATATAATATGCTTTATTATTACCTTAAAGAGATACCAGTCATGTTCCTCATATACAAATATATATACACACACACACACACATACATGCTGTGTATTAAAGAGGATTCATAGCTATGTATATTCTGTTTTTTTAGGGTCTGGTGAAAATGGAGAAATGTTGTAAGAATGAAAAAGGAAAGACAAATCTCAGGGTCCCAACAGGTAGGAAGGATGACATTATCTTAATACAGCAGTGAAAAGAAAGTGATTAATAAAAAAAAAAATGAAATGGGAAAGAAAAGTCTCCCCCATTTAGGGCCCACGGAACTAGGCTGAACCAGAGAACAGAGAGACACGTGTTGAAGGGTACTGTTGACAAGTCCCTCACCCCCACCCCCACAGCCACCTACCGCAAAGGTGTATATTGTCTCTGCATGATTTAGTATCGGGAGCTATTCTGCATTTCGCAGTCTGGGGGCTGGAGTCCTCAGCATCCTCGCCACGTTACAGAAATAGAAAGCCCAGTATCATAGTCATACCACCGCCCCACTTGCCGCCCACAGCGTAACAGAAGAGCAGGCAGCCCTCGGTTTTCGAAAGGGTTGTATTCCAGAAGTTACTTTATGAATTCTCGGAGCTCAGATTATGCTTTTTTATTTAACAGCTACTAACCCAGGACATTCCCAATGTCCTAGTCTAGAACTACCATCGTCAGGGACCTGGCTCCATACATAGGAAATGTTTTCTATAAGGATATGTATTTTGGAATTCTAGTTTGGGATGCTGACAACGGATTTCTTACCACTGCAGATCTGATAACCAGGTCTGGGATACCCAGCCATGCACTTTCTGCCTCCAGACACCCAGTGAGGGTATGTCTGGTGTCTGGGTCAAGGGGGAAGTGAAGAGAGGGCTCAGGGACAAGAAAGAGGCTCCAACTGGAAAAGCTGTGCTGCGATGTGGATGTTCTGGGGTGGAGTGAAGAGGAGAGTCTGCAATGTCTGGGGGCAATAATGGAAGTGGGCGGGGCTGGGGACGTGAGATAGACGGGATGGACACTGAAGGGACCGGCTCTTTGGTGGTTGATAAAGAAGAGAAGAAGTTCATAGTTCACGTAAATTCCACACTTTCTGTTGAGCACCCAATTCTATTTGTGCCAGAAAAGTGAGCAAAGTTGAGTGACGTGCAGTTTCCCCTGTCCAGACCTTCTGTGAGGGGAGGAGACAGGCACAGATGCAGATTAGCATTCGTGGGGACGATCTGTTCGGTCCCAGGCTGAAAATTCAGTGAGAGCTCATGGAGGAGAGCTCTGTTGTGATGTAAGGGTTAGGAACACTTGGTGGAAGAGGAGGCATTTGGGGTGGGCCTGAGGATTTGACTTGCCCGAGGGAGGGAGGGAAGAGAAGGAAGAGGGAGGGTGCAGTCAAGGTCCAGAGGTGGGAAGGTGGAGAGGGCATGTGGTGAGAAGGAGAGTGTGCCCTGGGGTGTGTAGAGGAGCAGAAGGGCTGGGAAGTCATGGCTTCACCTTCCAGAATTGGTTTTGTTCTTCAGCACCATGTATCCTCCTTGGCCTCCAAAGATGCTCCAGCCCCACAGACAAGTAATAGCTGTGGTCGGCTAGAAGGAGTGAAGCTAGAAAAGCATCCTGAGGAGAGGGCCTGAGGCTTTAAGAAGCTGGCCACTGGGAGCTAGAGGTCAAGGAATTTTCCCCTACTTCTTGCCTCTCCTCTCACCCCAATGCCACCCAGCCCATTGTGTGACCCTCAGATCCCGATCAGGTGGGAGTAGGGAGAGAAGCATGGTTTTGGAGCTCAGATTACGTCTTGGGGTATCCTGGATGTCAGCAACAGGGGAACACAGGGGAAGGAGGTTTTTGAGAAAATGGGGAGGACCTGGGATGCTGATTCACATGCTGTATGAAATGCGTTGTGAGAAAGACTGGGTTAGTCTGCATTTCACGAAATAATCATGAGCCCCTGTTCTCTTGGGCCCTTTTGCCCGCCACTTTCTCTAAAAGGACAGGTGAAGTGTCCAATGCTCTAGTTTCTCCCCAGGCACATAAACCCCTGTTATGGAGGCCAGGGTTGGGGGTGCTCTCTGGACGTGGGAAAAAAGAAGAAGGAGTAAGAGAAGAAGGAGAATCTTTGTAAATCATTTTTTTTCAAATGCACAAGGCTTCTTCTAAAAAGTTGAAATAGTTATTTCTGTGTCAGGAATTAGGTGAGAGAACAGATGTGCACAGAGAGGCAGCCAGGCAGACTGTAAGCCCTGTGCATAGAAGAGGCCCTTCAAAGCAGAGAGAGCCCGTGTTTCAGAGAAGGCAAATGGCTACTGACGTTCGCAGAGGCCTGGGGTGAGCAGGTGCTTCCTGGTCGATACCAGCACCATGTGAAGGAGGAGTGGGCTGGCTCTCAGCCTCCACTTCCTCTGTCAACCATCAGGGCCTCTGTGTCTGCTGCTGAAATTCAGTCTGCCAGATCAGATCGCTGCAGCTGGAGGTTAGAGCTTTACACACATTGAATGTGTGTGTGTGTGTGTGTGTGTGTGTGTGTGTGAGTGTGTGCACACACACCCTCTCTGGCCTGTATGCTTGACTCCAGTCTTAATAATGAACTATTAGGAAAATGGAATTCTAATCACTAACTGTCTTGTGACCATTCCCAAGTGGAAGGACACAAAGGCTTTACATTAAGATTCAGAGCAACTTGGAAACTGCAATTTTAAGCCTTGAACAACATTCTTTGATGGAATCCTCTTATTAACCACATGTATAGAGACTTCCATGTTGTCGGCCAAAGAATATCACATTCATCTAACATGCTAGGTGAGTATGGGCATAAATTTACAAAAATGACCAAGCCTACCATCTAAATGAACATGCTGACATTTGAGTATCATGTACACAACAATACACTTTGGAAGGTCTCTCTCTTCCCTATGTGAGTTCAGGTGGAATGCTCAACTCCTATAAAAGCGTACTTTGATGTCTTTGTAAGATTTGTGTGCATATGTGCCTTATTCACTAGTAACCAGAGGTAAGCCGGAATGGATTAACAATCAAATTAGGAGGTAGTGATATGGTTCTTATTTTTATTAGTGTTTTTATGAATCTTTGAACGCTTTCTCTTTCTAAAATTCAGTTTACTCATCTGTAAAATAAGACTTTTAGAGTAATCAGTGGTTCTTAAATATTTGGGGGGCATGAACTTCTTTAAAAATCTGAAAAAAAACCCCAAAAAACCTTTGCATCTTCTTTCCAGGGGGAAACACACACACACACACACACACACACACACACACGAAGACTAAATTGAATATGGTTTCGGTAAGGAGTTTTACAGATCATTTTCAGGGCTGTCATATGCAGCTGTAGAAGTTATGCACTGCATAAATATGCAGTTTAGAATTATAGACCTACAAGCGGCACAGTTCATACAGACTGATGATAGCACCTGGAGGTGCGCAAAGAGGTGGCCCTCTTTATAGCAGTTCCTCAAACTCCAGGCCAAGAACTCTTGGGCCAAGTGAGCTCTAAGATTCTTTATGGATCGGAATGTCTCTGCTTCCACAAATATCATTATTATTACCAAGAACCTTGTATCATTCGGCCACTTCCTCTCTCGTCCTCACATGGCCTTTTCTCCACGCCTGCACACTCCTGGTGTTGCTGCTTCTTCCTATAAGGACACCAGTTCTATTGGATTAGGGCCCCACCCTTATGACATCATTTAATTTTAAGTATCTCTTTAAGGGTCCTTGTTCCAAAACCAGTCTCATTTAGGGGTTAGGGATTCAACATATGAATTTTAGGGAAACACAGTTGGGTCTACAACCACAAACTGATCAGTGCATTACAGAGAGTAACGGTTAACTAGGTGAATCAAAACATCTTTCAAATCTCCTCCACATCAAAAACAAACAAACAAAAAAAGACACAAAAATTAGAATAAACTATGCTGATTTCTGAAATGGGGATTTATAATTGATAACCAAAATCTATCTGCGACTATTCTTATCACAGAGGTGTTTTTTGTATGTTTGTTTGTTTGCTTTTTGGGTTTTTTGTTTGTTTAAGTAGTAAAACCAAACAAAAACAAAAAAACTTTTTAAAAACTTGGTAGTGTAGAAGTAGGTTAACTTTGTTTGGAATTGCTCATGAAGAGCCCTGGTCAAGTGTTACATGTCCTGGTGGAGAGTGTAAGTTGGGGGAGAAGGAATTATCATAACCTATAAGCATCTTTAGTTTTTGTTTTTCTTTGGGCCATGCATGTAATCATCTTCCTATGACGTAAATCAAGCAACCAGAAAACCCTTCCACATCTGGTAAATGGGGGCCGGGGGAGTTGGGGCCTTGCTATTTCTGAGTTCCGAGTTTTCCTTTAACTGCAGTGGGAGAGCAGGGGCGGAGGAGAAAAGGCCAAGAGTTTCTTATAGTTTTTTAAAAATTTATTATTGCTCCCCCAGTGTCACATTTAGTAACCACCATCCGCTGAGTAACTCCCCAAGCAACCCCCATTGTACACCCACCTCTAACTCCCCGAGTCCCAGCAGGAGCTAAATAAGAGACGCCAAGGAGAAGAGGGTTAGAAAATACGCTGCCTGCTCTTATCCCCAAAGCTTCACCGTGACTCTCTGACTGTTTATTTAGCAGTGAGTCAGACCTGTTCCTTAGTGGTATTCAGACCCTCCAAGAATGTTCAGCATCTGTCCAATAGCACACTCTCCTTTTGTCCTTCTCTTTTTGGATGCACTCACCTTTCTGTGTTATCTTCTGGACGCCAGCGAGGTATACATTTTAGGGAATTGCATCTATCAAGCACCGCGACTCCCTCTGTGATCCTTTACTCCCACACAGACACACTCCCTGGATGAGACGGCTCGCTCTCTGCCTGAATTGAGCTAAGATAGATGCTGTGGAAGACTTCTGCCTCTTGTACCACCCCTTCCCTGTGAATTTTCTTCTTGATTTTCTAGAGGATTCACAGCAAATGCTTGGTCTTCTGCATTCATTTGCTTGAAATTAACTAGTAGGTTGTTGGCCGAGCAAGGGAGGAGAGAGCTACAGCAGGGGAAGTAAATAGCAGGAGCACGCACGCCAGCAGGAATTATTATCCCAAAGTTGTGCTCTTGTTAGCCTCAGTTTCTAGTATACAAATTTAAATTTTAGAAAACTGGGAATCTACAGGAGATAGCCTACAGTTAAGTGAGTTGCCTGATGTCTGGCAATTAATGTTAGAGCCAAGAATTAAAACCCAGTTACTTCCCCTTCTAAAGCAGCATCACAATATATCTCTTAACCACATCATATTACACCATGAGAAATCATGTATAACAGAATCCCTTCTTCATTACAACTTGGTTTAAGGGGACAAAAATGTGGTCTTTCTCCTGGTATAACTTTCAAAAGCCTTCTGATTTTCTCTAGCTCTGACTTATATATACATGCTTTTTGTCTATTCCTTTATGTTCTAAAATTAAGCTCTGTGTACCTCACTGTTAATGATGATGTTGCTCGGGTCAAAGTTCTCTTTTGGAATATCATTTCCAGGATTTTCACTTAGAGGGGATCAAAAGTTAGAAAGCGTCAGATGCATTTTCTTGGCATTTAGTTTCCAGGTTGAGCAGTACTTTTTAAAATTATAATTGATTTTGTCAGGATCTTGGGTTTTGGAGTAAAGACTGGCAGTCTCAGAAAATGAATGTCTTCTCGGTTCATAAAATAGTAATAAGATAGGTATAAATGTTCTGGGGACTCCTTTGGACCTACAGTGGTAAGGGAGCAACTTCTGAGATAAAGGGCTTGGCTGTCATTTGTGACAGGAATACAGGCAGAAAACCTATTTATTCATATTTTCTAAGACTCCAATAATTTTGTGAACAACTACAAGTTATCTGAATACAAAATATATTATGGATTAGCAGCTGATTTAATGCAACCCTCGATGGCCTTTCCCATATTCAGATAGTGAACATAAACTCTTTTTAGTCTGTAAAGTGCAAATTGCCCAGGCACTATGTTGTAAGAATTAATATCTAGTGAAAATATTTGGTCATCATTTAATTCTAATATATATAATTGAAAGTTGTTTATGTGAAACCTATATATACATACACACACACATATATATTTGCTTTGTGTTACACACGAGAGCACAAATGAAGTATAAACCATCTAATAGCTAATGCTCTGAGACAAACATTTGTTTGTCATTTGCTTTATTTCATTTTTGACATGTATATTGGATAACTTGTGCTGAACATTGTTATTTTAAAAAAAGAAGAGAATTAGAAAAATTTGATCTCAGGTCCCTTTCTGAAAGCATCCCTCTAATATTCCATTACATACAGAAAGTGATAATTAAGAACATAGAAATGGTACACATAGGAATTTATCTCCTTTCATTCATCATTTTACTTATCTAATTTATCTCATTTCAATGATAAAATGAGAGCTCATTTAATTTGTTCAGTCACAGATACTGCAGATTTTCTTGTAATTGATTCAGACTGTTACTGCACTGTGGACAGAAGATACGGAGTGCAATGATTGATTCTTCATTCTCTATGATCCTAATACATGACTCCTTTTTGCACTATGTCTCATATGTTTTCGAAAGTATGGAACTCTCTAATTATTCTGTCTAGGATTGCAGGTATGTCCATTATTTCTGGTCTGTTAATTATGCTTTTTAAACTAGTTATAGCCTTTTCTCCCCAGCTTATTCTAAGGTTTAAAAAGAAGGATATTTTTTCAATAAATAGTTACTATTAAGTTCTTGACGTGAGTTGTAAATTCTGGAGAATCAGCAGTAATCAAACAAAAACACCTACACCAATTGAACATATATTTTAGTGGGAAGGGGTTGATCATGGATTTGTCATTTTATTATGACTATCATTATGTGCTTTATATATTTTGAGGCTCTGTTATTAGGCATATACAGATTTAGGACTGTTGCATCCCCTGGGTTAATGATTTTTCTCAGGACACAGTGGTAATGTTTTTGGCAATAATGTCTGTTTTGTCTCAATAATATTTCTAAACCTCTTTTCCTTTGGTTAACATTTGCCAAGTGTATTAGTTAGAATATTGATTTGAGGGTATGGTAGTTATACTTCTCTAGGTCATGGGTTACTTTTCTCTTGTTTCTCAGCCATACTTCCTTGGGCCATTGACTGGTTCAGGCTTTTCCATGTCTTGTTTAAGCATTGTTATATGGTCTCAGTTAAAAACAGCCAAATCAATTATCCTAATTAATATACCTAGCAAACGTCTACCAAAAGAAAACTGACACGATGCCCTCATTCACATGGTTGAGGTTGACTCATCTCCAGATCCACATTCCAGAAAAGGGACAAAAAGGAAGTAGAAAGCAAATAGAAAGCAAGTTATCATTCTCTTAAGATATTACTTGAAATTTGCATAAATTACTTGTGTAGCATTTCTTGTGTAGTAGTAAGTTGATTTAAATCATAGATTCAGTAGATAAGTGACTTGGATTCAAATCCTGGCTCTCCCTTGTACTAGCTATGGTAAGTTACAATTTGTACCTTCTTTCCCCAGTTGTAAAATTGGGATGATAATAATACGTAGTTTATAAGCATTAAGAAAAGTTGGTTATTATTCTTGTTTTGAAGCCACCACAAACAAGTTGATGATGGTGGTAGTGGTAGTGACACAGTGCTTACTTAGATTTAGCCCCATCATACCAGTTCCTTTTACGCATCACTTCCTTTTGAATGTCACTCTTTTTCTCTGGGATTATTTTCTTCATACTGAAGCACGTTCTTCAGTGGTTATGCCAGTGACCGTCTCTGAGTGGTGAGCTTTCTCAAACTTCCTTCGTCTGAAAATGTCTTAGGTTTGCCTCCACTCTTAAATGACTTGACTAGTTAAACAAATCTGGATTGAAAGTCGTTTTCTTTCAACACAGAGCTATTATTTTCATTGTCTTATAGGCTTTACTTAAAAATAATCTGTTGCTGTTAAGATTTTTATTTTAGTTTTGATGTTTTTGGTTTCATTGTGATGAACCAAAGTGTGGCTATTTCTCTTTTTTCTTTCCTACTTAGGATCTTGTAGTATAAGATTTTGCATTACTTAAATATAAAAAATTCCCAACCATTATCTTTTTGAATATTACCCTCTCTCCAATGTTCTCTACTCTCTTCTTCTAGAAATCCTGACAGACATATGTTGGTCTTTTCATTTGCTCTTTCATGATTCTTAATCTCTTTTGTATTATCCAAATCTTTTTCTGTCTGTGCTACATTGTAGGAAGTTTCCTTGGGTCTTTATTTCAGTTCATTAATTCCCCCTTCAGTGATAGTTACATAATCCATCCATTGACTTAAAAAAAATTCATTGACTGTGTTGCATTTTCAAATGATTTTAGTTCTTTCTTAAGTATGCCCATTATCACATTAGTTTTTTTTTTTTTCCTCTGAGGTTTCTATAATTTCTTTAATTGTTTCAACCATACTTTTTGGCAGTTTCTTTCAGATTGTTTTCTTGTCTCATATGTCTTATTCTTCCACTGTTGTGTCAGTTACTTCTCTCTCATGGTAGATTATCTTCTTACTGGATTATTACCGTTCTTATAATCTTATTTTGTGTTGATGTTGTTGTAGGAGCCACTCATACCTCTAGAGTAATATTCCTGAGGAGTGTTTCAACTTATTCTGACACTGAAATGGTGTGTGATATTAAACAAGTCATTCTCTGTCTCAGTATCTCAGTTTCTCTGACTTTCTTAGGTGTCTTCTAAGTACCTAACTCTCTTTTTTCTTCTCTAAACCAGCTGCTGAGGAGGAATGGCCTTGTCTTGGCTAAAAAGAGAAGAGTAGTTTTGCTTTTAGCCCAGGATTTTCAAGACACATGTCTTTATTTAAGGGGATTCCGTTTTATTTGTGTTCAGTCCACATGATTCCCTCCTGGGAGGTACAGGACAATAGGGCAAGCAAGTCAGCATCCTCTAACCAGAGCAATGAGCTCTTCACCAATGAAAAGTGCCCTCTGAGATCACAGGGACAGCAGCTGTGTAGGTGTTGCTAGTAGCCAGGGGGAAAAACAATCTTTGGTATTTAATAAAATTGTTAACGTGGCTAGAGACAACCTTTACTGCGTGCAACGATGCAAAATGAAGTTTTAGTGCAACGACACTAGATTCATTTTACAGAAGTCTAAGATGTCTCACCTCAGTGCATGAGGTTTTAATGAACAAGGAAACAAGGATGTGCTATGATTTTTGTAGCATGAAGGAATTGGGTTTGAGCCTCAAAATAAGGCTAAGAGATTACATTTAAGTAAACGCAGAAGTGAAGGGCAAATAGAAAATTTAAAAGAAATTTTAGATATAAGTTTGAAAAGAAACTTAGAGGTTATATACTCCATCTTCTCATTTACTGCAAGACAGCGACTTCGGTGTCCTCAAAAGGCTTCTGCTGCTTGAACACTTCCTGTGATGGAGAGCCCACTGCCTTGCAAGGCATCCCTTCCAATTTTGTAATGGCCCCAAATATTGAAAAGTTCTTCCTTATAATGAGATGCTTGCATATTTTGGAGATATATTATGTGTGTGTGTGTGTGTGTGTGTGTGTGTGTGTGTATACACACACACATATATATATATATATATATATGTACATATCTGCGAAATGTTCTGTCCTAGAGTAATTAATTATATGTCAATACTATTTCATAAGCATCCATTGGATGTCTTATATTGTCCTGGTATTGTGTTAAGTTTCAGATAGGGAATATTGCAATCTCCATTTTACTGATGAGAAAACAGGTTTTCAAAGGCTAGGCAACTTTCCCAAGGTCACATCGTTACTAAATAGTGGAGCAGGGATTTGAACGTACGCTATCTGGCCCTCGAATTTAAGCTGTTTGACCCTAAGCCCAGATCCCAGTTCTCTACATGATTCCTCTCTAAATCATGTAGGGGGCACAGATATAAACCCAACTGATAATAATGGAATATGACAAATGTTAAGAGAAGATAGGAAAGAGCAACTACTTCTGCTTGTTCAGATTGGAAATGGCAGATTTTGAAGACGTAGATACCATCAGTGCCAAAATATTGTTATCTTAAATGTTGTTTCATCTATTATAAGAACAGCCTATTTCTCCTACGATGACATAAACTTACATCTCAGTATTCCCTTGTCCTCACCATCAGTTTTGGAAAGTGTGAAATCCTCAGTATCACTGAGAAATGCCCTTATTACTCATCTTGCAAACATTTTTGGAGCTGCTTAGATAACACTTTGTACCTTCTGTTCCGGGAACATTCATCTCATTCCCCCCACCCCCCGCCCAAAATTTATCTAAGTGGCTTTAAGACTGCATCAAATCAAGGATAAAGTGGTCAGTAATTTTAGATCTCTGTCCCTCTGTCTTAGAAGATACACTCTTCATGGAATGGTGATGAGGTGGACACGTGAATGAGACGGATGCTTCAACTACGATGTTCCTAGAATTAAATGGTAGTCTGATGAATTGAATCCAATGGATATTTTAGTATCTGAAAAGTGATTGCGTGGAAGAAATTAGACACAGGAAAACTCCTGGCTATGCTACAATTTAACTTTTTATTTATATGGTTTTTATTTGACATCTTTGAATATGGCAGCCCTGTCACTTGAGATAAAAACAGTTTCCGAGCTATGAGTTTCCTGGCCTCTCCTCCTCTTCTCCCCACCGTGCCCCTCTCTTTCCTTCCCTTTTCTTCTCTTGCTTCCTTTCTCTTCCTTTCCTTCCCTTCTCTTTACTTTTGTTGCCTTTCCTTATCCCATGAAACACCTGATTTTGTTTTTATTTAAAAGGAAAAGTTGACCCCATTCTGAGATTCTCAGGGCTTAACCATCTAAATGACTGGTGAACGCCAAGCTTAAAGCTTGCCTCCGTTCGGAGGCCCTTGGTGGATGATTCCACCCCACACTGATCATCTCCTTACTTTATGTGTCTGCCTCTCTGCCTGTTTGAAGTCGTTCAAGGCCAGCTTCGTAATAATAATGAACCTGAACATTGTTCTTTTCAAATGTATCTTCTCGCTTAACCCTGAAAACAATCCTAGGAGCTTTGAATTATTCATACTTATACTATTGAGGAAACAGGCTTACCAAGTTTAAAGTAACTTGCTCGAGGTCACAGGACCAATAAGCAGTGATTCAGGATTTGCACTCTAGTACTTTGACATGAGGTTCACATGTCACCTTGTGTGTGAATCGCTCCTAATGGCCCCTTCTCTCCCCCCAGTGGAGTAATTTCACTCTCTATTCTTTTGTATACTTTGTTTATACCTTTATTCTAGCCTTACCACATTGTATTTGGGAAGATGTATATATGGATGGAATTTATGGTTTGTTTTTTATTTTTTTTTTTTTCCTGCTAGATTATGAACTTCTTAAGGCCTTAAATGCTCTCTTGTTCATCCTGAAGTCCCCTGGACTCCAGCTGGTGGCTTGCCGGTAGTTAGAATAAATGTGCTGTTCACGAAATAGATGAACTGATGCACCCACTTAATTATTTCTTTCTATGCTGAGTAGAATCTAGTCCAGAGGTACATTATCAGTAACTTCAAAAAAACTTCATTGAATTATAATGAAATACCAAATCAGTGGAAATTATTAAAAAGATTTAAAGCTGTGCCTTTTGGGGGAAAGCCAAATAATTGGAATTTATTATTTATTTAAAAGAAGAAGCTGAGAAAATAAAACAATGGGGAAAAGAAGTAACCAGAGAGCCCTTCCAAATCCCAAAGCAGACTGAGGCTGTGTGAGTTCCTGTGCTGGAAAATGGTTACTTGTGAAACAGGGCTGGGCTTCCATAGGCAGTATTATCTGGTTCTGGTTCCACAGTGAGCTGTATTATTTTGGAGTTGGCTTAAAGGATATTTGTGAGAAGGATGTGATTAAGCTGCTCCCCATTCTGCAAGATAAGGGCAAAGAGAATCCACTGAGTCAGGTAACCCGTGGGAGTGACTTTCAATTCTATGTTTTTAAAATTGCCGGGGGAGCTTTTTGTTTATTCAGTCCTCTTGAGATTTGTCACCAAGAAGAGAAAACCATTAGCAGAGAGAAATTTCCCGGAGTCATCTGGAGAATTATTTTTATTACTCATATTTACTGACCATTTACTGTGTGCCAGGAACTGTTTATATACACTGGACATAGAATAACTTTCTAAATCCTCACAACAGACCATTTGGATAGATAGTATGATTATCCCGATTTTATAGATGGAGAAGCTGTGACAGAAAGGGGCTAATGAGGACCTTGCCAACATTTTTCACAGCAGCTAAAAAGCAAAATCAGGATTGAGCCTAGCCAGCCAAGCACCAGAGCCCAAATCTAAATCTGCAGGCACTCTAACATGTCTTCTAAATCTTTGGTTTGATAATTTTCCCATAAACATGCAATTGATATGATTACTTGTTATAGAAGAATCATTCACTCTGTTTGAGTCGCTAAAACTGGATAAAGATTTGCATGATTTCCGATAACCAGTGCAAGCTTGGTGAACACTCACAGGGGCTTCAATGCCCAAATCTCTCTATGAGGAAACCACTGATTCCTGTCCTTGATTAAAAGCAAAATTTGTTTCCATGATAAAATAATTTCACTTGGATTTTGAAGGAAGCTGACTAAGGTTTACACAGGAAAATGTCATCTTTTTATTTTCCTTGGAGGAATGTGTGAAATTCTAACGAAGTAGCTATCCCGGAGCCATTGATCAAATGCAAGAGGTTTGGAGAATTTCCTAGAGAGATTTTTCTCAACATCCAGACTCCTGATATCCCCACTTCAGCCACAAGGAGGACACAAGAACAACTATAGATGTTTATATGAAGAATAAGTTAAAGGAACCAAAGCCACAAATATATTCTCTCAAGTATAAAATTATACAAGGATGCCATCGTCTTTTTTTTTTTAAATAAAATACATGTAGGAGTGATACTTAAGAGAATAAAGCTTCTCTTTTATACTCCCAAATGTAAAATATAATCAAAATCTGCTTTTTTGCAGGATGGCTTTCTTAAATAAATAAGAAGAAGGATGAATTATGTGGCTATAAATAAACCTACCGACATATAATAAAGCAAAGTTCGACTGTTTTATGGAACACTTGGATATATTTATAGCTATGTTAACAGTCACCTGTATTTTTTCGGGACTTTTACTTCATTTCACATTATGAGAGTTTAGTTATTTTTGGTTTTTTCCCCTTCCCCTAAACTTACTTTCTGAACTCTTATGTTGAGAGACAAAGTAAGGATTTCTATTCTTTATATTTGGAAAAAGAGGGCCCTCACCTAAGCACAGAAGCAGACTGCTCCAGTGTTTTCTGTGTCTGTGCAGTCATATCAGATTTACCTGCAGCAAACAACTGGACAGGTGTCTCCTGCCAGCAGCGCAGTGGATCGTACGGGTTTTTCCAAGTGGAGCTAAGCGTGGTTCTTCCTGTGAAATTATTTACACTTTTCAACTTTAAATCTGTAGTGAGCATAACATTTCTACATCTATTCCTCTTCCTTTCTATCCTAAAAGTGGACTCTCATCTTCATCTTATAGCTCCCTGCTTCTTTCTCAAGTGTTCTCGCTCAAAGGACCCACTAGAAAAGATATCTCAGGAGGAAAGAGGGAGATTTTGGTGGTGGTCCAGGTGGCGGCAAATCCTTCAGCCGGAGCTCTAGCCGCAGGTGGTGTTTAGGAGTTATCACTGGAGTGAAAAATCTAGAAAAAAAATTTCATATATCAGCCTAATACAAACTCTAGTAGAGCTGAAAATAATGGGAATTAGAAAAGAAGTCTAAGTAGGAATGTGTTGACTAGAGGAAGAGAGAGGAGGGAAAGAACGCAAATGAAAAAAAATGAAGTGTGTTTATTGGAGGACATTCATTTTATCAGGATAATTGTTGGTTATCTCTTTAAAATAGAAGAAGAAAAATAAACCAGCCTTGTGTTTGTCCTTTGATAAGTCTCCTTAGTACTCAACTCGGTCCCCGAACGGAATCAGCCTTACTGGAATTCACGGATACTTCTTTTGGCATTTTGCAAAAAAGTAAATAAATAAATTATAAGTATGACAAGTAAAATGAATAGTTCCAGCTGTGACGCACCAGCAGCATTTCCAGATTTTGTACTGCATTAAGGATTTATTTTCACTTTGTTGCCTAGCAGAGAATTAATTGCAAGGTCCATCTAAGCTTCCCATCCTTCCTTGGGTTGAAGGAGAAAAAAAAAAAAAAAAAACAGTTTCCAACACTCAATGCCAATTTAGAAAAGAAGAAAAATGTTAAGTGGCTAGGCGTTCAACTCATCAGTTCTGGAAATAGGTGTCTCTGGGGATCAGTGTCACTAAAGCCAGATAAATGGTTCTGTGAAACGAATCGTGTATGAAGATGGGAGTCTGCGGTTGGCAACTGATGCACTGGATTCATTAATGCAGCAAACATTTAACTGAGCTTCTACTATGCACCACCCACTCTTCTCCATACAGAAGATATCAGGAAGACCAAGACAAAGGACCAGCTTGCAGGGAGCTTACAGTCTTTTTAAGGAGATAGACTATGAACAAATACAGATAAGATAATTTCAGAAAGTGGAGAGTGCTGTGAAGGAAAAAGAACAAGGTAATGGGATAAAGTGCCTTTCGGAGGTGGTGGCGGCTAACTTTAGATGCGGGCCAGAGAGGGCCTCTGAGGAGGTGACATCGGAAATGAACCAATCACATGAAAATCTTAGGGAAAAGTGTTCCTGAGAAGAGGGGCCCGCAAGTATCAAGGCCTTGGGTTGGGAAAGAACTTGGCACATTCAGAGAGCAAAAAGAGGGTCTGGGAGCCTGGAGGGTAGTGAGTAAGGGGTCATCTGACAGAAGATGGAGTTGGAGAATTGGGTATAAGCCAGGTCACCTCAGTCTCTCTAAGGCCACGATGCAGGGTCACTAAATCCAAAATGCAGTGGGAATCCATCTGGAGGACTAAATCAAGGAGTGGTTGGATTGCATGGCAATTACCTCCCTTAAGGGGGGATGCTTAAGATACTAATTTTTTTTTTCTCATTTTTGTACTTAATAGAAGCCTGAGACCCTAAACATGTACTTAACCTCCTTGGAGCTTTGGCTTATTTTTTATTAAACAAAAAGTGTTGTCACCCTATGTCAGATGCTATGCCAGATGCTGTGTATACATTATCTCATTTAATACTCCATTAATACATGAGGAGAGGCATTATTCACATTTTACAGAGGAGGAAATGGGTTTAAATTGAGTCTCCATAAACCGCCCCTCTCTCTTGTTGTGGTGTTCCTGGGTACACGTTGCCAGTTTAAAACACTGTGTCTGTGGGCTGCCACTCAAAGGCAGGAAGGACCTTGAACGAGGGCCATCCTGGGAGGCTGTGGATCTTGGAGCACCCTCACAGCTGAGCGCCAGCGCAGTTGGGATGACTGTGCACTATTTACCGCGGGCGCGTGGATCTTTGGGAGGACACCAGTTTCATAACCAAAGTACTAAGTCACCATCATAGATTCTGAAATGGACTTGATATTTGACCTTGAAGGCAAATCGTTCATAGGTTTGATATCTTTATCTATTAGAGAGACGTGTAATACTAACTTCTTCCACATCTCCGTAAGGAGCCCCAAGAATGAACAGGACTGTTTTAATCCCTGTTCTTTATTCTCAGTCAGGGGTTTGAAATGTTTATGGAGAGCAGGAGGATAATAGGTGCTATAGGCTTGTTTTTAAAAAAGAAATGCCATATACATATGATTTAACCAGCGAGTATTATTGCCTCACCTCTCCCCCTCCAACCCCCCAAAAATACAGTGTGCTTTTTTTAACCAAGGTGATTGGGAAAGAGTGAGTCAGAGCCCAGAAGACACGGAGGTTTAGGAGGGGTACCTGTTGGGTTTCTGAATCCTGCTCAGCAAAGTAGTGAGGAGAAGTTGGGGGTGGAGGGAGGCTGGAATGCAGGCTGCCTCATCCGGAATGTCAGCGTTCCCTGGCAAAGCCCGGGGTCAGCTTCCTCCTGGAGTAACAGATGGCCACAACAGGCGCACCAAGCTTCTTCCTGCCACTCCTGCTCTCCCCTGCAGGTTCAGCCTGGATGTAAAAGCTGCTCTCTCTTTAGTGCCCAGCGTCCTGGAAGCCCGGAAGCTTCACCCACCTGGGGCAGTGCCTCTAAAGCCAACCCAGGACAGGCCAGCCACCCTCTTTTCTCCAGCAGACGCAGTCCTCACTCCTTCTGAAGTTCTTTGACCAGGTCGACCAGCAAGGGCGCTAACCTGAGTCCTGAATTCCAAGAGCATCCAGTCCACCTTCTCGAAGGGCCTCCAGCCATCAAACCTTTCACCCTCCGGAATGTCCAGGCCACCTCTCCGCCTTCAGGAGAGCCGGGACGCGGGTTCCCGCCACTCGTCCCACGGGTGGGCCCTGGGCATCTTTACCCCCAGAGAGGCACACGCCCCGGAGAGTGGCTGCGCAGTGCTGACCACCAAGGCGGGGGAGCTTACGTGCGGCACCACCGCTTGCAGCGGCCCCAGCGCACCTGCTGACTCAAGCGGTTTATTTTTATTTCTATTGGGGGCTACTTCAGCCCTTGCCGCCGCCTGCATTTTTTCTTCCCCAATTGCCCGAGAATGGCTTAAAGCGCCTGGGAGAGGAGAAGGGGCAGGGTGATCAAAAGGCTCAGTGTCCGTCTGTCCGTCTGACACAGACACGCGAGCGTGCCCACTCGCGCTGGAACGGAACGGAGCGTGAGGAGGGTGAGGGGTGTGCGCGGGAGGCTCGCGCGGGTGTAGACGAGGGAGCGTGCACTTGAATGGGGAGGGCCGGGATTCCGGGCCGCTCGGGCCCCTCCTTCCTCCGGAGCCAGCCAGTCCCTCGGCAGAGCGCTCGGGCTGCACTGATTTGCTCTCGGGAGTGCGCTATTTGCATATGACTTGCCCATTTGTGAATCTGGCTCCCCAACTCCTCGCTTCACTTCACCTGTGCCTCCCAGTTCCGCGCACTTTGCAGGCGCTCGCCCGCCTCGTGGCCGCCGCTGCCGCCTGCCGGGCACCTCCTCTCGCGCTCTCCCTGCTCGCCCACCCACCTCCCTCCGCCCCGTGCCACGTTGGTTTGGGTGGCTGCTCCGCGCCGGCTTCCTCCTCCTCTTCTCTTTGGTCCTTCTTGTTCCCTTCCTTCGGCTGCTGCTGCTGCTGCTGCTGCTGCTGCTGCTGCTGCTTTTCATCCAGTTGGGAAACCCAGGACGCACGGCAGCTACTCCGTGGCGCTGGTCCAGAACGCGCAGGGTTAACAGCCTCGGCGCCCTTCCACAGCGACTCCGAGGAACACGCGAAGAAGTCTCCCACCTGCGGCCCCCTGTTGCCTGACAGTTCTGCATTGCATCACATGGAAGTGGAAAAAGAAAAAAAAAATGTTCAAACTGCTTGGATGTTGGGATAAACTAACCTGAACCTACTTGGGTCTCCTGCTGCCTCCTCCTCTTTCTTCATTTCCACCTTTTCTCTGTGTGGCTTCCTGGAGTGTGCAGTTAAGTCATCAGACCTGAGGTGCCCAGAGACCAGGAGGAGCTGCGCCAGGCCTCCCCTGACATGCGTGGCTTTCCGGGGCTCCCGAGGAGGGTTGCAATACCTGGGTGGACTTTGGCATCTTAAATTTCAGCCCCAGGAAAGGAGAGCTTTTCTCTTATTTTTTTTTTTTAAGTAGTATCTCTTTTTTAACCCCATCATCTTTCTTGAAAGCGCTTATTCCTTCCCTCTTTCCAAAATTTGGGCAAGTCTTCCTACTGCTATGATGGGCCCCTGGGCATCATGAACTTAATTATCCTCCACTGGCTGGAATTCAAACTGCCCATCTGTGGTGGTCCAGTGCGTTGACCATGCACCTGAGAATCCACGCGAGACGGAACCCTCCTCGCCGGCCAGCCTGGACGCTTGGAATCTGGTCCCTCTTCTGGGGATGTATCGTCAGCTCTGTGTGGAGTTCCTCTAATGTAGCTTCCTCTTCCTCCTCCTCTTCTTCGCCGGGGTCTCACTCTCAGCACGAGCACCATTTCCATGGCAGCAAGCATCACTCAGTGCCTATTTCTATCTATCGCTCCCCTGTTTCCCTTCGAGGAGGGCACGGTGGGTCTCTCTGCTCTTTATCCTTTTAATGGGGCATAGCGATTCCTTAACCCACTCGCCTTTCAGGTAATGTTAAGATTGGGAAGAGAATTTAAAGAAAAATTGAATTTAAAATAATGAAAAGCATTGCATGTGCAGGAGGGAAGAAAATGTCCAATTTCTCTTAAAAGGCTAGTGTTTCTGCCCCAGTCCCCCCACTTCCTCTAATGGGTTCTCCTCTCCTCAGCTCCCTTATTCATAGCTGCACAAGCACCACATTCTCCCCTTTGCAACCTTCTGCCTCCTTCACTCCCTGTAATGGCAGACAACTCATCAGATAAGTCTCCCCATGCTGCATTTTTGAGAATTCATTCATTCACCTTGCTGTCACCCTTCTCTCTGATCTTGTTTGGGAGCTAGTCGTGGGAAAATAGCAGACAGCAGGAATCCTTAGGTCTTCAGCCTAAAGTTGATTGAACTGCTATAAAGTGGCCTATGTGGTAAAGGTTGGGGGGTGGGGGAGTGTAGCTGAGGGGAGGGAGGCAGAAAGCATCATTAATAGCCAGTGATCATTGCTGTGCATTTGTTTAGCTTTATGTTTGTCCACATGTCGGATGGAGAAATCAGCTATTGTGAAAACTGTACATCTAATATCGCTAACTACCCAAGAGGAAGCAGTGGCTAAGATAAGGCAAAGTCCATTTATAATTTAGCCAAGTGTAAATGATTGCCAGGTCAGTTCCACTGTTTCTGGAAATATTTCAATGAAAGGTAACATGGATAGGCTTGTTCACACAATACAAGTATGATGTATTTTGCTCCAAACGACCCTCCTTGCATAGATGTTGAAGGAAGAGATCTATGGCTCTTAAAAATCCATTCAGCTCTGAGCAGGCTGCCTCCGAAAGGGTGATGTCTGCCGCTAAGGTAGGAACTTGCTGTAGTAAACTGTTCTAAAGAAGGGAGCTTCATTATTTGTTTACTATACACTCTGCTCTGATGGTGAGGAGAGTAGGGATCACAGAGCCCGACTGCAGGAACAGCCCTCCAGGGAGGAGCGCGCGAGTGAAGCACACTAGAGGTCCCCTGCCCTGGCTTGTGTTCTGAAGACCTCTAACGCGCAGACCCCATTCTGAATGTCAGTTCTTCCCACAGCCTCCTAGCCCTGGGCTTCTGCTCTGTGCTGTCTGTAGTGTTAAGTGGAAGCACATTGAGAAAATGCCAGCACGTACTCTGGCTCTTTCTGACTCTCTCTTTACATTTTATTTGATGGAGTTGTCAAGCAGCTCAGAGCTTCTAAGGTTGGTGGAGGGGGGTGGTGGGAAGGAGGGAATGCTTCATCTTGATCTGGTTGCTGTTTTCTCTGTGACTCCTGCTGGATCTGGTGTAGGCTTTCAAAAAAAAAAAAAAAAAAAAAACTAGGAGAGGAAAGAATCACAACCACCAAAAAAGCAAAAGCAATTTCATGGAAATAGTAACTGTTAGCTCTTAGGGAGGAAAGAGACTAGGAGTGGGGATGGGATTGTAAAGGGTGGGAAAGAAAAAGAGGGGAGTGGGAGATGGAGGAAGACAGACAGACTATTACTAATAGCCATAATTAAACATGGAAACGCTCAGCGATAATTAGCTAAATTTTGCTAATTAGTGTAAATGATCAGCAGGGAGATGAAGATTATGCATTACTTAGAGGTTATAGGCTGACAAGGTCTGGAGGTTTTCTGTTCAGGATGTAAACAGTTAAAAGCAGCTACTAGTTAAGTGATGAAATTTGCAGAGCAATACTTTCCTGGGATTCCTAAGTCTGTCTGTCAGTCAGTCTCCCTCTCTGTCTCCGTCACTGTTTCTCTCTCTGCGAAAGATGCAAAAGAGGCTGAGCCTCACACAGTTCAAACACAACTCTTCTATTTACTTCATTTCTTCACTCATCAGTTGCTCAGTACCCTCTAAATCTTTTTAGCTGGTTTCTCATTAACCTGTATCTGATAAGATTCAGTCTGATGGGAAAGAATAAAGTAAGTAAATGACTAGAGACCCCAGAAAAGGCCCTCAGATCCACCAGAGCTGTAGAATGTGCTGAACTTCTGCATTTGGCATGGCTAAGACAAGAAAGCTCATGAAATCAACTCTTCAGTATCCTCTTTCAGTCCTGGAGTCCCATCCCATTGATTTGGGTTTGGAGAGTGAGTGCATCTATATTAAGCAGGCTCCTTGCATATTTAACTAATGTTTTTGAGCTTGAAATCAAGAGAAGCAGCAAACAACAAGATGCCCCAAACTCTGGCTTCAATCCCATATCTAAGCAGCGTGTGACCTTTTCTTCCTGAAAAGACTAGGAGACCCCTCAGTGCTTTGTGAATGGTCCTCTCCTTCTTATTTGGAGAACACTTGCTTTCCCCTAGTCTGAGACAAAAGCTTAGCTAACAGCCATTGTTTTAAAAAAATCTTTTGGATGGAGGCTGTAGGAGGCATAGCACCATGAGACTAATGGCTATTACTAAGAGTTTTCTGTCAACCTTATTGCAGAGTTAAAAGCAACAGTCTCTATTGTCTGGGAAGAAGAAAATGCCCTTCATTCTGGTATAAATGGAAAGCTAGAACCTTGAGTCCAAGAACCTTCTTTGGATGGAAGAAACAGAAATCCTCCAGTGTTCTTTTACCTATGCTTGGTCCTGATCTTTAAAAAATTAATTATGCATAGATTTGCCTAAAATCTTTATCCCAGGGCAGCCTAGAGCCGGCTGAGCTCCTTTATAAATTGGGGAGACTAGGACCACACCTGCCTCAAAATAGTCTCAGGTTAAGATTGTGTCTCCAGATAGAATTTAACTCTCTTCTTAGCTGGAGTCTAGTAAGTTTCTTTCCAGCGGTCAGTCCCTTTGCTTGGGCTCCCTGCTTCCTTTCATGTTCTCTTCTATTGAATTAACATTTATTGGCTATTATACTATGTGATGGGCTGTGTGTAACCCGCTAAGGACAGAAAACTAGATAAGTCATTGTATTGTTCATCAAGGGATGATTTCAGGAGTATTTTGATCATCTGTGAAAGATAAGCACTTCTGTAAATTTTTTTTTTAAATGTGGGGGATGGAACAGGGATCCAGATACCCAACCAAATTAATTAGTGTAAAATCTAAATATCCCTTATAAAATGCAGATTTACATTATTCTGTTACTTAAAATATCTCTATAGGTATTTTTTCATCCTCAACTTTATTTCCATATTTAAATATCATGCTTATTGAAGCTCCTAGTTGTTTTAGTGGCATAGGACGGGAACATACTAAATTATGTTTGTTTACCAACCTTCAGTTTCATAAGAGAGTTTTGTGTATTTTTTTCCTTTCACCTGCTTTAAGAACTCAATGTACATCTACCTAAAGAATGTCTTAATACTTAAAGTTTAGAAGAAGGGTTCTGTAAGGAGCCTAGGTTTAGTCTGTGCCTTTTATTGTTACCTTTTGTAAAACAGCAGACCTTCCTGGCTCTTTAGGCATTTGGGGTAACTTGTTGAGAACATAGAACTCAGTTTTAAAAGGGAACACACCACAATATCTATAGAGGAAAGTTGCTCAGAAACGTGTGTGTGTGTGTGTGTGTGTGTGTGTGTGTGTGTGTGTATGTATGCTCACGCACCTGTAGGTGGGGCAACGTAAGTCCTCTTTGAATCATCTTAGCAAAAGTGGTGGTGGGCCCACCGGCGGCACATGAGCCAGGAGTCTTTCTTGTAAGAAATTATGCTGCTCATTCATTGTCACAGAGAACTGCCTCTTAAGTTTTTCCAACCATGGGGCTTGTTTTGCTCTGATCTCTTGAGCACTTTCTTTTGTTCAGCTGGCTGCTTTCTAACCACTTTCTCTCCCTTCCTTCTTGGGATTCAGGTTGCTGAATAATTCATAGTGTTGGTTGACAGATAAAATGATAAGATTTATATGTCTTTGGCCTTGGTGATGAATTAATTAAATTGGTTTCTCTTTCTCTCTCCCCTCTAGATGCATTGTTTGGCTTCTCTAAAATTTGCTGGCAAGTGGTGGGTCTGGAGATTAACTTGTTCTTGAAAGGCCACCCTAGGAAGATTAGAATGCCGAAGATTAGAATGCCCTAGTATAAATTTCTTCAGGACATTCAGCACGGACCGTTGTTGTGGGGAGGGTGGAAGTGAGGGTTGCCGTCTCATTGGGAGAAGAGACAAGACCACTGCAACAATTACTTTTGGGGGGGAAAAAAAACAAAAAACAAAACAACAAAAAGAAATCCTTCACCAAACTGGCTACTGGCTGGAATCAGCAGTAAGAACTTTACTGCTTTATTGTCTGATTTTGAATCCGGAAGAGGTAACATACTTTACTTTATATTTTGGTGAATGAATCTATCGGAGCTCAGAAATCTTGCTTCCCTAGGACCCTGTGTGATCTGAGAGGGAGGCAAATCTCTGGAGATGAAACTTGAACTTATTCAAACTTCCCTTCCTGTATTTGTTTGTTAGGGCTGCCATTAAAAAAAAAAAATATCAGAGATGAGATAGCTTAGCGGAAATTATTTTCTCACAGATCCGGAAGCTAGAGGTCCAGGATCACGGTGTTGGCGGACCTGGCTTCTGCTGAGGCTTCTCTCCTTGGCTTGCGGACGCCTCCTTCTCCTTGTGTCCTCACATGGCCTTTCGCCTGAGTCCGTGCTTCCCGCTGTTTTCCTCGTGTGTCCATGTTTCCCCTTCTTATAAGGACACTGGTCAGGTTGTTAAAGTTTCACTCAGAGTCTCATTTTAACTTACCTCTTGAAAGGCCCTGTCTGCAGAAACAGCCCTATTGTGAAGTTCTGGGGGTCTGGGCTTTAGCATAGGAATTTTGTGGGGACACAGTTCAGCCCATAACACTCGTCCTCCTCCCCCAGGACTCAGTCATCGGGGAAGGAGTAAAAAGCTACTGTTGAGTGAATCTCTGTTGAACTCAAACTTTCACAGTGAAAAAAGAAAACCTTCAGTGACAGTGCCAGCAATTTACAAAATCAGTAAGACAGGGCCTCCTCAGGAAAAATCCTATTTACATATATGGAGGAAACAACACTGGTAGATTCAGTTAAAACTTGCCTTCTCTTTCCTCTCCGTTTATCTGGTGTGACTGCGTGTCTACCTGGATGCGCATGCAGGCTAATTCTGTCTGACCACGGCCCGTGCTCTGCAGACAAACTTTAATGCCCACCCTCTGCTGGTCTCTCTGTTGAGACCTGCTGCTGTTCCAGGCTAGACCCTCCTGCTCTCGCAGTGACTCCCTTTATGAACTACAGTGGCTCCCTCTTTTCCTTTCTCAAGACACATACCACCAACTCTTTTCACCTCTCATCCTTCAGTGAAGAAAAATCAGGTCTAATTCGAATAAATAACTCCCTTTTTTGGCAGCTGAAAATTAGGTCCTTCTAAAAAGTTTCAATTTCATTATTTTTCTGTTGGATTTTTTTCGTTTAGGGGTGAAAGTTTATTTTAAACACAAATATGAAGTAACCCTTGTACTCATGTAAGATGGTTTAGAAAATGTATGGTAATGTACATTGATACAAATCCTAAGCAAGGTATTCAACTCTTTAGGAAAAGGAAATGAATTTTGTTTTTGTTGTTGTTGTTGTTCTTGTATTCACATATTTCTGAAAAATGATTGGGAGGATGTGTGTTAATAAGGATGACATGTGGATATAATGGAGTTCTAATGGATAGTGCGGCGTTCGGTGGGGGCTGGGAGCCATCAGCCGCAAGATCAGAGTTGGAGGAAATAGACCTCAGTCCTGTTCTGTCGCTTAGGAACGCTGTGAGCCTGGAAAAGTCACTTGGCTTGACTTAACTCGGTCTCTTCATCTTTTAACTGGGAATTGCGATACTACCACTTACCATCCACATGTCAAGAACTGTATGAGAAATTAAACAGGTTGTGCTTTGGACACCGTAAACCACTGCTTGCAGGTTAAGTTTTTTTATGAGGAATACTTTAATGGCAGTGCTCTTTCAGTTCTCTACACGAAGTCCAGCTTCAGTGTTGACTGTTTGCTGGCTGGTAGACTGAGGTTAAGAACACTCATCTGCTAGCTCTCTTCACTTCCTGTCCGTAAGAACACTTTTTGCCTCCAAGCGGTACTTCATTTGCTGACTAGAAACACAGAGAAGAAAGATCTTAAACATGTACTTCCTTGCTCATGGCACTAAAGCGCGTGTGGTCATCTTGTGACTTTTGATAACTGTCGTCTTTGGTCGAAATCCAGGCCAGGCAAATTTTAGCCTAGAATAACAAATTCTAGCACACCATTTAGAATCTCAGCGATGCCGTGAAGTGAAAGGGGAGAGAACTTCAGGAAATATTCTGAGACTATTTTAGAAATTTATAATCGGATCTCTTTTCTAGCAAACTTGTGCAGAATTTAAACATCCCTATGTGATGCTCAGTATCCAATAAAAACCAGCATTTTAAAATCTAGTTTATACTAGGAAAAAACAGGTTTTTCGGGACAACTATTTTCAGACCTGGAAGTGGAGAATTTCTTTTAATGTTATTTCTGATGCTTTTACTTACCAGGACTCAAAGGTTATAGAGGAGATGAGGACGTATGATTATGACGGAACCCTTGGAGTTGACTTTGTGGGTCTCAAATATAGAACCAGGATTCTTACAGAAAGGACATTGTACTGGGTCCTAGTTATCTCCCTGACTAACTCTGTGATTTTGGATGTGACATTACTTCTTAAAATTGTATTAATCTTTTAACATTTAGACATTCTATTGGATAGCTTGATCTTCGAATCTGTCTTCTGTCTTCTACCTGTAGTTTTCTGTCTGGCATGGAGTGTGTTTGCGTCTAAATACCGTAGCTGAGGAAAATTGTCTTTTTCATTTCTTCCTCATTTGTACAATATGATGGCTAAGCGAGGTTATCTCTCCAAATGGTTCTCAGCACCAGGACTGCGTAATTCTCCAATCTGAATGTCTTTAAAGACACCACCGTGTATCTTAGTGCTGCCTGAGTTCCACAGGTCTGACGGTATTTTATAGGTCTGTTGTCTTGACTATGGTAATAACTTATGCCAAAGCCACAAGCCAGGTTTTCTCTTCTCCCCTCCAGCAGAAGCATCGTAATGTACGAGAGTGGCCCACTGTGGTGTTATAAAGCCCGCAACCCAGCTTCATCGCAGACTCACGCAGAGACAGGAAGAACACAGCTTTCATTTAAACACATCTTATTAATACTGGAAAAGAGCTCTGTGTTTAAAATGCTGTGCTGTGTTGAGCAGGGGGCAGAATAGCAACTGAGTTTATAAACAGCAAGTGGTTCATTTCTACTTACAGTTGGAATTTTGAGAAGGACTTGCTCAGATCATAGGCCAACACATAATGCACACCTCCTGTGTACCGGGCTCTCTTCCAGTGCTTTTGCATATGTGGTTTCATTTAATCCTCACTATCCTTTGACCTTAATAAGGCTACTGCTGTTTCATAAATAAAAACAGTGAGACTTGGAGAGCTTAAGTGGCTTGACCAAAGTAGTATGGTGGGAGAGTCAGGATTCAAACTCAGTTCTGACCACAACATTCTTAGCCTTTCTGCTGTACCACACAGTCCATTGTCTCAAGAAACAGAAAACAGACACAACAAGCTGGGGAGTTACCTGATCCTCTGATATCCCGGATGGCCAAATGGGGACTTGGCCAAGGGTATCCAGGCGGCATCAGAATCATTTGGGAGCTGGACAGTTTGACACTACGTCCGTCACCTTCCTTTTACTCAGCAGCAGAAAGGCCGTCTTCCTACTCCTTCAAGACCCTTTTCTTCATATGGATCTCCCCTTACCCAGATTAAGTCTTGCAGGAGTGGATTCTGCCAGCACTGGAGTTGTCTGGCTTTCTGTAACATGGATTTTTCGTGTGTAGTCTTCTAATAGGTGCCTGGCTTTGGGCTAAGGTAGGATTCTCGGGGTGTTCTGAAGGCTTTCTCCCTAGTGTGAGAAGGTGCTCCGATTCAGCTTAGTTCTCAGGCAGGGGATACTTCCCGTCCTGGTTGGGTCTCACTGGCCAGAAAGCAAGTGAAAATGGCCCGTGCCCTCACCTGTCTCTGTTTACCTGTCTTGGTTTCCCATCTGAAGGCACAATTCAGTTATTGTTCAAGACGTGTTCCCTGCCCCAGACCCCACGCTTTGCTCACCAGATGTTGAGTAGCTCTAAGAACATAAAACCTCCGGAAACCAGAAAGCCACCTTTCCGAGATAATGTCCTCACCTCCCTTTTGTTACTGTTTTGGAATATTACTGTCACCACGACCCTTCCCTGCTGCCCCCCTACCCCATTAAAACATAGCAGTGTATACTCCTGGGTGACTTTCCCCCACACTAGGAATTTCAACTATTTCTGAGGCACTCTTTCAGAATTTGAATATAATTGCATGCTTTGGGTGCAAATTGTGGTTTTTGCTACATAAGAAACTAATGGAAATGATCCGCCTGTTCCTGTAGTTTACAGATTATATGCTTCAGAACTGGGGGTATATATTTAGGCTGCTTTTCTGGGTGGCACATTAAAATGAAAATGAACTCGGGGGTGAGCCGCCACGGTTGCTAGGCAGTAGAGCGGGTTGACAGAGCACAGCATTAAACTGAACCGGTGCTGATGTTTTACTTAACATGTATTTGATTTGCACCTTTGTCATTTGATGTTGTCAAAGAAGGGAAGGGGGCGGAGATAGGCAGGGTCTGGCTGTCTGCAGAACTCAAACAAGGAGGAAGAAATAATCAGCCCACGACACCCAAGTGAAATGAGCACTTTTTAAAATTTGCATTTGCCGTACGGAGAACTCTTTTTATGAAGAGCATGAAAGACTTGTGGAAGTGCACAGGTCTGGCTGACCGCATCAGCAACACGGACTTGGGCAGACACTTGTCTTTGTAATAGGGGCAACTAGCTTCCCCAGGCTTGACCTTGACCTTGCCTTGGCGGCGGCTCTAGATGAAAGGTCATCACTCTGGTTGAAAATTTTAAATATACTTCCACTGTCCCTGAAATTCCTGATCACAAATCCCAGACTCAATCACGAGCAACTAGTGATAGGTTGCAAAGGCTTTGGGACTTCTTTTTAAGTGTTAACTAATGGAATAACTCCAATTGCTTTGAACTCTTGGCTTTAAAAAAAAAGGCTGAAAGATGCTTGTGAACAATTAGATCACAGATTAAAACAAAGCATGACCCTCTAGGATGCTTGCTGTCAATTTTAGTAGCATCCTGATAATGTAGAAGTTCAGGAAAATGATTAAAGGGTTAAATCTCAACTACTGGGAAAATTTGGCCTCTTGAATAATTTGGTTAGAAGGAGGGTCCTGCGGCTTGGATAATCAAGGTTTTATTGTATATCTGTTTTCTGGAACCAATTACTGAATATCTCTTGACATGAACCACCGTCTCAGCGTGATTGGACAGGCGTTGCTGGGCGTTCACTTACGTCAGTTCAATCTTCTTAGAAAAAATAAACCCAGGAAAGGAGACCTCTGTGCTTTTATGAGAATGGTGAGAGTATCTTCTTTACTCTTAACAATAATTATAATAATGATAGTTCACCTTTTTTAAGTTATTTCAATGTACCGGGCACTCTGCTAAAGGTCTTAGCTCAGTTACTTTCCCATTTGGAAGATGCAGACAATGAGGCATGGAATGATTCGGTCACTTTCCAAAGGTCATGCGGGTAATACATGGCAGAACTAGATGAGGTATCCAAGCAGTTGGAATTCATACCTGTGCTCTTAATATTTAGACACTTAGGCAGTAGTACCTGGGATGGTGGAAAAATTTCTTAAAGTAGCATTTTCAAATGCAATACTTGGTTCTTTATAAAGGGCCTTTATGTTCTACTTAGAGTCAGAATTAATTATGAAGACTATGAATATTTTCTCAATTTAACAGCTGACTGTATGCAGTTACTTCATGTCAGTCTTTCAGGTTCCTGCACCTGATTCCAGTTTGTGCGTAGGTGGGGCAGGGGCTTCCCACGCAACACCAAGCAGGGCATCCAAGAATTCAACAATCCTGAGGCTTTTCTACCCGGAGATAGCATCAGATTTCACAGATTAACGGTTCAGTTTTACAAGAAGGCCCCCGTCCCCATGTCAGATTCCACTTGTAAGCCCAGGTTGTTAACTGTGCTTCTGACCTACTGGCTACAGACTGGAGATTCGCACAACTCCTTCCTTGTACTTCAGCTGTCAGTTGCAAGTTGAGATTATTACCTGTACTTCTGACTGATCAGTTATAAATCAGAGGTTCCCATGGCCTCCTCTTGTGTTCGATGAATTTGCTAGAAAGGCTCACTGAACTCAAGAAACCTGTTTACTTACTAGATTACATATTTATTACGAAAGGACACAACACAGGAGCAGCCACATGGAAGAGATACATAGGGCAAGACATGGGGAAAGGGCACACTTCAATCTCCAGGCGAGCCACTCTCCCCAAATAGCCGGAAGCTTTCCTTGTCTTTTAGTGTTTTTGTTTTTGTTTTGGCAGACTTCATTACATAAGCATGACTGATTAACTCATTGGCCATTAGCTGATAGATTCAACCTCCAGCCCCACTCCTCTCCCCTGAGTTTGGTGCGGGGACTGAAAGTTCCAACCTTCTGATCGCAAGGTTGGCTCCACAGGCAGCCAGCCTATATCATTAACATAAGAAAAGACACCTTTATCCTCTCATCACTTAGGAAATTACAGGGATTTTGGAAGCTGTGAGCCAAGAACTCAGGATGAAGACCGAGTATATATGAGAGGTGTGTTTGGTCATCTGAACGGACCAGATAGATATTTCTTATAAACTATAATATCACGGTCAAGCACTGAAGTAAATGCTTTAGCTTACTTCATTTTATCTTTACCAACCATCTTTCAGGGTAGACCCCAATTATTACCATGAATTTATAGGAAAAAGAAATCGAGCCTCAGAGAGTTAATCAATTCACTCAGGTTCTTCCACTTACAAGCAGTTAACCCCTTCATCTACAGTCATCCCTTAGTATCCACAGGGGATTGGTTCCAAGACCCCCATCAAGTACCCAAATCTACCGATGCTCAAGTCCCTTATGTAGAGCGGGGTGGTATTTTCATATAACCTTAACCTATACACATCCTCCCGTATACTTTCAATCTTCTCAGGATTATTTCTAATACCTAATACAATGTAAATGCTATGTAAATAGTTGACTGTGCAGGGCAAATTCACGTTTTGCTTTTTTGAACTTTCTGGGATTTTTTTTTTCCCCAAATGTTTTTGATTCAGTGTTCCTTGAATCTGCAGATGTGGGACCAACGGCTATGGAGGGAGGGCTGACTACCTTAAACTTTTAGGTCAGGCAGTCTCTGCAAATGTAAAACCTGTTCTCTGGTATTGAGAGCAACTGATCAGAATAGATCCCTATAGCCACAGATCCTGTTATATTGTAGACAATTATTTATGCTTTCTGAAACAGCCTTTGGAAACTGATGTAAGCTCCATAGTCAGTTGGCAAAGAATGGTTACTTAGTCAGTCAAGGATCTGAGAGTGAGAGAACCCTCTATTGACAAGGGAGCCCACGGGCGACTCACCCATCTCATTTTTGATTCATTTCTTAGGAAGTTTAGTTTCTAACAGTTGCTATAGGCTTTCCCCTCAGATTACAATTTGAGGCAAACCACCGAACCTCCCTGGTTTTAGTTCTCTTACCTGCAAAATGAGAGAATTGCAATTATTGACCCTGAAGTAGCCTACAAGCCCTGTATTTGCAACTTTGGTGTTATCTTTCTATCAGCACTATTAGGCATAATTCTGATGATTTCTCAAATACCTCTTCACTCTTATTAGATCACCTTTGAATCTACTTTTATTTTTAGCCCTTCATACATATGGCAGAAGCTTATTAATTATGAGGGTAAAACTAATGAAATGAATATTTCAGGAGGTTAATGGCTTTCAGTTTAGGTGAATATGTGTGTATACATGCACATGTGGGTGAACTTGTGAGCTAGAAGAGAAAAATAATGTAGCATAAAGGCCTTGATAGCAACCTAATTCACTCCTGACCTAGAGTGTGAGGGCCAGACATGAGGATGAAGCCTGCTGTGCATTCCAGACGTCCGGATGTTTCAGTACCTGCTCCTTGTTACCCTGATGTCATTTATCAGTGCATTGTCTCATGCGGGCTCCTGTTCATATACCAGTTTTTTGTTTTGTTTTATTTTTTTCATATATGAGTTATAATCCAAGAGAGGGACAGCATTAATGTGAGATAGGGATGTAGACCTGGAGATCTGGTCCTCTGCAGCCAGCCCCTCTCTTTCAGATGATTTATTTATTGGATTTTACATGCCGGGGGAGCCACTTTGGGTGTATGCGCTGCTAGCCCCATCATCTGTCAGTTATTAAGGACCTGCCAGATTAGCTATCATATAAGAATGCTCTTATAGGGAGGGGGAGGGTATAGCTTAGTGGTAGAGCACGTGCTTAGCATGCACAAGACCCTGGGTTCAATCCCCAGTACCTCCATTAAATTAATTAATTAATTACCTCCCTCCTCCAAAAACAACCCCCCCCCCCAAAATTATAAAGATAACGCTCTTTCAGACAATCCTGAGACAGGACCCTTTATTTCCCTGCACCAGGTAACATAGTAGTAACAGAAATAGACTCACCACCTGAACACTAAGTTCTTCAAGCTCTGCGTGATGCCCCTAAAAGAATATTCTGATGACATGTCTTCATTGGACTTAAAAGCTGGTTTGCATTTGTGGAATTATCAAATACTGGACTTGGAAGAGGTCTGTAGGGACCTTTTCCAATCAAATTCGTCTTCATGCAGAGAAACTTTAACAGCCGGGAAGTTTGTAAGTTGTCTCCAAATGATGCTTTTCAAGTGAGGGGCAAGTTAAGGCTGAAACAGGAGTCCTCCTGCTGCTGCACCACAGTGCTGGGACTCAGACGCTTTCCAGGTGTCACCTGTTTGCTGTGGACAAGGAGCCTGGGATAGTCTCTGGCACAAATGAAGTAATGAATCAGCGCAGAAGGATCAGAGAGTGTGAGAGCCAAGTTACCCCAAACACTAGCGTGGGTTCAGTTCCCTTAATTAGCATCACAGAACGCACTCCTCACTCCGTCCCAGCCCTGATGCTCCCTCACAGGGTCCCCGTTTTCCCTCTGCCCCAGCAGCCTGGAAGGGAGATTCAGTGTGCCGCAGTTCAATCAGACCATTTGATGAGAGCTTTTGAGCCTAATTACATGGAAGGTTTCATCCAGTGAAAGGAAAGAAGGAAGAGAAAGGGAGAAATTAAACTGAAGTGTGAATTAGTCAAGGGCTTAGATCCTGCGCTTCCTTTCTTTTTAATCAAGAGTAAAATGAGAGGAGAGTTTTAAGGATCATCACCAGACACCATTAACTACCCAAGGAGCTCTTGACGGAAGATGGTTTGTCATGGAAAGAAAAGTGTACGATCTGTCCAAAAAGGGAAGTATCCAAAGGTCGTTTAGAGGGATGACACTGAGGGGCAGGACGGTTTGTTTTCCTGTGACGAGTTGGGCTTCAGTTTCCCTAGATGGGGGACCTAACACATTTGCTAGTACATTTCCTTGCACACATGAAGAGCCCAATAAATATTTAAAATCAATGATATAGTAAATATGTAGTGTGCAACAGGTAATTATATATTGTGTACGAAAGAGTAATATGTTTTCAAATTACTCAGTATTGGACGCTGCACCGGAAATCAGTATTCAACATTTTGGCCAATTTTCCCTTGTAGCTGACATAGTTTTGGTATACTATATAACACATATAAAATCACTTGATTTTTGTAGAGTGTTTTACAGTGTTACAGAGAAAATTCAAGATCTTTTTGTTCCTCCCCACAGCTCTCTGCAGCAGGAGAAGTGGTAGGATTGTTATTTGTCACCACCCCCCCTTTTTTAAACTGATGTAATCAAAACTAAAGGAGCATCAATGTCTTGACCAAAGTCATTCCAGTATTAAATGACAGAGCAGAAACTGACACCCAGTTTCTGTCCACTGCCCCGCTTTGCATGACTTAGTATCTTGTGTAGAATTTCTTCCTGGGCTTTCAGGTTAAAGAGGAAGAGAAGAACAGAGAGACGAGCACTTGCAGAAGCATTCTTAGAACAGAGAAGGTGCGATACACCTTCACTGGACTTCATACTTAACTATTAAGTACTTACAATGAAATGGTGGGGAGGGTATAGCTCGAGTGGAAGAGCACATGCTTAGCATGCATAAGGTCCTGTGTTCAATCCCCAATACCTCCTCTACAAACAAACCTAATTATTCCCCCCTCCCCTCAACAAAAGAGTACTTACAATGAGCAATGCCAGTCCTTGGGCTGTGCTCTGCCATGGACAGTTGAAAGGTGTGCCCTATACTCAAGGCTTACAGTGTGGCCATGAATTCCTTAAAGTATGTAGATCTATCTTTTCCATCCCACAGTGGTCTCAACCATGTCACCTGGATACTTGCAACAACCTTGGTAACGGACCTTACTAAGCCTCTGATTGCCCCTTCTGTCCGTTCTCCGCCCACCACTGGCACCATCCGGCTCAAGTACCAGTCTGATCATGCCGTTCTCCCATGAGCTCCTCGCGGCCTACAGGACAAAGTCCAATCAGATCACATCATTCCCTCTGTAGCTGAAGCGAAAGCTAGCCTTTGAACCCCTGTTTATCTCTACCTTCATTTCATAACATGATCTCTGACCACCTTGGCCTAATTCTTTTTATTTCATTTTTTGGTTTTATTCCATTTTTATTTTTTGTTCCTTGAACACACCAATTTTGTTCCCACTCTAGGGCCTTTATGTTATCAGTTCCTTCTCTCTGGAATGTTTTCTTTTTCATCCAGATTGCCACGTGGCCATTTCTCCTTATTATAACACCAGTCTTCAACTTCAGTGTCATCTCCTTAATGACCCAGTATAAAAAGCACTCTTTCAAGTCCTTCTCCAGCATAACAGCTTGATTTCTTTTTATTATAGCACAAATACCTCCAAGAAAGTTCATGTTGTGTGTATTGCTTCCATCAACCACTGAGAACAGAGACCTTGTCTACTTGGTTCATGGTTGTATATCTAGTGCCTAAAACAGTGACCCAAAGGTGTGAGTTTCTGGAAACATTTGCTTAATGAATGGATGGATGAATACTTGAAATATATTCCCCTAAGATGTGGCTCCCATCCAGAATGGAGCCTCAGTAGTCACTGGGCCTTTTCAAAATTCCATAACTTAAAAATTTTTTTTCTTTTCATGCTCTCTTTTTAAAAATTTTAAAAAAATTGTATTGAAGTATAGTCAGTTTACAATGTTGTGTCAGTTTCTGGTGTACAGCATAATTGTTCATTCATACATATACATATATTCATTTTCATATTCTATAGGTTACTACTACAAGTTATTGAATATAGTTTTATGTGCTTATAGAATAAATTTGTTGTTTATCAGTTTTTGTGAGGAATCTTCCTATATTTTGAAGGGAGAGACACTCTGCCAAAGTTCAGTAGGTGTTCTGTGCAATTCAGTGGGTCTGTAGACATGATACTTGGTGTATTCATGGGAGGAGGCAAGCTCTGAGTCCCTCTGCTCTGCCATCTTGGCACTCTCCAAAACTCCATGACTTCAGAATGTACTATTCCCGCAATTGAGAATCTCTAATATTTGATAGATTTCTACTCATTTTTCACCTGACAGCTCACTCCATGGTATCTAGTCTATGAAGCATTCCCTGCCTCCCATCGGTACAGTGAATGTCTCAGCCTTCTGTGTTTTTTTCTCTATAGCACTTTTCTCATTGAATAATCGAAATTATTAAACATGTTTTAAGGCTCTGACTACATTCCAGGCACTGTCCTGCGTGCCAGATACTTAGATATGAGTAGAATTCAGGCCCTCGTTCATGCCTTGGTAGACCTGCTCCCTCTCATTTTATTAAACATTGCAGTATTAAGTTGCTACCATTTATTGATGGTGATTGTTTTCCCCACTAGACTCTGACTTCTTTAAGGGTAAGGAAAGAGTTATTCTGGATGACCAACGTAGTTCTTGCTTTGTAAAAGGTGCTCATTAATACTCATTAATGGAAGAATCTAGTGAGTGGGTTGAAAGGTAAGAACATACAGTATTTCAATGCATGTAATAGCATGGCAAATGTCATGAGAGAGGTGGAAATGACCACAGGAATTTAGACCAGAGTTTGCTAAAGGATGGGCACGTAGAGGAACATTAAGAGAAGGGCCAGCAAAGGAGATTGGGGCTCTTTGATGGAGGGCATTGAAAAGTCATTATAATAACAATTAGAAACTTTGGCATTTATAATCTACAAACCAGTAAGGTGAGCATTATCTGGCTTACTCCTTTCAATCACCCTGTGATTCTTTCATCATTATCACCATTTATAAAAGAGGAAAGGGGTCAAGTGTGAGACATTGATGCTTACTTCTTATGAGAGGTTGCTGTATTTTTCCAAAATGCAAATCTGGTTTTATAACGCCTTTCTTTTAAAAAACATTAAAAAAGCAAAAGAAACAAACACAACCTTCTGATAGCCCTTTAGATAAAGTCAAAATTGTTCACCATGTTTTAGAGGTCCCTGCCTGGTCTGGCCATCATTGGCATCTTTAGCCTCATCACCCACTAGGTCCTTCCATCTCTTCTGTTGCAGCTCCCTGACCTCCTCTCAGTCTATCCTCCTCTTCCTTCGCAGATTTGCCTTTGCTCATCCCATTTACACAGTTTCCTCACCTCTTCCCCTGGCTGGCATCTGCTTAGACCTGACGTCTCTGCTTTGGATATACCGCCTTTCTAGGAAGCCCCCTTCCACTTCCTTGAGAAATTTAAATTCCCCAAATACAGGTTCTCATAACCTTCTGGAACTCTCCCTTGTTGCACATTTCACTGTTGCTGCTTTACATTTTGTTGTGAGATTATTCAATCAATATCTATTTCCCCAAGTAGATTGAAAATTCCACTGGGGTCAAGATAGGGTCTTGAGATTTAGCAAGTAAAATGCAAGACACCCAATTAAATTTGATATTCAGATAAATGACCAACTTAAAAAAAAAAGTCTAAATGTCCCATGCAATATTTGAGATGATTTATACTACGTTTTTTGATATTTTTCTGAAATCCAAGTTTAACTGGGTGTCCGGTGTTTTATCTGGTAGCCTTAGTCAGAAACCGCTTCTGCTTCTTTTTACTGCTAGCACAATAGCTGGGAGCGCAGCAAATGGGTAATCACCCAGCATTGGATGAATAAATGAAATGTTTAAAAAATATTCTGGGAGTGGCATGTAGGATAAATTGGTATGACAAGAGACTGAATTTGGAAGGACTAATTAGCAAACTGTCTCAATCATCAGAGGTAAAGCTTATAAGAACCCAAATAGATGGAAATGTGTAGGAGGAGCATTCCCTAGTGGGAATCAGAATTCACCCAGGTGTGACTGTTTAGAAAACCAACATCCTGAGGAACAGGGGAAAGGATCATTTCAAATTACATGATCAGGATCAAAAACAATGAAAAAGGTGGAAATAAATATAACCCCTGTGATTTACATACTGCTACACAACTTTCAAAGTATTGTTCTGTGTTCTACATCATTCCTCTTTGTAGGAGAGGCTTGTTTCTGAAAAGATGGCCACTTTCAATGATCACTTTCCTTTGTAAATGCAGTTAGATCTCCCAATTAATGTCCATCAACTCAGAGGTGTTTGCCTTCATTTCTGTACATCCATGCATTTTTAATGAATTCTTTCTTAGTTAAGCTCCATATTTCTCACTACTGAATCTTTTATTTCAGAAGCACCAGATCATTTTGTACTATGTGTAACAAACCTCAGGTGCATGTGTATTAGCAGGTTGATTTTTATCCATCAGGTTTCTAAAAATGGGCTATAACTAGCCTGTAATGAGATGACCAGCCAGAGGCTAATTTCTGTGGTATTTCTTCCCGATGCCAGAACAGGTGGAGGTTGACAAGTCACCAGCTCCCACTTCAGATAATAAAGATGTAATTCCAGCCATTCAAGTTTGTATTGAAAGCAAATCTTTTCATTCCTTATTTTTCAATTAGTGCAGAGCGTAGCCCCATGACCTCTAGCTACGGGAGGCCAGACGCGCACTTATTCTTAACTAGATGGCGCGCACAGAGACCGCAGTTGGCATTTCCTCAGCTGCTCCTGCAGAAGTCTTGAACATTTTTCCGCGGCACGTGCTTGCCTGAGAGGTGCTATTTGAAACATTCGGTGTGATGAGTGAGCGATTCAGTGAGTGAGACGATAAAAAGCCAGAACCTATTGGGAAGAAAATAGAGGCTCTCTGACTTTACACACCTGAGTGTGACTGATCACTTTCTCAGTTAGCAGATTACTCTAGACAAGAGATCACCAAACATTTCCTGGAAGGGGCCAGATGGTAAACATCTTCAGTTTTGCAGGACATACAGTCTCGCTTCCACCACAACCCCTCCACTCTGCCACAGGCAGGACAAGTTTGCTGACTCCTGCCCTAGGCTTAACCTTCCTGATCTGAAAATGGCAGTAATAAAGTCTATATGAACAAGGGTGTTGGGGTTAAAAATTTTATCTGCACAAAGAACCTAACACAGAATTTGATGCATAAATAAGATTTCAGTAAATGCGAACCAGTGTTGTGATTATAATAAGTGAATTTTAGAGCTGCAAGGAATCTTGGAGATCGTAGTCAATTTTCTCCTTTTAAAGGATGTCTAAATGGAGGATCCAAGAAGTGCAGGGATGTAACCAAGGTTAGTGCAATGTGTTTCCCCACAGTTCTGTTCATATCACCAGTCTCAGAATTCCCAGGCAGTAGTGCAGCATCAAGCCAAGCCGTATCTCAGGGGCAATTCGAGCACTGAGTCAACATGCGTGCATCAAATGTCAACCATACATGAGACCTATGCTGTGTATTACAGATGATACAAGGATCAGTGAAGTCCTTATCTTTGAAGATCTAACAGTTTTTATTTACCCAAGTAACTATAGTGAGGTGGGAAGTAACAAGTATTAAGAGTGTACGTGTGCCAAGTCCTGTGTGCGAAGCATTCCTCTTAGGTGTTCACATGTCTTATCTCATATGATCCCCTCAACAGTTCAAATTACCAGCATTTTATCTTTGAAGATACCGAGGCTCAAAAGTTAAGTAATCTTCCCAAGGTCAAGAGTTAGCAAGTGCTGGAGCAAGGATTTGAACTTGTTTCTTTCATTGCACAATGTACTTTCTACCAGCTGTTGGAGAAGTATTTTTCTGTTACCAATTGCTGTATAACAAGCTACTCTAAAACATGAAAACATCCATGCTGTTTGCTCGTGTTTCTATGGGTCAGCAATTTAAGTGGACCTAGCCGGGTAGTTCTGAAGGTGTCACATGGCACCCCTCATGTGGCTGTGGTTATCTGGCAGATCAACTGAGGATGATGGTCTAAGATGGTGTCACTCACGTAGCTGGTTTGCTCTGGCTGCTAATCTAGGGGGAGTCTTAGGTGGTTGGCCATCTCTGCTCCATGTGACCTCTCACTCTCTACTTGGTTAGCCTGGTCTTCTTCACACAGGGGTCTCAGGGCTGCATTCTAAGACAGTGATAACAATAGTAGCAAGAACGTTTAAGAGCTTGGAAGTCACACAACTGTGTTTCACTGCACTCAGTTGATTAAGGCGATTCTCAGAGCCAGTCCAGATTCAGTGGGTTGGGGAGATAAAGTCCGCCTTCTAGTAGAAGAAGAAGCAAAGTCACATTATAAAAGGGTGGGCATGCGGGGATGGGAGGGGTTCTTGCCATATTTGTTGATAATCTACCACAAGATCATAACTGAGCTCTGAGTTGGGCCTTATCAGTCATGTAAAGATTTAGAAAGTGTAGACTTCGGCAGAGCAGGGATTAGAAAGAACAGCATTGGTTCGTAGCTGAGAAAGGGGCCACCACACACCTGTACTATATTACCTAGGAAATTTTCTTCTGCCTTTGGTCTAACAAAGAAACATCCATTACTGTACAGAGACATAATTACAAGAATGGTTTCCATGTATATGATGCTTCTCACTCTTCAGAGGATTTTCATTTCTATTGTATTATATCAAATATGCTACATAGTTTCATTGCGTTTTATTACTCAGAGAAAGAGGGCAGAGGTACTCCCTCCTTTCCTGTCTGCCATTTGGTGTCATCTTTGCCACAGAGCAGATTCTCAGCTCACTTTCCAAAGACAGTCGGGTGGACCATCAGCGATGATTGCCTGGGGCCGAGTGTTAGCCCCAGCAGCTGTTTTGTTGTGAAGATGAACGTTTGATGGCCTTTAAGATGGAAAGGAAGAAAGAGGAGAAATTTGATTTCGTTGGCAGCTGTCTTACCCATCTTCATTAAGATGGACTGTGGACACTGCAAGGCCATTCTGAACCAGTGGTCATAAAACTAATAGGCACCACTCAACCTGGGCAGCTCGTATCGCTGCTTGAGATCTGTCATCTGGGTGGTTATTGCGGAAGGAGGAGGAATCTCCTGTAGGGAACACAACTGTCGTCTTGTGACAGAAGTGAAACTGAAAGAAATAGGTTTTTCTATTAGCTGCAAATCAAACCCTTACACGTCATCCCTTGAAGGTGACAGCACCTGATTCTCTAAGGCAGGGTTCCAGTGAATCATTCAGGCTTCCAGAAGGCAACTGGATTAATCCCCATGTGTGTGCATGCAAATGCATGTGTGGATGTGCTCATGTGTTCACATGTGATGAAAATCTGTGTGACTCCTCGTTTGAAGTCTTGGGTGTGGCTATGTGTGGGTGTATAAGGGGTGAATCTGTGGACTGGAGGTTTGAGGAGGGGAACTGAGATGTAGAGTGAGGTGAGAATAGGAGATGATCCAGTCCTAATTAGGGGAATCTTTAAATGAGTAGGCAATAATATTCAATTCCCCAGATTTATGCCTCTAAACTCTTTCCCTCCAAAAATGTTTACTGAAGGGAGGCAACAAAACGTATCCCTTTTCCTGATGATCAAGTATTTCAGATGGTAGCCTGCCATGCATGTCTGTCTCCATTTCTGAGGTTCTTTTGTATTTCAGTCCAACGCCTCACATCCTATGGGTTGTAAGAATAATGGTAGCAGTTACTATATATTGAGCCCTTGTCCCATGCCTGATGTTTAATATGTATTACAATGTCTGTGATCCATACAAGAATCCTTTTAAGATAGATATCATTATCCTTAGGCAACTACAGCTCAGAGAGGTTAAGTAACTTGCCCAAGGACACACAGCTTGTGAAGTGGCAGTGCAGGGATCCGGAACCCAAAGCCCAGATCCTCCCACTGTACTACCCTGTCTCTTCAAGTCCAGGGGCAACAGGAGACACCCTAGATGAATGGTATAAAGATTCATGGAGGGGTTTTTGATTCAGCTCTTGTCTAATCTTCTTTGGAAAGTCTCCTTAGCTGCCATAAAGTCAAAACCCCAGCTGTCTCATCTAATAGTGTTATTGGAAAGAAAGCAAAGCTCCTGGGCAGTGGAGATGTTTGAAATCGGAAGGGACTTGCTAGGTCGGCTGGTGACTCTAACATGTGCTCCAGCCACCGTTGCTATGTTGTACAGAAAATGAGGTCTGGATGGGTCAACGCGCACAACCGCGGTGCTGGGGTTAATGGCAGAGTGGGCATGCCTTCTCTTTGCTCCTTGCCCTTTCTCCTCTACAACACTGCACATTTCTCCTGGAATAATTTATGTTTCTTCGGTGTCATATTAAAGAAGAAGGCAAAAGCCACTCAGTTGTGATCAGCTCAGGCCAGGGGTTGGCAAACCTTTTCTGTAAAAGGTCAGATAGTAAATTACTTTTGGCTTTCCGGATGTAAAGGATTCTTGTTGCAACTCTTCAATTCTGTCCTTATAGTTGGGAGAGCAGTCACAGGCCATATGTAAATGAATGACCTCATTCAGTATAACTGTATTTACACACACAGGAGGGCTGGGCTTGGCTTGCCCACCCCTTCCATAAGCCTTTAGATGGGTAGCGGTCCAGGGAAACGTCAGCCTCGACATGTGGGGATTTAGGCCCCAGGGGTAACAATGTAGTAGTTAGCGTTTGAGGGGTGACAGTAAGAACACTGCCATCTCTTTACGTTTGCTTTATGCTCTACTGCTTACAAGGTACTCAGACAATTATCAGCCCGAATCATCCTTTTTAAACCACTGCTCAAAAAGGGGACTCACCAGCTGAGAAGTGTGGCAATAAAGAAAGGAGAAGTGGGGGTGGGATGCACATGCCTGGAGAGGTTAGTTGCATGCCTCCTGGCCCTGGGTGGGTTGGGGAGCAGTTCATTCAGAGGCACAATGAGCCTCAGAGTCCCCTGAACACACACCTGCCTGCCGGTCAGTTTGAGCTTTGTGTTTAAACCCGTGCGGAAAAGAGAGGCTGGGTCTGAGAGGCTGCCATCCAAGGAGAGCTTTTCATCTCTGCTCACCACCTTTTCCGATCCTGATATGTTGGTGAGTAGCTCTGAAAAGTGACCTGTTAACACCATTCATTCAACAAACATTTACCTAACACTTAGAGGTCTTTGCTCGGTGTTAAAAGTGGATGGGTTCATGAGGCATGTATCTCTGAGATGCCCTAAAGCATCTTTTGCTCCACAGACAAACACCCACAGGAACATGCTGCAGGCCCCGGACATCCACGCTGCAGGCCCCGGGCATCCACACTGCACCTGCCAGCAGCACCGCAGTGCTTGTTGGGTTTTGGAGGCAAATGTGTGGGACCGATTTCTGGTTCTGCCACTTGTTAGCTGTGTGACCTTAGGCAAATGCCATATCCTAGACTCTTTGTCAGGTTTCTCATCTGTAAAATGGAGCTAACGTATTCTTTAGTATGGATGGTGAGGATTTAAGAGCTATACATGGAAAGTGCTTATATGCCTGGCCTTGGGAGTGCTCAAATAAATGCCAACTGTTATTATTAGTGGTATTAATATTGGTATTGCTGTTGTAATTGCTGGTGAAGAATAACTACCCAGACTACCATGCGCAGACCACGCAAACCTTACTTTTTTCACTGTGGACTTCATATGTTTTCAGAGTCCTAGCTACTTCGAGCTTAGGACATTTCTCTAGCACCTAGAGTTTCCATAGCCAATGTATCTTTTGAGAGTTGTTAACAACCAGAGTTAAATGAGGTGAGCAGCACCTGTCTCCTGCCATTTCATAGACAGGAGGATTCTTTGGACTTATCTAGGCCAGAATCACATTTTGGAGATAAGGACCTGAAGTTCACAGACAGTAAATGACTTTGTCAAAGTGATACACGTGGGGCAGAACGAGGGTAAGAACTTAGCAGTTGCGGATTTTTCTTATGGATCTAAAAATCCTCCCCCAGCCATTTCTAAGTTATTCCATTTCACATAACAATTTCCTCATATTCACCTGATTATCTTAAGGATCCCACTGATTACAAAAGATGAATGAATAAACTGTCACGTAACCCCATGAAGCCCTGTGGCTTCATCTCACCTGCCTTCAGTTTCCTCATCCGCCTCTAGTGAGGGAAGTTACATTCAAGAATTTCTAAGGTGGCTCTCAGTTCAGATAAAATACTGTCTTAAGGAATAAGATGGGGTCAGAGTGGAATGGTATAGAAATCTTGGTGTCATTGGATCTAGGCTATTCCTCTCAATCTATGGAAAGTTTAAAAACAATACCCTTGAAAAAAAAAAAAACCTGAAAAAATAGTTGTGTTCTAGTGTGGAAGAGCCACAAGGCTGTGCAAAAATGTTCAATGTGATTCCATCTCGGAAATGACCTGCGTGTGTTGACCCTAAGTTTGTTCTCTGTTCCTCCAGAGCTTTCTGCTCTGCTGTGGAGCTTCTCTAAGAGCCGGGGCGTCCGCTGAAATCCCTTCCAGAGCGATTGACATCCACTGATTCTATTGTATCTGGCCCAGAGGTGAGGGATCAAAATCAAGACAACACAGCCACTCCAGACTGTGTGTTCCCTCTGAGGACAACACAGGCATCCTTCTTGTAACCTCCTCACTTGACAACTCTTCCTTTTTAGTCTTCATTATCACGCCTCTTCCATTCCCTTTGCTCTTGACGTTGGACGCTTGCGTCATAGCAAGTGTTTTATATTTAAAGACAGATGCCATTTTATGTAGTTTCTCCCCCACTAATATACTCACCTGTAAACAATCTTTGACTTCAAAGGCAATGCTGGATGCTTTGGCAGTGATTCAGGCATAATATATATAGCTGTTTTAATACAAGGTTACTTGTTTGCTTGGCTGTTTTTAATGGCTATTCATTAACACCATGATCTTATCTGGAAAACTCATTTAATCTGCACAGAACTTGGAGGGTGTTGTTCACATCCCCTGCTGCCAGCTTTCCAAGGTCTCCAGGTGGCTGGTTTCTCGCTTTCCTCTCAGCCCTGACACCTAGTTCATCATGAGAGATAAGCCCTGGTTGTCTGCAAATTGCAATCTCATCAGGTCCGCAAGATAGCATCTTGTTTGACTCTGCTCTGCGCCTTCTATTAACACTTCGGAACTGGGGCTTTGGGAAGAAGTCGGACCTCACCACATGCGCGACTGTGGTTGATGAACAGATTCCGGTTTTCCCCATTATTGGCTTCATTAAACCTGACAGCCCTTTTAGTCTTCGGATAGGGTGAACCTTTTTTCACTGACCCTTATTAACAGCTGTCTCCTTAAGAAGGGTCACTGGGGAAGGTGTAGGTGGGGGCCACTCCTTCTATTTCCAGAAAGTTGCTGATTTTGGTAAACAACCTTGATTCAGCTTTTAAAGTTCTTTTATTTCTCTAATTATAGCAGTCACCATTTACCAAGTGCTTACAATGCACCAGGCCCTAGTAGTGGTCTTATTACTTCCCCCTGATGCATAGGTATTATTATTAATCCCATTTTCTCGTAAACTGAGTTTTAAAAAGGTTAAATAAGTTGCCCCAGGTCTCGGAACAATAAAGGGACAGAGCTGGGAGTTGAATCTATAAGGACACCGGTCATGTTGGATTGGGGGCCCCCATGCTAATCTCATTTTAACTTAATTACGTCTTTAAAAACCCTGTCTCCACATACAGTCGCACTCTGAGGTCCTAGGGGTTAGCACTTCAACACATAAAACTTGAGGGAACACAGTTAAATGCCATCTTTGGCCTGTGTCTGCCTTGGGAATTTATTTTTACATTTTCTTACCAATCACTCAGGTTTCATTTCTCTAATCTTACCCTCTCTTTCCCTCGTCTCCTCCAGGCTGTTATGTAGCCAGCCTTAACAGTTACTTGCTTGTCTTTCTGGTTGCCCATTCCATTGGAAGGACTTGGGTTGCTACACCTTAAAGTCTTTGCGATTAGACTGCTCCTTAGGGCTTCTAATGAATCCTCTAGGAACATTTTAACTCACATGTGATGTTCTCCTAAAGAAGCCATGGCTATTTTTCTACATATTTGTATAAGCTACTTCTGGAGCGCATCCTGAGTGCTGAGAAGAGGTTTTATTTTTAATAATTTTGAGGACAGGGTCCATGAATCGTATACCTTATCTTGGATGCCCTGAAGGAGGTCCAGAAATATTTGATTCTTTGTAGTTTCAGCTGACAGCCAGGTAGAAGCTAACTAAAGTATGAAATCAAAAGTATCTCTTTGTCTTACAGGAAAGCAACTATTACCATTAAGAATGTGACAAAGAACAAATTATGGAGATTATGCACTGACTGTGTGCAATTACCAGGGTTTATTTTTCCTCATCAGCACAGGGAAGTGTTCTAATCTTTTGCCAGGATGCCTGCTTCTTACATGCCTGTGCTCTGTCCAAATCTTCTGCCGCTGCAGCACAGCCCAGTTTTCCTTGGAAACCTGGCAGCCCATGAGTTATGTTGGAGCTCCCAGGTGATCTTAATGTATCTAATTTCCCTCACTGTACTTCCCTTATCCTGTAATGCACTGTTGATTCCAGTTGTCTAAACATGATGGGAAATAGCCAGAATTATTGTAATGGCACCATTCAGTGCCTCAAGGATTAAAATATGCCTGGTAAAAACAGGGGACCTTTACAGCACCTCATAGTAACTGGTTATTATTCTTTTCCTCAAACACTCTTTGATAGGTATTTGGGAATAATTCTTTTCAAGTTCTGAAGTGTGTGAAATATACTATATATTATTCTAAATTTAGGGGCAGTGCTCCATTCTGTTCGAAAAAAAAAAAGAGGGGTGTCTCCGTGGAGAAACTATTCAAAAGATTAAATGAGTCTTTCCTGAAATGTGGCCTGATCCCAAAGAAAGGGAAACCACCACCCCTTCCAAAGGTCACCGGGAGTCAAGTGGGAAATAAATCAAAATACAGTAGACTGTGAACAAAGATATTAACAATTGGGCAAAAGTCAAGTTCCAGGGTACTAAAGTAGAGAGCGGTATTACCAGAGATAACATCAGACTTTTCTGCAAAATAGGTAAAAGTTATGTAGTTTTTATGACCAAATAGGTTGATCATATTCCTGGTCTTAACTGTTCTACAATAGAGAAGAGGATATATGAAGTCACACCTGAATGTATTTCTGTTAGCTCTGTCCATTGTGTTAGCCCATCCAGAATGAGCTACAACAGAAGGAAGTTACGCCTTAGAAAACCATTTATTTAGTGCATTTCAACACTACACAAAGCTTTATTTCTTAATGAGTTCTTATTTGTCACTAGAAAGAAAATAGGATGAAGTATGGCCCTTTGGGGAGAGGGTTAAATAAGAAGTGCATTTCCAGACTGTAGCACATGCAAACAGCACTCTGAAATTACAGACGTCAAAATTAACGAGGCTGAATCCCTTGCTCTGTTAGGTGTAAATCTCTAACTTCACTCAGTGCTAGGAAGAGTGTCTCTTCCATCACGTATGTCTTAGCCTGTTCAAGCTGCGGTAGGCAAAATACCCTAGACAGGCAGCTTCTGAACAACAGAGATTTATTTCTTACAGTTCTGAAGGCTGGGAAGTCCAGAATCACGGTGCGGGCAGGTTCAGTATTCAGACTTGGTAAGGGCCTGATTTCTGCTTCGTACATGGTGCCTTCTCGCTGTGTCCTTACACAATCGAAGAGGTGAGGGAGCTCTTTTATAAGAACACCGATCCCATTCATGAGGGCTCACTCTCACGACCTAATCACCTCCCAAAGTCCCCGCCTCCTAATGCCATCACACTGGACATTAGGGTTTCAGCACATGAATCTGGGGAGGATGCAGACCTTCAGACCACAGCAAGGTGGGAAGTATGGTTCCTGCTTCTTTTTATTTTCCGTACTGTATGTCCCAAAGACCCTAACAAGACTGAGGACTCTGGGAAAAGGTTATACTAGTTCACATCAGAGGAGTACCACGCAGACTTCCTTGGCCTCCAGCACCCTGCAAATGCACCTCATCTTGGACTCAAAATGAACATTTGATGGAGATGCTGAGGGAAAAAAAATGTGCATCAAATAGAGATTCCATTATTATTCTCTTCATGGATGTTAGCTGTGGAGATTTTTTAGCCAGAAAGGAAACCCAGTCTCTCATAGGCAAACTGCCTGGGTGATATTCAAATATTAAACAACCCGTAGGAAGCATGGCCAAGCAAAACTGACTCTGCCTTGGGTGTCCTGCTGAGACAGGCATTGACCCTTTAGTTGCTGAATTATAGAAAGAGGGAGAAAGGTCAAAATAATCAGTGCTAGGGGCTTGTTTGAAGCAGCGACTCTTTGCCGTCTATTTATACAAGAATTTCACATGTTCATAATTTGTGTAACTATATGGGTGTGCCTCAGTTGATACAGACCTTGCATGTTGCCAATTCTGAGATGCAGACTCCACCGGGAACTCCGCAGAAAACTCTGTCCTATTGTGCTGGACTCATCATCCTGTAATATCTCTCCGTTTCCCTGTCTCTCTCCTGTTATTATGGAGGTGGGAAGTTGCAGTCTTGGGGGGATAGTTTTTTCTTAATCGTTTATTGCTTGGATGGGATCAGGAAGTTTTTCTGTATTAAGAGGTGTGTTCATCTCCTAGGGATTCCATAACAGTGTACCACCAGCTGAGTGGCTTAAAACAGTAGAAATTTATTGTGTCATAGTCCTTGGAGGCTGAAAGTTCAAAATCAAAGTGTCAGCACGTCTGTGCACCCACTGAAGTTTCTAGGGGGGTGGAGCCTTCCTTGCCTCTTTCAGCTTCTGCTTCTGGTGTTTTGCTGGTAATCCTTGGCATTCCTTGGCTTTCAGATGTAGCACTTTGGTCTTTGTCTCTGCTGCCATGTGACACCTTCCTTTTGTGTGTCTGGGTGTCTTCTCCTCTTCTTATAAACACATCGGTCTTATTGGATTGATGCCCCCCCCCCCCACTGTAGTATGACTTCACCTTAACTAATAACATCTGCAATTACCCCATTTCCAAATAAGGTCACATTCTGAGATACTAGGAGTTAAGACTTGAACACACCGTATGGGGAAGAAACAATTCTACCCATAAGAGGAAGGAAATGCCATAGCAACAGAATTGTGTCATTCTGTTAAGTTGATGAAATAAATATGCATACACTGGTGAGGAGTGAGTGCTCAGGAACTTTTACTAATAGTGGTTGTGGGGGAGCATGAGCAAAAGGTTTTTGAGCCCTTATAGTGAGATATTAATGACATCAGAATTTCAGGGAAAATCTCTGGAGGATTTTCAGACCCAGTTCAAGTTAGATTGGGCAAGCAGTGAGATACCAACACAAAGGAAAAGGAGGGGACTAGAACCACCCACAGTTTGAAAAATGTCTTCTTTCAAGCTGGAAGCAAAAGCACCAGATATAAGTGCAGGAGACCTCAGTGCAAGGTAAGATGAAGGCAGGCTCTGGAGGTGAACAGATGTAGAAAAGCAGTTAGAAAAGGAAGGGGCAATTTGAATGCTTGTCCTGTTACAGAAACACCACGGAGTGGGTCTATGACATGCTATTTCTTGCATCCAATGCTGAGACAACTACTTTCGTCTATCAGGGGAGGGAGGTTGTAATGTGCTATCACTGGAATGCCACTGAAATATTTCTTTCCCCTTTAGCATTGTCACCGAGCTTCTAGAACTAGGCAATACTAATTGTCTCCTTGAGCCATTCTTGAGCGTTGTTGTGTTTCAATATTGCTGCATAATACTGTGTTTATTAGGAACAACCCAATAAGTAAGCCCAGAAAATTAAAACTAGAGATGAATTTGGGTGCCTCTGCATCATTTATTTCTAGGGACATTTTGGGGGCTTCAGTTTTAAATAATCATGGTGCATTATTGGATTTCTATCATTATTTTGCATATTCCTTTGATTGTCTACCATGGAACATTTTCTAATATTCATATTAATTTTTTCTTTCTTAATTTCTTACCTCATTACTTCTTCTACTTACGTTAGAGTCAGCCTCTAAGCATTACTTTCCCTTCCTTGTGGTTTATACCCTAATCATTGAGTATTGATGTTTTATTTCTTTCTTTCTGCTCACTTTGTTTGTACTCAAATTATATAGGTATTTGGTTTCCAGGTGATACTTTCTTATATCTACTTAAGAATGTTTGCTAGAACAAGGTTGCCGGTAATTGCTTAGAGACAGAAGAGTGTATTTTCCTTGCTTCCCATCCATATTACAGTTATGTTTCTGAAAGATCCTCTGTTATGATAGAGTAAACTCTATTGAGTCTCAATCTATCCCCTTTTGTTTAATTAAAAGTATCACCAGACTCAAGCTTTGCATTCCTTAGCATGATCCCTTGTCTGTGCAGACAGAAGGGGGGCAGGGAATCCTGATTCACTTCTCATGCTGTAATACTCCCTTTCTCCATCTTTTCTAATTACATTTTCATAGATACTAAACTACACACCCCTGAGCATCTAGAAGGATTAAACACTGATCAAAGGCAGGTTTAGCTGTATCCTCAGGACAAGCTGATTCAATGAAGAAAAGCTTGGGCTCTGGGAGAGCTTTTGGACAGAGAAATGAATTAACAATTAGCATTTTAACAGTAGTAAGGACTGCTGAGTGGAAGCAGACCTGATGCTTTATGGGATTTGGGGGTATTTGGAGTAACAGGTTGGGTAGGAAAATCTGTGTTTCCATAAAGTAGGACAGTGTGCAAAGGTGTGGTCTTCTAGTTCATTCCACTTGGAATATGCAGCCATTCCTAGGACAGACCATCCATAACAGTATCCATGTGATGGTTTCATGTGTGCTGCTTGTAGGTAGACTTAGGGTTATGGTTGTGGCTCAAATCACCTATGGATCTTTGGAGACCTCACTGCAACTGAGCGTTAGTAGTACCATCACCCTTGCGTGAACTATATCCTCTCTTGACCAGCTCTGTTAATGAGTGTCCTTGCTTATGAAACTGATTTTCTTACTGATCCGGCAGGATTCCGTTTGATTAGAATATGTCTTTAGCATTCAAATATGAAGTACGCGTCCTCTGAGTTGCATAGTATATACTTTTTCTAATCTTTGCTTAGAAGCATGGTCATTTATTTATTTGTTCATTTATTCAGGATAATATATGCCTTCTGGTGTGAGGTAATAATATAAAGCCATAGTCATATTGGAAAAAAAATTAAAGAATACCTTAACAAACAATTCAGATTGAAATTTTAAATTCGGATCACTGGCAAGTACATACAAAATTGCAGTTTTACCCAAGAAGTCTAATTATTTGCACAATTCTCTCATTTTCCATGTTCAATATACCTATGAAATGCTATTTATGAAACTATAAATCACAGGTCATTAAACATGCACATAACTGTGAGTAAATACACAATGCACTCTTGCTTATAAGAGATGCTATCAGAGCCAAAATAAGCAGTGGACATTCTGCTCTGATATCCACATTATTCCACGTAGTTTCATCTAAAATGTTAGAACTGGCCAGGGTCCCGTGAGTTGCTGGTGCAGTCTCTGCATTGCTAATGAAGAAACCAAGTACAGGAGAGGTAGAGTGGTGCCTGTAAGATGATGCAGCTATTAAAACCTTCTAAATTCTGCCTATACAACCAAAAGCATAATAAACACATGAAGAGCACCTATCTTGTAGTTTTCCGGCTAAGTCTGGGAAGAGCCATCATATGAAATATGTAGATAAATATTGACATTGAAACCACCAGCGGGGATTTTTCTTCAAACAATGTTCACTGTGCTGGCTGTTGGACGTCAGGAATGACTTCCTTATTGACTTTTGAAGTCCAGTACCTATCACAGTACTTGCTGTTTGGTTGGTACTTAATAAATGTTTGTTGAATGAATGCATGTTTTATATTTCTGTATCCAGCTGTGCTATCTGAGTGATTGTCAAGTTGATGATGTTCTTTATGCCAATGCAGTTTTCCATACATTCACGTCTGTTTTATTTCTCATAATATCAAAAAATGTTCCCTTTTTTTGAGCCTTGTAGTTCCTCACATTGCTGTCTGAAACATTGTTTATGTATGGCTATGGTCCAGTTAGATACCACTTTATACATTTTTTTTCAGGAAGGTAAAAAATGAGTTGCTAGTTTTTCAAAACCATCCCAAACTAAAAATCATTTTCCCTGCCAGGTGTTCTAACTCACATTGTGCGACACTATTTATGGTTTAATGACACATTTTGTTCCTAAACAACTTAGATTTCAGTGAGCAGGTTCCTAGAAGTAAGGACACTCTATTCTTCATTATGATGTTAAGAACATTGGGACAAAGTTTTATTTCCATTTATATACTCAAATTCAGTTGAATTATTCTGCTAGGTATTTGGGAAGTGACCTGGAGTATATCAAAAGTTTATACATGGACACACACACACACATATGTATGATAAACATATATGGTAGGTAGTTTGTGGGAATAATTGTTGAACAATTTTTCTTTAGTGAACCAAGCCTTAACATATGATACAAGACTTTAAGCAATATTATGTGACATCACCTTTCCCATTTCTACGTAGCTAGTCATTTGTACAGTTCAGTAAGGAAATAAATTCACAAATCAACAGTTTATTCATGAAACTTTTAAAATATCTTCACTTTGACAGCATTTTGATTAGAAGCCTTTGAGCACTGTCCTTGGTGCTGGCCAATCCTCTGTTGATGTACATAGCTCAGAGGAAGGTTCTGAACACATGTTTAACCAAATTTACAGATGGTGCAAATACCAAATTTAAAAAAAAGTTTTTGATAATCTGGAATCATTTTATGTCTCTAATTCCTTGAAATTCTGTGATATGGAATTATTAATTTTTTTTCAGATGAGAAAACTCATAATTAAATATACTAAGTTAATTTCTCAAGACCATGTGGCTTGAAAATATTATGTCTGGGATAGAGTTTATTTTTTCTGATTCTAGAATCTATTATCTTACATTAAAATAAACAAATGAATAGCCACAGTTTAGGGAGTTCTGTTTTGACAGGCATCCATGCAAAGCAAGCCTGAGGATTTTAGCTGACCACAAATTCAATGTGCACGATCAGCTGCTAAATTAAACTTGCACAGTAGGTAATTCTGTTGTACGTAGTGCTGGTCAGATCATATAAAGGATATTAGATTTACTTATACATCTCATTGCATTCACACACTAGAAAGCATTTTAGAGAAGAAAACCTGAAGAGATGGGTCTTGAACTTGTATTGTGTGGATGACAGTTAAAAAATTGTAGAAGGCTCAGGTCGAGTGACTGGAATGATGGCAGGGAATAATTTAGGGGTACAACATCCATTGCAATACAAATGCTCAATGGTAACTTTGAAGGAGAAATTAGTTGTGGCCAGTATAGCTTTAATGAAAGGAAATGGAATCTGTGCTTAGAACCAGAAAAGCCAACTGTTGTTCAGTGTAAGAAGGCTCTTTCTAAGACGGAGCTAATGGGGCATGGAATATTAGTCTAGAGTGTGTAGCACTATTCTTAGAAGGTTACATTGTTATTAATATTTTATATACAGTAGTTCTAATAAAGGATGCCCCACTACCTTCAGAAGTACTTGAGTATGGATGTGTTTGTTTCCCTGGCATGGGGACACATTACTAGTGAAACATCTACATTGTTTATATTGCTTGTTAATTAGAAAATATTCGTTAAGCACCAAGAATTTTGAGATGTTTAATGGCTGTGGAACTAAGGATTTCCCAGAACAAACCAAGAGACAAATCTAAGTTCAAGGATGGATGCCCTTGCCTTATTTGCTTTTTCTCCCCAGGAAGACTTTGACCAAGAATTGTGCCACACTATTGAATTAGAGCAGATGGAATCAGGCCCATAAGAAGAGCAGGCTAGAAAAGGGAATGATGCTGCCAAGATTTTAGACTTGGTAACTGAGATGGAAGATTAGATTTTTATCCTCTTTTGAAAATCAGATAAAAGATATTTAATTCAGTGCCCACAATTTATGCACACACAGACTTTCATACTCAGTTTCAGGGAAGCAAAAACTCCTCCCTAAAGAACTTCAGATTAATCAGGAGAAGAAACAGGTTGAAGGAAAAGAATCAGTTCACTTAGACAGTAGTGTTGGCATTCAGGCTCCAGGTGTATCCAGTAATATACCATAAATTTGTGGGTCAAATAGAGAGGTTTGTGATTTTTTGTTGGTGTTACTTGGCTTCTCAGGAGTGGGAGTAGAGAAAATTCTAGGACTTACAGTAGGTTTGGAGATTAGTAATGAGGGTGCATCAGAACAGTGGGTGAAGGACAGAACTGGAAATGTTTGGGCAGCTTGATTTGGTTAGCCACATTTGGAGTGGTGAGCCATTAGGTTGGGGTTGGGATAGAAGGAATGAAATCAGGAAACCCTCAAGTCATCTTTTCTGAAAAAAAGAACATTTGTGGATTTCTGAGCAGAATTTCCTAGTATCTAATAGCTTTATTCAGTCCTTGGAACACAATCATTTTTATCAGTATGTATGTGTACATCATACATATGTGTATTATACGTACATGTGCATTTGTGTGTATGTGTGTGTGTCTGTGTGTGTGTGATGAAAACATAGACTAGCCCTCAAGAATCTCCAGGAATGTGTGTGTGTCTGTGTGTGTGTGATGAAAACATAGACTAGCCCTCAAGAATCTCCAGGAATGTGTGTGTGTCTGTGTGTGTGTGATGGAAACATAGACTAGCCCTCAAGAATCTCCAGGACTTGTCAGAGGTCCCTGCCTTTAAAAGATCCAGCCTCCCTCCTTGTCTAAACACTCCTGTCAGTTCAGTGTGAGTTCTGAATTATTCATGGAAATGTAAGGCCTGTATTTGTCTGTATACATTTATCTCTGACTTTTTTATTTCTATCATCTCTGGCCCTGCTTTGTTTCCCTATTTTTTTTTTTTTTGGCCTTTTTCCCTGTAGCTTTGGAAAAGAAACATTACAATAAGCTATTGTATTGCTTTCTTCTCTCCTTTAACATATGGCATTTGCTTAACCTCTTGGAGAGCTGTGATTTGCTGGCCCTGGAGGATGCTGATGCCAAAGATAATGAGAGTGTTGATCTAGGACACCGAGGCCAGGCAGCACAGAAGAAATACTGTGCCATGATGGCAGTGACAAGGTGAGGGGGCTCCAACTTGCCTCACGTGTTGGCACCTCCCAATTCTACAACCCAGTTTACTTTTGCTCTAGGAGTGACTTTGTTGCTTATTTGGGGTCTGGGCATAATTGTGGTAGATTCTAAAAATCAGAGCAAACAGGGGTGGACGAGTGGTGTCTGTAATTTTGTTTGAACAGGAAAGTAAAGATTCAAATGTTTAAATGACTTGCAGATCCCCACTGTCATGAGTGTCCTAATGTCTATTTGTCTTGCTTTGTGCAGCTCTCTGTAAGCAGACAATCTAAGAGTTTTTGCCTCAGGGGAATGTGTGTGTGTGTGTGTGTTCAAGAAAGTCTCCATCTCTTCTTATCAAGACCGCAGCTGTCAAGTTCTCTTTCAAGATGTTGCTGGGAATCAGCGTGCAGGGCTGTGAGCTGCCTGCCACTTAGATGTGGCACCTTGCATAGGTGCCACCTTCACACTCGGACTTGCCTATGTGCACAACGCTAGCGTGTCTGTGAGAGGGCAGGGCTGTTGTGAAATGCAACTCCTCTTTAAGATGCATTACTCCAAGAGGGAAGAAAGCTATCCTTGCTGGCTTGGCAGAGAGAAGGGTCTGTGTGTGCCCTCTACCATCGTGGTTTTGATGTCTAAATCTTCTGGAGAGGATTGCTGCAGTGATGAGATAAAAGCAGCTGTCCTTCCAAGTGCTGTCCATTTGCACTGATATTTACATTCTTTGCCAAAGTGACATCATTACCATTTGCTTAGTATTTGTACCACAGGGATGTGTTTTACATAATTTAAGACTTGGAAGTGATGATAATGTATTTCAGATGGGTAGCAGAGGCCACAGGGTGCTGAATCTCATCCCTTTCCTCCTCCAAGACCCCAGTACATAAGTGAGTTCCTAGTCCATATCCCTAAATCACATTAACAGTACTGCCTACTGGGTGCCAAAAACATGTCTGGCACTGGGCTGGATTATGACTCTATACACCACTGTTTAACCCCCATGGCCACATTATGAACGTAGTATTATTATCCCCATTATACAGTAAGGAAACCGAGGGCTAGAAAAATTAGTAACTTTCATAATGTCTCAATTCAGAGACATCTGACTCCAAGGGCTTTACCCTTTATTCTTTGCCACAGTATCTTTCATCTTACAGCCTGCTTGTTTGCTCAGATTTAAGAAACAGAAAACCCTTCATACTTTCTCAGGAAACAACATTTGGAATAAAAAGAAAAAAAAATTAGAGTACTCTGACCTCGGTTCATTTCTGTCTCTTTCATCCCCATCCTTACTCCAGTTGCCCAGAAACTCCTCTTTGAAATGAGAATAAAAGAGCCATGTTTGCCTTGAGATAAAGGTATATGGCAATGTTGGAAGCCAGATTATAGGACTCTGCCAGATGGCACTTACTTACCTTATGGTATGTCTTCTTAGTCTTAGCCATGGGCAGAGATTTTAAAAAGAAAGAAAAAAAGATGTTGTTAACACCCTGCATAGGTGTAACACTTTAAGCATGAGTTCCAGCCAGGTCCTCTCTCTGATTATACCTTCTCCTGAGGCCCCACTCTCTCATCCCCACCATCTTTCCTCATTGTGAGAATGTGTGACACCTTTTCTAAAAAGCACCGCAAACATGTTCATTCTCTAATCTTAAAATGTATAATTGAAAGCAGTTTTGTCCTTGTTTTCCTTCCCTTTCTCCCCCTTCCTCCTTTCCTGCCTTCCTTCCTTCCTTTTATCCCTCTTCTTTCTTCCTTCCTTCCTCCCTCCTTTCCTTCCCTCGTTCTCCCTCCCTTCCTCCCTCTTTATTGCCACAACCTGTGTCTCAGAGGGACCGCTCAGGGTAAGTAGGCATTATAAGCTCAGTAGTCTTTCCCTTGATGTCACTCCAAGGGCTTCTATGCTCAGAGGATGCATCACTGCGTTCGCAGCTTCCCCAGCTGTGCTACAGTTTGGAAGAACCTGTAACTCTGCCTGAAGCTCTTTGGCATAGATTCATAAGTAGATTCTTATATTTTTCTTATGACACCATATAGATTCTTGGTTCAAGGATCAGAAGTGGAGAGATGAGAGCTCAAACCTTAGAACCTGCCCCTTACTAACACCACAGGATACTATATACATGGCCATCTGGATATTTTTATCTTAAAAACGCCCCACAGCCATGGCCAGTGATGGCACAGGGCCAGCTTCGATGAGTCCATGCCCACACAAGCACACACTTCCAGACCCCCAGCCTTTGCGTGTCCAGCTTCCTCCACCTGGACTGCTCTTTGTACATCTAAGACCCAGCCCACCTTCTGACTTAGCCCAGGTCGGCTGCCATCCCTGTCCCCAAAGTCCTCTCTACTCTGTTCCAGTTGAAACGCACGATTCCCATTATATGAATCCCATTTACCCTTTATGATTATATCGTGGGAACACGTTTGTGGTCCTTATTGGGGGTAGAGGCCTTCTCGTTAACTTGGTTGGACTCCACAGCTCTAGCCAGCCCCATGGTTCTCCAAGTGATGAGTCCATGGATGCACAGATAAGAAAGCCTTTACTTCAAATGGCTTTAATTTTTTTTTTCTAAGAGCAGTCTTCCTCTCTTTTATGTGTGGTTGCTGATCTCGAATGGCTTACAAGTTAGTGGCAGAAATAATCAGAAAAGATAAATAATTAAAAGTGTCTTATTACATTTAGACGCAACAGTGGATAGTACAAAGATGAGTGTGCTTCATTCTCAAATGAAATGCACAGATAAAACTTACAAGAGGAGTTGTTTTAGGACCAGTGGTCAATGTAGACAGATTTTGAGAGGGAGCTGGTGCTTTGGTTGGGACTTGAAGAAAAGGAGTGTTCTTATGGGCAGAAAGGTGGTGGGAGAGCCCACCAGGCAGGTAGTCACAGCAGGACCGATGGCAAAGTACTTTCAGTAAAGAGACTAAATATTTTAGGCTTTTTGAGGACTGGTTACTTAATTTGCAGACACTGCACAAAATGAAAGTGTGGCTCCTTGAACAAAAAGCCACAACAAAGTGTCATTAAAGGGACTGAAATATGAAGTTTTTCCCTTCCTCCCATGGTCTCACTCTTTCCGTTTGTCATGGTGTTTTATATTTGCTATTTAATCTCATTCTAAATAAGAAATTTAAAATTTTTAATGATTAGCGTGAATTTTGCCATTCGTCTTTCTATTGCGTGATGCCAGTTTTAAATGCAGTCATTAGAACTTGTACCTCGTAGGCAGGACAACTGAAATAGGAAACATTTCCCATTTCATAACTCGGGCAGCGCATGCTTATCTTGTTCTTACTGGAAGAGTGGAGTCACTGCACAGACGAACTCCGCTGTTTTTAGCTCACTTCTTGACACACACACGTTCTATGCCCACTCTCTGCCTTTGGCTTTCCAATGATAAGAAAGGACTGAAAAGAAACTGTGGGTTGCTTACCTTACCCTTTCCTTCTTTGTCGTAATTTTCATGTTCAGTGCTTGGCAAATTCATGGAAGTAATACAGGTAAGGAAGATTATGATTGGGTTCCTTGGTAATTTCTGGGTCTTAGAAATGCTTCTGTTTTCTTTCCGTGTTTGAAGCAAGTTTTGGTTCCAAGTGAAAACATGGCCCCTGAGGACCGTCGGTGGCAGGCGTTACGCCCTTAGCTTGTACTCACTTTGCGTCTCACTGGACGCGCGTCACAGGTCTGCCTGCTAGGAGCCTGTGCTTAGAGGGCATTGCAGATGCTGCGTGAGGGTCGGGCGGCAAGAAACAGTGGCGTGCCTGCTGTGTGTTTCTCTTTTGCTCTTGCACAATGCTTAAAAACATACGTTCGAAGATAAAATTGTTAAGAATTTCAAGATAGAGGCAGGAGAACATTAAACCAAGTGCAGATTATGTGAGGCCTGTGTTACAGTAGGATGGATCGCAAACCCGCGAAGCCGCCCCGTCTTTGCGAGCCGGTGTGGCTGTCTCTCTACTATTGATCTGTTGCAACATGAAGCAGCCGTAAGTAACATGTGAGCAAATGGGTGTGGCTGTGCTGCAGTAAACCTGTATTTACCACGACAGTTGGTGGCCAGGATTTACTGGGGGTCATGGCTCCTGATCCCTCGTTAGGTGAGAGCATGGGGGTGAGGAGGCATGAGATCTGTCTGAGAACTGCTTGCCCCTGGTAGGGGGTTTGGGGGTGTAAATCCGGGAAGGTCAGAGGAAGCCTGATTCTGAAGGGCCAGGGGAAAGTGACGGGATGCTGTCCTTTAGGTACTAGAGAGTGATTGATGGTTTTACACACTGAATTAAGGTGATCAAAGGAGGCTTTTGGTCAATTAATGTGGAGATGTTGTGTCAGAGAGACAAGAAAGAATGAATCTGGCAGCCTAGAGCCTAGCAAGGTGGCTATTGGGAGTCTAGACAGGAGATGGTAGGAGCTTGGAGTAGGAAGAAAGGAGCTGCGGTGGTGGAAGGGTGTGATTTGGGAGGAATTCCACATGAAGAGTCACCAGGAGGTGGTGAGTGATTCAAAGTGAGGGCTGAGAGAAGGAAAGAGGTAGAGAACAGCAAGGTTTTGTCCCTGGGAGGCCGCAGAATGGATGCTGTGTTCATTCCAGGGGCCCGTGTAACGTGGATCTCTTGTTGCTGAAATGACTGTAAACAGGGATGGCTGGCAGGCTGCTGATCTCAGGTGACTCCTGAATTTCGGGCCGTTGGAGTTGGTGTCGGGTTGCTGAGTGGACGTGATGCCAGCAGGGCATTCGAGATGTGACACTGGCATTGATGAAAAAGTGAGGGCAGTAATAACAGTGTGTGGTCCATCCTCACAGAAAGGAGAACTTGAACTAGTGAAAACACGTGCCATCAGCAGAGGAGAAAGCAGAGGGAAGAGAAGGAGGCTCAGAACCCTAGCAGCTTACCTACCTTGACGTAGCCTTTTCTGTTTTTCAAGTTAAGTTGATATTTCACCTTCCTGCTTAACCTTTTCCAGAAAGGTGGAGAAACCCATGCTTGGTCACGAAGCTAGAGTGACATGAAACAGACATAATGTGAAATCAGTCGCATTCGTAGTGTAAACCCCTCTTCGTCTTCAGCTGAATCACATGTAAAAGCAATTTACTGGCTCAAGTAATGATCCCCTTAGAGAATTAAATTTCACTTTTGGCTAAACATGTTGGTATCTTGGTCTTTTCCAAAAAAAACGCATCCTCAGTTTTACCCTAACTGGCGTGGCTGGCTGACTGACTCTTCTTTTTAAAGATGCGCTTTAGGGATGACAAGGATGGCATCACAGATACTGAAGTATCACAGACACGGTGAATGTCACAGATACGGAAAGCCTGGCGGTGTGTTTCCCGCAGTAGCTTAGAACGCTGTGTCTTCAGCTGCACGTTAACAAATATTTTGTCGACATGGGGAAATGTAAACACGATTCTTCATATCGTCCTGGTCAATAAATGTGCGTTGAGAATGCACTGAGCCGTGGCCCCATGCTTATGCACAGGGTCTCTAGGTTGTTTGTATTCCTAGCCTCTCCATAGACTCGCCTAGACACAGGACCATCTGGCCCACGCTCTGCAATTTAGTTCCCTTGCTCGGGTGGAATCGCCTATAGGACAGGCAAGAACTGCTGGGATTCAGAGGCCCTAGTATGGCTACTATGAGACTGAGAAAACCTGTAGCAAACTGGACCAGCCAGATTTGAAAGATCTGTCTTAAACTTTCTATGGCCACTATTACGACCAACGCTGTCAAATTTCAACTTTAAAAATGGTACCAACATTTCCTTTATAGGCAACCTTGAACCTGGAAAACCCATAGCAGTTTTCAGGATAGTCGCCTTTAATTTCCCACCACCCTTACGATTTAGGAGGTGCTAAAACTGTGATTTCAATACATTTTGCAAGAAGGATTTTTACACTATCAAAGTACTAGTCTGTCTCTCATCTGGTCTTGTCTTCTATCAAGGCATATCGAAGAATAGGTGTCCCCTTGCCCACGAGGAGAAACATCACCAAGAATGTTTTCTTGTTTATTAAAGCTTTTGCTCTGTGTGTGTGTGTGTATGCACGCGTGCACACACATATCACACAGTTTAGTTCTGCTATTGTCATTATTGAGATATTTTGATTGTGTTTGATTTTGACTGTTTGATTCAGGCAGATACGCATCCTCCTTTATATTCCCAGATAAGGAGACGTACTGGTTAGGTGGGAGAGCATGGGTGTATTTTATAGTGACACATGGTCTCAATTTTGTTACTTATCTGCATGGCTGCCTTCAACTGTGTTTACTCCGCATGGATGGGCACGTGTTAACGATACAAACATCACCAGATCTTGGAATCGCATTGCTGAAGGAGACCTTCATTCCAGTGCTCATCATTTTTCGTCGCTGCTGTCATGAAAGAGTTCTCTAACTGGTTTGCTTCTCTTTGATTTTAGCTTTCTTTGTAGTCTTGGTCATACCAGGTTTCTTCTTAGAAATCAGTGTGCACTTTAATTTCCCAGACTCACTTCCTGCCAATCACCAGTCTGCATCAGTGACTTCAGCACCCACCCAGCTCTTCCTGGCCCCTTAGCATGCTCTGCACTGTTCGGCTCACACGCCTCTGTGTATGCTGTTTGCTCTTTGAGAGTGTCCTGTGACCGTCTTCTCCTCCAAGACCAGACTCCAGTGGCACCTCCCTTATAAATGAGTTGATTGAGCTATTGTTTTATTGATTCTCTCATTCAGACACATTACTTGAGTGCCTACTCGATTGGGGGAAAACTTTCTCTAAACAGAATTAAGCATTTAATCCTCTGGGTTTTCTCACCACTTGGTACTCACAGTCATGACTAATCCACCCTGGGTTCTAATAATTTAGGCTTCGTCCCTTTGTAAACTCTGAGGTCCTTGAGTGCAGAGTGGATTTCTTTTTTTATTTCCATGTTCACAGCATCCAGCCTAGTGTCTGGCACAAGCAGGGGCCCAGTAAATGTTTGTTCACTAGAAGAATGATTTGTTTTGCCAGGAGACCTTCTTGGGAAGTACTGAGTGGGGAGCCTTCCTTACATATATAATGACCAGCCTTTTCTCTGTTCTTCAACACTGCATCCCAAAGTAGATAAACTAGAGTTTTATCTTTACCAGCCATCCTTTTCTCATCTGCATCCTGCTTTCCCAGCACTCTCTTGCACCCCCCCCCCCCACTGTGTGCAAAGCTCCAATCCTGGGGAAATACCTTGCAGTGCTTTCATTCTAAAGGGGAGCAATTGAAAGCATTTCTCTGGTAATTTAAGCACATAGCAGCTACCTTTGCAAAAGCCTGGTTGCTAAATTATCCCCTTGGCTATTCCTTTTTTTTTTTTTTTTTTTTTTTTTTTTTTTTTTTTTGCAGTAGGGGAAAGGAGAAAAAAAAAACACTAGGGGGAAAAAGAGACTCTAGCAAGAAGGCAAGAAGACACTGTTTTCTTTGGATTTAGCTTTCTTCCTCCTCACCTCCCTCCACTCAGCAACTGTGAGGCTCCTGGTGTGGCATGTTCTGCTCCTTTTTCTTTTAATGTCTTAAATGCCACGGATGCTCTTCATAAACCACCTTCTTAATTATGCAGAAGTAGAGCAGAAGGGTTAGTTAGCAGTGCTACTGCAATTACTACCCTTTTTCAGGTCTGCTGCTGTTTTATGCGATGCTGTTTTCTAAGTTGCTGATTAAGATGATGTAGTGGGCGGGGTCCTTCTTCCCACCGTAGGAGAGAGGCCTCAGAAGGCTGGGACGATGAGTCCTCAGACAGTCGTTTACAGCCTAATCAGAATTTAAGAAGCAGTGTCAAGGAGCACATGAAAGAGATATGCTTATTTGTTTCCTTCTGATGAATGAAGCCTTCTGGTCCTCTTCAGCTTTCTCCTCTGTCCATTCCTGGTGCTGGAACTGTGGAGGAACGTCCACTGTGGCTCTTGGGGAGAAGTCCACGTCTTAGCGCTACCTGATATCCTGATGCTTTCAGGCATCTTCGGGGATCCTGGAGCTCGGGTGCTGGCAGGGAGATTTAACAGCTGTGAAGATTTGAATTAATCTCTTCAACTGGCTGTTTCTCTTTTTTAAACCAAATGTGAATCATGCCATGTGCCCATCTTGGGCTCTGAGAGGCTATGCTTCTAGGATTCTTTTTAGGTATTAAATGAAAAAAAAAATATGTGAACTTGAAAGCAGCATGCTGTTGTAAAATAGTACAATCATTCATTCATTCATAGATGTTAACTGAGTGCCTACAATGTCCTAGGTGCCAGGCAAGGCCCAGAGGATGGGGCGGGGAGTAGTATAAAGTCCCTAGCCTTTACAGAAACGGCATTCTATTCAGGGATACTGACGTTAAACCCGTCAGGGAGTAAGTGTATAACTTCAAGTGGTGATGAGCGCTCTGAAGAAAAGTAAAGGAAGGTGAGGGAGAGGAGATTGTGTGAGGGGATGCTGTTTTGGATGGAATGGTCAGAGAAGCGTCTCTTTGAAGTGATATTGAAGCAGATGCTTGAATGAGGTGAGGCAGCAAGCAGTAAGAATATCCAGCAAGAACGTTCCAGGCTGAGGGGCTCGCAGGTGTCAGAACACTCGGACCAGGATTGCAAGTGCTGATTTGAGGAGCAGCAAGGAGGCCAGTGGCTATAGTACAGGGGGTCAGTGAGGCCCGAGAGGACCCAGGAAGCCCTTCTGGTTTTCATTTTCAATAAGTTCCCTGAGATAGTCAACGTTTTTATCATAAAATAGACTTTGTGTTCACTGATTTTGCCCTACAACAGCTAACGTTACGTGTTCTGAGTGTGTCCAAGGTAGGCTGGGCTAAGCTGTGTAAGCTAAGCTACAGAGGTTAGCTATATTAAATGCATTTTAACCTAAGATATTTTCAACAATGGATTTATTGGGACTTACCCGCATCGTAAGTAGGAAGATGTGTAAGTACGACCAGCCCTGCCTACCAGCTGCTATTGAGAGCCAGGGTTAGCCAACCTCCAGGGTGCCCAGGGCCTCCCTTCCCTGTCCTCTCCCAGCTCGGAGACAAGAAGCCAGGCAGTGAAATAAGAGTGCTCTTCTGATCACTATAAGGAGATGTCGTGTTTCTCTGTCAAAATGTGGATTGTGGCACCAGGGGGTGTGCTCTTATGTTACAGTCTAAAGGGTTTTATTTTAAAGAAAAGGGATTTGTTGGCACTGTGGCATGTGTGTGTGTCTGTGTGTGTATGTGAGCATGTGGATAAGCTTGCACGGAGTGACTGCTTTATTTTGCTTTTTTTCCCTCCCATTACAGGAAGTAATTTTGGAGGTAAATCACATGACAGTTGATTTTTTTCCTTCTTCACAGTAGATGCAGCAGAAAATGCTGAAGTTATGTTTGCCCTGTGTTTCCCCCTGCTTCATTTCTGTGTGATCACATCCCTCTTTTAATAGGCATCTTGAGAGAAAGTTTAGGCCACAATGTGTACTCCTATTAAGAGAGATGTTCTAGAAGAGAGGTATATATATATATATTTGATATATATGGAGATTCTGATATATATATATATTTGATATATATAGATATTCTGATATATATATATATATATATATGATTCTCCATCTGAAGCTGAAAGGAAATATGAATTATTAAACTCATGAATGAGGGTAGGCAAAGTTAAGGACTTAAGGATACACACACACACACACACACACACACACACACACACACACTCACTATTTGGCTATATAACTACCCCTGATGCTCTTCTGCATTTAGTTAAGATCAGTTCTACCATGTCCAGGAATCTCTTGTGTGCCACCTACAATAGTTATTGTCTTCCATTCCCAAGCTGTTCTCATTTGCCTGTCACTTAGCCCTGGCTACCATATGATGCTATTTACCTTTTCGGTGCATTTGTCTTTTCTAGCCATTTGCATCATCAGCTTCTTTAGGCCTCTCAAGATGCCCCCCATCTGCATCAGTTCAGGCTCTTTGGTGGCAAGCAACAGAAACAGGATTTGACTACCTTTAGTAGGTTAGAAATTTATAGAAAGGCTTTTGGGTAGCTCACAGAACCAAAGCAAAGACTGGAGTAAAAGGTTTCCTAAAAGAATCAGGGAGTCTTGAGAGGTCTAGGTATTAGGAGATTATAAATTTTCCAGGCTGTTGTTACTAAAATGCGTGGACTCCAATTATTCCCCCCCCCCCCCCATTCTTAACAATAGTCTGCTGAAACCTCAAAGGTGTCAGGTCATCTGCGCTCCCCTAGGGAAGTAGAAATCAGTCACCTTTTTGATAGTTGTATGAGGCTGTGGACAATGAGAAGGAGATATAATTACCCCAAAGAAAACCAGGACACTGGGTGGTCCTAACCAAGTGTCTACTACAATATCAAGTACACGTTGATGCTTGTTATTAGAATTCTCTGCAGATCTGGTGACAGTGATGGTGATGGTGATGGTTAAAGGAGGAAGACTCCTAAGAGGTTCTGCTGTTTTAAGGAAGTAATCACAAAATGTCCTTGCATTCAGAATGGCAAACATGTGGTATGATCTGTCAACATCTTAACTTAATGCAGGCTGGCCATCCTTTCTTTCTGGATTTAGGTTGTAGCAATGTTTTCACAAAGGCTACAGTAATAAACAGTATAATGCTATATAAAGCAGGTGCCGTATTCCCTGAATAAGATTGCCTGTGCTGGAAACAAGGACACCTAATTGAATCACCTGCGCTATGTCCCTTTCAGCCCTGGAGGCATAATTGAAGCATTATCTTTGTTGTCACTTTTGTGATTTCCATCCCCATATTCTCACATTTCAGTGGCTGTATTATGAACAATGCCAAGGTCAGACTGGTGTAGAAACCAGTATCATATATTTTACCATTGGAATGATACATCCTGATGACAAATATTTATACATCACTTTCTCCTCTCACTACAATTTCATTTTGTGTCTCTGTGTGTGTGTGTGTGTGTGTGTGTGTGTGTGTGTGTGAGAGAGAGAGAGAGAGACATTGGCCACATACTTTAAATTCCTTGGGAAAACATACCACCATTAAAAATGCTTCACCTATTTTGTAAAAATAAAATTGGCAAGCTAAAGAAGATGTTTTTTCTTCCAAGTCTGTCATAAAATTTCTATTCCCCAGATTTAAACTTCCTGGACTTAAGCTGCCCTTATAGTTAGAGGAAACATTATTTTAAGAACAATTTAAATTGGACCTCATTGTGAAACTGGCTACTGAATCTGAGTCGGGACCTTCTTCTGGAGGGAGGTAATTAAATATTCTTCATTGAAGCTATTTTAAATGTGTTGAATGAAAGGAGTTAATTATACAGCAGGGAACGTGGAAGACTTCTGACTAATAATGAGCTCTCTGTTTAATATCTTCATCTTTGTTAGAATCATTAAAGTTGTTGGAGCCAGTCAGATGGCTTGAAGTGAACATAGTCTCATAACTAGCCCAGCGCAAATGGAAGTCCCTCACAGACGCAGGCGCTCGCATCTCTAATGGTGACTTCAGGGAAAGGATGCAGATACATTGCTTTGTTCTGTGCGGTGCAGTCTGTTTCATTTAGCCTTCTATTTTGATTGTAGGGAGAAAAGAAGAGTAAGTCCCATTGTTTCAAAAGAGTGCATCTGTTACGGTGAACTGATGTGTGTGCCTGGAAACTGTAAAAGAGGACGTGATTTCTTTTCCTCAGAGCCTTACATGGTTGATCACTTCAGAATCTGGGGCAGTGTGGAAATCTCTGTGCTGCTGTGTCCTCACAAGATATATGAACATCTTAAGATGCCCAGGAACTGCTAGAGGACCAACCGTGGTCCTAAAGAACAGATATTCTAACACTCAGTTGGAGAGAGAGGCTCCAGAGGTCAAGTTTTCCATACTCCATCACTGTCTTGTTCTTTGTCTTTAAACTAATTTTATTAACTCCTAGACATTTAAGGTACTTTTCTTAAATTCCTCCTCCCATCTGATTGCTTCACAGAACAGCATGTGGCTTTGTTCTTATTTATAGGACTCCCAGAACTCTGCTCTGTCCTTTCCACGTTGGAGTTTGTAGCTTTGCCCTTCAAAGTACAGAAGATCAAAGGAATTTTCTTATTCCATCGCTTCCTTGATCCTCCAAGGGAGTCCTGTTACCTGGCTGTGGGGAGCTGTAACAGTGACTGGCTGTGAGATCAGTCAGCCTCTAAGCGATCTTCACATGTAGGAGTTGGGAGACCTTGAACAAGAGGAAGGGTAGAATGACCAAGTTCTCACATGGGCCCAGGCAGCCAGTGTGTGTGTGTGAAGGGGGAGTGGAAGCTAAGACAGGACAGCAACTATGATAGGGAAGGGAAGAGACCTGGATTAAAATCTCAGCTCTGACTCTACTGGCATACAGCTTGGGCCATTGATGTGTCTTCTCTAAGCTCATTCCATAATCTTTCAAAGGGCGATAAAGAGTACCTGCTTTGTGGTATTGCTGCAAGGATTCAGCGAAGTAATTCAGGCAAAGCACACAGCCCACTGCTCAGTTATGTTATCAGTCACTATTAGGAGTGTGTTGGTTGAAGATTTTTTTATAATTTAAGTAAATCCAGTTAAAAATCTTTCATTTTCATTGATCTGAGTCTTCCAAGCACTATAGTTTTCCTCTGATTTCTAACTGCTCATCCCAACTGGAGATCTAAGGTAATTATCTTTTTGTGTGTTTGTTAATAATTTGACATGCTTTTTTCTCAAATTAAGGAAAAACGCTCATTTCTTAGTCACTATTTAGAGTCAAAATGTGAGACTAAGTGTTTGTTTTGCAAAGTGCTGTGAAACAGGGGAAAAAATGGTTTGGGCAACTGTGGGGAGATCCCTTTAAGAAAGAAACATTCCTACCCGCTTTAGAGGAGGGGAATTAATGAGGGGAGCATCAGTGTCCCCGCCGCAATCTCTCTGGGCTCACACGCCGGACAGATGAAGTCCCTCTGCAGTGCTGTGGGCCACAGTTTAGGGCCACAGAGTTTAGGGCCACAGTCACAGCTTTCTCCAGACAGGCTTTTTAACCAAAGGTGTGGTGAAATTTTTCAGGCCAATCAGAAAGTGTTACCTAGGCGAGCAAGAAGAAATCACATCCAATTCGTTAAAAGTCCTCCCAGGCTGGGTAGGGCCCGATTGCTCACAACTGTGGGAATGCTAGGTATTAACCATTGGTTCCCAAACGTGAATGTGCACCAGAGACCCCAGGGGTGCTGATTAAGTCACCAACTGCAGTGACCCTGCTTCACAGGAGGCCTCAGATGGAGCCTGAGAATCAGCATGTCTCACAGGGTCCCAGGTGAGGCTGTGCTGCCGGCCGAGGGACGGCACTGTGAGAAACGCTGTCAGAGTCCCTGGCTGTTCAAAATACGGTGCCTGGACCACTAGCATCAACAGCTCCTGGAAGTCTGTGAAAAACGCAGAAGCTCAGGCCCCACAGCAGATCCACTGCATCAGAATCTGCATCTTAACAAGCTCCCAGGTGATTTGTTTGCACATTAAAAGTTTGAGAGACACTGATCTGGTGCTTCAGGCAAAGACTTTGGAGAATTCAGAGTGTGAATCATTCAGACCTGGGTTCAAGTCTCAGGACTGCCATTCCCCAACCCAGTAACTTTGGAGGAAGTTGTCTTTTTTTTTTTTTTTTTTAATCTCCACTTTCACCAGAAAAAATTGGGATGATCATACTTTATAAAGTTGTTGTGAAGATTAAATGCGATAATATATGTAAAGTGTATATAATTAGTTAGTGTTGTTAAATGGTGTTCTCATTCCTTTTTATGTGTAATCTGTCCTGTGAAACCATAAAGAACAGCTGTTTGAAGGAGGTATTTGAAATTCTCTCTGCAGTGTTTTCATGTGTCCTGTTTTGAGAGAAGCTATTTCCACATACGGCTGAGTTGTCCTCCCTGTGCTGACTGTGAATCACAGCTGTAGAGACATGAAATGGATCAGCTTTGCCATAAATAAGCCTCCTGGTTTATCTCTGAATTTGAATGTGTGTGTGTGTATGTGTGTGTAAGAGAGAGAGAGAGACAGGTTTTTGGAAGTGAAGTGTGAGGGAAAACCTAGGGTATCACCTCTCCTCCCTAATAATAGGGTATGGTATGTGTTTTTAAAGATAAAATTATATTTGTAATGTTTGACAACATCTATTGATAGGTTCTAACCTCACTAGGTGTTATGAAAATGAAGGTTAGGCCAGTTAGTAAAGTACTTTGAGAGCACTGAAAGATGCCGTATGGAACAGGGCGTTTGACGCTATTTAATTTTCCAAGTGTAGTCCTTAGTGGTGATTTCTTTATTCTCCTATCAGCTACAATTCTAGTATGTTTGCAGTTGGAAGATACCTTCGCCCCCTCAGTGCCCTCATCATTTGAGAAATAAGCCTGTTGCTTTTAATATTTTATATTCTCAAAGCTCTGAAGTTTCAAAGTTGTGTTAAGTAAAGTGAAATGTAATCGATGCCAAGAAAATAGATTAAAATGAGAACTGTGCTAATGCAATGTAAGAGGGTTAATGGGACGTTGTTTTCTGGGTTATAATGGAGATCTCTGTACGAGTGAACGAGGGGGTCTTCTGACCCTGTGTGGTGTTCAGCTTGGGGCACTTTTCTGCATTCGTTGCCTTCCATATAGCTGTTGGCTCCTAGGCCCTTCAGGACTGGTCATTGTAGATGCATGCTTTGCTCTATAACTACTTTTTTAGCTTTTACAAGTCGGGCAGTGGAACGCTTCACCCCTTAGACAGCACCCAGGGGCATCCCCATCAGCGGTAACAGCAAGTCACAAGTTCTTCACGAGCATCTCCTGCTGGTCCCCTGCAACGAGGGTTTGTGTGTGGGGAAGGCAAACTGTAAGACCTGATACTACAAATCCTTTAAACCGCTGCTACTCAGAGTGTGATCCGCAGGGCTGGAGCAGCAGCACCTGGGAACTTGTTAGAAATGCGGAATCTCAGGCTCCACTTCAGACCCACTGAGTCAGAATTTGCAGTTTATCAAGATCTGCAGGGGATTTGTGTGTGTGTGTGTGTGTGTGTGAGCGTGTGTGTGTGCATGTGTGTTAAAGCTTGAGAAATACCACTTTATGCAACAGTTGTTAGACTGAGGGAGGTTGAATGGGCAAACATCTAAAACCATTTGAAGTTCAAATTCAGAGAACAAGGTTAATTGTTACCAGGCGAGAAGGAGTTTCACACGTTTCATAATTGGTTGTAACCAATTATGAATAGTTGCAGGTCTAAAGAAATGTGTGGGTGTGAGGTCAGTTATCCACTCTATCACCAGAAGGATCTGTTGCACAGTTAACCTCACTGAAGGGAGTCTGACTAAGCTTTGTCAACCTGTGTGGCAGATTCAAGTAGACCCCTAGGGTTAAAACAAGACAAACACAAAAGGACAGTGCTGTCACAGAGACTAAAGCAGAGCTAAGCTCAAAAATAAGACATGAGGTTGTTGGATATAACAATAGTGAAGAATCAGAAGCCGCCATCAATGAGGCTGGCTCCCCATTATTGGCAACCTGGGTTTAGAAGCTGGAGTCAAAATTTTGTTTAGAGCGAGCACATATTCTTCCTTGAGCTAAAGGGGAAACCTTGCCTCTGTCTTGGTAATCAAATCAGTGGCATCTCTGGGGGTGGAGGTAGGGGTGGGGGTACTGGTGGAAATTGTGAGTGGGGAGCAGTTTCATCCCCTGAGCACATTTTCCGACAGTTTTTAAAACGGCTGCAAATCTGATTGAAGTTGTCCCAGGCAATAAAACCAAGTCGCTGACATGTGTAACCGGAGAGAACTTCAGGGGCTCACCTGAGGGGACACTTGACGCAGGGTGCAAAGACATCACCCAGGGAGCTAGTCCTTTCTTTTTTTCTTCTCTGACTTTTCTGATACTGACTTTGTACCAAGGCTGGATCCTCGTATGATTTTCAGATGGTGGTCAGCACGCTAGAGCTACCTGTTTTCTCATTTGTTTCGAGCCGGAAAAAAAGAGAATCTTTGTCCCATCCATCTCTGAAAAGCATTTTTTGATGCATTGAGATTGGCCTGGCTTAGGGAACATGCCCTGTCCTTGAAAATGTCACTTTTGCCAGTGGGAGAGCTGATCTCGTTAGAGCATGTGCTCTGTCCCTGGAGCTGGGGCAGCTCCGCTCCATCCTCATGGGCCCCCAGATGGAAATCAGGAAGATTAAATTATGAGGCAGTAAGTAAAAATTATCCAGCAGTCCAACCTTCCCCGAGTGCTTGCTCCGTTTGTTGCTTCATTCACAACGCTGTCCAGACCACAGCAGCACCGTGAGGCAGGCTATCACTATTCTGTGATGTAGGCTCTGAAGTCAACAGTCCAGGAATGAAATACCCAGGGTTGTGGCATTGCTCAGCTTATCATGCAGGATTCCAGCTTTATGGAAAGAGTACACAGCTGGGGGTTGGGAGAGGGGTAAATGGGACAAGAACTAGACTCATTCTTCCTTCAGTGAGCCTCTGCCCTTCCGTGTGGTCAGTACGGCCCTTACGTTTTTGTGCTTAGTCTTGTTTTTGCCAAACCCTGTTTATCTATTGTGATATAGAAAAAATAGAACCTTTCCCAACAGCATTCAATTCCCTTGATTTTTTAAAAAAATATAGCTATTAATTGTTTATATGAAAGATCTAAAATAATAGATAGAAATATTTTTCACTTCCAGTTATTTGATTCTTACATGAAACTCTATGCCATGAACTTGGATCTGAAACCAATTGAAACATCAATTTCCCTGTTGTTAAATGAATCAGTTCTTTAAATGTGATAAAAATAAGAAACAGATTCAGATTGGAAAAATAAGAGCTGATTTGAATACTTCTGGAAAACTTCTCTTTTGAAACTGAAATATCCCCCTTAAGAAAAGGTTGACAATAGAACTTTTTGTAACCCAAACTGTATCAAGGAAATCATTGACAATATAGTTGAAAGAAACTTGCAGAACACATTGTCACCTTAGTTCCAGAATTCAACCGGGGCTGAGACTTTTTTATAGCTCAGAGTGAAACATTGTGGAGACATATTACAGAGGAAGTAAACTGTTCGATTATACCTTATTCTGAATATAATAATCTCTGTACAATAGATTGTCAGTTGGCTTCATCCAGTATGATTTCACAATTAAAAACAAGATGGCAAGAAAATATTTCCAGTTTGACTGAAATCTTGATGCTTTTATTGAATTACTATATTTGATGAGCATTTGCAGTTTCTGGCTACTCAGAGTATTATTAGTGAAAAATCTTTGCTAGGTGGTCTTCATGGCACTAAGAGAAAGGAAAAGACTGAACATTAAAATCAGATGTGTGTGGTTTGCTTGGTAGAGATTGAATGCCCTTTCATGATTGAAATATTTCTAAAAAATATTCATATTCAAATGGTAAATAAAGAAATGTCTCCCCACTTTCACAGTAAGAGAATAGATGCTGCTTAAATTATTTGCCTTAGGAGAATAAGGGGAAGTATTGGCATGTGTTCCACCCTGACTCTGGCCTCGGCGCCAGGTTGTGTAATGTGGGGTCACAAGAAACCTGTGACAGCTCCTGTCTTTGGGGTGATTATGCTAAGGTTTTGAGAAAAGACAGACTAATAGGAATTAGATATTTTTTATGTTATCTATCCGCAAGATTTGTCTGTTCTGCCTCCAAAATAAATCTCAAATTTGACAAGTACTCACTGATTCTGCCTCTATCAACCCAGTGTAAGCCAACATCATTTCTCATCTAGACTACAGCTACCACTTAACTGATTTCCCTGCTTTCGTTCCAATTTATTCTTCATATGGAAACACAGGCAGAATTATCACGTAATTTGTTAAAATGTAAAGCATATCATAAAACCTTTCCTTAATCCCCCCCTCCCCAAAAAAGTCCAAGGATATCCAAATGCACTTAAAGCAAAAATCCAATACCTCTACTCTGATCAGAAAATACAGGATAAATTTCTTTGGGATTAAAAAAATTATGCAAATTGCTTGCAAATATTTTTTAAAGTTTCTGAGACACCTTTTTTTTTTAATTTGGAGAAGTTTTAAAAATTAAATAAAAAGTAGAAAGAGTACTTAGTGTCTTAACAAAGTATTAATTTGATTGGGTTTCAGAAAAGACCTCATTAAGCTGTGTGATAAAGTGATTATTTAGCGTCAGTTTCTTTGGGTTTTCAACTGTTATCTGGAACGATTTTGAGAATGAGGTAACATTTCCCTTTTCAGTAGCACTTGAAACCTCCTTGATGTTGACACAGAAGTGCTGATAGGAAAAGGTGACGAACAAAGGGTTGCAAGTCTTAATTCATACTTGCTAAAAATATCACAGCCACCTCAGGAAGGTTTAGAAATATGTCAAAGGCATTCTTGAGCCTTTTTCTCCCGTTAAGACCATTCACAAATAACTTTTGAGAGTGAAGTGACAATGCAATGTGTCTCACCCAGGTCCTAGTCCATCTCTGAGCATACCATTTGAATTAGACCTTTATGTATAATTTTCTAATTAGATTTTTCTCCTTTTATGGCCTTTTAAGCTTTACATCACCTTTGTGCTTCTTTGTTCCTTTAATCCTTCAAATGCCAGCATCCTGCCGAGAGGGGATTCACTACAGTATTTCCATCATTGTCAACAGAGCCACAAGACCGTCTGGTGCACTAGAATTACCCATCCATGAGAAAATGCTGTCTTGGAATTAATTATTAGTTGACTCTTACTCGACTCTGTAATAAAAGTAGAATTTCCCCCCCTAATGTTTTATTACCTGTTATAACACAGATAGGCATTTTATTTTAGTTTGGATAAAGAATAGATAGTAGAGAGCTGGAATTTCCTAAATTAGGTACGTTTTTGGTAGTTCTATAGTTAATCTTCTTAATTTATCACTTAGAGTAGGCCAAGTACCACAGTATGGAAATGAGCCAGGATTTTTGTATCACTGGGAAGTGATTGTAACTTTCAGGTTTGTGCCAAGGAAGTATATTGAAATGCTTAAATTTCTGCACTATCAATTACCGTAGTTTTTTTTTTATGCCCAGGTTCACTGTGATTTGCATCTTATTTCAAAAGGTGATTTCTCCACCCCCTTATCAAACTATCATAGGAGAAAATATTCTTTCTTCTAGCACTACCCTGATGGAGTTGATTAATGCTGCCTTCATTTTAACTGAAAATGGTTGATCAATAGGGTCAACTTTTATGGATTTGTTTATATCATTTGATGTGACAAATCATAAGTTATCATTATCTAAATTAGCACAGGTTGCCATGAAAAGTGAAGGGAGTAAATTGCTTTATGGATTTCTAGAAAGCATAGTACACACATAACTTTTCTTAACACACATACTCTTCAACAGTTAGCTTGTGCTAGATTTTAATTCCTATGCTACAATTCTCCAGAAACGATCAAGTTTTAGAAAGAAAAAAAAAGAAAATTCTCTGGAATCATAAAAAAAAAATCCATATTACTGTAGACAGAATGTCAATGAACACCATGTAGTGAAACACCACAGGGGTGCTTTAGGAAGAAGTGAACTTGTTTCCAGAAAACAGACTGGACTTTAGGGAGGGAAAAAAAAAATAAAAAGAAGGGAATACAAATACCTTTCAGTCTCTTATTTTGAAGACCCATGTTATGGTTTGAATAGTGTCTCTCATCCTCCCAAATTCATATGTTGAAGTCCTAATCTAGTAATTTATAATGTGACCTGATTCTTTAACTTGATTAAGTTAAAATGAGGTCATTATGGGAGGACTGAATTCAACTGGATTGGTGTCCTTATAAGAAGGAATTTGGATACAGACTTGCCTAAAGACAATGTGAAGAGATACAGGAAGAAGGCATCTGCTATTAAGCCAATGAGTGATGCTTTGAAGACTTCCTTCCCTCACAGCCCTCAGAAGGAACCAGCCCTGTCAAACCTTGATTTTGGGCTTCTGGCCTCTAGAACTGTGAGACAATCAAATTCTGTCGTGCAAGCCACTGGAGTTGTGTTGCTTTGTTATGGTAGCCCCCACAAGCTATGACAGCCCATAAATTATGACTCACATTTCATATTAAGCTATATGGAAGCTTCCCCACACCAGGATACTAAAATCTACAGGAGCCACTTTTACTGTTTCCACTGAGCTTTGGAATCTAGAATCCAAAGAAATTTAGAAACCAGGCAGAGTTATAGCAAAGCATCTTAAAATCAAAGATTCAAGTGCATGCTGATTAGGGGAGTTGATTTCCATGCATATCTTTTTAAAAGGAACCCTCCTTTCTTTGCAGTGATGAGACCAACACACAGACCTTGGTAAGCCTGATTCTGAATGTTTACCCAAGGGTGAGGAATTACAATTTATGGGGAATTCAGTTAAATAACATCTGTTGTACTGTGGGACTCTGGTGGGTGAGTTATAAAATGGCAAAGTCAATCTATAATGGAGATTTATCCTGGACTAGCTTGCATCTGGACCAAAGGTGATCCATCAGGTTTGTCATTTTATGTTGAAGTCCATAAACTACCTATTATGCATACCCCAAGTGGTGTTCATGTGTGGTATAGCTTAGATCAGTCTCTGACGCATGCCGGTGGAAAGGGGTGTGTGTTTTGTTTTTGTAGCTTTTTTTGGTAATGACAATTGAAAACCCATTCCCTTGGTCCTCTGGATATTAAACTGATCAGTCATTGATAAAGAGTACAGTAGTAGAGTTTAGAGTTAGGGCTAACCTTGAGCCACATGGTGAGAGGTCAGAGGCACCTTTCTTTGGCTCTATGAATCGGTTATCAATCTCAGATCTTTCATAAAGTCCTCTGGCCACCCAGAACTCTCCTCCATGCCTTCCTCCCCAGGAGCAATGATGAAGGTCAGTGTTTATCAAGCACTTTAAGATACCATGTGCTGTTCACAACTCCTTACAGATGTTAACTCACACCAACTCTTTGACATTAATGCTATTATTATCTTCAGTTTACAGAAGAAGAAACTGAGGCTTAAAGTGGTTAAGTTACTTGCCCAGTATTATACAGCAATGAATGCTGCAGCCAAGACTCCATCCTAGGACTGACTAACAAGCTGATATTATTAAAGAAATGGTCCCTGCTGCCTCCACTAACAACCTCCCAGGCATCAGATTTCTCCATCAAATCCTGCCTGGTCTGTCTGACCAAGTAATCCTTGATAATGTAACAGTGGATTAAAGTGGATCTCTTCACTTACAGAAGGCACATTTGAACTCCACTAGACATGTATGAAATATTGTGTTGGCAGAAAGAAATGTTACTCCTAGTGGGAATCTCTGATTCTCATTCTGGCAAACTGTATAATCTTGGACAAATCTTGGACCAGAGCCTTGGTTTTATCACCTACAAATGTCAGTGTTGGATTAACTACTCTCTAAAGATGCCCTTCAGGCTTAGAATTCTGAGATTCTTTCACATTAAACGTAACTCCTTTTCAACCTGTGTCTGTACTTGGCCCTTGATTGAACCTTTTCACAAGTTGGAAATTGGAAATATGAAATCGCGATAAATATGAGAAAATGGTCAAGTCATTTAATAGCTCTGGGCCTCAGTTTTCTTCTCTACAAAATAAGGAGACTAAGCACCTACCTCGCAGGTTTAATATTATTCACGCCTAGCAAAACACCCGGCACAGGGCAAGCCAGGCTCACTAGGATAGCTGTGATGACATGGTAATCGTTGGTGAGATCCGTTCTATTATTTTCTCCCCCCCAAAATCACTGTATGTCGAGTGTTATATAAAAATCACCCATCGTGACTACTTTTTAAAAAAATCATAAGGCATTTTATGCAGAGCGTATATTTTAACTCTGTATTCCACAGGCATTGGTATCTCCCTAAGAGCTGGGCAGTATTTCTATCAAGCCGTCTATCATTCATGTGTTCATTTATGCATGCAGACTCTCACCCTCTCCAAGCTGTGAGAACAATAGGCACTTTAATAGTCTGAAGCAAGAAGGATATTAGCTCCATGAATCTTTATTTTAAATTACATTTCTGAGTTAGAGGTGTCAACATGGTAGAATAAGTTAAGCGAGATTGTATTCCCCAGTAGGGCTATTGATGTTGGTTACAAATAAATTGCTGGTGCAGGTGGATGATAGCAAAGTCCGTGCCATCTTTTATTTAGCAAAATATTCTTCTTGTTAACAGCTCCTTCTGTATGCTTTCCTTTCTTCTGTTTCGCATCAGTCGTATTTGACACGTTGCCCAGTGTCAGGGTGAAGAGAAATGCAGTCTCCCGTTAAATGAACCAGATGTTTGTTCTCACACTGGCCGAAACATCTGGATGTGAAACTGAACATTACACTCTGTCATCCAGTTATTTTGTGTTGTGCTACTAGACGGAGCCAAAGAATAAATCCCAGAAATTTTTTTTCTTTTATTAGGAAAAAGATCATAGCACCTCGAGCCTGAAGTCCCAGGGCCAAGGTCTAGCTTTTCCTCTTAATAGTTGCACAGCCTTGGGCAGAATTAGGATCAATTGAGATAAAGTGTGGGGAAGCGTTATATGGATTGGATTCTAGAAGCTCATGTTGTTAAAAGAATCCTAGTCCCCTAACTTAGACCTACAGTGGCCGAGCAATGTGTACCTTCGGAAAGAAAGTTAAAGAGGTGTAAAGATTTCAGAGCCAGATCAATAATAAAAACAGCCAGGATCTATCAAGGGCTGACTGTGGGCGGTGAGCTCTTCCAAGTGCTTTGCATGGATTTAAACCTACAAGCAGTCCTGTCAAGTGGGCACCATTATTTTCCCCATTTTATAGACAGTATAACTAAGGACCAGTGAGAGGAGTAAGCGACTTGCCCAAGATCAGAAGATCAGGGTTTGTGCTCAGTTTAATTCTAGAGTCTGTGTCCTTAACCTACGTAATACTCTCTATACCACCTGTCAGACCGAAGTATTTCCTTGGCCTCCAGCACTGTCACTTACTAGCCTTGTTTCTTTTCTTTTTTTGTTGTTGTTTTTTTTAAATCTGTGAAATGGGGATAGCGTTGGCTATCTTAAAACAGTTATTATGACAATTAATTAAGTGTATGTGTGTAAAGCATTTACAGTGTTGATTTACGATAAGTACTAAGTAAATTGTAGCTATTTCTGCTGGCCAGGTTATACTATAGTTGTGATCAAACAAAAAATCTCAATACTGATTTAATTAATTCAAAACTTAAGTTCTAAAGATCTCATCTCCTGAGAACCCACCCAAGAGAAGAGTTTTATTTTTGTTTTGTTTGTTCTGTTTGTTTGGAAAAGAGTTCCTAGAGTGTTAAGCACTTTGGGTCAGTTTTTAATATGGGCTTATTACTGGGAATAATTGAAAGCCCTCAAGTTGTTGTTGTTGTTGTTGTTGTTGTTATTATTATTATTATTATTTATTTTATTTTATTTTTATCTTATTCCAATAGAAAAATATGTTCTGAATATAGAAAATTCTATTTATTTTTACCTTCAATTTGAGATACAATGGACATTTATCAAGTACCTGTTAATGGGGAAGGATGTTTTGGGGTACTCTCTCTCCCTCCTCTTTTTTTTTTTTTCCATCTTCCTTTCATTTCCTGTCTTTACTTAACGATTTCATATTCAGAACGATCTTGTAAGATAGACTTTTTTGTTTTTGTTGCTTTCACAGTTTAGGAATCAAGGCTTTAAATAAGTTGCATGATGTTTCATAAATAAAAATGAGAAGTAATATTTTAATCCATCTTAGGACTCAAGGCCCAGTGTGCTACCCAGCAAAACATGAGAGATTGCTAATTATTACTAAGTATAATGACAAAGCTTCCATTTATTGGGTACCTATTATAGGCCAGATATATTGCTATGTGCTTTGCAGACATTTTCTAGTTTAACTCCTACAAGTTTTTGTGAACGACACTTGGGTATCAGCAGGCAACTCTTTTTGCTCTTCATTTTGTCTTATGATCTGGGGTCTTTAGTCATTTTTATTACGTTTGCTCAGAGTGACCTTTATGTGATTGATTTGCTTCTTGGACTCCTCCAGTCCTCATGTTGTGAGAAACATAAGTTTATAATTAGGGAGTAAATTTGGTCACCGGCTTTGATAGGACCATGGGTAAAGCTGACACATTTTAAAGAGACTTTTCAGAATGTGCCAACTTTCTGTTGGTTTCTGTAAACATCTAAAACAGCTTTTGTTAACACTCAGCCTGATTAAATTGCAAGACTATGATGTTTTAGGACCCAAAATGAAAGTGGCCCATTCTTGTTCTTGTAGTGCCCTCATAAAAGTCAAATGTTTCATCTCAGGAAAAAATTTAGTGAGATGCCAGATAAATAATAGAAATCCCTTTCCATGAAATGACTTGTGATGAAGTTTCTTCAAAGAAATAAACTATAAAATAGAACATTTTAGAACTTTAAAATCCACTGGTAAACATTGCACTTTAAAAACAAAGTATCAATAAGACTAAATATTTGGTAAATAGAAGGGATTAGGCAATTAATATCCAATGAAACACTAGAAATGCATCACCAGAAAACCATGTTTAAGAGAAGATGAATATTTTCAAAAATGTTCAGTCCTTGAAACCTGAGAAGTTACTGGGCTACAGCAAAAAGAGGATTCTTTCTAACCCTTTATCCAGCCTTTTATGTACCAGCACCTCCCATTCCACGTGCACCCACACACATGTATACACACACACAGATATGCCAGTCACTGTTTCTCCTAATGCTTGTTAAATGGAAGACACTCAAGAAATAGTAGCAATCTTCATTAATTATATTATCCTTTTTATTAAGTACAGTTGATAAAGGGAAAGAGTTCACCTGGATTATTTAAACACTACAGGAAAATCTCTATAATTTTTATACCATCTTATTTTATTTTTCTGATCACCCCAGCGTGTCCTCATTTATTGGTTTAGAAATATTGTAAGAACACAAACTTTTGTTGTGTCTCCAAAGAACATTTCTCTGAGTGTCTTAGTTGGACATACATTGTGGTGGGTGCTGACAAGTGGGGCATATGAAAGATGAATATTTGATACTTAGCTTCTGCTTCCTAAGTACAGATCTTGCTCAAGATTCAGATGATTGTTGTTGGTTTGTAGTGATTTAACTTGCAGAGTCAGGTCAATAAGCATAGATGCATATTTTAATGGATGGTTTTTATGAGTCTTGCCTTTGAAATTTAAATCAGGTTATTTGCCAAAGGTGAGTAACACAGTTTGATTATTAACTGAAAGAAAAGTTTTAATCTAGATTGACTGGATTTTGATACTGATTTTGAATAAATCATCAATAATTAACTATAAAGAATCCATCTGCTGTGCTGCATTTGTAGGTGAAATGTGGCTCCTCCTCCCCATTCCTAGGCTTGTCCTCTAATCCTTCTCACCTTCCTTCCTTCCTTCCCTCCCTCCCTCCCTTGATTCCTCCTCCCCTCCTTCCTTCCTTCCTTCCTTCCTTCCTTCCTTCCTTCCTTCCTTCCTTCCTTCCTTCCTTCCTCTGACTCTCCCTTTCTTCCTTTGCATTCCCCGGTTCTACCAATTAACTTCTTTTCCACTGCAAGCCACATTCCCCTATGCCTAGTTATAACCCCAGAAAAGACCCTGGTCAGGGTAGATAGAAGGCAAACCCAGAAGGAGAGGCATATGAAAGCTCAAAATTGTTCGTAAACTTTAGTGGCATTGATGTCCTCAACAAGCTAAGGCACCTTCAAGTTCCACAACTGAGTTCTGTAGAATTCACTGATGGTATCTATTAATATTAATCTTCCATCTAATGGCAACATGTATGCTAGCTAGAGGTGTGTGGCCCCCTTTCCCTTCTGGTTCTCTCTCTCTCTCCCAGACTTAATTGGGAGGCAATATAATGTCCATTAGTTTGAGACTGGCTGATACAAACTACTAAGTACAGAATAGATAAACAACAAGGTCCTACTGTATAGCACAGGGAACTATATTCAATGGTTTGTAGTAACCTGTAATGAAAAAGATTATGTGTATATATGTGTGTGTGTGTGTGTGTGTGTGTGTGTGTGTATCTGAATCACTGTGTTGTGTACCAGAATCGAATACAACATTGTAAATATGAAAAAAATGCAATAAAATAAAATAAAATGTGACCCAAAAAAAACTGCCCATGGGGGCATCTGCAGGCATGGTGGACGTTATGCTGTTCAGTTCCTGTCCCTGTTTAGCCACATGCTGATCTGTATCACCACGAGCAGTTGCTTAAAATATCTAGGCTTCTTTTGTGCCATCTGTCACATGGAGTAACACTAGCACACGTTTCTACCTCCCAGGGCTGTTGTGAATGTTCCATGAGTTAATGCACATAGAAACTCAGTTTCCCAGGATGTGGGATTTTCAGTGCTGCAACCAAGACTGTCTCAGGCAAACTGGGACAGGTGTGTGCTCTGTCTGTGCCAGGCACAGTGCTAAGTATTTTGTGTAGATGACCCCATTTTACCCTTGGGGTGACCCTGTAAGACTGTCCAGATTTTAGCACTTAGAGTTCTGCATCCTGAAAAACCCTCAGTTCTGGGCAGAGTGGGACAGTTGGTCACTCTAGTACTCAATAATTATCAACCATTATAATATCCTTGTTATTCTTATGACTATTATTAAAGCCCTTATCACAGTTCCAAAGAAAAAAAATAAGCACTCAATAAATATGGGTGGTGTTCTTGGCTTTTATGTATGTAGTACTGTTGTTCTGCCTATAAGTTTCTATTGTCTTCTGCCTTTCTCTCCTCCCTTTTCAAGTAGCCCTTTTCAGTCTGTTCCTAAGACTCAGACGACCCCTTTTCTCCACACCTGTCTTCTCTTGACTGTAGTTAGAAATTTACGCAGTGGCTAAACTCTCCCATGTAAACTTGAGTAAAGGAAAAGAGGTCGAAGATTGTAATGTAAAAGAGAGTCTTTTCCTTTATATTTGCTGTAACTTAGCGTTACATGTGTTACCTAATATGAAGTCTCCATGAGAACAGGGAAAATGAAACTAAATGATTAGATTATTATTTGTGACATGATCTGATATTTTTGTTCTTATGAATCATAAACAGCCCTGCTTTTTTCCCATAGCATAGTCTAACAATGAAGAAGAGTGTATTTTAAAAGACTAAATTAGGTGAAATCTATCTCTCTTATTAAATCATCCTAATATAAAACCAGGTGACCTGATTAAAACCTGCCTTCTTTGTTACCTCCTACCATTTCAGGAAAAAAAAAAAAAGTCACCTTAACACTTAGTTTGTCTTGCCATCATTTGTTTGGGGCCTGTGTGGGGGGAGTGTTATGCAGGCAGACATAGTTCTTTATTATGGGAACTGTGAGAGCCCGACTGTCATTGTTTTTTAATGGCACCAGCTGTGTGTGTTCTAAAAGCCCTTGCTTTCCCTGGAATACAGGACTTTTCCCCAGCTCCCTGGTTCAGCCTTCAGTGTCATGCCTTAATGCTACACACTCATGCCTTTGAAATCATGTTCAAAAGAGTGTGTGTGTTTAAAATCCATTTACAATCTCACTTCACTTAAAAATAATTGCAGGAGGTAAAACATCGATAGCAAAAATACCCATTAACATCTCTGTTATTACTTACTTTGGGCAGAAAGCAGTTTTCTCTTGTTGGATTGTAATCTGCCTGTTGTGGTGGTCTTTATTCCACACACCCCACCCCCTCCCATTCAACCAAAGCTCCTGGCGATGTGTTCAACTTGATAGATGAATATATTCAAAGATATCATAGAAGGTATTAACCCCTCATTGTATATGGCTGTGATATTTAATGTGGCTGATTCTGAAATAGTTATGGATCTGAGCTTTTGTGGAAAGTCTGAAATGTACAGAGTAAATGTTAACACTCCTGACTTTTGTGGAATGTTATGAATGGAACATTATAAATGTTTCTGTTAAGTAACACGAAAGACTTTTCAGCCAAAACTCTTGCAGTCTATACTCCCTACTATCATCTTCCCTTCTGTGTGACAAATAACTGAGTAAAACCCCCAGAACTAAAAACATGGCTGTCTTTCTACTTCAAGGATATTTGTGATTTGCTGTAGAGCCTTGTTAAAAGTCTTTAAGGAAAATGTTAACTTCCATTCCCTTAAGAAGGAAAGTCAACAAATAGACATCAGCTAATTCCATTTGAACTGAAATGAGTTGGGTCAGTCTTAGGGTGAGCAATCATCCCAATTTTTCTAGAACTATCCCAGTTTCGACAGTTCCTTATCCTGGAGAAACTCACTGCTGGGAAAAATGGGAGGGTTAGTCACCCTAATTTTGATCGTACTGATGAGCATGAACTATGGGAGTAATGATGAAAGAGACATGCATATCTCCTTTTAACCTGATGTCAACTTTTAAGACATGCATAGTGTCCCATTGATTCTTGGGAGACAGATGTGTGGGTGGGTAAGCAAATGGCTCTTGAGGGGAGGAGGACGGGACATCTGTTAGAATGGTACCCTTGCTCTGTCTCCTTATAGTGGTTCTAATGCCTGTTCAGTCCCCTAGTCTTTTCTTTCGAGCACTTGCTGTTGACTCCTGGGCGGCCCACCTTGTGACTTCTTTAAGAAGGCCATGTCATAAGACCATGGAGACCCTCTGGCTTCCCGAGGCTTCCAGCTCAAGGGCATTTTCCCTGAGGCTGTTAGATGAGGTCCAACTTTCTCCAGTTTGATGTTTGTGAGAATTGCACTTCCTTTCCAGAATCAAAGAAAAAGAAAGTACTGGCAGTTTATTTTCCTAAAAATGAGCCTTTGAAAGGACATCAGAGAGTTAAAATGAACATTTTAACACACCGTGTTGCCATAGGTGTCGATGTGACCCACGCAATTCACGTGTCATGTGTTTAACTTTGCATCCTCTGTGCTGGGATTTTCCTGTTTTGTTTGTTTGCCTGTTATGTTAGTGGTGCTTTATCTCTTGTCCTCTGTTCCTTGCTCCCCTTCCCTGGCTCCGTTTCCATGGGAACGTTTCTGCCACACTGAGGGAGGCTGGAGGTTAGTGACATGGAGCAGTGGGTTTTGAAGTCAGTTTGTGCCTCGGTTTTGAAGTGTTTGCTCGGGTCTCAGAGATACAGGGTACTGTGTGATAGTTATTTGGGTATCAACTACACACAGCACACGAGTTATTCTTAAAATGAGCAAAGGCCCCTGCGAGGTGAGCCCCAGTACTTTCATGTCCCACGAGCTAAGCCTTGGCATTTCCTTCAGATTAAACAAAAAGAATGGAAAATATTGTCCCTGATGTTCAAATTGGGCTGGGAACAAAGTGCCAAGGGCTGTCAGAGGAAACTACACTAAAAGAAGTGGCAGTATCTTTTAGGCATTTTTGATGTCAAATGTTTATTCTGGGGTTTTTTGCTGTGATTATTTTTAATGAGCCCCCCCCTCCCCCCAGTGCATCATTCTCCTTTCTAAACTGTCTGTCTGACTATCATTTCCTGCCATGAGCATGCGGGAAGGCCAACCGCTGTCATCCTTTCTTCCTTGTCCTCACATTCTTAAGATGTGACTTAAAAGAGAAAAAATTATATTGTTATTTTGCTCAAATAGGGGAGAAGGAAAACCGTCGTTTTGGTGCAGAAGGTAACGGACGATGGGAGGAGGCTACCGTGACAATGTCTGTAATGCACTGATGTGTACTGAGTACACTACTTCGGTTCATGGTCTCAAGTTAAATACTGCATATGCTTAGAGGATGATTCTTTTCATAATTGTGTTAGCCTCAGTGGGAGAGCATTTGTGTTAGTTTCTGTAACTGAAAATGCCAAATGCCTATTTTCAGTTACCGACAGTTTTAGTTTTAGGTAGCAAAGACACAACTCTTCAAATACACATCTGTTCTCTTTAATTCTAGTTGCTTTGTAAAGAAATTAAATATTTTTTTCTATTTTTCTGCTTTGTGGATGTCACCTCCAGAGTAAGGGTAGGGGGTGACTGGGTTTTTTTTTTTTTTTTGCCAATTTTTAAGTAACTGGCTTTCAAGAGTGATTCCCTACAGAACTATTTTGTGCATAGTTTGCCTCTGGGTAGAGATTGTGGGAAGGTAGGTGTGATATATTTTAGAGCAGCCAAATAATTAGCATCATAGTACAGAGTATGGTTAGCTGCCTGTTGAGGTCTATATATCTACATACAATTTGGATTTTTCTGTTTTCTTACTAGGCTGGTTACATCTATAATTCCTAGATTTGAGCAAAAAAAAGACTTACTCTTTTATCAGAGTAAACATCTGTCACATTCATAGAGCATGGCCTTTTTCTTGTCCCTGAAAGGTGTTTCTGTGTCCATTCACTCATGATGTAGTTATTAAGCATCCACTATGTGCCAGGGTAGCAGAGGTGACAGTAAAATCTTGCCCCTCAAACAGACTTTAGAAGGTTATGCTCAGTAGTGGATATCCAACAAGTAACTCATGTACTTTAAGAAATGGTTGATCAAACTTTGGAGGCAAATGTTTTATGGAGTTTTTAGTTATTAATTTCTTCTTTTAAAAAGATGATCATGTACATCTCAGACAAACAATTCGTATATGGCTAAGTTATTTTTTTCTAGATAAATATAGGAGCCAAGGAATTAAATGGGTGAGAGAAGCATCCATTAGGCATACTCTTATCAAGTGGTGTGACCTTGGCAAATTTATCTAATCTCTTTGAATCTCAGTATCCTCATCTATAAAATGGGGACATAATTCATATTATGAGGCAGTTGTGAAGATTATTTGTGATGAATCCAATCCTTAGTGTTTGTCCAATAAGTGGTAGTGATTATTACAGGTGTTTAGAGGATGGTAGGATGTAAAAAGAATGTCATTCAAAGTCTAGTCCTTTACATAGGAATGAGGAAGAGGAAACACCTGTATACTTGTGATTAAAGTTGATAGCTGTGATCATGCTGTGAAGAGCACATAGTTCTTTTGGAAGGGTAATTTGATTACAGAGATATTTCTTTGAAGAGGTAATATGCTAAATGAAATCATCAGTGGCCTGAAAGTGTTAACTAGGTTCTGGGACAGGAGCCATTTACTCTCTCTTCACTTCTGAGATAAAATGTAATGCACACATGTATTTAATAAATTGTGATATCTGATGCTGGTTTACTGGGGCATTGTAAGCTATCCTGAACCCATTTTTTTCTTTCAGCTTTTCTTTTCCAAGCCCCCACGCTTTGTAAGGATCAGTTAATGAGTCCAGCTGACTGCCTTGGTTGCTGTAAATAGAATGCTTCCTTGCTTCCTCTGCGCCTTACCCATAAAATTGATGATGATGATGATGATGATGATGATGATGATGATAGTAATAATAATAATAAATAAGCCTGTCTAGTACTGCTCCAAAGAGGATACATTGGAGGACAAAGGAATGTCACCAAACACGAAATGTTTAACACAACCAAATGTTAGGTGTTGAATGATGACTTTGAGAGCAGTGACCAAATATAAGGGAACAATATGCTGCCTTGGGTTGTAGGTATCAAGATTCTAAAAATCCAGGAAATGGAATAATAGGACTGAAGACACTAGACGGTAGGACTGAAATCTAAGACTTTGCTTTCTTGTACTGATTTATTTATTTTTTAAACTTCCAATGATTTCACAACTGCTAAGATCCTCCAGGCAAACAGTGTCCCTTTTATACTATTAATTCTACTTTAACAGAAATTCAATCAAAGGAAAAACAATCTATTATTTCAGTAGGCTATATATTTCTGTTTCAGGTCATTCTTCTCTAACTTAGCCTATTTGAAACAGTACTGGTTGATCTCAATAACCACATAAAATTGTTAATTTTATTTGACCACCAACCATGCTAATGGCTTATAAAGAAATTGTTCAAAGGCTGGGGAAAAATAAATATATCTAACTTGAATACTAAAATCTGAAGGGAAAAATCAATTAGACATAGACAATATATACAAAGTTTTGCTAAATGACTTGTCTCCAAACAGAAAATGGGTAGTCTTTTAAAGTAATTTTTTTTTAGAATAGTCTTTTTTAGTATTTCCTAGAGCAATCTGACTCATTTAGATTGAAATATCTGTCGGAAGCTATGTCCCAGTTCAAATGATCCTGACATTAAAATGTCTCCACATATTCTCCCCCATCTTTCCCCTTCCAGCTTGTTAGCTATAATTAGTATTAAGCTCCCTTGTGGGGGCAGAAGTCCAACCAAAATAACAGCCATGCACTCAGCAACTTCTCAGAACAGCTAAAAAAGCTTCTTCTCATTTGCCACTGTCTGAAGTGGTATCTACATTTCCTCCTCCTGCTTCCTTAAACATCAATAAAAAAATCCAAACGGATTTGGAAGACTGATATTTTGATTCCGCCTCCTGCATAGAATATCTTAGTGCTTTTCAATTGCTTTAGGGAGCTTTCCACAATAAAATTCTGTTAACTCTAACACCATTTTGAACTCTTCCTTGCCCACATTCTGATAAGAAGTGTATCCTGGCACAGCTTTATCTCTGTTGATAACGGGCTTTGTGGCTATAGGGAAATGTTGATACAGGGAGCGAGCATCTATCATTTTGACACCTACTCTTTAGCAGATGAAGAGAGTAATGAGTGCTTGGGGTGCAACACTGCAGAGCAACGTGAGCAGTCAGGATGCACGGACCGACTGATAGGCGTCTCTGGATTTGTGCAGCGGCCATATATCTATGGCTATCATTCTTTCTTCCTTTACTCATTTCTTCTCATTTTTCTTCAACAGTCTGTCATTTGTTGCTTCAATCCACTTCATTTTTCTCCATTTCTTGGTCTTTTTGCTCTCTGCCATAATTCTGGATGAAATTGTGAAGTGCCCTAAATCCTTCTCTTTTCTGTCCTTGATTGCTTTCAATGGTTCCAATGATGTCATTGGAAATTTGGTGGAAATTGATTACGTTCTGAGAGGGAAACAGAGGTAGAAACCTTATGTCCACCTTTCGTAGAAAAATGTGATTACTTATGAATACTTCTGAAAGTTTTTTTTTTTCTTAATTCACTTTCATGTATAGGGTGTTTCCCATGTGCCTGGAAATCAGTTTATCTCATTCATAACTTAAAAGCAAGTAATTTATAATTTGCCCTTTATAAGGGAGGATTCTAAAATGTAAAGGTATAGGAGTAAGAACTCAATCACACTTTTAGGAAATAAAATGCAACTCGTTTATATTAAACCAAATAGAGGGAAAATAATAGTCTCTTTGCAAATACATAATAATATTCAATTTTCAATGACTCAATTGGGTAAAAATGAAATATTCAGAGAAAATACGTGCAAAGAGAGATCTCAAAAAATGTGTCTCTTTTATACTCATTTGTATTACAAGTTGAACATTTCATTAGAATTATGATATTTTTAGTTTATTTCTCCTTCCAAGACTACATAGATCTATAGGTGCTACATGTGGGTTCTTCAGCTGTTGAAAATTGCAACTTGTTTAGGTAAATTAGTAGAAATCCTTTCCCTACACAGATGAATATCAGTGCCCCTAACTGCAGTTCAAAAGTCCCAAACCCCAGCACTCTTGTAATCAGGGTTCCTTGTATTTTTCATTGACCTTCAATATTAGACATTTTATTTAAATAAAATCCAAAACAGGCTATGCTGTTATCTATCAGATACTCTTTTGGTTTTTCCTCCTAATACATTGGCTAAGTGGTTATAATATCAAAGGAAAAGGTTGGAATATTGCATTTTATTTGGTGGAGTTCTGTCTGTGTGCTCCTTCCTGTGACTGTGGCTAAACTGGGTAGCAGGGAATCATGAATTCTATAGATCAGGACAGTTGACTTCTGGTACTTTGTTTGGTGAATTCCTTTCTGGCAGTGACACCACTGCAGACAAAGAGCGGAGCACAGGGGGTAAGGAAAAGTGCAGCTTTTCTTCTTGGTCCAGCTAATGGGAAAGTACACAGAGAAAAGTGTTTGCCTTGAAAGATGCTGATCTTTCATTTTTTATTCCTTACCTCGAACATATTTATCTGCTGAGTCATTAAAGAGAGCAAGTTTTATTTATCTTTGTATTTACTATCTTGCCGTAAAAGTTTCATCTACTAAAACATCTTGAATGGATATTCTGTTTTGGCACAAAAAGCGCTTATAACTTGGATTTGTATTTAGTGGTTTTTTAAGGTGCCTCCAAATTTTCATACACATATTTTATGTTAAAATTAATAAGCTATTTTCATGAAAGAGGTGAAAACCAGCCACTTTCTGATTATATAGATACAGTCGAGTTTAGTTCAACAAATGTTTATTTAATACCTATTATGTGACAGATGACTACACCATGGTCTTACAAAAAAAATGATTCAGAATAAATCAGACAAAGGTTCTTATCTTCAGGCCATTCAGATTAAGTATAAAAGGACACAGGACATCATGATTAACATCAATAGAGTTTAGTCCTGGGATTCCTGGGATGAGACTCAAAGCACTGGTGAATTTCTTGTTGTGCACTAACATCTGATTTTGACCCCCTCCTCTTTCTCTGTCTTTTTTTTTCTCCCCCATCCTAGGCATTAATTTTTGACATCTCCTCTCATTTTTATTATCTTTTATTATCTTTCTGCTCTTCCTTCATTGTTAATTACAATGTAAATTCCACCAAAAAGCCCAAAGAACCAAGGATTTGGCATCATTACTCTCAGTTCAGAGAGAAAGCATGCACGCAATGCAAGGAAGACATTGTAAGGAATATGTGCCTCTGTCTACTGGCACACACTTTCTAATGGAGATCTGATGAGACCCATGTGTGCAGTTTTAAATTTTCAAGTAGCAACATTAAAAACACTGAGACAGCTTTTTGACAACAGAAACCGATGATCAGTTTTGTAAACCTAAATTCCAGTTGATTAAAATGAAATAAAACTAGAAATTTAGTGCCACAGTCTTATTTCATCTGCTCAGTAGCCACATGAAACTGCTGAATGACCACGTACTGGGGAGTTGGAGGGCTAGAACGCACCGTAGGCTTAAACATACGTAGCATATTCTTGACCCTCATATAGTATTAAGTCCTAATTTCTTAAAACTTTTTGTCTGTTTACATGTGGAAGGGAAGGAAGATAATGACAGAAAGCTAACCCAGAACCCAGATCAAGAACTCAGATCTCCCAATTCCTGCTTCAGTACCCTATTCTGCAGTGTCACACTGAGGAAGGGAAAATGTAGGGAAGAAGGAAAAAATAAGAGCAAACATTGATTGTGAACTTAACTCATGTCAGGCACAATTCCAAGAAATTTATGTATTCCTTATAAATAATTCAGCATGTATTCTACATCCCTCACCCTACAGATGAGGAAACTGGGACTTGGATAAGTCTAATAACCTTGCCAAGCTCATTTAACTAGCAAGTGGCAGGCCTGGGGTTTGAGAACGCTTGGACTGATGCTAGATTTAATGGCTTAAACTCCACTATGGGAAGGAAATCCAAGAAGGGGCTCCCATGTTTCTGCTTCTTCTAAAGTTTGCAGATCTATGTTCTACAATGAGTTCTCAGGTTGGCTTTGGAGCTCCTGATACCTCCGATGGATATGCTATAGTGGAAAAAAAAAAAATCAAGGCTTCCTGAAATTTCTATCATCACTTGGAACATTATTACCTTAACTCTTAAGGGGCTTTGTAAGATACAGACTTTGACAATAAGAGGACATGTTAGGAGCAGGGTTCCTGTAGGGGCCAGAATAAAGGAACATATATTATTTTTAAAATATCCCATTTTAGGAACTTACTCACCACATACTTGGGTTGGTTATAACAAATTTAGAGGATTGAGGCAAACATTTTATGGGTCCATGGCTCCTTGGTCTCTAAAATGAATTTAGATTAACTTAACAGCCATTTATGAAGCACCTACAATTTGCCAGAGTTGGTGGTAGGTGTGGAGGCTGTAAATATATATGAATTATATTTTAATAAGCGCAGTATATTCAAAAGAAAACTTGTCTTTCTAATTTTTGCTTTAAGAGACTTTAATCTCTTTCTATAAGTGGCATTGTTTTGACCAAGCATGCTGCTACGAGTTCAGTTGTTTTTGGCTCATACTGAGTCAATACTCTGCATAGCATCATTGCAATTCTTGATGGATAAAGAATTGGGTAATGAGTTAATTTGTGAACTCGCCACCAATGCTGTCATCTGAGCTGTGTTTCTGATGATCCCTTGAGTAATTTGCATCTCTATCAGAAGATATGCAGGAAAATAAAAGCAACAAAAAAATTTACAATTTCCCTTCTAGTCATCAGCCCCCATGAGCGTTTGGATCGAAGACAGGTAACCTTGAATTAAAACAAAATGATATTATGGGAACTTTCCAACTATTCATTTCATTTAATCCTCATCTCCCATTAGTGAATTTGCTCATATTAAATTTCTGTGGATTGCATTTTGTAGAATTAAAGAACAATGATTGTATTAAAAGACTATCCAAATCAGCCAAATTTTCTGCCAGGGAATTTATTTTGTAGTCATCCTCGGACCAAAATATTTGAAAAATAAACAGCAGTATTGGATAATACAGCTATGACATTGGAATAACAGATAATAATGAGGAAAAGAAGCAAAAACTTGTGCAAAGGAAAGGAAAATTGTTTTGAAGATGGTCTTTCAAAAGAGATAGAGCAGTGGTGAGCTACTGTATGCTGTAGGAAGTTTCAGGAGTAGGTTGAGGGTATAAGCAAGATGGATACTATAGGAAAAACCTGGACGAAGGCACCAGTTGGAAAACTATTGGTTTATAGGGAAAAACAGTAGTGACCTTAGAAGTGGAGTATTTGATAGATCCTTCAGCCATGTATTTTGGCTTCTATGTCAAGGTGGATGACAGTTGTTGATTGCATAGCTTTATAGGAAAGATGATTGGCAGTGACTCAATATTATGAAGAACTTGGCAAAGTCTATAAAATGTCCGTGGTGTAACTTCTTTTTATTATGAGTACTGCCTGGAATTTTTACTTGAAAAAGAAGAATGTCTTGAAACACATTCACTAAAGGCAAAGATTTCATGACCCAGTGGGTGGAATGAGACTGAGACACTGAGACATAGTACCAGTGAAAAGGGGAATAAAAGTCCTGCAGGAACATGCAGTTGGAGTAGGAGTAGGATTCTTTCTGCAGATCATCAAGGAAGTCTGTGGAGGAAGAGAGTTCTCAGCTAAAGCTATGAAAGTTCCATTTCTGGCTTGGCCACTGAATGAATGACTCACTGTTTGCCATTGTCAGCTCTCTTAACTTATGTGTGCCTTTAGATTTTTCACTTGAATGGTCAAGATGAATATGGTACAGTATAGCATAGAAAGTCACAAGGTTGGGTTAAGAGAATTTTATACAGAACAAAGGAACTGGAGTGTCGTCTCCTCCCCGGCCTTCTCCCTCTTTCTAAACTGACACAGGGTTCAAAACTTTGATTACACAAGTTTTTTGTTTTTTTTTTTTCCTCCTAATATCCCACTTAAATTCCGTAGCAGTTTGGGTCTATGTATTCTTTTGATGCTCATGGTAACATCAGAAGTGGAGCCAGCATCCCTTTTAATAAAAGCTCATTGTAAAATTATAGACAGATGTCAACCCACAATTGTCTCTGATTACTTATGATCCCTCTCACTTTAATAAGTTTGCTTCATAGTCTCTGTGTCTAGCTTAATTTCTTCAGTCTTCTAAAAACTGTGGAGGAGCCAGACAAAAGCACTTCAGCCAGAGCATGGCTAATCTTGACGACACAGATCACGGCTGTTACCGTACACAAGTAACTGTCAGTTAAGAAGCAATGATGCTAAATTGCTGACTCACAGCTAATGGTTTACTCTGCCCACCTCCGCCCAAATTTAGGTTTCAGTACACTTTCCATATATTGAGCTGATGTGTTGGTTTATATCCAGAAGGTTTCTTGGTACTGTTGACCTTCACACACTGGTTAATTACGTAAATCAAATTAAATTATGTAAACTCCATATTAATCAGACAGACAAGACGAACGTTGTGGAGTAAGAGAAGTCCATCTTAGCTGGCCTCCCTTAAAGTTGTCCTCACTTCTGTCCCCACTATTTGATGAGGAAAAATTGCTCCAGTTCATTGAGTTACTGTGGGCCAAACACTGAGTATTTGCTTTCTACGCATTATTGCATTTAATCTTTTAGAATAAGGTGACTCTGTTTAATAGGAGAAGAAACTGAGGCTTGAAGAAAGTTATGAATCCAGGGCAATATGCTGGGAGGTTTAACTCCAGGATCCATGGTTTTCACAGGAATTGGGGCTTGAGACCACCTTTTAACTTCCATTAACATCCCCAGGGAATCCTTTCCTCACAAACTTTTTTTCTCTTTCAAATCAAAAAATATGTTCCTAGAAAATGACTTACATTAATTCACAGTTGGGCATAAATTATTTATAATAAGAACAGCTAACTTATTAAGGACCTAATATGTTCTAAGCCCTATATCAGATACTTAGCATGCATTGTAGGATTACTTTGTAGGATTAATCATACTGCATAGGTGTCGCTCTGTTTCATAGACTGAAAAGCCAAGATTCTGAGAACTTGACTTAACCAAAGTCATATGTGGAATAGAAATGGTTTCAGGTGAGCCTTAGTGTTATTGCTCTCACATAATGTGAGAAGAATGTCAACATTAACTAAACATTTTTCTAACTGTTCCGGATTATCATCAAGCAGTACAAAAAGAATATGTGGATCAGGTGGACTTTACTATCAGTTTCAGAAACACACAGCTGGTGGCTAGGTAATGCCTCTGCTCTTGGAGCTATCATTATCTGCATCTGTTCCCTGTTCTTTAGTCAGATGTTTGTAAGGAATATATGATGTAAATACAACATGCCCTTAAAAATATAGAACAAAAGCCACCCAGAAAGTGAGGGTGGTGGGTCGTATGATTTATCCACTTGTCTTCTGGCAGTCAGATACTTTTAGGTGGGTCTCTAGGAATTTGTACAAAAATATTTTTTGAATCCAGAAATAATGCTTGACTATCGCTAATTGAAATGATCAAGTCAATCTTATGTTTATTCTGTCTAATCATAATAAATGTCATTTTTTTTTTTTGAGAGATGGAGAAAGAATGAGATCTAAGTCCTTCCTGTATCCAATCTGGAGGTAAATCCACTCACGTGGTTCTACCTGGTTTGATGTTTAATAAGTCAAAGTATTAAAATAGACGTTCTTACTTCACAGGCATTGTGAATTCTCTCTGGATGGCATAAAATCTATCAATGATCAGAACAGATCATTGGAGAGCAGTGAAAGTATTCGTTTTATGGGGAAGAGTGTTTTGTGCCATCATAGTAATGATACTGCCCATTCATTTGGGGGAGAAACATACAGACACATACACACATAACAATCTTGTCTGTATCATAGATATGCTTAATTCCTTTTAAAATAGACAAGATACAACAGTCATTTAAATTTAAGTGGAATGTTTATAAGGGAAGCTCTTTAGAATAACAGAAATAAGTAAAAGCAAACTAAAATGACAGAACCTTTAGAATCAGTCATGAAATACCTTTTAAACCGACTTTTGGTTTTACTCTTTTGCAGAGCAATTAATATGCTAATATAAATGACCATTTTAGCAGTGTTTGCAATGCATTTATATCCATGCGTGTACATTTAATCCAACCTACATATACAGGCTTAATATACATACAGAGAGCACACCAGCTCGTCATAACTGTAAAGGTTAAAAAAAAAATGAACTGCTTGAGACTAAAGTACTATATTGAAGTGGGAGTTTTTATATTTTGAAAACAGATTCTGAAAGCCCTTTAAAGGGTTCTGAAAGATTGATTAGAATTATAAATTTTTATATGCAAGGTCTCTCTTTTTACAATTCTCCCCACACCATCTTATCCTTCTCTATAATACCTTTCTTTGTCATTGCTTCGTTTCTCTCTGCGAGAATAAAAATAATTTCCAAGGGCAGATTCTATCTTGCAAGAGCTCTTCCCCAAGGAGATGCATGTATCTTCTTAATTTATTATATCTCACAATAATCTCTCATAGGAAAACTGAAGGAAAATTAAAACCTCACAGAGATGGTGCTCACATATGCTTTGGAACATTCTCTACCACTGACTCTTGGTAAAAAGAGTGAATATACTCTTCTGACAGGATTACCCATTTTATTGATCATACATTGTGGTATTTTAAAATTCTATGCTAGTCTTCTGTGAGACAAGGAACACTTGAATGTGTGAATGATTTTAATATAAGCTTAAATGAAATATTGTTAGGAAAATAAATATTCTGAAATCTCCACTTTCCTCCTCCACTCTCCCCTCAAAAGAAATTCTAAGTGTCACTCATTTCAAACAAAATGTAGACTGCTTGTTACTATTTTTTTTATCATGCATATCACTACTCCTTATTAGCAGATAAAACTGAGCATTAACTGTGAGCTAGTTCTGGAAAAAAAAAATCTTTTCATGATATGCCTTAACATACTGCCTCCGAGAAACACTAAAAGAGACTTTGAATTTTCTCTGGTTTGAATGAATAAACTAACTTCCTTTTCTAATTCTGTGCATCTGATACTTCTCATCAACATCCCAAATTGCATTCAGCAAATTTCAAACCATTTACTGATGAATGAGATGCCCCTGCTGAATTCTGAATCAGTGCGCTCCTTCTCATACAGAGAAACACCTAGACTCTCCGAAATGTAGTTGTTATTTCTGGGACTCATACCTTCTCAGCAAAGACGCAGATTCTTACAGTTCAAGCAATACCAGTGAAGTGTGTATTATTGCCCTCATTACACGAAATGCTTGTGGAAAACACCCTATCAATTCCAATTATGTTCTAGAGGAAAAAAAAAAAAAAGGGAAACTGAAAAGCTGAAAGGCAATCCTAGACTATTTGACGGAGCTGGTTAATAGCTACTGAACAATATGTAATTGTAAAAAGTGTGGCAAAATGATAAAAATAAGCTGAGCATTTGTTAAAGAACTGAAAACATGACAATAAAAGATGCCGGAAGGCAATTTCGCTTTCTCTGTTCCTTCTTCATCGTTTGATGATTTTACTGTTTCATTTCTATTTACATACCAAGTTGATTCTTCTGCATCTGGATTTTGCACAATTCTTTCAATAATGTACGGTTCAGTGGCTATAATTACAGGATTGTTAAAGTTCACATTTTACTATTCATCTTGTTATCTCTAGTAATGGAAGCTTAGAATAAATGCACATAATTACACGGTTGGTCCTAAATTATTTTTATATTGCTCTTGCTAGGATACCCTCGAAAAGCAGCATTTATTCTCTAAGATTTATTGTTGGTGGTAGTGGGTTCTAGCAAAATGAAAGTAATAAATACGTAAATGGACTGGTCCTAGGAGCTTACGATCTGTAGTTTTTTCAAATTCATTCATCTCGCTGAGCCTGCTGGGAATAAGAGGTGCTTGGAATCCTGGAAGAAACCACATCATGTATCAGAACTCTGATGATAGGAAAATTTCCCTCATGGTGTATTTATCGTTTGATCTATCATTCTGCCTATCCAGAGCAGGCTAACTCAGCAACCTACCGATCTACAGACCAACTTACCATAAGAGACATTTGATTTCAATCTAAAGCAGTGCCGTGCTATGAAAGTAAAGTGACTATTCCTGTTCGAATTATGCTGGAAATAACTTCATAATGCCACATTTATAGTACTCAAAGAATTTTATAGAGATCTTAGAAGCATTCAAAAAAATCCAAATTATTCATTTTCAAGTATTTATTGAGTGCCTATTAGGTGCCAGGCATTGGGCTATACACCAAAAGCAGTGTCATCAGATACCCATGCAGTCCCCACAAGTTAGAGATAGATGTGAGCTCATTTTACCTTCAAAGAGATGGAAGTCCAGAGAGTTAAAGCATTTGCCTGCAGTCAGCTAGTTAAGAGAAAAGGGGATTAAAACCTACTTCTTCCAATTATTTTATCACTCACTGTTCTTACTACTAACCAATACTTTCAAGTTTTTTTTTTTTTTCCTTCTCTTCCCTTAAACACAGAACTACTTCTCCCTCCCTTTTTTAACAGAAAAAAAGTTGGAGGTAAGTGATCTTTAAGTGAGCTCACTGTTCTGTCTCTCCAGGGCAATGGCACAGAAAAGAAGGATGATGGGTGCATGCTAGACACCCAGGCACCCATCTGGAGCTGTCCTCTTGCCTCATGAGTGTCCCTGGTTTGTTGTTTGAGACCTAAGAGTTAAAAAGACGAGTGCCGTTTAGAGGAATACGTGTCTGTTTCCGCAGTGGGACATGCTCTTGTCACACATCAGTGAGCATGGAATCAGAGCCTCCCAGCTCATCTTTCTCTTTAGGATGGCTGTGTTGTTCTTCAGATGAATAGCTTGCCCTGGAGAAAAATACTGCCTAAATATTAAGATTAGATTAGTTTTCACACTGTCCCACTTTACCACTAAATTCAAATCCCTCAACAATCTGCTTCCCAGTCTTCCCAAGGCATAAATCTTCAGTTTAATAAATGGTTTGTATGCCATTATTTCTCATCAATATGTAAAGACTAAAAGGAATTTTTAAAAATCCATCCATGTTGGTTAAAGATATGAAATGTGATCTGATGAGAAAGGGACATTCTCAGAAGTGTTTCTAATTCCCAACCAAGTCATGGCACCTATTAAGTGAAGGAAAATATATATAATAAAAATTTAGAACCAAGTCAGAAGAAAGACTCTTTAAATATATATATATTTCCTAAAATAATTTGTCTACAAATTATAACTTCCTTGACCCTTCACCTTCCCAGTCTATATCATGTTAATATCAAAGAAAGAATGTTTCATTGGTAAATAAGATTAATTCACATGGAAATATGGAGTCTATTTCTCCCTTCAAATCCTCAACCTCCAACTAATTGCCTATGAAGCTGACTGCATCTATGATTCTCTAAGAAGCACATGCAAAAACAAATGGGAAGCAAACTCTCTGCTCATTACATGAATTCAAAGAGCTCCCTTTGAAGGGAAGCTTGTTCCTGAGGTAGGTGATGTCACTGATGAAGTTGCAAATCAGTACAAAGGTAGGCTCCTTTTTAATTTTGTTTTTAAAACTACTGAGCTTGAAACTTCAGAACCTGTTTTTAAGAATCCTGTTCATATGGCCTATGCATTAGATAAAATAAAATACATATTTTTTTTTTAGGGCTGGGAACTCCCAAAGGTGTGTTATGTTTCCTATTTGCTATGGATATGAGTATTAGGATTATGGATGGATGGATGGATCTGAAGTGCTTCGTTCTGAGTGCACTGTTGCCAGTCCAAATTTACAGCCAAGAAGCAAAGATAGTGATGCCAATGCAGTCTTATTAATCTAGGATATTTCTTTTGTAGATTAGAACTATTCAGGCTCTACCTTTTAGCTCTAGTTACTTTAAATCTCCATACTGAGCTATCAGGTTTCCCTTTATAATATAAAACTGCTAAGTGAAAGACACTTGAGCGTATCATCGGCTGACTGACAAGTGTTTATCGGGCACTTAACTCTGTGCCCAACACAAAGATAAACATTGTGAGAAACAGTGCGGAAGCTTAACACAGCATCCCTGGCTTCCTTGAGGAGAGGTCACAACACGTGTGAAAAGAATTGAACTTCACATAGTACCTTAAGAGTCCCAGCTTAATACTATGGTGTTGGGGGTTTCCCATCAAAAAGTTTTTCATAGACTACCTTCAGCTTAGTTTTTCATTATGCAAGCAGCTACATGCGGAAGAAATTTGAGAAAATACAATCCTGGTAATGATTGGAGCCTTTAAAACTTCTGAAATGCTAATGTACGTGCTGTGATAATTTGTCTTTTCTGTTTGAGGGGGTAATGTGGCAGGGGGTACAGGGTAGCTTTGTTTTTGAGATACTCATTGTTCAAGGTCATGTATCAAGAGAAATGGCTCACTATTACAAGTGTGCCTGTGTGGTTTCACGTTGGCATTCAATAAGTACCTGGTAAATTAACGAATGAATGTAAGAATGGATTCTGTGAAGCGAACATGAATCACAAGGAAGTGGGGAGGTATGAAGAATGGGTTTAGTCTATGATATCAGCTGTATAGTTTGTAACGCAGCATTGGTAGGATGACCTGTTAGCTATACCCTCAAAAGTTGTCCTTGACTAGGTGAGTGGTAGGACACGTTGTGCGGGGCACTTTTATAGAGAAAGCCCAGTGTCAATCAGAAGCAGTTAAACACTTGGCATGGATTTGGGCTAAATACCTCTTCTAATATGCAGTCCTGCTTTTCTTGTTCTCAATCCAAACTGGATGTCCCATGATATGCCTACTTCCCTTTTGCTAATGTGGTCATCCTCAGTGTCTTTATTACCAATTTCTTTCATCTGATGAGCAAAGATTTATTTTTTATTTTTTATTTTCTTGGCTCTCCCCAAAGAGTGAGTGGCTGGGCCAAGGTTCTGAGAAAATGTCGATGACTCTGGCACGCTGGGCACGTGTGATTTGCTGTCTCCTCACATTCAACGTGATGCTGGCCAGGGTGCAGGGAGAGCGACCCTGAGGTCTGACCACATCCAAAACCAGTCATCAGGGATGACCACCACCTGATCCCTCCTGATTAGAACTGAGTGTCAGCCAAGAGACTGGGGCCTCTGTCATTGGCTTTCTTGTTCAGCTGTCAGAGCATCATCACTGGATACACAGAAGAAAACGTGAATTGTGAAAGTAAAAACAGTGCAGACAGAAGGGCTAGGTACAGAGGAGTGTTCCAATAGCACTCTACACGGAACTCGGTTATTATGGTGTGCTCTCATTATATATTTACATATCAATTTCCTCTTTAATCTGTGAAATTCAGCAAAGTAGGGGCCGTGTCTGATTCATCCTTATTCTCAGTACCTAGCACAGGTTAATGTATGCAGTAAGCATTTAGCAATTATTATTCATTCATTTTGTTCAATGAATGAATAATGATTAAAATTAAGGTTTGCATCTCTTGATTATTGGAGCCTAATTCTTTTTGAATGCACCGACATCATGAAATACTAGCTGAGTGGAAGAATAAACAAATGGATGAAGAAATAACCCCGATAGGCTAAGCTTAAATCACTTTTCAGGCTTCATTGTTGTTATATGTGTTCTTTGGTTTTGGACTTGATTGCAAGGACCAATGAAATAATTCACAAGGTGTATTACTTTTCTGCTTGGTTCTTTGTAGGTTAAAGGTGACTTTTTTCTCCCCATTTTCTCTATTTTTCAGCTACTGGCTATTTAACTGCAGGCCTCCTAAAAAAATGTACCTACTTCTTTCAGAAGTTTCAGAAATGCTAGAATGTTTTCAGGACAAAAATCTTAACCTCTTTGAGAGCAATTTCTTTTCTTAAAATCATTTGTAAGCTGAGTGCACTTTAGTATCTAGAATGATTTTGGTGACTTCTTTGGCATACGGCAATCATTGTGTGATGGTATTTTCTGATGAGTGAAGAATGAGAGAAGCTAGAGTGTGCAGGAGTGTGAGCCTTTGGCCTAAGGTGCATTTGGAAACATTTCTGTGGCAGGTGGGTATTGAGACTTTTGTAAGGTCTGGGCTCCTGGGGTTCTGCCCGTGTTTGGCTGACAGCCGCTTCCTCAATAACGTGGCAGGTGCATGGGGCAGGGTCTGCCTTCTTTCTGCAAGTGGACAACTTTGCCTGGATCTAAAAGGCCTCTCCCGTGGTGCTGGAATGCCTCTGACAGCATTTCAAAGTTTATGATGGCAGGACTAGAGCTTTGTGGGAGAAGACTGTCGTTCTTTAAAATGTCACCGATATCACCTCTGACCATAACCATTTTTATCCCATTGTCAAAGGGAATAGATGCAGAATTCATGGAAACGAGAGCCTCACGTGATGAGGCAAGTTGGGGAGAGGTTAACTGGCCGTCTGGTCTCTCCCCCTCCCAACCCCCACTTCATTCTATTTCTCCTTTCCATAAAATGTGGTCTAGTTTCAGCCAATAAAAACCTTTAATTTTTTATGCTGATCTTCTCTTCTTTTCCACATCTGATTCTTATTCCTCCTGGCCAAGTGGAAACACGGTATCTACAGAGTGAATTCTCTGGGTATAAGGCAGGTATATAGGTGGGAATCCTGCAAAGCTAAAAAGAAAAAAAGATGGCCTTCAGGATTCTGAATGTGCTCTGACGTAGGACCTGCTATGCACTTTAGATTCTGTTCAACAGTGTTATTCCAACAAAGAGAAGGCTGAGCTCATCTGCAGGGCATCGTGAGGGAAATACTACTGCACTGGGTTGGAGTCAAGGGACCTGGTAATACATGTAATGTTACCAGTGTAATACGTGATCATGTGATATCCGTCATGGCGACTTCTTTAGGCTGCTGTTTGCTCTTTGAATTGGGGGGGGGGGGTGGAGAGGGTGGAGAGGAGGGGAAGGAGGGGAAGGAAAGGGAGGGGCCATACCACGTTGGATGCAGCCGCAGTCGGGGAGAGGGGGCCCTGGGTGTTTGGGTGGTGCCGGTACTGAATTCTGAACTACATCACTGTTTCCGAAGTGTCCTCCAAGGCTCTGCTAGTTGTTAGGTATTTCAAGGAAAAAAATGTTTCCTATTGGAATCAATTTGAAAACGTTCTGGGTAAACAAAGTGAAATGATTCTTGTGTATTTTCTTTTCTTTTTTCAACAGTAAGACCCTCGAGAAATCTTAGTCTGATAATGTGCTCTGTGTATTTCCAAAGGGGGGCTATGTAGTATTGTGCAAACTTATTTGAACGTGGAATGCCTTTGGGACATAATATCTCTGAAAGGGCCAGCGCTCTTTGAAAGACTTTGTGAAACGTTGAACTCTTATGATCTCCGAAAGTTCTTAAATTCTGTTGTCACCAGGATAACTGGCACTTCCAACCTTCGCCCTTCATCTGTAGAGTGTTGACTGCGGCCTCTTACACTTTGTCTTTTATGCTTCTTTTTCTCTGAAGAAGATGGAACCTGGTTGCCCTCTCAGTATCCCTGAAAAATGGAAAGTTGTTTTTTTTTTTTTTTTACCCTTCTTTTTACCCTGGAGTCTATGTATAATTCATCACTCTCAGTCAGAAGGAAATTCCTTACTTAAGTGCTCTGAAATTTTTGTCCTGTCAGTTTTTGTAGGATAATTCCACAACATCCAGATCAACAAATAGTTACAAAAAAGCGGGCATAAAATGATCTTCTAGGGTTCTTACAGCATGTAATGCAATCAGCGAATGATGTATCATTATATGAAACATTAAGAAAATTGTAAAAGCATTAGATAGAAAATTGGCTACTGGTAAATTGTCCATGATAATTTTGGGTTCGCATTTCACTTCCATGTATAATACAACCTACAGTCTCACATTTTACCCTGGAGGAGCCCTCTGGCTTATCATCTTAATAGGGTATTAATAAGCTTTTGTACCCTGAAGTAGCATTTAATAGACCTCTAATATTTATTCAACAATATTGAGCAAAATTAGTGGACTTGCCAAAATAAGTCATCTTGGCTTCACTACATTTTAAGTGGTGTGACCTCTCTGTGCCTTGTTTTCCTCCTCTGTAAAACAGGATAGTAAAATCTCTCTCATTGACTTGTTATGAGAATTAAATGAGTGAATATAGGTAAATGACACAGAGCATCTCTGGTACATAGTAAGTCTTTATGAAATGCTAACTATTGTTATTATCACACATAGAATATCTTTGGAAAGATATATGAGATACAGGTAGCAAGGCTTCTGTAAAAAACTACAAAGGAACTGGGGAATCAGAAGACAGAGATGGGGGGTAACCATTTTTTTTCCCTGCATATGCTTTTATACTGTTAAATATTTTAAAATCCTATGTGTATTTCACCTAACCCACAAAAAATAAAATAAAACAGGCATCAATACCTTCACTTTACAAGTGAGGAGATGAGGTTCTAACTTTATAATTGACTTTTCCTAGTCCATATACATAAGAAGATAGTAAAGACAGAATTTGAATCAAACTCCAAAAACAGTGCTCTTTCTCGTGTATCATGTTGAGAGAGACAGGGAAGAGGCGAGAGGTATGTATGTGTTGGGGGGATGAGTTTGGGTGGTATTGGCTATTTCTGAAAAATTTTTTATAAAATTAACTCTTTCCCTCAGATATACAGATTTTGGCACCAGACTCTTATTTTTTTCATTTCTACTGGAGTAAACACCCATTCCTAGTTCTTCACTTTTAACTTGGGCGTCCGCAGACTAGGCAGCGTGGGCATGCTGAGGTGAACCTGCTCAGGAAATACAAATAGGTCAGCACCGTGGAGCTTAGCATGTGTTTGCTTGGCATCCAACCCTCTTAATGCCTTTTATTGGCTTTGAACACTAAGCCTCCCATTTTCATCTGTCCTCTTTTTGATGAAATGGACATGCAAATTTTCAAAACCCACTCAGCCTCTTCCCTCTCTTGGACAAAAGAAGTAATTGTACTATGAATCTATCATGTGTCCCGAGGAGGCAAACTCAATATTTGTCTCCAAAAAGCCTTTCATTCATTCCTTTTCATGTAAGAAACAAAATTGGCAACTTTCTTCCCCCCATAGCTTGTGAATTCCAAGAACTGCCATATCTTTTCTTTTTATTTGTTCTGCAGCCAAAGACATAAAAGGGTCTGTATTGTTCAGCCGTGCAAGTCCACAACACACTCAGTTCCTCAGTCCTGGCTATAACAGGATTTCGAAAAGTTTATGCAAGGACCATCTGAGTAATAAATCACAGAGGAGAAGGAATGCTTCAACCAGTCACCCCTTAGCTACAGCCTGAATGAGCTCTACGCTCGATCATCTCAGAATGAAGCTGCTTCCAATGCAGGCTTCATTTTATTACCCAATGTAACCCATCTAGATCAGATTTGCTTCCTCTTAGTATTCATATCTTGCCTAGTCTTTTCATTAATACTATGATACTTGAATAGGCGTACTCCCCTCCCTTCCCTGTATAATATAACAGCTCTAAATTGGCATTTGGCGAATTTATCATCATTGCTGTTCAAATTCGGTCTGTGTTTTTATCTCATTATGCTGGAAGTCCTCTTAGCTGCAAAATCAAGCTTGACGTCTTTTTACCTGAAGCGGTGCTTCTGGCAAATGTTCCTGAGAGGTTTTTGCAAAACAGGAACTGCCAGACACTTCCTCCCCCACCTCTGGTTTCCACTCGGTTTGGTTCATGTAACCATTTAACGTATTTTATTAAGTGGTAGTAGAAAGGGAGGTAAAGTAGGAAAAGATAACTCATCTGCCCTCAAGAGGCTTTCAGTCCACTGTGTGGTGTTGGGACGGGGCGAGGGAAAAAGGGAGGAGGAGGCAGGCATTTGAGCAAAAACCACACTGTGCCATGTGTTACTGAGTTATGTCTAAGGTGTAGTGGGATCACGGGGAGAGGAGCCTCTCTGACATTTACTGAGGCTTGAGAATGAATTTTCTTAATCATGTATAAACTGAAGTTCAGCTCTTCCATGCCTTTGGATCAAAGATTTAGCCCTGTCTTTTTGAATGGGAAGATAACAAGAGAAAAAACAAGCTAAGTTTGGTTTAAGAATGAGGAGCGACCTCCTCACCCCAGCAGAGATGGAGAGATACTTGCATGTGGTTAGGGTGTTAATCTGGACTAAGGACCTTGCTTCTCGATGTGGTGCCACGTCTTTTAGACCATAGGCATTGTTTTCCTGGCTTCTTAATTGTGAATCTATTTAGATTCTGAGAGCTTTTTAGTAATAGGTTTCAGAGAACCTTACACACTTGGATTTAAATTCTTGCCTAAACAAAATATAATCTTTAGCAAATTATTTAATCTTTCTGAGTCCATTTTCTTATCTATAAAATGAGGCTGATAATAGTGTAACTTCAGAGAATCGTTAGGGTGATTAAACAAAATAATACACATAAAGCTCTTGGCACAGTATCTGGCATATGATAAACCCTCAATAGATCTTAACCTCTACTATCATTATTGTTACTATTACGTGGTAAGCTTCTCTCACTTTTTTCTACAACATTCTCTTTCTCCGTGCAGGTAGCTTAAGACTTTGGTTATGATACCTAGATTTTTTAAAGTAGTATCTGAATCAGCAACCTGTGTTTTGATTGTTTTGTTTTGTTTTGTTTTGTTTTGTTTACAGTGGCTCTTTTTAAAAACTATCTTTCATATTTTGCTACTACTGTCTGCAGATGATTTGTGGCTGTGTCTTGCCCTGTTGGGCCTCAGGGAGCTCTAGCCTGTGTGGGCCTCCCCCTGTTTTCCTTAGGAAACCAAGACAGTTCTCTTCGATGATTTCATTGAGCCAGCCCCCCATGCTGCTTTGCAGTCCAGAAGGACAGAGCGTAACAGAGAGGCTTACAGCCCCAACCTCAGTGCTGGACCAGGATTCATTCTCCAGCCAGGAGATTCGGTTCATCACAGCCATCACCGTGTGGACCTCTCTCCTAGCCATGTTTCCATGGTCCTCAGACTCTTTAGAAGGAGAGGCAATTGATTTTTCTTTTGGAGTATTCCATGTTGAGCATTGTGGTATGAGAGTATCAGTCACTGAGTAAAAAACTGAGTTACTTGCCATTACTTTCTGCATGAAGAAGCACTGATACAAGTAAGTCCATTGAAGCCAGCCTCAGAAACAGTCACAGGGACTGCGTGAACGAGAACAGGCTATGGAGGAAGACCGGGGTGTGAACCTCGGCCGGCTGCCTCTCAGCTATGTCTTTGGCAAATCATCCAAGCCTTCCCTTCCTCATCTGTTAACTGGGAAAAAAACAGCAGTGACCTCCTGGAGGTGTTCTATAGTATTTACTAAGTATTTACTCTTGAATAAAAGCAAAAAATTTATATAACTAAAAGGAGCATATATGATAATGTAAAAGCTCACAATTACTGAGTCCTTACCATGTTTGAGGCCTCTACAATATATATGCAGAATTTATTTTTAATTATCCTGTATTTAAATGAGTAAGTATAATGGAGCAGGGTGGCCTACATTTGACAAAAAAAAAATGATTAGGAAATTTTCATCTTATTCCATGGTGAGCTCTAGAAGTGTCCCATCAGATACCCTCTACAGATTCAGTAGGATTCATTCTGAGAGGAAAATTTTTCAAGTAAAAAGAATTCTGTGTTTGAGGCACGTTAATTGGATTCTTGTCCCAGCTCTGTCATTTGCGATTGGAGACTCTGGACAAGTCCTTTAGACCTTTTGGGCCTCCATTTTCCTTATCTTTAAAATAAAGCTAATGTTTTCATACTGCTTCCAATCGGCATAGATGTGAGGCTCATCTAATGTTTTTGAAAATACCCCAAAAAACTATAAAGCATTCTGCAAATAATGAAATATAGAAATGTGGTGTTAGTGTCTTCAGGGGATGCCATGAGTATCACAGAACCAGAATATGTGCTGTGTCCCAGCTTGGAGGAGACGGAGATAATCTGTCACCTCAAACAGAATGTCCAGCTTCCAAAATGTAGCTAGACTCTGATGTTACTTTCTTTTTCTTTTTTTGATAGGAGGGCACTAGGACTTGCCTCCAGAAAGAATTAATAGGGATTACACACAGATTCAGATCTTCCCCGTTACCCCATCAGTAACGTCTAATAATTTGCTTTGAAATCGCATTGGTTTCTACGAAGTGATTGCACATGCTGGACCCCTTTTCAACCGAACATATCATAGTACATATGTCTGCCTCAGCATTCCAGTTTTAGTAAAAAGGTAGATGCTGGCTTTTTTTTTTTCCCCCGGAGGAAATGTTTAAAAACCTGTGTCCTTTATTCCCTTCTGGAGGAGCAGGGGGGTTTCTTCAATACTCAGCAAGTAATCTCTTTATGGTCTAGGTAATGAGGAACCTGGCTGATCATTGTTATTCTAGGTAGTGTGAGAATAGTGGCTTGCTCGCACGACGCTGGCGCACCCAGATAGATGTAATTACAGAGCAAATTACCGTAGTCTGAAACAGAACAACACGGAGAGCAAGGAACACAGATAAAAAAGGCTCTGCCCCAGAAGTGAAGAGGAGGGCAAGAAATCGAAGCAGAACACTCCAGTTACCACTTACAGGAAGAAACAGGGCAGCAAAAGGGAAGGTGTTTCATAGAAGCATCAGATAAAGAGAAGGGGGAGATGGAATACACTTCTCTCTAAATAAAGGCTTTATGTGTGTAATGAATACAATGAGGTTGACTGCCCTTGACAAAGTCTGTTAGCAAGAAGAACAAACGTAATGGACTATTCAGAGGAAAAGGATGCTGAAAAGCACATACTGATTAAAGCAAAAGTTAAAATTTGGAATATTTATTGTATAAAAGTCAGCAAATAACATTGCCCCACATACCGCGATAGTACTGGAATTTGTTAGGATACACATTGACTGAATTTTGCTATTTTTGTATAATATTTATGTTGCTATTTTTGGATAATAATTATGACTAGGATAGAAATCAGAACTTTTGACTTAAAAAATCAGCTGATGGGATTAGTTATTTTAAATTATCATGATACAGTTTGGATAAAAATATTTTGTAAAAACCTATCGCGTATTAGATAGATACCGTAATGCGTTTTCAAATTGTGCTGAAAGACATTCGTGGCCTATGTTAATGTACTTTTTCAGTTAAGATGTAAAGAGTACTCATGTCACTGAGGTTAATTCTGGGGTCAGAGGGGGAGTTTAGATGATGATGATAATAATAGTTAATATTCCAATTTCATATGTTTCATCTGCCACCATAGTAAGAAATTTATGTGGAATATCTTTAATTTCTCACAACATAGAAAGTAGGCATGCATTGATTACCTTAGTTTTTCAGATATGGATATTGAAGTCCTGATAAATGAAAGAACTTGCTGCAAGTCACAACGTAGTAAACCTAGAATACGGTTTTCACCTAGGCAGCCTCAAGATAGTATTTGTTGGAGGCCTATTATAACCAAGCATTGAGATGGTATTTACATACATTAATCTCAGTGGTTCTTAACCCGGTTGCACATCAAACTCACCTGGAAGCATTTTAAAACCCTGATCCTCACGACCCACACCTGGCTAGTTAAATCAGAACCTCAAAGGCCAGGAGACAGGTTTTGGCATCAGTGTTTCTTAAATATAAACATCAGTATATATAAATATAATATAAATAACAGTGTTTTTTAAAGCTTCCCAAGAGATTTTAACAGGCAGCCAAGTCTTTGAATCACTGTGCATTTAATATTCAATGCAAAATCTATGCATTTGTATTATTCCTACCTTACTTATGAGGACTCGGAGAATCAATGGTGATAACTGGCTTGCTCCATCAAGGTCACTTACTTAGTAAATGGCTGGGCTGAGATGTAAATGCAGTGCCGTCTGGCTCAAGAGCCCACATTCTTCCCGATGCCTCAGTGTCTAGCCACTTTAACCGGGGCCATAAATCCTCCTGTTCGTGTTAGTGTTTATGTAGAATTTAACTTTCATCTCCATCCCATCGTATGAGAGTCACCATTCAGTACACCCAGAAGGAGCCAGTTAACAGCATGTTTTGAACAATCATTCTGGGTGGAGCCCTGGACTAATGGCTGTGGGAAGGCGCAGGGACAGCCACACACGTGCCCTCTCAGAGGTCGCTACCTTTCTGCAAGAATTCAAACCCTGGGCTTCAGAACCTAACCCAGGGAGTCCCATAAATCATTTGGGGGGATCTGTAATTTTCATCTGACTGTTAGCAGAGGATCGTGAATCTGGAAACCTAAGAACGGCTGCCTTGCTTGGTGTATAAGGAATATGATTCCAGAAGGAGTGGCACTTTCTCTTGACTTATTTTCATGAAGGCAAAGCAAGGCCCTTTCACGGTGCTTTTGAGTTTGATGAACTGTCGCAAATCATTTATAGGTAAGTCTAGGGAAAGCTGTTGTATATGCGTGTGTGGTATGTTTGTGTGTGTGTGTGTGCATATTTAATCAAATGCAGGATGTGAATATAAAACAAAACAAATTTCATTAGTGGTTCAGAAACTAGATCTGAACAAGGCTTTTCTTCTTCCTAGCAATAAAACATTGTTGAGAAAGATGACTGCACAAATTTGAAGAATTGTATTTGTTTGCACATACATAAATTCACACATGTATACATACATGCTACATTCATATTTACAATTTATATACACATACATACTACGTGTATGCACATGTATATACTAGCATATTTTAAAGAAAGTTACTTTTATTATTCCACAGCAATTCCTCCAACATAATCCATTACTTTAAAATATATTAATAATTTTTACATTGATATCAACTTAAGTGAGAAAAAGGTCTATAAAGGCATATATTAATATATGGAACATTACAGATAATATTTATGTAATTATAGATCCGTAGATTATTTTATTTTCTGATAGGCTTACGTATGAAATTACAAACATATCTGAAAGGTATGTACACACATTACTGAGTGAGATATATTTATAGATACAAGCATGTGCCTCATGGACTCTGAAATTCAGGTGGAACAAATATCCTCATCCCTGGTTGATTATCAGAGTCACAGAGCTTTTTAAAACCCTGAGTCCCACCAGCTCTGACTGTGACGCAGTAAGTCCAGAGTGACCCTGGCAGCAGTGTTTTTAGAAAGCCCCTTGAATGGTTGGGCTGCTGTGCTTGAGAACCACTCATGTGGCCTGTGCACAGGGAGAGATGATGAAGGAAGGAGTCCAGGCAATGGGCGTCTGAGTAAGTAGAGAGGAGGCCAGGAGGAGGCCTCCCAGGGATGTGCTTGTGTATATTGGACCTGTTGATCCCCTACTGTGTTCAGTCTCTACTTGATTTTACACAAACAAAATGAAAATAATAATAATTAATGTCAGAGGAAGGACTTTTTAAACTCTGTTTTGCAACTACGATATATCTGGCCTAATGGAGGAAACCTTGGAGAGAGAATAACTGTATTCACATGACTGTCTGTTGGTCAATGCACTATTCATCAAACTTCATTTTCCCACTGAAGAAAGAAAATCCACCTTGAAGGAAAGGGGTGGAGATCCATTTTCTGACCCCCTAGTATAATGCAAGGGAAAGAGACAGCTGGCCTCTTGGGGAGGGAGGTGTTAGGAAGGCCAGAGGCAGCTGTCTTAGAAATATCGTAGAAAGGTGTTTAGGGATAGACCGTAATTTAAAAGAAATGAATTTGAAGAGAGGACTTTTTCCTTCACTCTTAACTTTTTTTCTTCTCTTGCATTGTTCTTCAGCTAAATGATATTTTGTGATTAAATATAAGCTTATGAAACTCCTCCCAAACGCCCTCCCAGCACCTGCGTGGACCATTTCCTCCTTTATACCCTGAACTGACTTCTCTCTACACTTATCTTGCATATGCTCCGTTGTCAGTACTGCTTGTAAACTGTGAGATAGTTAGTAACAACATATATTCACTTTTGTTGGTGCTCAATGAATGTTTGTTGAATAAATGAACACTTGAGTGAACAAATGAATGATAATGCTCAGCAGAGACCCTCTGACATCTGCACATCTTCCTGTCCATGGGGCTTTCCTTTTCTGTTTCTCCCGAGCTTCATGATTTGGTATCTACGTCATAGATGGTCTAGTGTAAGTTTGATAAACAAACTACAAGTTAAAAAGCAAAAGTCTTAACGTAGGTTTACTACCGGAGTATAATCATAAAGCAATGGCCTTCTGTAGTTTAGAGAAGGAATAAGTCCTCAAACCCCAGAGTCCATGGAATTGGCATAAATGTGAGCCAATGTCTTCCTAGCATGGAAGGAAGGGGCCAAGGGGAGAATGTGGGAAGAGGACATGTGGTGACTTTGGCAATCTGTGAGTGATGAGGGCCTGGACTTTCATGTCTTCTAGGAAAGCACATTGACAATAAGCAGAAAATCCTTAGCTAGAATCCACCAGCTGACAGCTTGGCCAGGGAAATTGTGAATTTACATTGAATCCAAATGAAGTATGAAGACAGCGTCTCCAATATCTCCTGCTTAATGAGATTCTGTGCCTGGCTAGTAGGTCAGCAGTCTGATTTACCAGTCGGATTTTAGTTTACAGATACAGTTTTGAATAAGGACCCTGGGCTCATATATGACACTTCCCTTTCCTCCTTTGCTCTAACTGCATCCGTCAGCTTTCATCATGGAGCCGAGCAGTGAAGTTAAATTGACAAGAAGCTGTGTCTTTCAGAGCACTCTGTGACCTGGACTCGTGCCATTCCCTTCCCCCTTCCAATTTTTCATGAATGGATACAAGTGTAGTTTCTGCATAAGAAACCATGCCTCAAGCAGCGTTGTGTGTGCCTTCTGTACAAATGGCAGTGTCTTGTGAAATGTCCAAGGCCAGCCCACAAACTTGCCAGCCCTCTCTCTCTCTTTTTTTTTTTTCCAAATCACCCACGTAGCACTAGGATCCTCTTAGAATCCCCTTTTGGGAAGTTGTTTGAAGATGTTTTAACTAAGCAGTGAATCTACAGAGGAGGAGATGAATGAATGGTTTTAAAAATGAAACCCTTTGAACTCGAACTGTGCTTTTTATTTAATAATCACTGAGCCCCAGACAAAACAACTTATATATTCTTCACGTGTCTCAGTGAGGTAGCAGATTGAAGATATCCACTCACTTCTGCTAATGAAAAAGCAGAAACAAAGAAAGTGTAAAAACTTTTCAAGATCCCTTGAGGCATGGAAATCATGTTTCTAGCAAAACTCTAAGCTTTTTGCCTATTCCCAATCTCTGCCCATTTGAATAATGAAGTTCTGCTATTAAAGTAGAAGAGAAATGTGATGGAAGACTTCAAGCTGGTCCAGTCTTTAGACAGAAAAGCTGGGGTTTCAGTAATCCTCAGAGAAGGAAGTTTGACAAAGTTCCATAAACCATGCCTCTGAAAAGCCCGTCCTCAGAATTCTAGATGCATTTGGCTCTTCCAAACCGGCAGAAGCAGTTATGCCTCACCTGTATCTCACGTTCTGGTAATTTCTCCACATTCAAGTGTGCTGACCAAATGCAGGGTCTCTGCATCTCCCAGAGCTGATCTCATTAACTCGTCTCCTTTAAGCCCAAGCAAAACCGTTGACTCTTAGTTTAGATACCGATATGTCACCCTCATCGCACTCAGTCTCGTGGGATCTGAGCTCCCCAGTCCCCTCTGGAGCTCCCAAAGCCAGCTTGTTTTGCTGACGAAAGACACCTCATTGCTGACATTGGTTTCTCCACACTTCCTCAGAGACAGTCACATTGTTCATGAACCGTGCCTCGAGGTAGGCACCTTCTTCCTAGCTCGAAGTAAAAAAAAAAAAAAAAAAAAAAAAAAATTCAGTGTTGTAACATCTTTTATGGAATGGATGTAATGAAGTCAATATTCATTTTATAAGCTTTTTTTTATTGAAGTATAGTCAGTTTACGATGTTGCATCAATTTCTGGTGTACAGCATAGTGTCAGTTCATTCTGAGAACTGACTGCATATCCACTCCTGAACCACACGTTGAGATTACAGGAGAACAGCGAGTATGTCTCTGCCTCCTGGGTTCTACAAAGGGCATGTGGGGGAGCAAGGGGCCAGCTAGTAGATGATGAGAAAATAATGTGGATCAATATAAGCTCAAGAACTAAAGTAATGCAATGATTCACAAAACAAATATTTACTGAGCACCTATCCTTTTGAAAAGTGTTGCACTCAGTGCTGTGGGGGTGCAGACATGTTTATCATAGGACCCCTTGCATTAGGTTGCTAGGGCTAGTGTAACAAATTAAGACAAACAGTGGCTTAAAACAACAGATGTTTGTTTTCTCACCATTTTGGAGACCAGATGTCCACAGTCAAGGTGTTGGCAAGGCCATGATCTCCCTGAAACCTGTAGGGGAGAATCCTTCCTTGCTTCTTCCTAGCTTCTGGTGGTTGCCAGAATTTCTTGCATTCCTTGGCTTACAAATGCATCGCTCCAATCTCTGCCTCTGTCATCACGTGTCTTTCTTACGTATGTGTGCATTTGTGTGTCTTCACAGAGCCTTCTTATAGGGAGACAAGCCATTGTATTTAGGGTCCGCCCCAATCCAGTATGACCTCATCTTAACTAATTCCATCTGCAAAGACCTTATTTGCAAATAAGGTCACATTCTGAGGTTCCATGTAGATAAAATTTCAAAGAGATACTATACAAAGATCTTATCTTTGGGGAGCTTATTTTATAAGGTTCATACGTGGTGTGATGACTGTTCAGAGAAGGAGGGCCAGTGTCCACGTACAGACTCTGGAAAGGCCAGTGGGGCAGGTCTGACCATTGCTGTATTTTCTTAGATCTATGGTATCCTAGATAGCATTGTGGATTGCGACCGACTGTGTGCCAAGTGCTAGGCTCTTTTTCACTTTATTTAATCTTACCTTTGCAACAGCCTTTGTAGTGAGTATTATCCTTTCCATTCTATAGGTGGGAAACTAGGACAGAAAGTTTAAGTAACTTACAGGGGACAAGTTAGGAACTGGGACTCAAAGCAGGCCGGCTCCAAAGTCTGTTCCGCCGGCTGAGCTTACGCATTTTGGTGGAGGAATCCCAGCTTGTCTCTCAGGCTCCTTTTGCATTAGACCTGAGTCAAAACGTTTGTCGTGGTCCTGTCTGAAGCTAGGAAACTGTTCATTCTGGGTGTGTATGTGGTATCTCAGTTTGCCAGATCTATGAAGTCTCCTTTCGGTATCTGTCAGGTAGAAGAAAACCACAGAAGTACCAGTTTATTGTCTTCATTAAGCCTCCAGATTCTTCCAAGCTGGAAATGGCTGTTTTGAACTTGTCCACGTGTCTGTAGTCATGTTCCTACATTCTCCTTGTCTCCCTTTGTGTTTCTGGTTTATGAACAGGACAGAGATGGTTACGGAACACATTGCAGGGTAAACACGAAACTCTCGAGTCACCCATTGGATTTTACAGAGTAAGACATCTGTGATGTCCTGCTAGCCATTCTCAAGCATCAGTTAGTTGCGAGAATTCACAACAGGGCAAGGAGGTGTCCAGGGAACTAGCATCCAGCATCACCTCTTCACAAACTTACTGCAGGATTCAGGAAAGGTCTCTTGGAAGGCCAGATCCTACCCATGGACCTGTTTTGTTCAGTAAAGTGTTTTTAAATACATTTAAGTCTGAATGACTTTAAAGAGGGCAGGCACTGTCTAGGTCCTCACAAGCCTCACTCCTCCTCCGTATTTACCCCTGGCTTGAGCTACAGATTCATGTTTGTCCTCTAGCCCCTGGAAATAGTTATGTTTGCCACCCTGACTTAGAAGAGTGGGGATCAAAGTGTGCTCCCTGGACAGGCAGCATCAGAATCGCCCGAGAACTCTGACTTTGGGATAAACTAAGGTTTCTCACAGAAAACCTTCCTTTCTTAGAAAAGAATAGTGCCTGCTCCTGTTTTAGTGACAAATTCTTCTGTAACACTTCACAGCCTACGGAAGCTCCTTATATACTGTTTTCTCACGTGGCCCTTAGACCACTGGGTTCAGGGAGGTGTTGTCCTCTCAGCCCTGCTCAGAGCTGTACCGTGGCTCCTTCGAGGGTACCCACCTGGGCACTGGATCTCCAAGCTAAGTCCTTTTCCCTCCACACCACCCTGCTTAAAAATGGATCATTTTGTATATTGATGAATGAGTACAAATTAATGATTTTAATTTCTCTATTCAGATTGAAGGAGAAACTATAAATCTTGTTACTCTTGTGCTAATCACACCATTTAATTTTTTTAGTTCATCTTATTTCTCACTTATTCAATGGTTAAAAATACCAACTCCACAACCAGCACTTTGCTAGGTGATTTTTAAGCTTAAAAATGTGCAAAATGCATACATATTCATGAGAAGAATCTATCTTTCCAAATCCTGAGAGATAAGCCACAATTTATCTTACAGCTGTAAAAAATCACATAATTGGAGCAAAAAATTGCATATTGTTTACCAGACGGTATTGTCATTGAGAGGGGTTATAGTTAATGGTATGAATTAGTCTAAGTAGAGTTAATCATATTTTAGGTCTTAAATGTACATGCAGTCCTATACCCAGGAAGGAGTTCCCCTCACCTTCCTTAATTGGTCAGATGAAAACATTTGGCAGAAATACCCCATTCCGTTTTTCAAAGATGTATTTATTGGCTATTGGTCAGTGTTTCAAACTTAGAAGTCAAACTAAAGAGATTGTCAGGATGGGCTTAAATAGCCTGATCATTCATTGATTTATTCATTCATTCATTTATCCATTCACTCCCACACCAGTTATCTCCTGAATGCTGCCACGTGCCCTGTGCTGGGCTAATCCCTGGATATACAGTTCTGAACAAGACAGACTCAGAACCTCATAAAGCTTTCTGTACGGAAAGATAGCCAGCTAATTAATTTAAAAATTAATTAAAGTTAATGATGACTAGTTCATATAAATATCATATTGAATAAATATTTATATTGTGAAAGAAAAATACAGTGTGGAGTGAGAGTCACTAATTTGGCTGCCTCGCCTGCTTGGGGGACGGTGGGAGGATTGAGATACCAGAGAAAAAGATAAATTAATTGGTAGATGTTCTATTTTACGTGTTTGGGGGAGAAAGTCCATGCTCCATGCTATGGGAATTAGCAAACCATGGGCCGTGGGAGTCAGAAGAGACCTTAGAGGCTGTGTTCTCCATCCCACTTTTCTCCAGTTTAGAAATGAGGAGCCTAGCACCTGGGAAAGGGGAAATGGTCACCCAAAGCCCTAGTCGGGTGATGACGGGAAGACGTGTGAGAGGACACAGGCTCAGGTCTCCTTCCTTCCACGCCAAGGATGAGGACACGCCCCCTCCACCTACAAGTGAAATCGACATATGATAAAGGACATCTCCAAAGACTAAGGGGTGGGTGGAGTGCCAGGCTTGGGGGCAGTGGAATGAGGAAACTCAGGAGGTGGAAGGAAAGAGGAGTGAAAGAGAGTGGGAGACCCAGTGGAACAAGTTTGTGAGCCCTGCCACCCCCTGCCGCTCCCTCTTAGTCACTCAGATGGTCTGCTCTCTCTGCCTCTATTTCGAAAGCAGCTGCTATAACTGGGATGCAGTGCAGTAAATGCCCACTATGATCCACGCTGTCATCTTTGCATGGAGAGATGGACTAAAGGCTTCCGACTCAGGCAGTCGTCTTGCTGTCCGTGCAGGACAATCGAAGGCTGTGGGATAGAATTTGGTGCTTTGTAAACCAGTCTCTGCTCTGATACACCTTTGACCCCTGCTTATGACTGATGGTGAAGGACAGCTCTGAGAACTGTCCCAGAAACAACATGTGTGACATTCAGTGTGGGTACCGCATGCTAGAGAGACCTTGCTGGCCCCAAAAGTGGGGCCAGATGCAAATGCGACGTGATGTGGCTGGAGGAGAGGGTAGAGAGGGGGGAAGTGGAGTGAAAAATCTTTCTTTGCTATCATTTTGTCAGTTTTATTCAGATCTTAACTCAGAGAACTAGATCACATGACTGGGCTCTTAAAACTTCTGTTCAAAAGTGCAGCTGAAGAATAGGACTTAATAGATCTGTTTAAAAAAATAGTTGAAATGTTTCTGAGGCTCCGATCTTCAGTATTTCTTCGTAACTGTTGTTTTCATTGGACTGCAGCTATTATTTCTACTGCATGGACTAAGAAAATGAGTTACAGAGATGCCACATCATGTGCCCCGACCTACTGGTAACTAGTTGTATGTTTTCCCCACTACTTCACACTGAAGGAAAGCTGTAAGACTAGGAGGTGGTTAAAGGTAAAGAGAAATGAAAACAAAAAACCTCTTGGAAATGAAAGGCAGGTTTTGAGTTTCTCTAATCAAAGGTTAAGGGGCAATGGATTTAAACTAGGAGCACACACTGTGTTTAAATTTTGAAAGAAATGTACAGAGATTTTAAAATGTCTGAAGAGCTTATGGCAGCGAAGAACTAGAAGGAAAATATGAGTCAAGAACAAAGGGTGAAGATAGAACAAAGCGATGAGTTGTGTGCCTGGTTTGTTTAAGCTTGAAAACTGTCTAAGTTTACTGACTTTCTAAGCTTCCTCTTTCAAGAGGGATGAAAGAAAGGATGCTGCTTCTGTGAGTTTGTTTGCTTTCTTCTCTCTTGTATCTGCCCTGGCAAATGTGTGTGCGTGTGTGCACGCACACACACACACACACACACACACACACACAAATAAAGTGGGAGCTGGGAGAAGTCGGTGGGTGGTGGAGAGAGATGGGGCAGAGTCGGTGCATCAGGGGGCCTAAATCCATGCGATGATCAAGTTCATAGCAATTTCCCCAGGAGACTGTATCATATTCCAGTGAACGGGAGTAAGGCAGAAGGTTGCCATGGCAACAAAAGACCTGAAATATTGACTCTGACTAGCAACAGGCCAGTGAAACAGCCTAACTAGGATTTATGGCACATTATAGTGTGAAAAGCAGGAGAAAATTACTGTAAAGGCAGGAATTATAGCACAACAGAACATATAAACTCCCAAATCCATCTTCCTAATTAAAACAGCATACTCAGGGGTAGAGCGCATAGTAAGGCTGTTAGCTTAAATGGGGATGTGCTATCAGTGCTTCATTACAAAGTTTATTGTTCTCAAGACTAACTGTATGTATTTGGAAAACAACAGGGAAGATAAGATAGTTAGGGGAGGGAACAAAGCAGGAATCCTGGTCGCTTGAATCTCTTCAACTTTATTCATGGTAGCGTAAGATTTTTCAGGTACTAGTCTCTGATCCCACAAGAGAATTCCAGAAGATACTCAGATCTCTCTTCATATAAATAAGTCATCGCTTTCAGGCATGAAGCCTAGGAGAAGGTTATATACTCTGTCCCATTGGAATCCACCAAGAAGGGGGAAGAAAAAAGGAGGGACCAATCCATGAGGTTAATTATTGAGGAAAAAAAGGGATCTTGGATTTCTTGACCCCAGACTACTCAAGTATCTTAATCTCTATGACAGAAATAATTCAGGTACTGGAGCAATATTATATTAACTTCCTAAGAACATTCCACACTCTAAATTTCCAATTGAAAGAAACTATTCCGTTTGTACACAAGGTATGCCCAGTTGGCCGAACGTTTCTATATATTATAGAAAGAAGGAAATCTAGGCAGGTTCCACTCTAGTAAGTGGCAAAATTAAATCTGCAGAGGAACAGGGCCAAATCCTAAAGTCATCATTTCGATAGGCTATTAATGCATCACACCATTAAGCCACACCATTGGAAATAGTCAAGGAACATCCCAAAATGCAAGTTCAGCATAATTCAGATTTATCTTTGTTTAAAATGTGATACAGAACAGGTCCCAGAGACGTGGGAAGGGCCCATTCTGGGACGCATATGGCTATTCAAAAGGTGAGGCTCAAAAATCGTTCTCTTTAAGGTGTTAAGAGGATCTAGGTAGGACTCGAGGACAACAGTCAAGGGAAAGTAAGTAAGAATAAGTTAGATGTTGCCCAGACCCAGAGAGGACCGAGCAAAGGAGTTCTAAGAAACTGCAAACAGTTGCCAGAGTCAACCCACAGAGGTGTTTTGTTTGACCAGCAAAGTCTTTTCTTTGGTAAATGAGTATCTTCAGACCCCTAGAGGAGAGAGTAACTCCCTGGCATACAGCAGTCTCAACCTTCCCTTCAGGTCTTAGTTACCAGCCTGCCCCTAAGCGTTTGGGTTTGCAGTGCCTAAAAGTGCTCCTCACAATTCATACTTCAGGTGGAAGCCTTTGCCTTTTTTGTAATTCTTATTAAAAGCTCCTAATCTCTCAGATTCTGGTCCAGAACTTTAGTTGTCAATCTGGAGCCCAGTCTGAAGAGAAAACCATTTTCTACAGTGGTTATTTATTCAATCAGTCATTCGGCAAGCATTTATTGAATACCTACTAAACTTTAGTAAATGCTTGGAAGACACGAACATGATCGATGCAGGCTTTAAACTGACGCAAATGATTATTAATAAATATACGAACAGAAGTGCAAAATGTTTTGAAAATTATGATAATCCTTTATTGAACCCCATCTGTATTTCCCTATAACCCTAGTTGCCAAACAACGTAGTTACCTGACATTCTAGGTTTACGAGCTGATAACGCCCCACAGTCCCATGGCTTATGTCAGTGTTGTACTCAAGCGCCTAACAGTCAGCTAGTCTTTTTTTTTTCTATTTGAAACACATGGTCTGGAGGACATTTAAGAGCTATCTGAATACATGTTCACATCTGTTTATTTGCATATTCTTCACTTAGTTGTTCTAACGTTGTAGTTTAGGGAAGAATTGTTATTGAGGATTCTTAGCCGTAGTGATGAGGTAATGCAAAGTTTCTCTGTAGCAAAGTAAACATATGCAGTGAACGTGGTTAAGCCATATACGATTAAAGCATTATTTATGCTTTATTTATAAGTGTTCGCTATTGACAACAGCTCCCCAAAGCGAGATTCACCAGTATAGCTACAGCCTATGGGCTCTGCTGTGGATTAATGCTATGATATTTTCTTTAATGTAGGTAGAAGTGATTGCTTTATTTTAACAAAGGGGCCTTTATATTCCCCCTGAGTTTGAGCCTTGAGTGTAGACCACTGGGGATGCTCTATCACAGCTGTCTCCACGCTGATAATGACCCTCCCTGGGATTTCATAATCTCTCCCCCAGTCCATTGTTTCCTCGCAGGAGGTACTGAGCAAATTTATAGGGAGATACTTCAACCTCAAAAGAAGGATTTCTTTGTTTTGTTTTTTTGTTTTTGACTTCCCACATTTTGGCTATTTGACTTTCTGTCTCCCATTCTTTATATTTCCTTTGCTTTCATGTTTGTGTTTGGCTTCTTAACCCTGCAGGGCACCTAATGAATGCTCAGTATTGGATATTAATAGATATTATTATTACATGTTATTTACTCTCTCTGCCCCCTCCCTTTTTAAAAAATGTCCTCATGTTCTTCTTGTTGGCTGGCAAGACAGGCGCAGTAATGATGGAAGCAGTGAAGAGTAATGATTTAAGAAATAAAAATAAAAAGCACAGCACTGACTGTAGGAGTTCAAATCCGGGTGCCGTCCCTTTCTAGCCACGCCTTGGGTGAGTTGTGCAACCTCTCTGTCCCCCAGGGAGTGGCTGGAAACTGGAGTCTGGTGTACCTCCCTCAGAACAGTCCCCCCGTGAGTGGGATGTTAGTATTGGCTGTTGTTATTATTATTATTATTACAGGTGCACAAAATTTGCCTCCACACACTCCTGCCCTAAGTTGGAGGGAAATCATATTCAGAGAGTTCTTATCTTCTTTCACCTGAACCAGAAGTTGAATTCAGGATTTGCCGCTGGTGGTAAGCTGAAATGAAGCCAGGCCTCAGGCCCTCTAGTTAATCAGGCACGTATCCCAGTACTAAATCATGTCTCTTTATCAGCATCCTTCCAGAAACCCCGTGAGGGCGCTCCTGGATCCAGCACTACAGTACTGTGGCCCCGCGAGGAAGACGTGCCTGGCATACAAGGGGTGCCCACAGAACGTTTGCGGACCCGCCCTGAGCGCTGTTTCCCTTTGGATATGACGCAGTTTAACGTGCTCAGAGGAGCAGCGCTAATGTCTCTCCTGCGCCTCATCTCCAAACTCATCCCATTTTAGGATAGTGCCCCTCATTCAGTTGTGTTGGATTTATCAGAGTCCAGTCTAAGTGTTCTAGGACACGATGAAATGGACTGAATTCTTACATAACTTGAAGGATAAGGTCACTCTGATTAGTTTTGATTAATAATATGGTTTGTGTAATTTCTAACTCACTGTTCCATGAGTTTATAGTCTGGTGAAAACACTTTAAAACAGGAAGCAGTGTATAATATTTTGAATTATCCTGTATTCCTTGTTCAGACCTCACCTAAAGCACTTGCAGTCACCCAATTACATATTTTTAAAAAAGAATTTATACTAGTAGGTTCATCAAAGACAGGAGAAATGTTTGTATTAAAGTCACTCTAAACACAAAGAAACCCCTTTTACTTGTCCTTACCCCATCCCTCCTCCTTTCGCTGAGTCCTCCTCCATCTCCCTAGCCTTCAACTTCCTTTTCACTTTCCCCCTAAGAGCACGTCTGTCTTCCTTCTCTCATTTGTCCTTCTTGATATCTGCCCCTCCCCCAGCCCATTTCCCATTCCCCACTCGGTACTGTTAGTTCACCAGCTTCAGCCCTACTCTTAGTATCCTGGCCCATGTGCTGCTTTGCTAACCTTTGACATTTTGGAATCAGACCAAGGTTTCATATGAATCATGGACATTTTCCATCCTTTTTTTTTTTATTATTATTATTAGTTGCAACCACAGAGCTTCTCTCTTTCACCGTTTTCATTTTGTCTTTAGGTGAAGAGTAAATAGGTTACTTATATATTGGTCTTACATTTTAACTCTACAAAATGCCCATTTTCATACTTTCTTTAGATTTTTCTTTTATTTAAGGTTCCTTATGTTCTCATTGGCCCTCTATTATTTCGCTATAATCAGAATAGTTAAGGAAAGAGTGCCTTCAATGTTGAATACCTAACATAATTTTCATAATTCTTCCTTATAAAAATAAAACATAATGCTTATTTGAACAACATATGCACTCATACACACACACTCTCTTGGCCTAAATCAACCGCACGTGTTCATTTATTTTATCTTCTCATTAACTAGACCCTCCAGCCTCCCAATGTTGCTTTCCTTTTAACACTAATTCGTTCAGTTCTTTCTAGCACCAGAGTTGCCCAAACTGCATGAAGAACTCAATCATTTATGCATTATTTGTCAGGGCTGCTTTAGTACGTTTGTTTAGCATGTAGTCAGTCGATTAATCTATTTGATAAACCATCCCAGAAGGTCCGGGGGCTTTTTTTTTTTCAGAGCTACTAGAGACCTTAAAGCTTGGTCTTTCCCAGGAATGGGGAAAGTACTGTGAGGGGAAGTATCAGGTACTGCCTAAAGTCATAGCTTCCGGTTTGGATTCTGGCATCACTTGCTGTATGACTTTGAGCAAAGTACCTAACCTCTCTCATCTCCACCTTTGTCATTTGTAAAATGGAGGGTAAATGGCCCTTAGATCCTAGGTAAGAGACAAAAAGCTCGATTCAGTGTCCATGAGGATGGATATACTATTCAAATTGTCATTCACTTACTCATTCACTTACTCAGTCATTCATTTAATCAGTTATGTATTAACTCTCCTTGAGCTCAAGCCACTGTCCTAGGTAATGATGACACTGTCCTATGTTTTAAAGCACACCACAGGTTCAACACATTCTCTCATATATCATCTATTTTGAGCCTTCAAAATGCATTTTATAGGGATGTGGAGCAGGTGGGATGTGATTTATCAAACACACTATGTGAATTTACCCAAGGTCACCCAGCAAGTAAATAACATGGGCCTCTGACCTCAGGGTCCATTCTTTTTCCAGTCCATCTTTAGGTTTTGCACAGGATGATTTTTCTCCAAAGTGGTTGTTCTGTGGGTCCAGCTTATAATCTTTATGAGTGATCAGAATGTCAACATACATGTCAGAAGTTGCCCTCAGTGGCTCATACTCCAAGGATAGCCTATGCAATGTTGTCTCATATTCAATAATCGGTATATTTCATACCACAATCTAGTTTTCTACCTTTCTTTGAACAATTAGAAGATCAGGCATCACTGGGTTTGGAATCACACCAGGTAATGACCAGCTAAAGCTGCCCTCTTTGACTGAGGCATACGCTAACCCTGACACTCCCCCTCATCACTCTACGTGAAATGTTTCCATATATCATTGTGCTTATGCTTTTATAGTCTTAACGCCTTGCCATATTATTGCTTAGCCCATTTGACATTGGAGTTTTTGACTCCTATTTTAAGCTACAGATATGGCAGTCACTGATCATGATTTGGGTGAGTAACAGTAATGACTCTACGTGCACTTTATAAGATACAAAAACTTTTAAAACAACCCTGGGCTATATTGCTATCCTGATTTTACAGCAGTTTGCCCCCAGTCAGTCAACTAGTAGTAGTAGAGGGAGAATTAGAATCCAGGACAGTTGTTTCCAAGTCTAGTGTTCCTCTCCAGTTTATTCTGCTACCATTCATTCATTTGTTCACTTATCCACATATTCATTCAATATTCAATAAATGAATAATTGTCAGGGAGTACCAAATGTCTTCCTAACCCTGTACTAGATGCTGGAAATATAAGTGAGACCAAGATGTGGTCCAGGCCTTATGACGCTCATGGTCTATTTAGGGGCAACAGATAGACATTGTTCTGAGTGCATCACGATGTGTGTGTAAAAGGTATGCACAAGTTGCCGTATTTAGTAACAAAGAGCATGCGATTAATTTTGTCTGTGGCTTGAATGTGTTTCTGTTGCTATAAGGAGTAGCTTGAGAATATGGAGCCCTCTTCAGTTTCTCTGTGGTGAGGTGGTAAATCTGTAAGTTCTTGAGGAACGTGGTCTTCACAAAAGCAGGAAAGATTGAAATCTAAAGAGTACTGGACTGAAGATCAGGGCACCAAGTGTTTGGTCCTGGCTCGGGTACTTTCTAGTTGCTTGACCTTAGAAAAGTCATCAAGGTTATATGTGCCTAAATTTTTCTTTATCAGAAGATAAAGGGCATGACAGGGAGACCCCAGATCTCAGGAAATAAGCAAATTTCACTCACCAATACTTATGGTTTGTCGGGCCCCTTTGCCAAGCTGTGAAAGATCTAAATTCCTATCTTTGCTTAGTACTATAGAGTGCTGTGATCAAAGAAGCTATGTCTGTCATAGGCACCAGCATAAGGTTCTGAAATCTAAGGGAAAATGTAATTTTTGAGGTTAAAAGTGGATAGAAAAGCGAGGACCGAGTTTCTGCTGCAAAGGTGTTGCCATTAATTAAAGTAAGTGGAGGTTAGTGGAAATAGAATTCCTAGCAAGCTGACTATTCAAACCAAACGACCTCTAGTTGAAGGTGTGTCTTTAACTGTAGCAGTGGTAGGGCCCAGGCCCAGCAAATCAAGTATCGGGAGATTCCAAAAATAGTCTGGTCATTTTGGAAGTCATCAAATTCATTTGACTGCCCTTGCCCGTCTCATAATGCTCCAGTGGACACTTGACCTAACTCCAGTTCCTCGTATTTGGCAATGTAATGATTATAATGTGTGTGGCTGCTTTTCAGTTGGTTTCATTATCATATCACTTCCACCATGATTCCTTCCCACTAATGTCTCTTTGATTTATTTTCCTCATGTTGAAATCCCTGCACCTCCTTAGGAATTGCTGGAAATCAACTCCCTGGAGACCTGGAGGTGGTTTTCCCTGTTAGATGGTGGGTATATAACTCAGTGATCAGAAGCTGCACAAGAAAGTCATGTGGTCATAGAAGCCCTCCTTGTCCCTCCCGTCTAGGCCATTTGGTTATACTCTTTATTGGACGTGGAATGCCATGACTTTCCCCCCTCTCACGGTTGCTGCCACCACACAGTTTAGATTTCCTGCTGCCTGGCACCAGTGCTGGTGCTGTAAATGTATATGGTGAGAGCTCCTCAGTGAGACCCCAAGACTGCTGGACCCAGAGCCCCCTGAAACAAGATCCAAGATCGGGTTATATTCTACTGCTGAAGCTTGCCTGCCGTGTTATAGTCTACTCCCCCTTCTCCAAGGATAGAGATGCATCTACATAGGAGGTACAGCAGATCCTGGTCCAGTTGGATTAAAAAAATCTACTTACACCTTTCCTTTTTCCTATATCTTACCAGTAAAGACATGTCAATGAGTTGTAAGAATAAACTCCCTGGCCCTTTTGGAATTTATAGGATTGATTATGCTAGTTCTTGCGGTTTCTGGTCTTGGACTCACATCATGAGAGTAAAGCCTGTCATGCAATGTGCAAGCTGACCTACGAGCCATGTGGATCCCAAGCAGATGCACCGTATTACCTGATAGCGCCCAGTCTTGCCATGACCCTTTGTCCCTCTGTCTTTGCAAAATCCACAAATAATTGAGGACGGAAGTGAAAATGATAGTGAGACGCCACTCTCAAGAGCTGTCTTTTATCTCTTCTGCTGAAAGGCCTCTCCCACTTCTATCTCAATCACTGTTTATGCTTTTAGGGGTGCCACTCAAATTTTGAAACCAACATTTGAGATACACAGTCTAAGAAAGAGTTTTTGTGCTTCTTCAAGAGTGCTAGGTGAGATAACTTGAGCAGGATTTGACTCACTGGTTTTAAAAGCATTTGCAAAGCTCACGGTTTTATAAATAAAGTTGTTTTTGAAATATAGCTGCGCACACTTATTTACGTATTATGTATGGCCTATTTCATGCTCCCGTGGCAGAGCTGAGTACTTGCCATGGATACCTGATAGCTTGTAAAGCCTAAGGTACTACTATTTGGGCTTTTAAAGACAAAGTTTGCCGCCTCCCTGCCCTTGAGGGTGGAGTGTGCGTGTTGTACTGACATATGTGTAACATACCAAATGTTTATTTCAGGCAAAAAGGTAGCACATTTGAAATAGCATCTGCTAGAAAATACAGATTTTCTGCTTACCATGCTGTTGGGGGCATTGGTCCTGCTTGTTTCTTTTCTCGGCCATGCTGTCCTTGGAGGTTAGAGGATTGATGTTTGAGTAAGAGATGCAGAATGGGACCATATGTTAGACAGTGTACAGAGGGCAGAGCAGGTCAGCTGCCTGCAGTTGATGACTTAATCGTCATAGCATTATGCCATCTGGGCTCTGACGTTGTGCGCCTTGAATTTTTCCTTCAGGATTCCTTTCCTTTTTCTTACAATTTCCTAAAGTTTGACTCGGTTTCAAAAGGGATGCCCCTTTTTTGGTTTCCTTGCATTTCTTTCCTCGGTTTTCTTTTAGATATTAGGTCTTGTAGCTCCCAATTTGAGATACATTTTATAACTTCAAATTCTGAATCTTTGTATAAAAGTCCAACTTTTTTTCCTCCTTTAATAAGGAAACTACAGCAAATCCACAGCAAAGAAAGCCTTTGAGATTATTTCCTTGATTCTTCATGTGGGCATTGGTACATGTGTGTGCACACACCTGTGTGTGTCATTTTTTAACATGTCACACATGCACATTCATGTAACCATCATTACACTCAAGATACACAACTTTGGGCTTATATTTTGACTGGTTGGTCTATTTTTTTAATCTACTTTGAAGTGGCCACCATCTTACCCCCTAAGATGTTTCTACTCAGAATGTGGTCCAGGAAACCCCTGGGTGCTTGTTGGAAATGCAGAACCAGAGGGCCCATCCCAGACATACTGAATCAGAATCTGCATTTAACAGATCTGGTTATTCATGTGCATATTAAAGTTTGAGAGTACTGTTCTAAAAAATGTCTTTATTTCTTGGTCCATTGGCTTCATAAAATTAATTGGGTAAAGGGGGGCATATCAGAATCACAGTGATGCTTAGGGAAAAAGTGTGCCTGGTCCTTAAGACCCTAAGATTAAATTTGAAGTAAAATTTAAGTATCTGTATTTTTTTTTTAATGAGTCCAGAGGCAATTCTGAGGTGCATAACATATGAAAAGTGTATATATTGCAAGGGTTCTCAGCACCCTTTTTTATTATTTTATTTTAAACCCTCTGGCAACCACCTCTTGTTGCAAAGCCAACAAAGAGAACTTTTTGTTGATGAGCTTTTCACTATCCTGTCCTTTCTTGTGGCAGTTTGTCTTATATGTGAGTAAAGCAAGGACCTTTTTAAAGGGTTAATATATATTCTCATGCCTCCTCACAACTGACTCAAAATATTTATTATAATATTTCCTAAATATGTACAAACAGAAAGCCAAGTACAACTGTTGTAAGCTCATAGTTCTTATAAGACCAGAAAATTATTGCAAAATTTACAAATGAAATGTAAAAAACACAACTGAAATTAAGGGCATTAATTTAATGTGGCAGATGAAATTTTCCTGAGAGTAGGTCTCTGCTTGCAGTATGCATACAGCATGATTGCTACTGTGCAGATTCTTTGGAGTTTGGCACGTCTGTATTACTATGTGACTTGCGATGTCTCAGTTTCCATACTGTTTTTCCCTGTGTGAACAGCTGCAAAACCTTCATCCACATCCCAGAATGCCATTTGGTCTCCTCTTTCCACAAATACATCCAATATATGTCAATTTAGGCCACCTCTCTTCCATGTAAATTCATCGATTAAAGTAGTAATTGTTACTGTCAGAGTGATTGCAGGCATAAACACAAAGGATAACATTACATGACAGCCCTTGGTCGGCAAGTATTTGACTTTACACACTTAGAAGATGATCACTCAAAATATGCTTAATCATTTTTTTAGAAGAAAACAACAAATTAGAAAAATATATTGCAGGTAATTTTGGACACTTAAGCGTATTTCCTCAATTTTCAGCTCAGTATGCAGTGGGAGACAGTAAGAGTAGAACTTACAAACATGGCCTTGGAGTGAGAAAAAAGTCTAGGATCTACTTTTGGCAGTTCCACTTACTAGATGCATCCCTGGGGCAAGTTTCTTAGCATCTCTGTATCTTGGTTTCCTTATGAATATAATGGAGATGATTATTACCTAGTTCATAAGCCAAGTAGGTAGAATATGCAAGGAAAATCCTTAGCCCAGTCTTAGCACATCATAAGCACTCAATTATCAGTAGTTATCTTAACTATAATAGTAATAATTATTATTATTGCTATTTTTATTATAGACCTGTGCATTCACTAATTAAATCTGCCACATATCCTGTTCTTTTATGTTATTTGCTTCATTGTATTCTTAAGATATGTTCTCTCTTTTCTCCATTGACCTCTTATTTTAATAACTTGACTGGCAGAGGTGAAAATGTCCATCAAAATGTTGGCGTATTTGGCACGGGACTCGAAGCATCATTGTTTCTGTGTTCCCTTTCTCCTGTTCTTGCTGTAGCTGCCTCCTGCATCACTGCTGTTACCATAGCTTCTAGATGCTGCCTTAACTTCATATATTCTTTAGTGGAACCAGTCTAGTGAGGGATCCTCTCGCAAGTGTGATGTGCTGGACCTGGACATTACTAAGATAATGCTACTTTCATTAGTTGCCCTCTGTACTTTTACTTTTCATTAGTGAAGCCTGTAATAAGTTGATTGAAGGTGAAAAAGATAGCTCAAGACATAGAGAAGTACACTATTTTATTTTACCCTCAGCATCTTCTTCTGTTTATGCAGTAGGGGTTGAAAAATTGAATCCCCACACTTGAAAATTCATACCTCTGGTTCTCTGCGATGATATGTAGGTTTTTGATTAGATACCTTGTTTTTTTGTTGTTTGTTTCTTTTTGTTTTGTTTTGTTTGCTTATTTCTAGCTTCTGTCTGAATAGAGACTTTATTAACAGAAGTAGATCTAGGACATCCATTAGAGGCAGAAGAATAAATGAAAAAAGAAGAAGGGAGGAAGGGAGGGAAGGAGGAGGAATCTAAACAAAGCAGGTTTATAAGTGTTTTACTATTAAGAAGAGGGAAAAGGCAGCTTATGAGTTAAACCCAGACTGAAAAGAAACCCTAAAAACCTTCATTTGCTTTGTATTTGTACATCGTTGACACATGCATGAAGTGTGAAAGAAATGCAATAATACGTTGGGGTGCATGGCCAACGTGCTGACGGATCATAGTCATTAGACAGACGAGTGCTGTCCTGAGGTACAGAGGTGCTGGACCTTAGTGTTTCCACCTAATTATAGCTCTGTAATGACCTTTTGCATTCTCTGAGTGTTCTTTGTAATTTCAGGTTAGAGATGCAACAGCAGAAACTGACCTGACAAGTTAGCCTGTTGTGGGAGGCAGCTGTTAGACAACTGTCAGAGGTGATTTCATTTTTGTGAAGGGTTAAGTAATTTGGGGGAGCAGGCAGTGGTTAAAACTATAGGCAATAAATAGCTATCCACCCTCATTAAAGCAAGTGTCTCTTTAGATAAGAGAATATAGCTGGAGCTGATAGGGACATTTGTCTGGTAAAAAGTCACATCAACCAAGATTTAATTCCAGATGATTTAGGGGGTGAAGTATCTTACCATCACCTGCCCTTGAGCATAAAGGCCAATGAGAATGAGGGAACGCTAACCAGCTCTCCAGAAAACAGTCAGGAGCATGTGCTTTAAGACAGGTCAATGGCCGTCACAAAAGTACCACGGTGACAGTAGAAAGCAAATGGCCAAGTGTGCTCAAGACTGAACTGCAAGTCGTTGTAAATGCAGAGTCTAAAGTAACGAGGTAAATAGCATGTGACCACAAATCGAGGCAAGGGGGCAAGCAAGACCCAGGGTGTGCTACACGGGGTTCAGCTGCTGAAGACTCACACTTTTCCTATTTCACACTGCCTTCTGGGAAGGTGGGTTTTTAGGTTCACAGGTATTTACTGTGGACAAAAAGAAGCTAAGAATATAACATAATTCAGAAGATTATTACTATTCAGGTGAATACAGCAGAAACTTGGTTAGATGGTGCAACATTGTGGAAAATGCTTGACTTTGAAGTTGAATGGGACCAGATTAAAATTCCAGTCTACTTTGTCTGTGGGTAAGTTATTTACCTCCCAGAGCTGTCCTGTTACCTCTAATGTAGATATAAGAACACACAGGGTTAACTTGTGAGGATTAAATGAATATATGTGAAGTATCAGCTGAGTACCACAAGTCTAAAATCCTTGTTAATATCCTGGAAGAAGGTCTCTAGTTGTGTGTCTTGGGTCTTTGTACCTCTCCATTTACAATTCTTTTGAAGATATATGGTCAAGGTAAAGAGCTGGTGCAGTAGCTCATTTGGTAAATGGAAGGCTTAAGATTCAAAAGAATCTCAACAGGAAGGGAGAATGATTCTAAAATGAAATGTATAAATTATAATAGAGCTACATAAAACCCTGCCCTTAGATTCATTACCCTAATTCTGAGTGGAAGAGACCTCATTCAAATAGATGTCTATGTTAAAGCAAAATCTTTGAAAAAGTGCTTTTGAAGTTGTGTATGTCCTGTGTGCCTTCTGCTGCCACATTTTAAGGGAACATTGATGAATTAGGCATGTGCATTGCAGCACAGTCTGCTGGTTATCAGATCTCAGCTCTAGCACTGTGAGTCCTTGAACAAGTCAGTTACCTTGCTGATAAATGAAGATGGAGGCCCTCAGTCTGGTTTGAGCTAAGTATTAAATTGTATGATGCAACTCAAAGGTTCAGCACAGTGCCTGGCTTGAAACTGGGGAAGAATCCACGGGGAAGAATAGTGAGAATGATGGCAGCCAAAAGATGATGAATTGAAGAAACCTGAAGAAATGTTCTGCCCGTGAAAAGGAAGCTTAAGAAGGGATATGACAGCTGTCATCAACGATTTGAATGAGTGTTATTTATAAAAGTGGTTCTTATTAATCACCCTAATGCTAAAAGGTGGAACCAGTACCAATGGTTAGAAGCTATAGGAAGATCTATCTGGACTCCATAACAGAGATGACTTTCCATTTGCAGGTGTTCCAGTCATTAGAATAAACTTCTTTAGGAGGTAGCGAGATCTCTATCATTGGAGGAAGTAGTAACACGATGGTAGTAATACTAGTAGTAGTAGTAATAGTAATTGAGAATAAAAATAGCTCTTAAGGCATTCCAGTTACTGTTCCAAGGTCTCTGCATTCTTATTTTATCCTCCTAACATCCATGTGAAGTAGGTATAATTATTATCATTCCCATTTTACAGATGCAGAAGCTGAAGCACAGAGATTCAGGAAATTTCCAAGAACATACAATTTAGAAACAACAGAGCTGAGATTCAAGCCCAGGCTGCCTGGCTCTTGCATCCATGAAGGTTAGAAAGGGGATCATGGCACTGAATTCACAATTTGATTGGCTGATCTTTCCAGTCCCTTTCATTAGGTGTCTGTATTTTATAAGACCAAAAAGCAAGCAAAAAAGACACGCAGGCAAATGTTGGTACAAAATGTAGGCACAGATTGTCATGGATTTATCTCAACACAAGAAAGCTCAAGGTATTCATCAAGAGCCTACTTACTTCCACTTTATACTCAGGAATAAAAGAATGAACATCTCATTGTCTGGTTCTAGGCAAAATGGAAGGAATACATTTGAATTAGGGATTGGTAGTAAAACTAAAAGCAGCAGAAAAGAGACTGGTGAAACTCTGTAGAGGAGAAAGGAGGTATCAATTCATTCTACAGTATTAACTGAGCTCCTACTCTGGGTCAGGAAAGCTACACAAAAGAAAATAAAAAACCCAGCAATCACTGCAGTCCCCACACACTTAGGCTCTAGTAACCTTTAGGCTTTTCTTGCACTTCAATTTGCAATATTTTTCAAGTCTTTAAGGAAATAATAAATTCTATTCAGTTTTGGAAAGGAGATGTACATGATATTTTTAAAAGATTTTCATAGGAGCTGAGTAATCTTACTTCCAGTTTGGGTGCTAAAAGAGTATGCTTCACTTCATCTGAGGCCAGCTCACTCCCCACTAAAGACAGATTTAGGTCTTATTGCATTAAACTATTACAATGTGCTGCAGTGAGAATAGCTTTGGTCTAGAAATTTGGAATTCTACTACTCATGTAATTTATGACAAGTTTTCTACTGTCGACCTCGTTTTTTACATCTATAAAGTGTGGAGGTTTGACTATCTTTGTTTCATTTAGACTTTAAAAGGTTTCATATTTCTTTTATTTATTTTTATAATTATGCTTATTTCCACCCTTTAGATGCCAGATGGCAAACAGCCCTGGCAGTGTGCACAGGACCCAAATTGATTCTGGGAAAATGGGGCACCAGTGATTCCTAAGGTATCAGAAACTGAAGTGAGCAGAAGCCTCTAGGTTCTAGTTCTATTTCTGTTGGCTATAAAATGCAGGCATAGCTCAATATTAGGAGACATCTCCAGGTTCTTATATTAGATTTTAAAATTGCCTAACAAAATCTATCAAAGCTGTGTTGTGCTTATAGAACGTTAATGTTATGAGGATGAGGCAGGTGCACTGTGGCATACCAGGTTTAATTGGCTCCCCTCACCTTTAATTTCTCTCAGTCTTTCAAAGCATTAAAGGGAAAAAATGTTATCTCTTGGTCTATTATTTTTAAGTATAGTATATCTTCTGTGTGTGTTTAGATGGCTTGCATGAATGAGAAGATATTCACTGCATTCAGTAAAGTTTCTAGAACAGCCCTGCATTAGTAGTAAGTTTCCTGGGTACTACTGCTTTTGTCATCAGACTTCACCGTGTAGATCTTGCATCCCTCTCTGCGCTGATCTTGCTGTTACTATTTCACGGTTACATATATAGTGAGGTCACAGGTTTCCTGGTGTTATAACAAAACCACTCCATCTGCTGCTCTCCAGTTGACTAGTGGATGGCATTTTGATGGTTACTACCTTGACTTGCTTTTGGTTTCATCTGCCCTCTTCAAGACTCTTCCTTTGGTAGTTAGTGGGCTGAAGATATTGTAAAGGGGATTGAGGGAGATCCCCTATTCATATTGGTGATTTAGAGACAAATAAAGAGATGATCTGTGGTGGGAATAGATTAAGGAAGTCTCAGAGTAGATTTTACTTCTAAAGATCATACCTGAAAAAACCAAAAACTTATCCAGACCTGAGTAAGAAAATCAGAGGGATGACTTTATAAATTGAGTATAAAGTTTGTTATGGACTGAATGTTTGGATCCCCCCAAAAAAACCTCTTATGTTGAAACCTAACCTCCAAGGTGATGGTATTAAGTATTGGGGACTTTGAGAGGTGATTGGGTCATGAGGTTGGAGCCCTCATGGATGGGGTTAGTGCCCTTATTAAAGGGCTCTAGAGAGCTCCTCTCACCTTTTGCCATTCGAGGACACAGCTAGAAGATGGCCATTCATGAACCAGGAAGCCAGTTCTTACAGGCACCAAGTAGTTTAGTGTCTTGATCTTGGACTTTCTAGCCTCCAGATCTGTAAGAAATCAGTGTTTGTTGCTTAAACCACCCAGTCTCTGGGACTTCTGTTATAGCAGCCCAAATGGACTAAGACAGGTTATAATACTTCAGTCACACATTCTTAGTCTTAAAAGACTGTTTCAGCTCTTATTTTTCAAACAGAATGACACAGAAAAGAACCTTCACGTGAGTTCCTCCTGTCAGTTAATTCTAACTCTGAATGAATAGTCAAGATGTCCTGGCTTTCCTAAAGACTTGTGTTGTAAATTCTTGGTCATGGTCAGGGATAAAATGCCCTTTATCCAATGTAATGTTCTGCTACGTGTAGCAAACATGGCAACTATCCTGGGCTGGAACAGGGGAGTTGTTGGTGAAACACTGTGCAACGAATTTACCATAGAAATAAGAATAGTCTTTTATTTTCCCTTTTTGACATCTAGTTCTTCTCTGATTATATGCCTCTTTTTTGTTTTCCTTTCCAGCCTCCATCCTTATCCTAATCTATTGGGTGTACCTGTAAGCATTATTTTCAGATCGTGATACTTGGACCTAATTAACAAGCCCTTAATGAGACTGCATCCCCCAAAAGGAAAATTTCAAATGACTAGAAGATTAGTGATGTCTAGGAGCAGTCCTAGAGTGGTTAAGTTACCACTTGTGAATGTTAAATGTGGATTGCGTTAGAAACTCCATCCACTTTTTCTATCTTGAATCCTTGGCTAGTGAAGAGCAGGGTAGGAGCATCTATTGTTTTCACTGCCTTACAGTCATGACAATTGAGCATAACTGCTTTCCTGGTAGACTCCATCTCACAATAAATTGCATTCATGGGAGGTGGCAAGTGTGTGGTAAACATGGTGTGGACAGATCAATACAGTAGGTAGATAGAACACTTGTTCAGAGGAGACACAAACAGATTGCCTTTCTGCTGGCTCTGAAACATCTTCTTTCAACATAGTTATATATGAAGTTGGAATGAAACTAACTAAAGCTTAATCCAAAAAATCTCTTTATTGCGTGGCCTTGAATGGGAAAGCTGTAGGTAGCAATTTGTTTTGATGATTGCTTTTACTAATACTGAGTCACAATTGGACTCATCTCGAAGTTGATATAAGATCTCCATGCACAGAAGATGAATTTATTAGAATCAAAGTTACTGTATAAGAAACTCAGATGAAATTATCTATGTGTTGAAAGAAATAGAATCACATTTATCCCACATACTTTCTTGAAATACACTCCAACACACACAGAGACTGTTGTGTCAGTCTACGGCCATACTACCCTGAACACGTCCTATCTTGTCTGATCTCGGAAGCTAAGCAGGGTCGGGTCTGTTTAGTACTTAGATGGGAGACATCATGTGGGCTTATGAAAGATCACTAATTAATGTACATTAATTTACATTCAAATTAAAACAAATACCCATTAAAACAAATATTAACACCTCAAAGTCACGGCTGAAGGACTATGTGTAGGTGAATACAGCTTTAACTCTCACTCTATGTTGTATATTAATAGGCTGTAAGAACTAGAGAGAGAAGGAAAGAAAGTAAAAGATTATATAAAGACAATAATGATAATGGATAACATTTACTAAGCATCTATTATGTGTGAGGCGCTGTGCTAAGCAAACTAGCATTCCACATGTATTCAGTCATTACCACTCATATTAATGGTCTGAATTATGTTCTATTATTTTATCCCTCAGAGAGATTTATATAACTTGCATAAGGTCCAAAACTATTGAAAGGAAAATTGGAAACTGAACCCAGATTTCTCTAATTCCTGAGCCAAGACCTTAATTGCTAAGTTGTTACCACATTCTCAGAGCCTTTTATTTGAGATAATATTACTAAACTCATGGTTCGGATTATTCTAGCAGCATCTCTCTCGACAAATGGATGTATCTAAATACAAGCCTCCCCATTATTTTGGGGATTACTTAGGTGATAGTTTGCTTTTTGAAAAGAGAGACGTATAAGTGATTGACAGAAGCAGAGTTCCTGGCTTTAGATTATTTTTCTTTTTCACTTTTTCCCTGATGAGTATAATCATGTGAATAATTAAGCTTTAAAAGCTGAATGACTGATTGCCAGCAAGTGACTAACTGTTGTTTATTTATAAGGATATAGCTTTCATGGGAAAATACAGGATGGTATTTGAAACATCACAAGTCTTGTATGAGACTTTGTAAATAATGCAGGCTGCATAACTTAGGGGTTAAACTCACAGACACTTGTCACACTGACTTGGGTTCAAGTGCAAATTGCTGGACCTTTGAGATTAAACTCCTCTATGATTTATTTCTGTAAGTAGGACCATTAATTTTACCTACTTCTTAGGGTCATTGAGAGCATTCAAAAAGCTCAATTATACAAAATGCTAGCTCAGTGCCTGGTATATGAAAATTATTCAGTAAAACTAGCTTGTATTTTATTTTATCAGTGACCCCCAAATCCTTATGTATGTATTTTAAAAGCTATTAGGAGAGACAGGCTGGATTCTTGGAGAATGACCAGTTACTGAGTCAGAGCCTCGTGAAGACTGCTCAGCATGTGTCTGCGTTGACAATCTCTTCCATGTGTAGTTTTCTGTCCTTCTTACATTCATCGTAAGAATAATCCACTATTCCTTCTAAAGAGCTTTAGTGCCTTTACATTACCTCCTTTAATTGTCTTAATAATCCCTGGAACTAGACATTATTATACTCATTTTTACAGGTGAGGAAACCAGAGATCAGCAAAGTAAACAGAAAGCCAACCCAGCTAGTAAACAGATGAGCTGCGACACAAATCCAGGTCTTCTGTTCCCTACACTCCAGTTTAATTTTAAAACAGAAATAAGGTGTTGAGACCATGTGGATTACGCTTCAGTCCATTTAATGGATCAGACTATGGAGGCTCTGAGACAGAAAAGTGATTGTCTAGAGTCACAGAGCAAGTTAGAGGCGAAGCGGACGCCAGACCCCAGACCTCTGTTCCAAGTCTAGAGCACTTTCATTGTTCCTGGGCTGTTTGTGTCTTTGCAGTAACGTGAGTGCTGGGTAGAGGAGGAATGAAAAGATAAGGCAGAATAGAAAGGGTGAGGGGTTTGGGAAGGAGAAGAGAAGGAGAGAAAGGAATAGACTTACAGAGGTAGGTTAGATCAAAAGCAGGCATCGCGGGGGTGATCTGTACTGCGCACCAGGGCTTCCACTGTGGCAACTAATCTCTACCCAGCAGCAGAGGCAGAAATAAGCAGCATGTGTAAGATATTCATCCCTGCTCCCATTCCATCACGGATATGACCACAGTGATTACAGTAGGCATAGTTGATGGGAGCAATGACAGCCCCCCTGTGACATCCGCACAGCCATATGGCACCACCGTCACCGTCCCCCGCAGCACCCTCGCTGGAGATTTGGCTTCCCTTCCGCTCGTCTGCATGGCCGGACATCAGAGCTTGGTCTATGTGGTTCTGCAGAAGAGTGCAGTAGAACTCCCTCCCACAGAGGCATTTTCTTGGCATTTTGACATTTGCTCTGAGAAAGGTAAAAGGTTGGCCAAGGGCCCAACCGTCAGGCCCATCAGAATCAAACTATATTTTCTGAGCGGCTGTCGATAGAGTGTGCATGAGATTATTATTGTTTGCCAACGCTCTATTGATCTTGGCTTTGTGAAGCTCAAAGTCTGTTTACAGCCACCTATAAAAATGAACGGCCACTTCTTGTACTGAAGGTTAACATGGTGTGTTTATTTAATTGAATGGAAATGGCTTTGTGTTTTCCAAATGTCATTGTTAATAAATTTTCAAAGGAATCTGAGAGACTAGTACGTAGGGGTTGAGGATAGGAGGGTGGCTGTTAGGGGTGGAGGGGCTGGCTGGATTTGGAGTTGCTGGAGGCAAGAGATAAAAGACAAAAACATAGATAAGATATTGGAATAACTTTCCTGCCCTGAGACGTGCTATAAACAATCCTTGCTCTATATTAGTGTTGTTTTTTAAACTTGTCAGCTGATAGTAAGGATTCTTCCCCGAGTGGTTTATTCTTTTGCCAGCTTCTGTTTTTGTTTGTTCCTTTGGATTTCTCTCAAAGTGTTTAAGGTGACACTGAGCATTTTAGCTTTTCGTGAGTCTTGGAGTTTGGAGTTTTCTGCTATCATTTGATTTTTTTTTTCTGCTTCCCTAAAAGATTTGACAGAAATGGCTGGAATTAGGAATCCTGTCAGATAGAGGCAGACACTGGCAATCCCATTGACCTGCTTTTTAAGAGATGTTTCAGTTGACTGGAGGGGAGATGCAAACAGCCTTTGCCAAAGTGACTGGAAGGGCTGAGAACAATCTTGGGAAACAGTGCAAGTCTGTCTGGGTCTCCAGGATACGAGATGAAAAGCAGAAATTTCAGCCAGCCAGTGAAATGTTTCTAATGGAAGTAGTGGAATAGTTCGCTCAGATTTTTTTTTTTTTTTTGAAACTTTCCCCAGGAAGTTTGGTCCTTTTATAAGGTGAACATCATTGGCAATTTCTATTTTCATTTTTTTGTTTTTAACCTATTCTGTCTCAGTCTCCTTGGCAAAGAAAAAACAAATAAACCAAACCAAACCAAACCAAACTGTTATTCCTGAAACATACATGTACATCAATGGTGTTTAAACAACAATAACAAAAAAAACTGTCTCAAAGCAGCCAGTCTATTCAAGGAATTGCTCAACTCCTCTGAGGGGACCAGCCACTGTTAGAGCTCGAAAGGAAAGTAAGATCAGGCTCTCTACCCAAGGATTCTGTGGCTGCATGTGTGGGTGGTGGGTGGCATGGGTGTCTATGTAAATACTTAACAATTTAATAAGTATTTTGATAGACGTCCTCTAAAAGTATAACAGGAGTGCCTGACTGACTCTGAGACGTTGCTTTCACATCTGGTGATGGGGGAACATCCTTGTCCCCATTCTCTCCTTCACCTCCACATTTAACCTTGATTAAAGTCTGATTTCAAATAATCAGGCCAGCTATTTGAGCAGGCGCCTTTAAGAGCCGGACAGAAAATGTAGTTGTCAAGCATTTTGGGGAAGGCTACTCCTCCAGCTTATTTGCGTATCTCAGGTGTTCTTTTTCTTCTCTTCAGCATGCACTCAAAATCAACTGGTGCACATGGGTTAGAAACATGCCGTACGTTACTTTTCTCTCTAGTGGCACAAAATGTGGGAAATGAGAAGTAAGCAAGACTGAGAATTAGAATCACAAGATAGGTTTCGTCAGTACAAATTCTATACCTGCAAATCTTCTTCGTCCTGAGTTTGAAACAGATCTATAAAATCCCATATGAAAAGAAATACAATGGGAATTAATGAGGATCGGGTGACGAGAGTGGGCAGATGTGTTCTTGAAGGGAACGCTCTAAATGCGGGACATTATCTTCCATCAGTTAATTGTGCTCTTGGTAGATGGTTGGATTATTAAGAAAGTCTTGTGAGGCAAGTGGGTTTTAGTGATCTCTAGGAAGATGTTACTGATATTAAATTAAATTAGGGCTGTGCATTGCGGAGCCCCCACCAGATGTACTCCCTCTGGCGAGGGTCTTTATTACCATAGCAGCCTAGTTAGAGGTGACATGAAATCACAGAATTTGATATTTTTTTCCTTCAAAGTTAGGCAAATAGAGATGAGCTTTTTTGGTGTATCTGAGATGCCAGGTGCTGTTTTTTTGAGAATTTGATTTGAGGATGGCACAGGTCCAGGGAAATGGGTTTGATCCCTCTATGGATAGGGCAACCTCCTTTGTCTATTTAACAATAGGGCTCCCTTGTCTGCCTCATAATATCTGACAAAGTAACAGTATGGAGTCATGATTTAGACTGTTGCCTTGGGAGGGAGATTTTTCTGTGTTTGAATCATTAGCTTCATGACCTTGACCAAATTATTTAACCTGTTTAAGCATTAGCTTCCTCATCTATAAAATATGAGTAACAGGATTTCTTTGAAGGAACCATGTGAAGATGAAATATACACACCACCCAGTACAGTTACTAAACTGAATATTTCAAAAGACATCATCCCAGAAATTCCTGTGCATGAAGTTGTCACTGTGACGGCCAAGTTACAAGAGCCATAGAATAACGTTCTAAGCGGTTTGCAGATGCACGTGTTACCAAGCCCAAACTTGTTCTGCTCGCCGCATTACAGGTCAATAAATTGGGAGACTAGGTGTAGGGGAGAGGTTGGGGTTGATTGTTGCAAACTTCTTGGTGTTGAAATTCTTTGTTCTTGCAGTGGTCCACATAGGTCAGGTCATAATGTTCCTGTGAACTTCCAACAAAACAAATGATATTCTCTATTCTGCAATTTTTTTTATCTTTATATGAATGGAAAAGTGTTATACCCTTAAAGGTCAGATCCTTGAGAATGAGCTATCCTGTATTTTCAGACTATAGGCAACATTGTTTTACAAAAGGTGTGGAACCAGCATGACTAAGCACAGAAAACAGAGCACAGGGTTAGAGCCAAAGTGAACAGAGCTAATATGGAGTCAGGCTATTACACATGGGACCTCTTCATAAGGGCTGCTAGTCATTGACTTACAGATTGCTCAGTGCAGATCCCTTATCCTCTCTTGAAGAAGTAACCAGAAAACACCTTATTTATACTGAAAGAATTGACTGTCTTTCCTTAGAAGAACAATTAGTTCTTGAGCCAGGGAACTTCAGTGCCACACAAGAAAAACTGTCTTGGGTACAATATCCTTGGAGAGATAAAGAGTTTTAAAATCCTGATATTAAAAATTAAAGTTATAATGTATTTAGGTTCTATATATTCTATATTCTATAAGTTCTGTATTTCTGCAACACTCTTTTCTTGTCTGAAATAAGTACAGTTACTTCAGTATTAAACTTTTCTCATTAAGGATGTAGACCTTTTTTTCTTACCTAACTTTCATCATTTAATCGGATTTAAAAGATCCATCGGTATGCACTAAAATTTTATTTTCAGAATTCTTCACCTAATGGCTAAAAAATAAGCCCTAATCTGATTTTCTGTGAAATTGACCTTAGCAGTATAAACAGTACACGAGAGGGAAAATTCCACATTCTTACATCTGGGTTGACATGTAAGACCACGATTGTGAAGCCACCATAAGTGTCAGGGACAGGGTGTGTCCTGCTGGTGAGGATTTTGCTGTTCTGGAGTCTAAGCTGAGGCACGTCCGATGTGATGGGTGGTAGAGGTGGTACTTTTCGCTGTCACGGTTGACTTCCCGCTTGTTGAGGAAAGACTCACTTGCTTGAACAATTAACAGGTTAATTTGTACAAACTGTATTTGCACAGTGGATTCTTGCTTCTGGGCTTCCCATGTGACCAGCCTAGACCCAAGGTGAAAGGCTGGCCTGCAGCTGTGACAAAGAAGGGAGAACCTACTGAATCATAAAGGTCAAACATCTGCCCAGATTTCCTTCTCTTTCTTCACTTTTTCTGGTTGCTTAAAGTAAGAAAGAAACAAAAAACACCTCTATTGCCTACATGTCCTTAGTACAGAGAAGTCATCAGAGATATTTCGTTCTGTTGGTTGGATGGGGAATTCTCTGCTCATTGCAATGGGGAGGCACCCTAAGTACCACATGATTGTCTCCACTGAGAAGTCTGTGATGTTTGAAACTTAGAATGAATCTTTTAAATCATTGCTCTAGAAATGGCTATATAAAGAGATATTTTTTGTTCATTATTGATTAGCTCACCCCTCCCCTGCTGTTTTTTTATTTATGATTATTTACATGCATGCAATACTCGATCATTTCAGGAACCCATACGATTCAGCTGCTCTTATTTATTAGAATAATGTTAATCTGCAGACACATATTATCTTCTCCAGAAGATGACCCAATTGCTCAGTAACCTCTCCCCCAGCTCCAAAGTCACTGACCTGACTGTGGTGTTCAGAGTACTTACAGATTGGGTCGTCTGGGTCTCACCCCCTTTCTTAGAATGGGAGCTGGAGACATAGTTGAATGGATGACTTCAGACTGTATTCACAACCTGTAAGCTGAAGAAGAGTCCGCTTTTAAAAAATCTTCCTATTTTGCAAACGAAGGAACCAAGGTACCAGATGGTAAATACCTACTTACAGTAGCAGTCTGAGGAGAGAATGCCTGACTCTAGCCCTCTGCCACTAATTTGCAAACTTCTATAGCCTTTTATCAGAAAATTGGTTAGTTATAGAACTGTTCTTCAGCAGAGAGTTGGCCTAGATGATGTTCCACAGTTTTTCTTCCTTAGGAGCCTACAGTTGGTGTTTGTTAAAATAAAAACGTTATAACGTAACATAGGGAGAATATTGATTGCTGGCTCTATGTTAACCCCAAATGAAACCATTTAAAAGACTATCTCTGCATTAATATAGCTGCTCTCCATTTAATCAATGCCATATAACAATTAATACAAATTAAAATTTTCATTGTAGAATTTACAAATAATAATGGATGATAGATCAAGATTAAAACTGATATTGACAGCCTAGATAAAGATATGAAAGCCATCAGAATAAACTTTAAAAGAAGTAAATGTAAAATCCTGTATTTGAGTTAAATCAATTTGGCAAGTACTGGATATAGGGGATCTGGCTTGACAGGAATTTATTTATTGTGAAACAAGATCTGAAGGTTTTAATTGTTCATAAGGCTAAAATGAGCCAGCTATACTAAATAAAAAAGAAAGAGAGGAAAAAATAAATTAAGAAAACCTATGCAGCCTGAGTTTCTATTAATAGACTTATATTCTATTACTACATTATTGTTTCTGTTCAATGATTCTAGTGACAGCCTTTACCTGGCAGTGACTTTTGTGTGTTTGTGTGTGTGTATGTGTGTATATATATATATATATATTTTTTTTTAATTGAAATATAGTCAGTTTACAATGTTGCCATTTTCTGGTGTACAGCATAATGCTTCAGTCATACATGGACATACATATACTCATTTTCATATTCTTTTCAGCATAAGTTACTACAAGATATTGAATGTAGTTCCCTGTGCTGTGGACTTCTTAATGGCATCTTTGCGTCTTTCCTCCCCACTCCAATCTGTTCTTTGCGTGTACCAGTTTTATCACTGAACTAGACCTGGTCTTATCATTCCCAAGCCATCAGTGGTTCTCAATGATTACACAATTGATTATTCTCTGAGGAGTGGGACCCTTTATTATAATTTCTAATCTTAGCAACTTTTCGTCATTTTTGCAGATAGCACCTACCATTTCTAAAGATGTATCTTACACTCAGCTTAATCACTTTGGACCACAATATCTTGAAATTGCCTTGTATTTTCATATTTCCAGACTTTTGCTCAGGATCTTCCTTTTATGTTACATATATTTTCCCATGTCACCTTTGATCAGCCACTGTCACTGACCGATGAGGTTCAAGTGTCTTCTCTTCAGTGAAGACTTCCTGATAGCCTCCCACCCCCACTCTAGGAGAAACCTGTCCCCCTCTGTGCTGCACCCGTGTCTCCAGCTCAGTGTGTAAGGTGCTATTAGTCTTGTCTCAGCTGATTAGAAGTGTCTGTGTTTGTTTCCATCTTCTTTTGTTGAATAGATCTCATAAATTGTGTTTGAGTACTAACCCTGAAAACATCCCAAATCTGAAAGAATAATATACAAGGACATTTTGCCTCTCCCACCCTACTTTCCAATCACACACATTATTTAATGGTTTGGGTTAATATCTGTAGTATTCTAAAGTGTGCTGAAAGATTTGCTTTTCTATTCTCGGAAGCAAGTTTTCGCGAAGAGACTGAAAGTTCTGTACTGTGATCTTTTGCTTCAAGGATACAAATTTAAAGATCATAAGGTCTTTCTGTCACGGTTTTGAATGTCAGTCTGCTTTGTCCAGTGGGATTCTTGAGTCCTTTGTGTTTGGTACCCTTTACTGAGATGCAAAGACATATAATCCCAGTGACTGAGTTTTCAAACTGCAGTATATTGGAAAAACACAATGTGGACTGAAGTTGAGAGGACTGTCAGAAGACGTGTCTCATAGATGCTGGAATAAGTCTCCTTTAGCCATTCACTTTCATCTTAATTTAGAGTCTTATGTTTCTTGTTACCATTTGCTGTTCCCCTGGCACCTAATAATGCAATCTCCACAATGCAGTGTTCTGTTCCAAATTTATAGTGCAGTAAATGAAAGAGGATGGAGCTCTTGTCCTTCATAATTCAGAGGAAAGAAAAGTCAAAGGGAAGAAATGCTGGTATTCTTTGAAATGCCACGTGTTTAGTAATTGAAACGTCTTGAGGAATTTCCAATTTTTCTCCAAAGGAAAAATTCGGGGTTTTTTTTTGTTGTTTTTTTGTTTGTTTGTTTTGTTTTTCTGTAAAAGAATTGACCATGACAGGGTTGAGGAATACTAACAAGAAAAGGAAGACTGTAGGGACACCCCGGTTGTTTGGAGAGTGGGCACATGCCACCAGGAGAGCTGTAACCTCTCTCGGGTCCCAGCACTTGAAGTGAGAAGCAGAAGGGCTGTCCGGAGGATTTTGTGTGAGAGGTCTTTCCCTTCCATTCCTCTGACTGCTGTCATTCTCTCAGTCTGAATGCGTGGGTAGGTCTTTATAATGTCTCCTGTGTCACATTGATTTTAAAAAAATACAGAAATAAGTAGCACTGGGACACAAATTCTCCTTTTCTTACCCTTCAGATTTAAAAAAAAAACAACTTACCATTTTGAAGTGCCTGTTTTCTATATTTGCGGTATCTAATATACGGTAAATTAATTGAAGGAGGGATATGAAGGCCTAGGTGTTATAAACTTTCTAATACATGGTAGGTAACCTTTCATGCAGGATAATGCCAGCCCATTTAGATGTTTATTATTTTTCATTCATTATATCCGATCTACAGAGGTCTAGCTGAAATTTCATTCAATGTAGCATAACACCTGCTTAGTTTGGAAGTCTTCAAACTAACAAGATAGATATGTCAGAGATATCACGGGTTCAGTTCTAGACCAGTTCAATAACGAGAATATCAAAATAAAGAGAGTCACAGGAAATTTTTGGTTTTCCAGTGCATACAAGAACTAGGTTTCCACCATACTGTTAGTTATTAAGTGTGCAATAGCATTATATCTAAGAAAACAATGCACATGTCTTAATTTAAAAATATTTTATTGCTGAAAAGTTCTAACCATGATCTGAGCCTTCAGCATGTTATCGTAGTAACATCAAAGATCACTAATCACAGATCACTGTAACAATAATTAATAATAATAATAATAATAATAATAATAATAATAATAATAAAAAGCTTGAAATATTGCAAGAATTACCAAAATGGGACACAGAGACATGAAATGAGCAAATGTTACGGGAAAAAATGGCGCCAACAGACTGGCTAGACACAGGGCTGCCACAAGCCTTTTATTTGTAAAAACGTACTCTCTGCAAAGTGCAATAAAATGAAGCGTAATAAAGCAAGATAGGCCTGTAATTATCTCATTTGAGATGGTTCCTTGGTAGAGAAAACAAAGAAAATAGAGTCCAGTTTTTTAGAATGCAGAGGGCTGAGATCACCAGGATCACCTGAGGAAATTCCAGATGCCTTGTCCTCACCCCAGACCTACTGAAAGAGGATCCCTGAGGACGAGCACCCAGGAATCTGCATTTTACAATTTCTCCAGACCATTTGGATGCACCCTGGAGGATCCGTATCAATGTAAGACAGCACTAATCAAACATGACTCGACTCCTGGCCAGATCTGTAGGCAGTAACACCTAGAAGCAGTAACATTTTCTGAAACAAAACAAGTGGCATATGACACTGTGAAATCTCTGGCACTGGCTATCCAGCGTCCACATGTGCCCCACTTACTTCTAGATTAGAAAATAAAAAATGGTATTCTGCCCAGTGGCAGCCCTGACCACAGGTGCACAATTTGGAAAAATGAGACCAATTCTATAAAAAAAAATCAAGCTGAAATCAAAGAAGTTTAATAAAAATGTAAATCCCTCTGCAACTGGCCGCATGTTTTCCATCTCTTAATGAGCACCTGTCACCTAGTGACTAATGACCAGGCCTCTGAGAGTGAGCCAGGCAAGCAGAAAGGCCCGTGGCCGGAGACCCTGTTAGGCATTTTAAGATGAACAATCCATCTAACAAATAAAAATTCATGTCAGTGATGCGGGTATAATAGTATAATCTTTTCAAGAGAAACAATATGCAAATGAATCACAAAGCAAGAAGAGCAGAAGGCTCTTCACTGCTGCCTTGGGTCCAGTTTCCCAGAAATAGACTCTGAGAGGGAGATTGTGTGTGGAAGGTTTACTGGGGAGGGTGCTGTGAAGCAATTCCTGAATGGAAGTGAGGAAGCCGGCATCGGGAGAGGGGTAAGCTGGACTGAGATGCAGGTACAAATAAAGCCTCAGCCAGCCCCACAGCTAACTCTGGAGTTAGGTTGGTCCTTGTCAAATGTCCCAAATTGAGCCGAGGGAGCTGAGTCGCTGTGTCCTGCATCCTCATCTTTCCAGCCAGACCCAGGCACTGCATGACTGAGGACAGGTCTGGAGAGGGGCGGAACAATGAGCTGTCAGCAGCCAACACCCCAGCAGCTGCGGGGATGAGCACCCAGTCTAGAAGGAGGAATCCAGTAGCACGTCCCCTGCAACTCTGTCTGACTCAAGGCCAGAAATGCTGGCGCTCAGAGCCACAGCCATCTTCTGATCTTCCCCAGTCTGCTGAATGCCCCTGACAGTCCACTGAAGTGATACTGTTAAGGAAAAAGATGATTAGAAGTAATTTGCTGAGGGACCAGTTTTGCGTTCTGAGCTGTCAGCACGTAATGAAGCAAGAATGTCGGTCGACAGGTGAATCAAAGTCGGGGCAGAAGGAAGGGAGGAGGAAATTTGCTCCAAAAAAAGCAATTGCTTTAATTGAGCCTTGTGATGAGATAAGTGGGGAAAGTTTGCAGCAGCCAGGGAGTGCTAAGGAGGAAAGAACTTTTGTGTGTGTGGCTGGTGGATTGGGACGTGGGAGGCGTGGTGGGACAGACTCTCCCTTGAAAAGTCAAGTCAGGAATCAAAGCCTCTTTCAAATAAACTCTCAACCTTCAAATAAAGGATTTCCTGCCTTTATATCTGCCCTAACAGTGAATACTAATCGTTGATTGCCAAGTATCTGGGATGCTAAGAGATAAATATATTTAATTGTCTTATTAAAAAGGAAGAGAGACTGCCCTTGATAGAAGGAATGGGCCATCGATTTTTCTGCCTGATGCTCAGAATGACCTCTGACCACTGCCTCTGTGTGTCTGAAGTGACCTATGACATCACTCAGAGCGGTGCTGCTTTTCTGTTGGGGCCACTGCTCCAGAAGGTCCTGTAACCAGGTCAAACTATTGAGATTATAAGCACATATGGAGTGAAAGGGCTTTTATAATAAAAGGCCATTTCTGTGACTGTGTTTGAAACTGATAAAAAATACTTCTTTCTGTCTTTGCTGTCTTCTTTGATAGTTCTCTCTCTCTCTCTTATTTGTAAAAGGCTCTATTTCTGGTCTTTGGATGCATCCCAGCCTCACTTCGGCAGTCTGCAGTGACACGCTGAAAGGTGTAACAGAACTCTAGCTTTTCAGTGTTGGGGGGTGACGATCCATTTTCTGATTATAAACACTCCTGAGCTGTTGGTAAATATGTCAGACTGTTCATCTAGGTGCACATCCCTGGCTTGTTTCTATTTCAGGAATAATTTCTTTTTCCTCCTGCTTTCTCCCCCGTCTTTCAAAGCCCCCTATCTTGAGTGGCCAAGGGCTTTTCCAGTACAGTGTGTATGCAAAAGCGATCTTCATCTCCTAGGAAAAGGCACAGATACTGTTTGTTTTATTGGACAAGCAGCATCTTAGAAAAGAGGAAAAATTGAAAGACATAATCGTTTGGTTAGAATGCACACTTTTTCACAACAGTGAGGGTGGCAGTTACCACTATACCCATTGCTCTTAATTACTGATTGGGTTACGTGTTCTCTATTCTACTAACTAAATTACTTTAAAAATGTATTTTCTGTTCTCCACTCAGAAACAGCCTCAGCCTGATCTGTTATCTCCCTCCCAGGCTTTATTGCAATACCCTTCGATCACTCCCCTTGCCTTGCTCTTGGGCCCCTTTTTTCCATCCTACACACTGTCACCAAATTAAACTTTCTGACTTGCAGCCCTGATTGTAACTCTCCTTTATAAAATCTTTCAGTGTTTCTAGTAAAAAAGGGGAAAAAAATACATATATATATATATATATATATACACACACCATTTCTTCTTATGCATATTGTAAAATACACAAAGCCCTTCTGGGTCTGGGTCTAGCCTACCTCTGTTGGTCTTACCTCTTACCTCTTTGTCCTGTCCCCACTCACGTCTCCACTCCATGCCCTTTGCCTTTCTTGCTCCAAAACTTCTGAGTAGCTTATATGTTCTTTCCATTCACCATAGTGCTTCACACCTCAGTGCTTTTGTGCATGTGGTTCCCACTGTCTGGAACAATCCTCTAGATGAATTGTGACACTTTAGGAAGTATCTTTGTCCCGGCTTCAGAAACTAAATTTTCATGCTGATGTATAGTACGAATATCTCCCACAGTATTTCCCCAGGCTCTTTTAGGAATATTAAGGATTCACTTGCTAATTCTGAAATGTGGTTTCTAAAATAAAGCTTTATCTGAGAACCCATTAAGCCTCTAGTTTAAATACCCAGATAGTCTCAAAAATTGAATTTGCTCCACCTTCACCGCAGTGTCTTCTCAGGGAATCAGTGTGGCTTGTCGTATCAGACTGAAGCAGCATCATGTTGTCATGACCCAGCCATCTCTAGGACGAGAAGAAAGTGCAATTACTGAAAAAGCATGACCGAAGACTCACTTCAGAGAACAAAATTGAACTTGGAGTGGCTGCTAAACCACACAGATGATCCTGAAGTCAGGAATATGTAGATTTCAGGACTGATTTAATCATGTGTAGCTTTTGCCGGCAGCCAGGAGAAATAGGAAGTCTCCTGACCCGGAAGTTTGGAGAACTGGGTACTCACCTAGATCTGCCCCATACAGTCTGTGGGATCCCAGGGAGGTCATTGGAACTCCTTGAATCATGCTGTCTTCATACGTAAAATGATGTTTGGGGTTTAAATGTTTCTTTCCAGTGTTCTGATTAAACATCTATCAATTGTACCCAGACAATGTTGGGGCTCTGCACCAGTCTTGGGATTTTTGTGGATCCTTCAGCTTCAACATGCTTTCTCTTGTAATAGTCAGTATGTTTTTCACTTTTAGGAAAATTATCCTCAGTCTACTGCTCTCTTGCCTCTCCTTGGAAGACCTCTCAGGTGCATGAGACACGCCAGATCTCTGTTGCAGAATCAGGCTGCAGCGACCTCTGTGGTAGCTCACCTGGGACTGCGCCGTGGTCTGGCTTCCTCTTTCCCTGCCCTGCTTCCCCTCCTGCCTTACTGGTTCCCCTGGGAGCGCTTCCTTATTAAGTCATTTGCACATGAATCATTGTCTCAAGGTCTCCTTACTCTTTAGACTCACCCTAAGAGCCTGTCTGTCTGTCTGTCTGTCTGTCTGTCTATCTATCTATCTAATTGTCATCTACCTTTTTTGAGTTCATTAATAAACGTTTGGCTTGGGTTTGTGAGAGCCATTCTGGTTAGGGTAAAGAGGCAAAGAATGTGCGTTGCCCACTGAATTGTGCTTGACCATGATGGTTTCTGAAGTTGTTTCATTTAAAGAAATGCCTATGAGAAAACCCTCTTTATTAACGTATGGATTTCCTGTCACTGATGTTGGTCTCCCTATGAAGAGTTTGGACTAGATTTTTCAAGTTAGCACATGAAAACATCTTTTGCTGTTTCTAGGAGTTTCCTGAACAACTAACTGGGTAGGGAAGTAACAAGGGAGAGCTGTGAGTTTTCTGCCAGAATCTTCTAGCTTTTACCTCAAAAACTAGGGAAAAAAAGTATTTCTAATTAAATCTCCATGGAATGTGAAAGGAAAACCGGAATTTGAGCCAAGAGTACCTGAAAGAGTGCTTCTGGAAAAGACATTGCTGGTGCCGTCTGGGTACGTGTAGAGAGAACCAAAATGTCTAAGCTAACGAAGATAGGTGTAACTGTGTTACTGAAGGCAAGTTCGTGTGCCTGATGCACCGTGAAGTCAAACAAACCGAAATGTCGGAGTTTGGAGCAGAGAAAGGTCTATTGCAGGGCTGAGCAAGGAGGACGGGGTGACTCACACCCAAGAAAACCCCATATTCTTCGAAGGGTTTCAGCAAAGCATATTTAAAGGCTGGGCAAGGGAGGTGGGTTGCAGGGTACTTGATCAGCTCGTGCACAATCCTCTCATTGGTTGATATTGAGGTAACAGGACAGGCAATGCCATCAACCCCTAGGAACCAGAAGGTCTGGGGGACATGTGCTCACAATCATCAAGTAGTTCATTTCTTCCCTTTGGTGATGGTTTTTTGCATCTGAAAAACTCAGGAAATATACAAGAGATACTATTATCTGGGTAGTTCAGAGAGGAGCTACAGCACAGGATATAGGGGAGGGGTCTGTCCTGGGAAGGACCCACAGGCTCCTGCCCAGTTACATTTGAGCCTTAAAGTAGAAGCTTGGTGTTTTACTTCACTGATGCTCAGCTGGTCACCCCAGAAGTGCACTTCGTTGCAATTTGATGTCTGTTGTAGACTAAGCCTTATGCATACAGTTCCTACCCTGATGTTTGGCATGAGTCACGTATGATACATTGAAACAAGGTATTGAAATAAATAGAATGGCATTTCCCAATTCACTTTCATGCTGTTATTTTCTCTGCAAGATGCATTCTGGTTCCTTTTGTGAATTCTCAGATTTGATTCTACAAGCTGCTTAGAAATGCAGCACCTTTATGCCTCCCACAAAAGAGAGTTTTTATACAGCCCATTGTATAGAGAAAGCGTGTGGGTGTGCGTGTGCGTGTGTTTGTGTGTGTGATGGAACAGTTCCACTGACATTGTACTTGCAACACAAACTATGTTTATCACCAATTATGTGACCACTCTATTCACAAATCATTAAATTACAGGTTTCAAGTAGAAACTAAATATCCCAAATTGAATATATATTTAGTAAAATTAATACATATATATATATATATGAACTTAGTTGCCCTAGGCATTAAAAATGGAAAATAGAGTCATTCACTCCCAAATGTTCACCGGCAGTGCCATACAATTACAGATCTGATGAATTACATCCCAGTGACACTCCTCCAGGACCAGAGATTAAACCTTTTTCTTTTTTTTTTTCTTTTTTTTTTTTTTTTTTTGCTTGCATTGAGCTAAGTATTATTTTCAGAAAATCAAAATCCAAAACTATGTTTAACTTTGTGGCTTATCATCTCTGGAGAACCTACCGCCCAGGAATCATTTGTATGTTTTATTTAAAGAAAAAAAACTATAGAGAAGTTAAAATTCCCTTTCTAATTCAACCCTGTATCTCAGAAAATTATTTCTTCATTCTGTCCAATCATGTCAAAAGTTTAAAGTCATGTTCATTTCTGTTTTTCCCTAGTTTATCTTACTTCTCTTAAAACAGGTTTAACTGTGATAAGCCATTAACGATGTATGTGCAAATAGGTATAACTCAGTAATCAACATATCATCGATAATAATAATCAGTAATCAATACATTAACACCAAAAGGTTACCCTTTCAAGTCCATTCTGTTCTTTGTAAGCCCTCATGCTGGTTCTGGAGTGATAAATGCCATTTTTATAAGATAAGAAAGTAGAATCATATAAATTGTACAAAGCAAGTATTGAGCACTGGAAGTTCGCTGTTCCTTAGAGAAATGAGCTGTGTATTTACTGCTTAAAACACACCTTTTAAAAGACATTATTTGGATACTAGGTTGGCAGAGGAGTAAGAGTCATTTGGGAAAAAAGTGAATGGTTTTAGGCTTTGCCCTTTTTGAAGTTTACAGTCTGGGTGGCAAGATATAATTGACACGAGAAAGCAGCTTGGTATAATGCTTAAGAGCCCGAAGATTCAATTTAGGCAGAACTTCATGTAAATTCTAGTGTGGTCCCTTTTTAGCTGTGTGACTTCGTGAAAACCACTTACTTTCTATGCCTCAGTTTCCTCATCTTAAGATAGAGATGCTAATAACTACGCAAGAGCATTGTTACTGTTTTTGTAAAGGTTGGACGACACGATGTGTAAAACGCATGCCTGGCAAATATATGTGTTCCTTAAATTGGTAGTTTACTTGTTAATCACAAATGAAATGATTAGTTTCTTTCTACCTTAGCACACTTACCCACATTTGTAATATTCATGTTTGCAATATTACAATATCCTGATGATTTGAGTAGCCCTTGGATGTTTTTATTTAAAGCAGTGGCATCCATATTTTGGAAATCTCTATAACCCCGAATTTAACCCAATACCAATGCACAAAAGATTCTGAAAAAATATGTGTTATAATTTGATTGCAACAAAGGAAAAATATGCTTCAAAACAAAGATCATGGTTTTAAAAATGGCTGCTTTCAAAGATTTTTTTTTTCTAGAAACCAGCCTGATTAGCGGGAGTACTAATTATGAGTATTTACAGTAGTATATTTATTGGGTAGATTAGGCACCATATGGTGTGCTGGCTTAAAGGGCTCTGGTTCTTTATTAATAGGTATATAGGGCTCTGGGATGACAGGTTGCTGGATCCATATGCTATCCAGGAGATAAATTTAGTGTATGGTGACCTTGCTACAGGATCAAGTAGCATTAAAAAAAAAAAAATGAACTGAAGTGGAAGAAATGCTTAGGTTAACGCAACAGATCTGATGATTGACCAATGTGGCAAGGACAGTTCTGTTCCAAAAATAGTCCACAGTATGATCAGCACTGAATTAATGTTGTCGCAGATTATAGGCTTCAAATTTTTCCTTGTTAGTAAAATCACCTTTTAAGTAACCTCATATGTTTTGAGCCAAAGCAAAGCTTTTTATGTTTATAGAAACACCACACTTGAAAAGCTTGCAAAGAGACATGGATCTCCCTGTAATAGGTTCTTGTCCTGGGCTTCCATTTCCAGTTCCAGAAATCCTGAGGGAAATAAACAGCCATCCAAATGAAATGCTGAAAGGATATCCCTGGGCAAATAAGAAATCTTAGAAGGGCGTCGAAGCAAACTGTATGGATGGAGACTGAATACTGGAGAAGGGGATATAGAAACTTTTAGCCAAGGCAAAGCTTAAAAAGACCTGTTAAATGGTACATGAGCTGGATCTAATGTTTAAGGAAAAGTGACTTCCTCCTCTCCCACATCCAGGGTACATGGTTTACTAGCCCCTGTGCTGTTCACCCTTTATTATTATTCTATCTCATTTTCTCTTCCATACTTTCCTCTTCTCCTCATTCTGGATGAGTGTAACCAGTGTCAAGGCTGGGGCCATAGGAAGCATGTGGCCAAGGGCTTTCAGTGAGGAAGACAGGGAATTGTAGATGCTCCTTAATTACTTTTTTCCACCAATTTAAGGATTCTCTATATAACAACTAAGAACAAGGCAAAGACAGCATCAAGAACGCTAGTGGTCATCAGAATACCCATCCTGAGGGCTCATGGAGCCCTCCAGGGGCCTAGACATTGTGCCAATTGCTTAGATTATGCCCCTGATCTTCTTCACAGCCTTGTACACTGGACACGATGAGCAGGGTCTTAGGAAAAGGGAATAAAGGTTGCTTTAATTTGGAGACACAAAACTAAGCTAAGATTATTTAAGTAATGCTCATGAGGGGTTTGTGGATATGATTTATCAAAAAGAAGTGCTTCCACCGGGGCTCATAGTAATGATTCCAGCAAGCTGGGTGTGGAATCTATCACCTGACTGTTTGGGGCTTCTCTTGACCCTAGGCTTATGGCACAAGTCGAGTTTTGCTATAACCTTGATTATTCGGACAAAACAGGGTTTCTGTAACACAGCAGGGACAGAAGAGCAGTGGCAACTGGAGAGGATACTCACAAGTGTTATAGGTGCTGGAAGAAATATAGATAAGCTAATTTTTTTTTTCATTTTATTCACAAAAAACAGGCTTTTGAGATTTTTTTTACCTAACATCAACTTAAAGAAAAGACGCTAATGTTCGGTCTACACACAAAGCCTGATTTGCTGATTTTTTCCCCCTTTTTTCTTTTGTCCAGTTGTTTTAGTGTCTCATAAACACAAACCTACCTTCTTGTTTCGTCATTTTAACTTCCATTAGACCCCGTTGTAAGTGAGCAGGAATGCCCTGGACCTTCAGCTGCTCCAGGTCTGCTGGCTTGCCCTGCAAGTTCTGAATGCCTGCCCTGCGCTTCCCAGTGAAGTTTAGTGCTTATGGCAGTCCTCCCAGTGGGGAGCGAAATGAGCAGGTGAGGCCAAAAGCAGCATCTGTGACTTGCTAGGATAGTCTGGTGGTGTTTGCATAATTTCCACTTCAAAGAGTTCAGAGACAGCTTGGTGACAGTCAGTTCGCTGCAGCCTGGGGTTATCAACTAGTCAGTGTTACCTCTGGTACAACTACCATTGATGTAAAATCATTTACCTTCTTTCTTATGACGTCAGAACAGTGGAGACCTCCAGAGTTCATATTCTTCCATTTCCACATTGTGCACATGACGAAATCATGAAATTCATGTGTTCAGCTTCTTCACGCTGCAATATTCATTGAGCTGCTTGTCTGTGCCAGAAAAAGGATCAAATCGCGCAGGCCTGGTGGGTTGGAAAGGCTAGCTTTTCTTTTCTTTTCTTTTCCTGTGTCCCCAGCACTCACTTTAAGGCTGATCAGTAGTAGGTCTAAATATGTGTTTGTTGAAGGAACGCAAGATTTTAGTTATAATTAACTACAGTTAACCAACGTTAGCCAGACGACCAACGGAATGGATGAAAAACCTTCATGGAGAGGATGATCCTGCGCGTCACCTTGTGGGGTGGGTGGGAACTGACAAGATGGCCTCACAGCGAGATCAAGGAAACTAACTAGTGTCAGAGTCCAGCCAACACAAAGACAGCACTGAAATACTTGTCTAGTTGAGAAATCTTTCTGTGTGAATAGGCTCACATTCCAAAAGGAAGGGTCCTAATGCATTTTAAATTGCTTAATCAAAGATTTTCCTTGTGGTATACTGACTGAGGAATCTGTCAGGACAAGGAAAATCCTGAAATGCCTAGTCTTCTTTAAAAGTTCCTAGCTATTTTCAACAGTCAACACCAACTACTTCTCATTATGAAGTAAACAATTGGATTAACCACCCTCCACTCACCCTAGTCCATCCTATCTAATGCCAGCAAATTTGTTCCTTAGACGTTTTCCCCATTGGTTTTGGAGAAGTGAAAAGATTAACATCAATGACGATGGAGAGTTTATGTAATAGTCATCTTGTTAACCCCATTATCCAACTGTCAGGGTACCAGGTATAGAAGGAAAAAGGAGGAGGAGACTAAAGGAGTTGTTCCCCGTGAGGGTTGAGAGCAGCCTTGGCTCCTTGAAATGAAGGGATGAAAATAAATCCTCTGTATTACTGGAGCATGTGAATGTCATGAAATTGTGGAACCTGAATCAATATATTGCATTTACAGCAGAGAAAAAGAAAGAAAAGGATTTTCAGAATTTATTCATCCAACTCCTCTGAAAAATACCTCTGTGAACCACTGGGCTGAGAGTGTCGATTCCATTGAATTTGACCCTTTTATTGTCACAACTTGGGGGTGTTGCCCCAAAAAGTCACATTGCAAAAGAAATGTTTCTCCCTTGCCTTTTGAGTGACCCACTTTTGACGCTCAATTGGGTAAAGAAAATACTGATTAAAAACTTCTCCTATAGGAGCCACAGACAAATAATGGTCATAAGTTCATTAGGTGAGTTCAATATGATCTTTGTGTGTATTAATGAATTCTTCCAATCACATACAAAGCAGAGAGAAGTTACTGTCATTGTTTCCATTTAAAAAATAGATCAAATAAAGACTTACATATGATGGGGATTGTGAAAATAAACCTTGTGTTATGTGTTCTGGGTTTAATGGGCATCAAAGTAGCATGTGTATGCTTCAGTGATAGTGATAACTGATAGCTTAAAGGGATTTTTGGCAATGACCGTCTTATTTTAAAGAACAGGTTTTCTTAAAGATGTATTCATTTGTCCCCAAAATACTGAGTGTCTACTCTGGACCAGGTATTGTTCGGATCACTGAGGCTAAGGTAGTGAGCAAGACAGACACACATCTATTCTCATGGGCTTGCTTTCTAGTCAGAGGAGAAAGAAAAGATGTGGTAAGTGCTGTGGAGAAAACATCATCGGTTATGTGATAAAGAATGAGCATCAGCTATAGGGGAGAAGTTGTTACCTTTGGTTATTTGATTACAAAAGTCTTCTCAAGACGTTACCCTTGACTTGAGAGGAGTCACCCATGTGAAGATCTGAGGGAGGAGGAAAGAGCAAATGCAAAGGTACCCAAAGCCATGATGGCATTTACCTATTGGAAGAACAGGATAAATCCCAGGGTCTGGAGTCTATAGAGGGGAGTATGATGCCAGGTGAAGTAGGAGGGGATGGTAAGAGCCAGATCACGGAGGGTCTTTGGGACCATTTTAAGGAGTTTGATTTTATTCTAAGGCAATTGGAATCCATTTGAGAACTGTAGGTGGGAGAGTGGTAAGGACTGATGGCCAGTGTATGATGGGAGATAATCCCACCTATGCCCCCATTTTTAGGAACAAACCACCTTAAAGATCAATTTATTGATTCAACATTATTAAAAAATGTTTACAATGTGCCTTAAAATGTTCTAGAGTTTTAGCAAGAAAAGAAAAGTTTCTGCCTTTTTTGGGCTTACATTCTGGGGGGACAGGAGGAGACAAACAAAAGCTAATAAGGACCATGGATTAAATACAAAAGATTTATATGATGAAGAATGGTAGGGTGGGATAGTGGAAATTTTGCTGGATTGGAGATCTTTAGGGCTCCTTTAGTAACTAATTTAAGTTTTGTTGTTGTTGTTGTTGTTGTTGTTGTTGTTGTTGTTGTAGTTGTTTTGATTGTTGTTACTGTGATGGTTTTTTAAACCCCTGATGGTAAGAAAGTCTTCCTTTGTTTTGCCTGTTTTTACTTCTATCGGTTGCCTTTTATTCTGTTATCCCCATGAGTAGTGCACAGCCTTTTTCTAACAGCCTTATCTCAAGAAAACACTTTATCTCCTGAAACAGTAATTAATTTACTCTTCTGCTTTCTTTTCTAGAGACTCTTATTTTCCCAAACTTCCACATTTGTTCTATTTATTCATCCCTTTCATTATTTTTGTGACTCTTCTCTAACCTCATAAATACAGAGACTTATCCTGAAAAAAAAAAAGTATTAACTCAGATACAATTTAGGCAGAATCTAGTAGAGGAATTATTTTGTAATTCTTATAAGGAACCCATCAATTCTCCCTCCTTCCCTCCTCCTCTCACTTTCTCTTCTTCTCTTCCCTCATTCCCTCCCTCCATTCTTCCTTCCTTCCATCCTCCTCCATCTCTCCCTCTTTTTTCTTCTTCCCTTCCCTTCCTTTCTCTTCCCTTCTTCCTTCCTTCTTTTCTTTTCTTTCCTTTCTTCTCTCTTTTTCTTTTTTCCTTTCCTTATGCCAAAATACTAGATAAATCCTTTCTTTCCATTAAAATACTTTAAAGGTAGCTCCTCCATAATGAACTCTTGTGTATCAGTGAGTATTTCTTTTTCTGTTAAGAAGGAATGGGGCAATAAAAGAAGACCATTTTGAAGCTTCTTTCAAACAAAGATGTCTTAGCCAGGGCTTTCCCTACCTGTGAACTCTGACCCTGGGTGTTGTTGCTACCACAGGATTGAGTTTCATTGAGAAAGAAACTCTTAAAAGTCGTGGAAAATTAATAGTGAGGAAATGGTTTTGCCTGTCCACCAGGACTTGGAAGAAACATTTTTAGCCTGCTGTCTTCCCACCACTTCTCCTGGGATTTTCGTGGTAAGAAGAAAGGAGTTGTGTTTGGCAGCTATTTCAGTGATTGAAGGGATATTTTTAAATGGATGATTTTATTAGTAGAATTTTCCTAGAAGACAGACTCCAGACCAAAAATATTCTTGAGGATATAGCCCTCAAGGATGTTTCTGCCAACTGTGTTAAAGTATTTGTAGGGAAAATATGGCTTCATGGAATGTTCATGTTTCCCAAAGTAGCTACTGATTTTCTCAACAAAGAGGTAGCAGCAATCTGCTGAAAAGGAAAGCAACTTTTTTTTTTTAAATGAAGAAAAATGAGATGATTAATTTAGATGAATGTATTTGTTTTTACCAAAGTTCCACATTTCTGTTTTAGTAGACTCTTCCTTTCTTAGAAAGGTTCCTTTTGGAGCCACCTAGAAAGGATCTATAGACATTCCCGAGAAGCCACTGCTGAGACACACTCGGGGATGAAATTTTTGTCATGTATTTTGCAGTCCCACTTTATCACTGTGTAGCATTAGAAGATACATCTACACATTATGACCTTAGATCCTGAGCCTAGGTATGTTCTCCACTATTCTTGGCTCTGTTTTCCAAAGCAGTGGAGTCCTTCTTCTGTATGCTGTCCTATGTGTTTGAAGATGGCCACCCTGCGCACCTTCCAAGGACTTCTGGTTTTATATCCTGAGCTCAATCAATTGTTTCTCAAATGACAGCACCTTGAGGTCTTCTCTTTCCATACTGATTACTTTCCTTTGAAGTCTAACATTCAATGTCTTACTTATAATGTTATGAACAGAGCTATTTAGAAAGCTGCAGTCTTCTCAGAGTACAATCAGACTAGAACATCCCTCACGTGAGGTACCCGCTGTGAGACCCTATGCAATTTGGTCTCTCTGTACATCTCTAAGCACTTCTCCCACTCTCTCCCTTGTGCCTCCGATCCATCCACACTGCTTCCCAAGCCACATCTCAAGCAAGCCAAGCACATTTCTGACTTCATCCTTTATCCTCATTTCCCCATCTTGAACCTTCTTTCCTCAAAAGATACATGGTGACCTTCTTCTTGTTCTCAGGTCTCTATCGCCATCACCTCAGAGGGTCCTGCTCTGCCCATCTCATTTCAAATAGCCACGCCCCCATACCTGTCCCCTTACGGTGCTTTGTTAACACTTGAAACTCCCAGACATTATATTCACAATCTATTTGTTTGTTTTTAAACTTGCCATCATTGTAAGAGTAGCATCTCTATTAAGGCAGGTACCCTCACTGATATCTTTCCAGCACCTGGAAAGGCATCTAGCATGTAAGAGGAGTTTAATAATTATTGGTGAATGTATCAACTAATTTACTGTCTCCATGCAGATTATCTGTGGGCAGAGAATACAGAATAAGATTTTTACTACATATTTAACAGTGCATATAGCCACACACTAAAAAGAATTATCTGACTCACAGTGAACCCAAACAACATTTGGGCTTTCAGATGTTAAAGTGTATGTCTATATATGTGTATATGTGTGTATGTGTCTATATATGTATGTCTATATATGTGTATATATATGTGTATGTCTGTTTAATAGATTCTTCCTTTCTTATATATGTCTATATATGTTTATATGTGTGTGTGTCTATATATGTGTGTCTATATATGTGTATATGTGTGTGTGTGTATCCAAACAGGTGAACATGTGGTTTGGAGACTTGTATCCAAACCCTCTAAGTGACAGAACCTGGAAAATAACAAAAGTGCATGAAGTGAAGGAAAGTGAGCCTGCCTGACTGCTCACTGCACATGAATTTCCAAGGATACAGTTGTTCTTGAACAATCACCATCAGTATATCAAAATAAGCGCTTTATTGAGTAGGGTAAAAGGAGTTGCTAGCGAGACTGTAAATTCTCTCCCAGAACAAATGATAACTGAGCCCAGGAGCCCCTTTGTCCTGGGGGGAGGGGGCATAAATTCCCTGAAAGTATCTGTCGCAGGGAATTGCTCTGCATTCATCATGTCTGCCTCCTGCATCATTCATGAATGTCATAAGAGTCTAAAGAATTGGCACTTCACAGTGAGGATGATGAAATAGCCATTATACTTGTCTCCCCTGCTGCACAGTGCTTTTAAAGAGATCCCATTCCAGTGGTAGCAGACCCCTTCTAACCCCCTCTCGTTTCTTGCCTCCCAAGGTCTCCGGTATTGGAGTGAAGGAGCATTGAGTGTTGTCAGCCTTACACTTGTCGAGACTGAACAAGTCTGTGGACTGGCACTTCAGTTTGTTATTCCCCTATAAGGAGACCTTAGGATTTGGAGAAAAATATGTCATTAAGATTAAAGTTGATCCTTTTTCCGGGGAGTAGAGATATTCCAGCTTGAGCTTAGAGTCTTCAGCAACTGAGCTCAAACTCTTTCAGATATTTTCATATCTCTTTCCTTCTCTTCACTTTTGTGGACTAAGAATAATGACTCAGAAAAGGACCCCTTTATATAAGATTCGTTATTTTATGTATTCAGAAATGAGACCTTCAGATGATTGTGTACCCAATAAAGCATATATACATGTGGAGTAAATACTGATATAACGAAGTATATGTAATCTTATTTCTGCCTTCTCCTCTGCACCCATTTCGTGCCACATATTTGTCACCTATACACATATTCTTCCTCTCTCTCTTTCACTGTCTTTTACAAGCACACACACACACACACACACACAGGTTAAACCTGCTTTGTAGTGATTCTTATTGCCCAAACAGTATCCTTATGGGATGGAGTGTAAATTAATATTGATCAGGAAGTGAGTTTTTCTTAAGCACCTACTTTAGAGGCAGCAGAAGGGCACTGGACTAGAGTCAGGAGGCAGTAGTTCTAATTTGGCCCTGCCACTCATCAACTCTGACCTTGGACCAATGCTGTAACCTCTTGGGGCCTCAGTATTTGCATCTATAAATGAGGACATCAATTGCTACCTCTCAAATTCTCCTTCCAGCTGTTACAGTGCGTGATTTTATGTGTCCAGTGCGGGGCTCAGCCACCATGAGGACACAAAGAAGCACATGATACCACCATCGCCTGCAAAGAACTCATAATCTGATTGCGTCCAGGCAGTCGCTAACCCCTGCTGGGCAACAAGCTCCAGCATCATATGAGTGCTGGGTTTGTACTGTCTTCTTTGACTGTGAAATCAGGATCATTAAAAAAATAATAAAACGATCTTTGACTGTGATTTCCACGTAGTAAACACCAGATGTCTTTGTGCCCCTGTGGTTCATGGGCTTCTCCCCAAAGTTTATGACTTTTAAAGAATGTTCCCTTTAAGCAAAACTTTGGACACATATTAAGGGATGGAGTTGAAAGGGTCTATTAGAGACATTGGATCATCACTGGTTGTGACCAGTAAGAGGACCCCCTTCAGAGGAAATGTGTTCTTGTCTTGCTTAAGAAGTCATACCAGCCGTGCCTCTAGGTCACCAGTTGCTTCAATGAAAGTAGACCCTTTGAGCTTTAATTTGTCGGCTGTAAGGAACCTCCTCACTCCTCGTTATCCAGGCTCTCTCTGGAAGTGGGAGGGCTGATTGAAATGCCAGCCTTGGCACTTTACATTCTGCTGCTCCAGCCATGTGAGTCTGATTCGTTCTTACTGCTGGTTTAAGAGAGATTAAAAGAAGCAAAGCTGCTCTCTGAGTTTCTTGATCTGCACCGTGGCAGCTAGAGTTAGAGGAAATGGGGACAATGGGAGAGAGAATAAATCCTCGAGAGTGATGTGTATGTGATCTCTGGGAAGCAGACCCACTGTTCACACGGAGGCTTCAAATACTAGGTCATTGCTTTGGAGAATCTTCCAGTGGCCAGTAAAGCCTCCCACCTACGTGACACAATGTGAGGCAGAAGCTGAGGCTGAGAGATAAGGACAGACAGGATATATGACTGAATAAAGAACTTTCAATTTCCTTTCCTGAGTAGATGGACAAGTATCACATCATTAAAAAATACCCACATGAAAAAAAAAAGCTTCTAGTCCGAGTGCACATGGGCAGTGCCTGAATCTTTCACATGACTGACTTAATCAGAAGGCTTAATCTAACAAGGAGAAGCACTGTATTAATTTAAATATGGCAGGTGCTATCTAAGTTTATTGCAAGAGCTAAAGACCAATTATCTTGTATTTTTCCATAAAATTGCATTTCCTAAAAAGAGACTGGTTTGTCTGAATATATCCATCATAACAAATCTTCAAGCTTTGATGGAAGTGACTGCTGTTTATTTGCAGAATGTCATATCTGTACTGTTGAATCAATGCTAAAGTTATCACATTAGAACTAAGAAGAGGGCCCCAGGAAATTAGTTTTTATAGACTTACAGCATGGCTTTGTGAATGAAAGCATCAGGCCAGAACCAGGTGTAGAAAGTGTCTCACTTCAGGGCCTGATGACTAAAGGACAGATTCTTAAAGTAGGAACAATGCAGCCACCTCACACGAGGTCCAAAGTGAAGAATAAATAAGAAAGTTGTTTTTATCATCAGGACCTGGGGAGGAGGCACACTTTCAAGGGAGGGGGAGGTGCTGAGGGGAGACAGAGAGACTGAGATGGAGAATGCATTTGAAATACATTTAATTAGGGAGGAGAGATGAGAATCACCAAGTAGTTGCAAAGGGCAATTGTCTTGCTAAAAGTAATAAAGGAAGGAAAATAGAAGCTATCAGCTGAGGCTTTGAAGAGAATAAAATATTTAAAAAATTAGGAGCTAATGCATTCAGCAGAAATCAGTTTTAAAAGGAAAACTGTAAGCTAATTACCAAAATATTACATAATAATGCAATGATGTGTTTGTCCATTGATAAGAGGTGAGGGGTAAAGTTCTGTGGAATGAATAACGAAGAGTGGCTTTGACAACCAGGAGTCAACTTTGATCCATTTTAGTCTTTTAGGTGACTCTTGACCTCAGACTTTGTTTTAAGAAGAGCAAAATCATTTGACTTAATATTCCTGGAGATCTAATTCATTCAAAAGAATAGAAAAGTTACATATTTTAAGCAGAGTCATTTATTATATCAGATTGTGCCCTCTCCCAATTCATACACACAGATAAGACAACCTGAGTTAGAGCCCATCACCTCCTGGAAAACTAAGCAACCACTTAAATGAAGAGTACAATAATACAGAGAAAGGTTCAAATACTATAATAGAAAAGGGATGCAAATTATATAAGCACTATAATTACAGCTATATGCAAACTATGTTTTCCTATAGATGGAGACCAAAGAGAAAGGCAAGTAGCTATCTGGCCAATGGGTATTACTTACGCGAATCAATTTACATAATCTTTAAGCTCTTCCAAATGCCAAATAATATGTACTTGGGAGGTTGTTGAGCAGGATCTGGGTGCATTTGATGATGACATACAAGCACAGTCTCACTTGGGGCTTAAGGTCACGGCACTGGTCCTTTATACCTGTGGAGTTCGGAGAGAACCCTTGAACCATTATCCTACCGGCCCGGCACCCAGAACTCAGTCACCCCCAAGTGAAACTTACCACTTTCATGCCTAAGCTGTGCTTCCTTCTTTATCTGCAGTTTCATTTGCCCAAATTTGAAAACTCTGTATCAGCCTTAACCCCTCTCTTCTTTCTTCCCGTAATATCAGCTGGATCGCCACGTCCTTTTATTCTTCCCAGCTTCAGTAGCCACTTCTTCCTTCATCCCTCACAGTGACCCAGGCACAGCCGGCAGCTCTCAGGTCCCGGCATTGCGATGCCTCCATCTAGATCCACACACACACACTTCTGTCTCCTGCCATCTTCCACATCACAGCCAAAGTTATTTTCTTTGATAATAGATGGAATCTGTCTTTCCCCACAGACCAAAATAACTGTTTTCAAACTTTTTAAACATTAAAATTGTCCTTTAAAAATGCCTATGTTGGAGTGACTGTAATGTATTTACTAAATGAAAGTTATGTGTTTCAGAAAGCTGAAAAAATATTTGGTGGAAAGTACTTCATTGGAAGTGTAATTCCTGAAATATTTTTGTTACTTAAAAAAAAAAAAAGAAAAGAAAACACTAAGGCAAACACTTGGCTTGTCATCTCCTAAGGTAAGAAGAGCTTACTCTGGCATTCATGCTCTGCACAGCTCTCACTAGCCTACTTTTTCAGGCCTGTCTGCTATTCTCAGCTCTTCAGCCCACACACCCTGCCAAAGAGGTGATACTGTTTGTGTTTCCAAAATAAATTATGCTCTTTTGATCTTTGTTATGACCTCCAGGTAGAATGTCCTTCCCCACCTTTAAAATAAGGTGAATACTCCTGCAACTCAAGACTCAGTCCCACTCTTTTCCCCTCCTTTGGGCATTTTCTCCTTTTATTTTTACAATAAAATGCAAGGTTAGTATGTTTTCCAGTTTTACTGAGATATAATTCACATATAACTTTGTATTAGTTTAAGGTGTACAACTTCATAATCCCACTAATATCTGGAATCTGAAAAACAAACTCACAGAAACAAAGAAAAGACTGGTGGTTGCCGGAGGCAAGGCATGGGGCATCAGGGAAATGGGTGAAGGTTGTCAGAAGGTTCAAATTTCCAGTTACAAGATAAATGCGTTCTGGGGAGCTCACGTGCAGCATGATAACCGTAGTTAACAATACTGCACTGTTAACGTAGTATTTGAAAGTTGCTAAGAGAGTAGATCTTAAGAGTTATCATTAGAAGGAAAAAAATTGTAACTATGTGAGGTGATGGATGTTAATTTACTGAGGTAATTGTTTCTCTCGTTCCCTCCTTCTCTCTCTCCCTCTCTATTATATATATATATATGTAATCATTATGTAGTACAAGTTTTTATTAAAGCCAGTGACCCTCTCCTGTGGATTCCCATCTCATTTTGAACGTATCTCTACTATAACACTTACATGTTGTATTATTACATACACCGTGTTCCTTAGCACATATGAGATCCTCAACAATGTTTCGAAATTTACATACCATTGCATTTAATTTTTACTGGTTGAATATTTTTCTTGTAAGAATAGATTATTTTGACTACAGTCACTTTTTAGTAAAATTTAAACTCTACCAAAATGAGTCTCCTTTCTTTATTCTTGTTTTAAAATTTTCTTCTCAAATCTTTTCCCTTACAAACTTCAAAAGAGATTGATTCTGTTTAGAGGTGTCTTACAGATTAACATGCTTACTGATGTATTCGTGTTTTTCCTATCCAGGAACATCACACGTGTTTCCATATGTATGGACGTCTTTTATGTCCTCCAAAAACTGTAGTTTCCTTTGTATTGCTTTTCTTTATGTAGCTTTCTTTTTGCATTATTTCAGGCTATTTTATAGATTTGTGTTCTTGTGGCTGGGATTTTCTCCTGTCATTTCAATCTGGTAATCAATACTATTAAACTGAGCTATTGATTTTTTTTATTATAGTAAAATATACATAATGACAACTATTTTAACCGTTTTTAAGTGTACATTAAGTATATTCATATTCTTGCACAGCCATCACCATCATCTCCAAAAGAGTTTCACCTCCCCAAATTGAAACTGTGCCTACCAGACAATAACTTCCCATTCCTCTCTGCCCCAGCCCTTATAAACCAGTATTCTACTTTATGTCTCTAAATATTTGACTATTCTAGGCATCTCATGTCAGTAGAATTTTGTAATATTTGTCCTTTTGTATTTGGCTAATTTCACCCAGCATAATGCCTTCAAGTTTCATCATGTTGTAGTAAGTATCAGAATTTCATTTGTTTTTAAAGTTGAATAATATTCCATTGTGTGTATGTACCGTTATTTTGCTTATCCGTTCACCTATCAGTGGACATTTGGATTGTTACCACTCCTTGGCTTTTGTGACTAATGCTGCTGTGAAAATTGGTATATAATATCTGTTTGAGTCCCTACTTTCAGTTCTTTTGTTTATGAATTTAGAAAGTGGAGTTAGTGGATCATCCTTTAATTCTACATTTAATTTTTTTGAAAAAGTGTCATACAGTTTTCCACAGTGGCTCTACCATTTTACACTCCCACCAGCACTGCAAAAGGGTATACCAGTTTTCCATGTCCTAGTTCCAATTTCTCCATATCTCCATAAATCAACACTCAACTATTTTCTGTTATGTTGATAACAGCCATTCTAATGAGTGTGAAGCGATATCTCATGGTGATTTTGATTTGCATTTCCCTGATGATTAGTGATACTGAGTATCTTTTCATGTGCTCATGGGCCATCTTGTAAACCTTCTCTGGAGAAATGCTTATTCAAGCCAAATTTGCCCATAATTTAATTGGGTTATTTGTTTGTTGTTGAGTTGCAGGACTGCTCTATATATTCTGGATGTTAATCTCATATCAGATATGTGATTTGCAAATATTTGCTCCCATTTTGTGAGTTACCTTTTCACTCTGTTGACAGTGTCTTTTAATATACAAGTTTAAAATTTTGAAGTCCAACTTATCTATTTTTTTTTCTTTTGTTACTTTTTCATTTGGTGTTGTGTCCAAAGCTTCATTTCTAAATTCAAGGCCATGAGCTTTTTCATTAATGTTTTTTCTAATAATTTTGTAGTTTTAGCCCTTGCTGTTAAGTTTTAATCCATTTTGAACTAATTTTTGTATACAGTATAAGGTAAGCACCCACCTTCATTTTTTTTGGCATCAGATTCTTAGTTTTCCCAGAATGATTTACTGAAAAGATTGTCATTTCTCCATTGAATAGTCCTGACACACTTGTCAAAAATCATTTGACCATCTATGCAAGGGTGACAAGCTATTGAGTTTTATGTATTTACTTGTATTGGACCAACTTCTCAATCGATCTCATTAATTTTATGGTTTTAGAAGAGTTATTTAGAGTATGCATATATTCAATCTTTTTAAAAAAATGTGTTCTTCCCAATATTTTAAACTTATTTCATTTTATTCCTTTATTGGTTTAGTAAGAACTTATATAACATTGTTGAATAATACTGTGATACTGAACATCACTCTCATCCTGACTTTAATGGTGAAGACTATATAATTTTATTATTTAGTGTAATGCTACAGTTTGTTTTTGATCATCTTTATCTTATTCAGAACAACTTTTAAAAATTTCTATTTTAATTGGAATTTTTGAAGGAATGGCTGCTGACTTATTTCAAGTCTTTTTAAAAATCAAGGATAAAATGATACTTTAATTCTATGTTAATTAGGTGATGAATTTTGCTGTTAGATACCTTTTTGTTGAACTACCATATTTCTCATATTCCTGGAATGGTGTATTATTCTTTTAATGTGCCATTGAATTTTATTCAGAAAAAAATTTAATCGATATTCATAAGTGAAATTAGTCTAAAATAGTTTGTTCTGTTTTTATGCTGTATATTTATCAGATGTTGGTATTAAGATCTTGTTAGATTAATAAATTAATTGGGGGAGATAGCTAACCTTGCCTGTGGTCTGATATAATTTGAATAATTTAGGAGTTATCTTTTCTTTGAAAGTTAGATAAGCTTACTTATAAGATTATTCAGGCCTGTGTCTTTTAAATAGTAGGACTTGAATCCCCTTTCCAGTGGTTTCTATGGTCATTCAATCTACTGAAGGTTTCTACTTTCTCTTAGAAACCTCTGGCAAATTATTTTTCCTAGAAATGATTAATTCCCTCTGGTTTTCAAATGTATTTCTCTAAAGTGATACAAAATAGTCTTTTATAGTTTTAGTAATTTCTATAGCTATGGTTATATCTCCTTTATAATTTCTACTATTTTGTTTTCCTTTTAGCTTTTCTTACTTCTGTTTTTTCAGGGGGTTATATACTGTTTTTGACATTTTAAAGTGCAGGCTTTGGGTTTTTTTAAACTATTATTTTAAAAATACTTCTGGAAATTTTGACTTTTATTAATATCATATATGAGCTATTACTTTTATTCGTTTTTGTAAAAGTGCCTTAAGTTGAAAGTTGAATTCATTTATGTTCATTTCCTTTATTATTATCTAAGGCATTTTCTTCCGAGTAAAGCTTTATCTGTAGATTATAGGACTTGATATAAAGTAGTCTTTTTAAAGTAATATTCTAATATTCTATTCATTGGAGTTTTGGTAACTTACCAGTTGTTCTTGGCCATTCTTTGCCAATTCCTTTAAAAAGCTTTTTATTGTGCACCTGTGTGTTGCAGGCACTGTGATAGTTACCAGGGGTTCTTTACTATCCAGGATTCCTCTAGTTGTAAAAGAAACAAAATTTGAACTAGCTTAGACTAAAAATGTTAGCTACTGAGAATTTCATATAAAAAAAGACCAAGGTGCAACTTCACAACAAGGACCATTAGGACCAAGTACTCAAAAAATAAGATTTTCTCTGTGTCCAACTCTTGACTCAACAGTTTGACTTCACTCTTTGGGTCAGTGTTTATTTTCTCACAGCCTCTTTCTTGTGGTAGGAAATGTGGCCATGGCAGCTGTGTGCCTCTCATGGCATGGCTTTATCCTTGAAGAGGGACTATGGGAGTGTTTCTCTGGTTCCTGTTTACAAAAAAAAATTAGTGACATGATCTGATTGGCCCAACTGGATTAACACACCTTAGCTAATTAGCTATATGTATGAAAGACAAAATCTGTTAAGGGCTTGAGAGTTTTCATTCAAATCAATTTATTGGTATGGGGAAAATAGTAATTTCCATGTGAAGGGGCTTACATTTTCAAGATAAGGGGGAAGATGTGCTGGGCATATAGGAAAGTGAAAGTCTCTTTCAGCTACAATGACTGTGGGGAGTCCCTTCACTTTCAGTCATCACCATAAAATGGAATATTAAACTATTTCTAGAGCTCTGTATCATGTACCTGACAGCCGTTTCGATTCTTTCTCCAACTATCTGAGATGAGCCGGTAGGAGAGGTACTGTCATCTTCTTAATCTTTGGGAAACTGAGGCACAGTGAAGAGAAATGATCATGATAGAATAGAAGGGACCTTAATAGTTGTAGTTTCTTCCTTTTGCCTGACTTTGACCTGGGTTTTAGGACTAAGAGATATGTGTCTCACATAAGCAAGAGACATTATTCTTAAAAATATGAACCAACTTTTTCAGGGAAATTGTATTTTATGAATTAGAACCACGAATACCCCCCAAATCATCTGTTTATAGTCCCTGGCCCCTTGAAAGTGTGAAGTCCATATAAATCAGGAATTTAAATCACAGCACTGGAAAGAAGCAACTACTCTTCATCTGTATTTCTTTTGCACAGAATATTCAGTACTTAGAAATCCCTTGATTGCTCTTATTACAGAAGATATTTCAAAGCTGTGGAATAAAAGGAGGAAAAGGAGGCAGATAAATGCATTCTGAACCTCTCTTTTATTCTAACTATGTCCCACGAGATGTCATCAGAAGGAATGAGTTTCAAAAAAACTGCTACAGAAAAGGTTGATGAGTAATTATAAAATGATCGTTTTCATTTTTCTTTTCATTCATTTGTATTTTGCCTAAGGATAAATGTATATGAAGTCTTTGCACTTATTTAATGTTCTGTAAAATGGAAAGATAACATTGCCATTCTTAAATATGTTACTTTGCTTTTTCAGAGTGTATTCTTGTTAAATCTAAGATGTATTTTCATATATATATATGAAATACATTGATATATATATGTATATATATATACACACACTAAAAACAGTGTTCAATGTAATGTAAGAACTGAAGGGTAAGATAAAACAATTTTACTAAAAATGGGTGTGATTTTCTTATCTGAGCCTGCCAAAATTTCGCCGAAGAAAAATCATGCATATGTCTTGCAGTTAGATTTCTTTTATAAATTGGAAGTTGTTCCATCGTAGGAGATGTTGTGAACCCTAATTGATGAGTATTTATAAAATATTTCCACACTGAGATGAAATGACAAAAAGCTGAGATAGATTAATAGGCAGATGCCTGAATGACAGTGTGAAGATATGAACGTATAGGTGAGCCAAGTTTTATTGATTAATTCAGCAGCATTTATTTCCTGAGCAGTCACAAGGTTGATAGAGAGATAAATTAAACACAACCCTATCCTCTAGGAACTCATGATACAGAAGGGTTTGGATTTTCATTTTGTTTGACAATAAAACTTAACACTTATTTTCTTAAACCTATGCAGTTTCCTAGGACTTATTTTGTCCTGCTGTACAAGAAACTAGCTTGGGTACGAAAGTTAAATTAAGTCGGCTGTGAGTTAATCTCTGAAATAAACCTCATTACAGAGTCCATCCTTCATGATTTAGGGTTTTGTGAGTGTGGTGTCATTAATCAGGAGTAGGCTATTGTCTGACCTTGCTTTCTATACTTGATAGAGAACAATCTCATATTAAACAAACCATTGTCGTTTAAGTAAGATTAACTCTTCAGAATGACCAGCCCTCTACTGCCATTTCCCTTGTGTGGGAATTGAGTACCCACCTTGTTTGCGGTTATTTCTTTTATTGTTTTGCCACATGTTCTCAAGCCATTAGCTTTCTTCTCTCCATCATTATCCTGGTCCCTGTGCCGATACATAGATGAAGTAAAAAAAAAAACGTATTAGGGATACAGTTTGGCGTTAATAAAATGAATGTAGATTGTTAAATTAGACAGATCTGGATTAAATTTCTAATTCCTTTACATCTTGGGCCAGTTTTCTTTTTTTCTTTCCTTTTCTCATTCTATATCTTTCCTCATCTTTAAAACTGGGGTAGTAATTTATGGGCTGAACTGTGCCCCTTCAAAATTCATATGCTGAAGTTATAACCCATAGTACCTCAGAGTACAACTGTGTAGGGTCTCTAAAAGAGGTAATTAAGTTAAAATGAGGTCATTAGGGTGGGTCCTAATCCAGTATGACTGGTGTCCATATAAGAAGAGGAAATTAGGGCTCAGAGAGGTAACGAAGGTAGGGCATATAATGATGCAGGGAGAAGATCCTTTACAAGCCAAGCAGAGAGGCCTTAGAAGAAACCAGCCCTGCTGACACTTTGATCTCGGAATTCTAGCCTCCAGAAATGTGAGGAAATAAATTTCTATTTTTTAAGTCACCTAATCTGTGATACCTTGTTATGGCATCTCTGACAAACTAATACAGCAACACTATCTAAAGTGAAAGGTAGGGAAACTTGAAATACTGTGCTGTATACTATAAAATATAATAAATGATTCATACATTTAGCTAGTATGATAATTAATATTTCTATTAGCATTAGTATCATAATTAGTGTTGTTAAGCACTACCAAAGGTTTGTGAAAGAAATAATTGCCCTGAAGGAAAAACAATGAGCTTATGAAAATTCTTTTAAGCAAGAGGAAATTTAAGTGTGTCCCTGGGAGCTTTATTTTTAGATCAATTTCAATGTGTAAAGCATTGTATATTCTCTCTCTAATCAACTTATTTTTAGTAGAAGCATCCTGGAATCTGATGAGTAAAAATAACTTAATTTTTTTTTTTGATAAAATGTGTTGACCAAAATGTCATTACCTCTGAGACTCAGAAAGAGTCATGATGTTTTTGTCAGCCCTCTTGAATGTGCCCAGAAACAATGTGTGATTTTATTAAACTTTAGGGGAGTTCAGTGTGTATAAGAAGTGATAGCAGTAAACCATCTCAATAGTTGGTGTTAGATTTGGAAACAGCACATCTGTTTGCCTCCTCTTCACCCTCCCTGGAAAATCCATGATAACATTCCCATCTAAAGGTCCAACAAAGCATATTCGCAAGAATAGGTTTTGTATAAAACATGTAATTATCCATGAAGGGTAGTTCCTGTTGGTGATATTTACTGCTAGAATTAAATAAAGGTTGACTTTCTTATTCATGTGAAAGAATTGGGTTAATAGGTAAATTTTTTTTTCCCTCACCAGCTCCTACAGAACCTTTGACATTGGTTACAGCATATAAGGGCTTCATTCTATGTGCAAGTTTGAGTTCTAGTATGACCAAGAAGGTTTAATACTAAACTGAACCAATATTGGTTCTGCTGAGGGGTTTTTGAATTGAGATCTTTCTCCCAGAATACTGGGACATGCCCTGAAATGTTGCCTCTGTATTTTCTCACGTAACACCCTTTGGTTTTAATTATTCTTTCTTTAAGAAAGAGGAAGAAATTGCCCCACGTGGAGATAGACCTTCACTTCCCTGAGCATTGTTAAAGAAATGGGGCTTGGATCTCCGTGATGATACACTTGACTCAGGCAACGTTGTCAGTTTCTCAGTTAGCTGGGCAGTAAACCTGATCGTTTCTTTGCCAAAGATAAAGGATATTCTTTAAAATAGATGAAATTTCTCTCTTCATGTTCAGCACCTTCAGTTTTATGTTATTTAAGGCTACTTTATTGTCAGTTTTGGTGTTTATTTTAAAAATTTCAGAGTAGACAAAATAGATCATAATAAACTATCCATTGAGTAAATACATTGCGGGGTTGTTTCTAAAATCTATATGGCTTACCTCATATTCCCTCGTGGCTCCTTCTGTAATGCAGAGATTTTTGTCGGGGTTTTTTGTTTGTTTGTTTGTTCCATCTGTCATTCACCCTCCCCTTCTCCTCGTGGAGCTCTTGGTCTCCAGGGATTCCTTTGGGGAAGCTACAGCTCACAGGTGAGCAGGACAGCCCGAAGAGGGGAGAAGAGGGCAGAATCGAGGAAGGGAAGATCTGGCTCTACTCTAAGTTCCACCACTTAACCACCAAATCAAGTCATTTAGTCTCTCTGAGCCTCCGTTTTCTTTTCTGTTAAAACAGTAACGAAAACCTTTGCCATGAACACATCAGTGGGTACTGGGGAAAGAGACATCCAATGAGATACCCACAAAGAAAACAATGGGGAAAACCAGTCAAAGCTGTGAAAATATAAGACCCTTCTGTTACGAATACTCCCCAAAGAGCCAGATGTGTGTATAAGGAGAACCATGGAGCAAACTAAATATGTAAAAGAAACTGAGAAATTGTTTTTCAGGCCATCCGTCATTACGAGATCCTTGAGCTTTATGTCTTCATTTGCTAGAAGAGATGTTTGTCATTTAAGTCTTTCCATTTCAGTTGTCTGTGTGGTAATTGATGTGAATAAAAGATAATTTTAAGTTTAATAGCAATAACTACACCTACTGGCATAGTATTTTTTATGTTATTGATAATCTATTTTCCAAAAGGATTTACCAGCTTACAAGGAATGCTACTGTGGACAAGGTTGATGAAAGAATAGAATAGAAATAAGGAATAGGAAACTGATAAAGTAGAGGAAGCAGACCTATGTTGGTGCCATGCTATTTTGTGCTAACTTCTCAGGCAGTGTTCAAAGAGTGCAGAGAAGGAGTGTGACATCTTGTTTCTTATCCTACGAGGTGGTTTGCATGCTAAGTTTTATTCTTATTTTATTACTTAATTTATTATTCTATCTGCAACACTTTCCCACTAGTAAATTACCCAGTTCTCTTTAAATTTAACTCTCTCAGGACTCCCCTGAGAGATGCTTCCGAACTTGTTCCATCTTAACACCAATTGAAAATTATTTCAGAAAAAGCTAAATTGTTTTTTTTAAATGTAAGCATACAGTCAACATTAAATGCTTTTCTGAAGCCATTTTACCTACAGTGATTTGGTGGGAAAAATAATAAATTAAATCCAGGTAGTCTATTTTATTTTCTAGCTAAACTTTCCTTTTTTTATACACGTACATACGCACAGACATACACACATCCATGCATATATATACACATATGTATGTATATATTATTTTTATATCTAATGTTGGTGTTAAACAGGACCATGATTCTATTCCTGTTGGTAATCTCCCAAACAAGTAATCTGTATGGATACTGGAACTGCCACTATCAGCTCTATCTTAGTAAAGAGCTAGGCAATCATGAAAACAATAAGCCAAACCCACCTTTGGTGCTCCTTAGACCAAAGAAGTTGTGTATTAAACAGCATGTCATGCTTGTTGACTATTTGAAGATGTAGTGTATCCACCTTATCATGGCTAATGGTCACAGTGTGGAGATCCCATTCCTGAAATACTGCATTGGTTGGAACTCAGAAAAGCAACCTCAGATGCTTGCAGACTTGCAGATTCTGCAATGTTAAATGGCAAAAATGCCACCATAGCATTTTTTTCCTTCAGTTGGATTAATCACATTTTGCTAGCAAGCAGGAAATTTACATGCTTCTGATTATGAATAAATGTAATATGATCTTAGCGCCAGCATACTGAGCACAGGAAGAAACCAGCAATCAGAATTGCTAGGCTCTTTCATGGGGTGGAGCGTATATGATGTGGTATTGCATGGCTTAGAAGTGAAAATCTTTAATGGATTAAAGAGGATTCTTATGGTTCCCAGGATGTTCCCAAAAAGTTGATTTGTAATCCACATTTAAAAATAACAAAATTAACTTTTCATTTTGAAAATGTAAAGCAAAATAATTCCATGTTGCCTCTAGGACTCTAGGCATTTTACATTAAAATTAACGGAAAGAATTCATTTATCTTTAAAAACCAAGCAAGATAGCAAAACTAACTTTAAAAAAAAAAAAAAACAGGTTATCAGAGGAGAGGGCTGTAACTATTAATTAACTTACTCTGAAGCCAACGTTAGAGTCTGGGAGCATTCAGGGTCTTTAGTCACCCTTACTAGCAAATTCAACACCAAGAATGCATTTTTATATTTATTTCTAAATAGCAGAATAAGCCATGTGCTATAAACTTTGTACCTGTTACACTCTTCTCACCTATGAAGTTAGAATCATCTAACATAGTAACATCCTAAATCCAGAACAACAGAAGCAATAAAAATAATTTTAAATCAGATTTTTATATCTACTTACCCTAATGTTGTCTTAGTGAGGTTTGTTTATTTAAAAAATGAAGTCATGGTGACCTTTTAACCATTATATGAAGCTGTATATTTATCTTTTAAAATGCTCTCCCTCTTCATATTCTTTATATTGAGAATTACTGAAAAATACAAGCACTATAGAAGGTTTGTAAACTTATTTGCATGGTGAGAAAAATCAGGCTAGCTTTTGAAAACATGTCAGATTTGAGGGCTATGGCTTTGTTTTCATTCTGCTTTGGTTTTATTTCATATCTTTTGATATGAAAAGAATGAAGTACAGTCAACTTTCCATCATTGGTACAGTTTATTGTAGAATTATATTAAAGTATGATTGGTATATGGTAAAACTAGGCTTTTGGAGGCAGGAGGGTTAAGATGGAGAATTAAAGGAGGTGCCACTTATTGAAGTCAGATATTCAGGTCTCTGTCTCCAAACAATGTTAATAAATGAAAAATTCTATAGAACTGTTGTGAAGGTCCAGCTAATGAATTTGAAAAGGCTTTTGCAAACTTTTATATGCCATGCATATATGTTGCTGTTATCAACTTTTGACTTGTTCTTTTTCTAGTGACAAAATGATTTCCTGATAAGAGTATGGATTGAGCTCTGTGGCAGAATCCACTATATATTTAGGATAGAATAGTGTAAGATTTTATAAATTGCCACAAAATGTCACAGGCTGATTTGCATTTTTGTTGATTCTATACATTAATCACCAAGTAACCTTCAGTTTTCCAAATAAAGACTAAAGGGAGTGGTGATGACATTTGTAATCATCTACAGAAAGGGAATTACTTAAATTCTTCACAGATGGAGAGATGTCAAGGGTGAATCATTGTATCCACATTTCTAATGTTAAGAAGATTTTGACGGTGTCTGTGGATAGTAAGGAACAAACATTGTTTTGTATATAGAATTAAACATAAACTGTCCATACCACAATCCCAAATTCTCCAGATGACTGTGGAAGGCTTTTCAGACACCATCCCCTAAGAACTGAGAAATTCATAAAAGGAAAATAATGTTATGCTATGTGTAATATACAAACAGCATTTTGGGGCAACTGGAATAGTGACCTTTCAAAGAGGACAAATTAGATTCTGTATGCCTCAGAATACAGCGTGATTTACTGCTTGAAAAAAGGGATGACATTTGACGTATATTCCTAATTCCAGCCTCAAAGCAGCTGACTCTAATATTTCTAAGCAAGCTGCATAACTCATTTCTTCTTCAAACAATATAATTCAACCCAATATTCTAACCAGCAGTAGACCAGTGCTTGGGATTTTTAGGAAATGCTAAAGATATATGAATACTTGTCTAATGTTGCTTTAAAAGGGTTTCAAGGATTGGATTATGTTCAGCAGGAAGGAAACACACAAGAAAATCTGATGCCAAATGTTCATATGAGTAACATATGGAACTCCTCACTATGGGTAACATACATACACACAATATAGAAACTGCAATGGTGTAGTCTACTCTGGCTGCCAAATCTGAATGCTTTTCCCCAAATTCAGATTTAAAAACTTGTTTTTTAAAATAGACTTTTTAAATTGATGAGATGCAAATATTTTCTTCATTTTTTTTTTCTGTTTTCTAAGTATCTTTAAATTAGTATATTCTTACTAACCCCTGGGTCTGTAAATTATAGTAGCTAAAGCACAAGTAAATATTAAAACCCCTGATGAACCCACTAGTCGTGATTGACAATCCTGCTTGTTGTAATCAAAATTCATTAAACTGAGTTTTTTTTTTTTCTATGTCTCCTATATCTTCTTTTTGAAATTTAGTTTGGAAAGGAGCTGGAAATGTTTATAGAATACCAGATAAATCCTACAAGTACAGGAAAAACTAGAGTGAATTTTTAAAGGCTTCTGGAATTAATTTTTATCACCTTTTTTATAGCAATGTAAGAGTGAAATAGCCAAATGCTTTGAGTCACATGACTTGGTTTTCTCAGGCTTTCTTTTCTGTGAGGGTGGTAGGTGGTACAGGCACAAAATGAATGATGGCTTTAGACTTCCAGGTTCCCTTCAGTTTTGTGAGGCGTCCCTGGAGCTGCTCCCAGCGGCACTGAGCAGAACATTCTGCTAAGAGATGGGGGAACTAATTTCCTACCTTGTGCCTGTCCTCGATGAGACTGAAGATGGAAAAGTGGTCTGTGACAATGTAGCAAAGCTCTCAGACACAGCCTGTCATTTGCCCTATGCCTTCATACAGTGGGATCTGAGGGTGTGAGGAATGTCTCTCGCTAGCATCTGCTTTGTTATTAATTCAGTTTGCCTGTGTCTTTAATTTGGGGTGACAGCCACCTTCCCTCACAGTCACCAAATACTGGCAGGTGGGTGGGGGCTGTCTCAGCAGTGCGCCCACCGCTGGCAATGAGCAAAGCAGGGTCCTGATGGCCCCTTCTCTCCTTGCTTTCACAGCTGGCGCCACATACATCTTTGGGAAAAGCGGAGGCCTCATCCTCTACACCTGGCCAGCCAACGACCGGCCCAGCACGCGCTCCGACCGCCTGGCCGTGGGCTTCAGCACCACCGTGAAGGACGGCATCCTGGTGCGCATAGACAGTGCCCCCGGCCTCGGGGACTTCCTCCAGCTTCACATCGTGAGTACTGGCAGTGGCCTGGATTCTCTTATCTTCCTAGTGGTCTGAGTTGGTGAGCCAGATAAATGCAGTGAAACATTCTAGACAGACATGACAAAGGGGCACGGGGTTATAAAACTGCCTCAGAGTGTCCGAGGTGTCTCCAAGAGGTGGTGTGTGTTAAGCCTCATTCTCCCCTTCAGATATGAACCATGATGGCCAGAGGGGCCTCAGGGATAGAAAATGTAAGGCTCTTCCTGTCCAGGCTCCCTTCTCTACTGTGTGGTCTGACCTGTCATGAAAGATGTAGCAGACCTCTTAGGTGCAAATGAGAAATTGCCCTGTGCAGTTCATCTTAACCTGCTGCAAGTAGGAGGGCCGCCTTGAGTGTCAGCAATCTCACTGGGGGGTCAGCAAAGGTGTTCTGTAAAGGGCCAAATAATAAATATTTGGGGCTTTCTGGTTCATATGGTCTCTGTCAGAGCTACTCAACTCTGCCATTGTTAATGTGAAAAAGCCCTTATAGACACTACATTTTTAAAAAAATGGGAGAGACTCTATTGTAGTAAAAATGTACTTCCAAAAACAGGCTGCAGGCTGTGCTTTGGTGACCCCTGCCCTAGCCTGCAGACTTTCTTGTACAGATGTAAAGAACAAGTGATTAAAAACTGAGGCCAGAGTGGGTGGGGCAGAAAGAAGCAGCCTGATGACCGAGAGTTGGTGGATTCATGTGTACTGTAATAGCCAACATTTTGCTTGTACAGAGCCCAATAGGACTGCGCCCTGACTCAAGGCAGATCATTAAGAACGCAGTGCAATTCTAAGAAATTAAAATGATTTGGTGGAAAAAATTACTTCATTATGAGGAGAGAAAATATTTTTATAGCAACAATTAACCCATTTTATCAGCTGTGCGGTCTGCAGTTAGGAAAGTAGGCTAAAGAAGGATATGATTCTCATTCATAAGTACCCCAAGTGCAGCCACCAAGAGCAGAGAGAGGAATTGTTCTCATTAGTTAGCAATGACAAGGCTGGAAAGAATGGATTTAATTTGGAGCAGTAAGAATTCGGTTTAAATGGCAGGAGGGAAAAGCAGTTAAGAGGAAAAAATCAACTGGGGATTAGCACCAACCTCCAGAAGTGAGGAAGAGGCACATTCATTGGGAATCTCGAAATCTGAGTTTTGCTAATACGCGCCTCTTCCAGAGAACGCAGAGTGAGACTTCATTGCTGGTCTCTGGAGTGGAGGTGGCTGGCTGGAACCCCGGCAGCCAGCTCAGCTCAGCGCTCGAAGCAGTGCCCTCCTCCAGCACCTGCTCTTCCAGCCTGCCTTGGAAACAGGAGCAGCTGGAAGGGAAAGGCTGGAGCTGGAAGCCTGTCTGATCTCAGAGTGAGCCGGAACAGGCCAGGACTCTGCCTAGGAATGTGGGGAAGGCTGGTTAGGAACGGGGTCTTGCAGAGAGTTAGGAACGTCTTTCTCAGATGCTTCAGGAACCATATGCTGCTATGAGCCTGAGCTTAAGCGTTTTCAGAAGCCACGCCAAGGAGCGCGGAGACAGGCAGCCATAGTTAGTTCAGTTTATCTTTATTTGGCCTCTAAGAACCACCATAATTTACAAGACTCTGTGAGATTTATGCTGCATATAACTTAATGACTATTTCATGGCAGCTATAACTAGGCTATTATTATCAGCTCACTTGCATTTTCGTGGTGATTTATCTTCTTTTTTTTTTTGTTCAGTGTGACTTACTAAGAAAAATATGATTTGGCACAGCCATGAGCATCTTTTTCAAGTTAGATAATATGCTGCCAGTTTATCTATGTCTTCCCATTCGTGTTTGGTACAACATCTCCACTTCTAAGGGAAATGCTTTCTTATTTTCTCGTAGTTTGCTTTAAGTTGGCAATGTTTTTATAAAATGGGTACGAGGATTCTGGGAACTTCTAGGAGGAAACACAGCATTCCATTTTGTCTCTTAAAAGCAGAAATACAAGAAATTGTATGTTAAAATGCACAGAGCTGCCTTGGATATTGTGGACTTGTTCCAATGATGCTATCATGGCTTAAACATTCTGGAAAATTCCAACAGATTGTCCTTCAGAGCTGGGGTCAGGAAATGTTATCTGATATTTTTAGAGAAAAGAAAAAGAGACCCTATGATGTGAAAAAACCACACTATTCTGTAATGGATCTGACATGTCTGTGGCCTCTTAACTGTGGGGCCACTTCATTGGTCTAATAATTTCAAATTATTTTTTCTTCCCTAGTGGATCATCTCTGGTGTCTACCAGAGATAGAAACTGTGTGTGACTATATTCCAATAAAAATGGATTTATAAGAACAAGCTGCAGAATGTACTTTGGTGACCATTGCCCTAAGCTGCAAATGTCTTCACAGAGATGTAGAGAACATGTGATAAAAACTGAGGTCAGAGTGGGCAGAGCAAGGGGAAGGTTCCTTATCACACTGAATAGGGAAGGGTGCAAGTGGAAGGTCAAAAGACTTGATTACAAAACCTACCTCTCGTTTTGGACAATTACGTAGAAGCATCGGAGGAAAATGAAGCCATCAATACATACTAAGATAATTTTATATGACTTTCACAGTCGTGAAAGGGAAATGTGGATCTTTTTATTAAACACAGTTTGTTTCCTTGTACTGAAGAAAATTACTCAAAAAGGAAAGAATTTAAGGGCCACTAATGGAAGTGGAACAAGTTGGGCAGGAGGCAAAGATTTCCTTCCCCTTTGCAGTTCCCCTGGGAGAAGAGAAACCCACTGGGGGAAAAAAGAGAAAGTGAGGACAGACATGAAGAGGAGAAGAAAGGAGGGGGAACCCCAGGGGCAGGGGAAGAAAGGGAGCAGGGGGCCTGAGGAAGAGGACGGACTTGCCTGGGGATGTGCCCTGGCAAGGGTCACGTGGGCAAAGCTTCATTCTTTTGAGTGTGGGTGTTCATTGTGGAAATAACCAAAGGTAGCTGCGTGCTACTTCCGAGTGGTTGTCAAGCTAGTACATTGCTCAGAACTAAACCCTTAAACTAGTGTGTGTGTGTGTGTGTGTGTGTGTGTGTGTGAGAGAGAGAGAGAGAGAGAGAGAGAGAGAGAGAGAGAGACAAGAGAGAGAGAGGAGAGAGAGACTGAGAGTTTGTGTTCTATAAACTGGAGCTGAAGACAATTCCTAGGAATTCCTGAAGACTTTTGAGCAGTGGTAACAGTGTCATTGGAATAAGCCCCCTTTACCCTCCAAGTTAGCCTACTGAAGGAAGGGAAAATGCTTTCCCAAAACACCGGGGAGTCTCACCCAGAAATGAGCACCCCGTCTAAAACAGACTTGCCTGTTTTCAAGCCCCCAGAGCAGGAATGGAAGACAGGCTTCATCTTGCCTGCCAGCTCTGAGTACCTCTCCCTCTCTCACTGCAAGCCTTCCACTGGGGAGGCTGGTGAGAGCACTAGGTAAATCCAGCCAGCGGGAGTCCTGGCTCCCACCAGCCGTGTCTGCCGCCTGCACGGAAGGGGCGCTGTGTGCACCGAGGTTTGCTGCACGTGTACTGCAGTTGCTCCAGGCTGCACTCAGTCCTTCCTCACGCGCTCCAAGTCTCCCGTATCTCTTCCTTTGTCATGCTGACTTCCCTACACATTAAAAACTCTTTAGGAAAGCAGGTATCTTCATAAACTCTTATTTCACTGGAGGCCCTTGAGTCATTGAGTAATCAGTTCAGTCCATCTTATTCGGATCCTTCCCGCACTGGGCTAAGGGCGGCTGCCTGGACAGGACTTGAGTTCTGCTTGGACAGTTGGGGAGCAGGGAGGAGAAATAAGCAGGACTGACCTGGGGACATACAACATTTGGGCGGATGGCAGGAATACGGGGGAGAGAGCTTGGGCAGGATGAAGGCATTGGAGCTCCAGGATGAAGAAAGGGACAGAGAAACGGACACCAAAGCAGAGCTGGGTATAGGTGCTGTCGGCACAGTTCTTCCTGTTTCACAGTTTGCTCAGATTCTCTGTTGTTCTGGCCAAAAGAGCAGAGGCTCTTCTTTCTCTTGCTGGTTTCTTTTAAACAGGACCTCTTCCCACTCATCTGGGCCTCATGATGATTAAATAGGCCTGTCGAACAAGATAAGAATTAGATCATTAAAAAGAAAAAAAAAAAATCAGAGAAGGCCAAGAGATCAAAATAATTTAGAGATTGTTTGCTTAAAATTAGCTTACATTTTTTCGTTTTGGGTTCACCCTTCCGTGATGCACTATTTTCTGTGTCGATTATTAATCATGATATTAATGAAATCATAGATGAAATGTGTCTGACAAAGGCAAAAAGATCTTTGTTGATGTGTTCATGGAATGAAATTCTGTAGAGGGAGAGGGTACCTTAAGGAAGAAGGATTTTTACAAATTATTACTTCAAATATAAGTTGCCTCCATTGAAATCTATTGTTGAGAAATTAATCTGCTGAGTATTTAGAGAGAAGCTCTTCCTTGGGAGGGACATCAGCCTATTGCCCCTGAATCTAGGCTCTATGGAGCCGCGTCATGTTACACTCACCTTCTTTTTATAATAGCAACAAAATTGGACCAGAGAAAGGACTCGCTATTGCCAGCCTGAAACCCTTTTTTTTTTTAATTGAAGTATAGTCAGTTTACAATGTTGTGCCAATGACTGGTATATAGCATAATGTTCCAGTCATACATATATATACATACATTTGTTTTCACATTCTTTTCGTTATAGGTTACTACAAGATATTGAACATAGTTCCCTGTGCTCTACAGTAGAAACTTGTTCATCTATTTTATATATAGTAGTTAGTATCTGCAAATCTCGTACTCCCAATTTATTCCTTCCCACACTGGTAACCATAAGTTTGTTCTCTATGTCTGTGAGTTTGTTTCTGTTTTGTAAATAAGTTCATTTGTCTTTTTTTTAGATTCCACATATAAGTGATATCATATGATATTTTTCTTTCTCTTTCTGGCATACTCCACTTAGAATTACAATCTCCAAGTCCATCTATGTTGCTGCAGATGGCATTATTTTATTATTTTTATGGCTGAGTATAAATATACCACAACTTCTTTATCCAGTCATCTGTCGATGGATATTTAGGTTGTTTCCATGTCTCGGCTACTGTAAATAGTGCTGCTATGAACATTGGGGTGCATGTATCTTTTCAAATTAAAGTTCCCTCTGGATATATGCCCAGGAGTGGGATTGCTGGATCATATGGTAAGTCTGTTTTTAGTTTTTTGAGGAATCCCCATACTGTTTTCTGTAATTACTGCACTAAACTACATTCCCACCAACAGTGTAGGAGAGTTCCCTTTTTTCCACACCATCTCCAGCATTTATTGTTTGTAAACTTTTTAATGATGATCACTCTGAGTGGTGTGAGGTGATACCTCATTGTAGTTTTGATTTGCATTTCTCTGATAATTAGTGATTTTGAGCATTTTTCATGTGCCTATTGGCCATTTGTATGTCTTCTTTGGAGAATTGCTTGTTTAGCTCTTCTGCCCATTTTTGGATTGAGTTGTTTGTTTTTTCATTATTAAGCTGTATGAACTGTTTATGTATTCTTGAAATTAAGCCCTTGTCAGTCTCATCTTTTGCAAATATTTTCTCCCATTCTGTCAGTTTTCTTCTTGTTTTGCTTATGGTTTCCTTTGCTGTGCAAAAGCATATAAGTTTAATTAGGTTTCATTTGTTTATTTTTGCTTTCATTTCTGTGGCCTGGGTAGACTGCCCTAGGAGAACATTGCTCAGAATTATGTCAGATAATGTTTTGCCTATGTTTTCTTCTAAGAGGTTTATACTGTCTTGTCTTATGTTTAAGTCTTTAAGCCATTTTAAGTTTAGTTTTGTGTATAGTGTAAGGGAGTATTCTAACTTTGTTGATTTACATGCGACTGGCCAGTTTTCCCAACACCATTTGCTGAAAAGACTGTCTTTACTCCATTGTATATTCTTGCCTCCTTTGCCAAAGATTAATTGGCCAAAAGTCTGTGGGTTTATTTCTGGGCTCTCTAATGTGTTCTATTTATCCATATGTCTGTTTTTGTACCAGTACCATGCTGTTTTGATGACTGTAGCTCTGCAGTATTGTCTGAAGTCTGGGAGGGTTATTTCATCAGGTTCATTATTTTTCTTCAGTCTTGCTTTGGCAGCTCTGGGTCTTTTGTGATTACATATAAATTTTAAGATTATTTTTTTCTAGTTCTGTGAAAAGTGTCCTGAGTAATTTGATAGGGATTGCATTAAATCTGTAGATTGCTTTGGGTAGTATGGACATTTTAACAATATTAATTCTTCCAATCCAAGAACATGGGATATCTTTCCATTTCTCTAAGTCATCTTTAATTTCCTTAGTCAGTGTTTTGTAGTTCTCCATGTAGAAGCATTTCACTTCCTTGGTCAGATTTATTCCTAAGTATCTTATCTTTTTGGGTGTAATTTTAAAAGGGATTGTTTCTTTACTTTTCATGTCCTGATATTTCATAGTTAGTGTAAAGAAATGCAACTGATTTCTATATGTTGATCTTGTATCCTGCTACCTTGCCAAATTCTTTTATCAACTCTAGTAGTTTTGTGTGGAGCCCTTCTGAAACTCTTGACAGCCTCCTCTCACCACCTACAAAATGGAAGGTCAGAGAGAACTGGGCAACTATTAGCTCCTCTTTATGTAGTTCATGCAGGGTTTAAAAAAGACATCCTGTTAATTTTATTCTCTCTGTGTGTAACTTATAGTAAATACTCTTGGATTCATTTTTTTTAATGATGAGCCTTTCAGGAACAGTGAAAATTTATGTGTCAGAGCATCTGTTTTGTTTGACAAGAATCTATAACCTTCCCCAACTGTTTCACTCCTGACTTATGATGTAGATACTTACATAAAACAAAGTAGGAGAAGAGAAAGGACTGCTGTTCACACTGACCCTCTTCTCATAATGACCAAGAATTCTCCTTCCAGAAAAGTGGACCCCCCCAGAAAAAGGTTGATGGTCTTGTCTTCTCTGTGTCAGGTTTGGGAAATTGGATATTTCTTAAGTTTGGCTTATGTAGTATTGTTCTCCATAATTGATAGCCCTTGAAGAGACTCCTGCAGAATAAATGGGAGCAGAGCTGAATTGTGCTCAGCGGTCTGTTCTTCACATCTATTGCATCTATCAGTTGCCAGCCTGGCTGCTTCATTTGGCTGTCTGTTGGGGGGATATTTACAGTAAACCAACCAATCTGCCAAGTTTGTCTTCAGTGAGGTTGGGTGGCTGTGAGCTTGGATCTATCTCTGGATTTGACCAGTGGTAGAAGTGGATTTGATTCTGGGACTGTCTGTGGGGGAATCCGCAGGGAAGGACAGAGGGATGTTGGCATTCTGAGACAGGGAGCACAAGTCAAGAGGGAAGGAACAAGAAAACAACAAAGGTGTCCATCAGCTGCCATTTTGCTTCCCACAGAGCGCTGTGCGCTGCAGGCTGGCTCTGTATTTCCTTCTGCTGCTATTTGTTCTTAGTGAAAAAGCCCTCTTTGGGTTTTCTAGGCTTAGGAGCTTTTCCAGATCATTAGCCACTTCTGTGGAGAGGGCCTGCTGGGTATCCTCTCTGCCACTTCCAGCTTAGCCATTCCATCCTAGCAGAGTCGGAGAAGAAGGTGGGAGAAGGGAGTGGAAGGTGGCTTTGATGAAGTGACTGTTTATGAAGCTGGACCAGAGGCAGCACCTGCATGGGAGTTGGTGTGTGTTCTCTCAGATCTTTATTATTCCCGAGGTATCTGTATCTAAATCTGTTTACTTTGATTCCACACTTGGTTTTGAAAGGCAGATGGCTGCAGTAGAAAAATGTGCTTAATTTGTGATCAGGAGGTTTGGATCTGTCTCGCTTCTGCCCATATCCAGTGAGCTAGTTGGCTTCGAGCACGTCACTCCACTACTTTGAACTTCCCTTTTTTCTTCTTTTAAATGGGCACCAAAAAGATTACCTTGCAGGATTTTCCTGAGGTTCAGATGAAATCAAGTTTTCTGAAGTTATCAGCAAAGAATGGTAGTTTTCTGATGAAATGTCCAACTGATGACTTCATTCAAGGAAAAAAAAATTAGTGAAAGGAAGAATACGTTTTTTAATTAAAAGCTGAGTTTCCTCTTAAGTATTTTTGAAAGTCTGCGGAGACAGTGTCTGTAAACAAATTCCTATTTTATCTGATCAAAAGTAAATTGGTGAACTAATTAAATGTGAGATTTTTGGAGGTTCCTGTTAGCACCTGGAGAAGAACCCGGTTCCTGCTGAGAGAGGCCCGGGTGGATCAACAGGATACGTTGACTCGTGCAGCTTCCTGGGTGTCTCACTGTAAGGCAGTGTCACAAGGTGGTGTATTGGGCTTCTGCTGCCTTTTAGTATAATGTGCCAAAGGGCTCTCTGCTCACCAGGGACAGTGTGAGCCACCCTGTCCTGAAGTTCCTTCTCCAGTTGTACAAACCATGGCAAATGGAAATCTCCTACCTTCCCTAAAGAAGGTGGAGAAGGTGGTGGTGGGTGGGAGTGGAGGTGGCAGAGGAGGAGGAGACATAGAAGAACAAAGCAATAACAATAAACAGTACCATTAGGAGAACAAAAGCTTTCTAGGCAACAATAGTATGGAAGTGGTTTGAGACCCACCATGGGCACCAGGTGAAGACACAAAGGGTTTGCCCTAGACTCCGGCATTCATAGAGCCCAGAAAAAGTCATTGCTAGAACGAACATCTCAATGTGGGAACAGCCAGATTGAGTGGAGATGAGTAGCTGCCTCCACCAAGTAAACTGGAAACAAAAGCACATATACAGATAAAAGCATTTTATAGATTTTTGATCCCTCAAGTATGAAAGAAAACTGAATGATAAATTTCGTGTGCAGATGAAATGTGCAATAATACAGCTGTAAAAACTGAGTTGACAAAGTCTGTAGAAAACATTTCATGGCTGGTGGAAGGCTCTGAGAAGCAGAGGCCAAATGACCATCTCTTTCTCATTTAGCATTTACACCAGTGACCCTTTCACTGTTAACTGATGACAGTCATGTTTCAGAATCCTCGATGCACACATAATATGAATTTAGAAAAATTAGGATTCAGAGAATTTAGCTCATGAATGACATTCATCATATGTGAATTGAATGTTTTAATGTGCCAGGCAAGGTGCTATATTTTGGGGATATTGTGATCAACCTTGGCTCACACAGAGCTAACAGATTTGAAAGACCACAGTAATTAAAATATGAGAAATTAAGCTGTCTACACAGTATGAGATGATGTCTGTAAAACGCTTGCAAAGCTCCTGGCATAGAGTGTCCTTAAGTCATGGATAGCTTTTTCTTCAATGAACATTTTTTTAAGTCTGAGAAAACAATATATTTTATTTTCCTAAATAATGAATAGATTTTAATCAGACCACCGAGATTTCAACTTAAGTAATATAAAATTCTCAGGAAGCGTCAGGATGCTGCTGATTTAAAGCCAACCTGGTGGCACATATCCCTGATTATTTGCAGTTATCAAATAGCTGAACAGGAACCAAACAGCAGAGGCTTTTGAGACCGATGAATCTAAGGTGCAACAAGCAAGGCAAACTCTAGGCACCATCGAGTGAGTGGGGGACTCCTGTGACTTAATGACAAGCCTACCTCAACACCGCCAGTTAGATGAATGATCTCATTGACCCACCGCTTACACTGTTACTAGTCATTACTCCTGGGGTATTGTTCAGTGCATCAGGGCAAGAAGTAACTCATTGACTCCCCGAAGCTACAGATGATGGATTTTAGACCCCTGGCTGCATTCAGAAGGCATGGAGCTCAGCATATTGATGGGGGAATTCATTAGCCACCTACCCCATAGCATCTTATGCTTAGATCCTGATGCTGTCACTGGGGCTGTTTCATCCTGTTAGTGCTTCCCTGATAGATGGCAGAGGGAACTGTATAACTGTATTAGCCTCAAAGATGGTACTGACAGCCAGGCCTGTCATTTCCCAGCCTGAGATGACATCTTTGGAACGTAGGATCTCTTAAAGACATTTGGATGAGCCCTGTTGATCGACAAAACTAACCTTCATCCTAAAGTCAGTCCATACTCAGGATAACAGGAGATGATGGGCAATTAAGTCTCATATCCTTTTCTTGGCCCCTTAGTTAACCTCTTTTAATTTCATTTATTTTTCTACTCCATTTTCTATAAAGTGGCAGGTAGTTTAATGGCCTAGATGATTATTTCCTGCTGTTACTTCGGACTGTAATGTCAGAGATCATCTTACGTAACTACCATCACCCTCCCTCACCACTGATGCTGACTGACAGAGTACCAGGTAGCAGACAGTGTGTGAGGACTGTGTTTACGTTATCTTATTATGTGCTCATAACAACTCAGTGAGGTAGTCACCATTAATACCCTCACTTTATAAATGAGGCAACTAATGCTTAATGAAGCTAACGAAGTTTCCCAAGATAGCACGCTGCTAATAAACGGGCTGAGCAGGCTTTCCAATCCAGTTCTGACTCTTAATTACCATTACACTCCTAATGAAACTTTCAGAGGAGAAAGTGTGGTGGTGAGCATTTTAATTCAACGCGTATTTATGGAACAGCAGTTTATTTTGAAGTTGGTGGAGATGTGAAGAGGCTTAATGTCAAGGAGGGAAATACAGATTGTACACATGGCTCTGTTTTAAGGCAGGATGGGCTATATATCAAGGCAAGTAAGAATACTGTTGGTTATAGACATTAAAGAAACGCACATAGACTGGGTGGCTCAGATTTTGACTGGTGGGACCCAAAGAAAGAACATGCCAGGTGAAGATACTAGCGTAAATATAACCTCAAAGGAAGGAGATACAGGCTGTGTTCTCAAACTAGGTGTGCAGTCGGATCAGAATGCGTGGCTTGAGGGATAGGCAGACAGTGTGGGACGGCAGAAGGATCGCCTGTTTTAGAGGCATGTAGTCTGTGATTCAAGACCTAGCCCTGCCTCCAACCAGCTCTTTGTCCTTGGGTCACTTACTGGATTTCTCTATAAAATAATAATGCCACTTTGTAAGTCTGTGTAAAGACTTATAGTAACATGTGAAAATGTTTCATGAGTCTTATCTGGTTCACAGTAGATGTAAAACTAATGATAGCTATGCTTTTAGTTTATTTTTTTTTTCTTCCCATGTACTTGAGGCCTGTAGTGGGGAGAACTTGAATGCCATGTTGATAGATTGCTTCTGAAAACAGTGAGAAGACATTGAAAGTTTTTGAGCAGAAGATGAAATGCCCAAAGCTTAATTTTTAGGAAGATGGTGTTGGCTCTGCTGAAAGAATTTTTTTCAGTGGGTTCAAGGAAAATAAATAGCAGGTGATTGTCTAAGTGGTCCAGGAAATATGTTTTTAAGGATTTATTCTATGATGATGATCATAGGAAGGTAACAAGGACGAAACAAAAGGACATTTGAGAGAGAGAATCAATAGGCATTGCTAGCTGGTTGGACGGAAGAGAGAGGTAAGGAATGTCTAGACTGAAAAGGTTACGATTTCATTAACAGCAAAAATAACAACAGGGGCCATATAAGAAAACTAGATTTTAGGATGAGGTCATAGTTTGATGTTGGTGTTACAAAACATAAGGCATCCAAGAGTCAATCTATAGCAGTTTCCCTTAGGAAGTATGTGATGAACTCAGATGAGAGATAAGGGTTAGCGTCAGGGACTTGTGGATTGTCAGCCTGGCCACGACAGTAGACGCACTGAGGATTGCTAAGATCTCCAGGGAGAGAGGCAGATCTTGGGAAATAGGTGCGTAACTTTACAAGATGAAGGAGGAAAAGGAAGGAAGCTAAAAGGAAAAAGCTAGAGGTTCAGGGAAGACCAAGACAGTGAAGTTTTACAGAAATCAAAGAGCTGGAGAGAGATTTTTCTATCCTAAGTAGTTCTAGAGCTATTTTCCCCCATACCTTCTAGTCAAACCTCTGTCATTGGAAATAGCTTTGTGAGGACGTCTTATTCGTCTTTATTGTTATTTGTCACAGCTTACAATTTTTGTCGTTCAGGTCCTCTCGCCAGTCATTCTGTGCTTCTTTTCTTGGTAGTTGTCATGAGCATCTCTAACTTAGAGCCAGAAGATGCAGGGCCCAGTCCTGGCTCTGCCACCGGCTAGCAGTTACCTTACATAAACGGTGGAGCAAAAGGTACTGTTCTGCCAGCCTCATAGTATTGGTAGAGAGGGTCAAATGAGAGAATTCCTGTGAATGTGCCCTGTTACTATTGAAAGACCTACAAAATAAATGTTTTCTTAATAATATCGGTATGCCTACAACTCCCCAGAGGTCTTGGTGCCTACAAGAGATTGTGGCTGGAGACCTGTAAATGAACATCTAAAATATGCCTAGTGGTTGCAGTTTCCTGCAACAGGAAGGTTAACAACCAGGCAAAGGGGAATCAGAGCCAAAATGGGAGTCAGCCTGACTGCCAGATCCCAAGACCTGCTGTGGTCCTCAGAGGATATGGTTTTAAGGTCATGCTATAGTTCCCTAAAGAAGAAATCCCCTGATCCCAGGGATCACCATGGGCAGTGAGGCGTGGAATCTGATTACCTTTATCATTATCTCAGCTTCAATAGCTACGAATGTCACTACTGCTCTTAAAATTATCCAGCCTTTTTTAAAATGCAAACGACAGTACTTAGGTTGCTAAACCCTTTTGGAAATGAACTCCACTGGTTGACTTTTCAAAGAGAAACATGTGGCTCCATTCTGTTTCCTGTAGCATTCAGTAACGCAGACACGGTAAGTCAGCTCTGCGCAAACTCTTGTGCTTACCTGATGACAGGCATGTTTTTCTAATTGCTTCTGTGTTTGCTGTTTTATTTATTGTCCAGACAGTGTGCCTGCCACTTTGCATGTATCAGCTCCCTTAGTCTTCACAGCACTGTCGAGTTGGTGGGGATCACTTCTGTTCTGGAGATTGAGTAAGGCTCAGGGGAGGAAAGAGGACTGAACATTGGCATTGTTTGAGTCTAATGTCATATATACAGCTTTCTAGAATTACCTGTTCGATATTGAGGTTGGATGTGGTGAATTTAGCAGGACCTGTGATTTCTTTTTTTTTTTAAATCCACACAGTTAAGAATGGTAAATAGAAATAGAGGAGTGGAGCACAGTATTTTGTCTGAAGCAAAATATGTAATTGAAACTAAGTCACTTTATTTTTGGATTCAAGGACATTCTTTAATTTATATTTGACTGCTTCCCAGTATGTTTTTTGTCTCAACAGTGTTAAGGCAGCCAGTTACCCCCGAGGGCTTTCTTAACCACCCTTATGCAAAATGGGCCTGGAAACTAATCTGAGGTTTTACTTACACTAGGTGGACCAAGAGATTCAGAGGTAACTTTTGTTTCCAAATTTTAACAAAAATCCTCTCAAACATAGCATATCTGAGCAGAAACTATTGACTAACTGCATTCTCATGCTTCAGTATGTGATAAATGCCCTATTAGAAGTCTTCAAATGTTCCTACAGGAAAACTGTAAATGATCTCAAATAATATAGAAACACATTTAGTCTCTCTGCAGTCGGTACTTAATTATTTGTTTCTAATTTAAAACTAAATATGAATGTCTTTGAAGCAGCCCTGGGCTGTCATCCATTGGTCTGTTAGCTTCTAGTGTAAAAGTCGACTTTCACACTGGAAGTCACATTTCTTGAAATGGGAGCAGATTCCCTTCAGGTTGCCGCTGACTTGATGCCTAATCCCTAAGGTTGGTAAGCTTTCACACTGGCTACTCAGATCAGTGATACTGGAGTGGGTTTCGCAGGACTCAACAGCAAAGTTTCATTCAACACTAGAGCTTGAAAACAGAAAATGAGTTTGGTGCAGTGTGCTTCCCAGAACACAATGCACAACGGGTGAGAGTCTTGGTCTATCCACAAAGCATTGTGACCTTTACAAACAAAAAGACAAAAATCTCCCTGAGATTTGCTTGGGGATGTATACAAGGACAGAGAGCAAGAAGTATTACCTGCCAAACCTAGCTTTAGATGAGAGGCAGGTGGGAGGAATAGAATTCCCAAGTTAAAATTAGGCAGGCAGGCGAACATTGGTAACCCACTTTAACAAAAAACAATTTGTTCATTTACAACGGTTTTGACCAGCTCCCGCTGCATGCCAGGTAAACCCCAGGTGCTGGAATGCAAGGGTGAAGGAGACACACAAACCCCCCTATCACGTGGCGCTCCGGTTCTGGTGGGGGTGTCCTCAGTGCGGACAAGCAATCAGAACCTGAGTTCTGCAGACCTTGGTGAAAGTCCGAGGTCACTTGTGTTTAATTGGTTAATGTATTCACAGTCTGGCAAATCCCTGCCAAGCTCTTACGTCCATCTTTATACTTTCCTCTGTTTTCCAAATCTCCATATAAATTCTCTTACTCCTATAATCAAAACAGAGCAAAGGACCTTCTTACCAGCTGAGGATTCTGCTGTGACCATCTTAATGACCACTCTAGTTCGTTTTCAGTACCAAAAGGAAACAGAAAAGGAATAACATTTTCACCCCTAGTTTCTCTTCTTTGTTCTTTGTAATGACCATGGCCATTCCTATTGTTTCATTTTGTAATTGTGCAGGATGACTTCAGAACATCACCCATGTTTCACAGATAGCAGATTGCTAGAGGCATCCACACAGCACTAACTGAGAAAAAAGAAAGACAAAACCCCAAATCAACCAAATGAAAACCCACGGTCCCTGGAAGACAGACCACGCCATGTCCGGTGTACTTTCCAAGCCCACCTAGGCCATTACATCTGCACATTGACCTAGAGATTCCCCCTCCCTGACCCCAGGCCTTTGCAAGATCACCCCCTGTGGTGGCAGTATCAGTATAAATTAGGTTTCTGCCTTCGCTTAACTGAATGCTACAGGAAACAGAATGGAACCACATGTTTCCCTTTGATTCACACCCAAACACTGCAAAACCGAGTGTGCGCGTCCTCCTTCAAGCTGTGCGTGTGCGTTAAACACATGCAAACATTGGACTGAAACGCAGACACAGTTAAGTCAGCTCTGGGCAAAACCACGGAAGTCTTTTTCCTTCCTTTCTCTAAATCGCGATATTTTATTTGAGCTAGGTCTTTGCAGAGATTCAAAGAATGCTGTTTTACAGTGATTCTCCAAAGGGCAATTGAACGTGTTTCATCCAAAACTGAGTAATCACCATATCATAACACATCCTCTTTTGGAACTGGGAATTTACCATTAGCACTCTCCTTAAAAATTACTATCAATTTTTGAAAAAGGGAACAAAAAACACCCACTGTATATAATTGACATAAAAGAACATAGAAGGCATGTTAGGAAAGTTTTTCTTATGTTTCTACAAATTGCTTCTTTGTTAAAAGTCAGTGTTTGTTATAAGTAGAACATTAACAAAGAATTCTCCTGTGGTATAAATCCCAAGCCTCGCAGGAAGACCAGACTTCTCTTTGAGGCATGCAGATTGAGTTCCCGTGTTTCTCTCCGAGAGAGTAATTGATATTGCAAAATGGAGAGATCTGACGTCAAATTCTGTGCACGTGGTGGTACATGATGTGGGCTGGTCAGAAGGTTTTGTGGGACACCTCAGTGCTGCAGAGGCCAAAATCACAGGATTGACACAAATTACTTCATTTCACACAGGAGGACGAGTGTGTGTGTGTGTGTGTGTGTGTGTGTGTGTGTGTGTGTGTTTTAAAGACTAAACAGAACAGCACTGTTCTGTGAACTCTAACTCCGCTCTGGCCATCAAGAGTTAGCAGTAACCTTGAACCTGGATTGCTAGATTTGGGAAACCTAACCACTGCTTTTCAGGCAGCACTTTCTGGAAGCACTGGAAACATGAAGTCACTGTGGGTGTCCATAAGAAGTCATGGCTTTATTCCCTCATGCATCTGGGATGGAATGGCTGGGCTGGATCTGACGCCCTCCGAGGGGGACTTTGCTGTTCGTGAAGTCTGCGTGGGGCTGGGTCTAGCTGTGCCCTCCCCACTGGTCGTGGACCAGGTCAGCACACTTAGGTTCCTGAGCGTATGCAGGAGAGCTCTTGCAACTGCCCCGACACCTCCTTCCTTCCTGGATTCACTGGACTGGCTGGAGGAGCAAGAACGGAGTCTTTTCTTCTTCTCTCTCCCTAGTGTTGGGCAGCGCTGCACAAATCAGCTCTTCCACTTAGTCCAGCATCCTGATTCCTCATCTCAGAGGACAGGGCGTTCCTTGTCTTCAGCATGAGGGGTTTACAGACTGTGCCCCATGAGTGTCCCTTGGGCATCATCCAATACACAAATGTATTTTAATTTTCAGATAACTCATATATAATTTTAGATTTCCAGTTTTTGTTTTTGTTTTAATTGGAAGTTCCAGGGGCATGGGGCCAGTGTTCCTATGTGGCCTGGATCAGCCAGAGATGAAGAACTGTCCCTAATTTTATGACAGAGCCTTTCCAGCCACCCCCTCATCTCCACCCACTCATCTCTCTTCCTGTATTTCCTGTATATAATCTGTTCTTTCGAGTGACACATATGTAATGGTTTTAACTCAGTAGTCCAGCTGACTGGTGCTCTTTGAAGCACCTTCGTATTGAACATAAAATGGTAACTTATAGATGCAGATTTTTATTAATGTTCCTGGGAAAAGTTGGGTCTCATTCCTAAAATAAGACATTATATAGGAGATGCAGAAAATAACATATTTTCCCGTGTTTTAAGTCATAATTTTACAAGTTTGGTGTGTCAGGGTTTTCTTAACTCTTCTCTTCACACAAGTCTCGGATTACTCAGCCTTCTCTGAAGGGTGCATCTGTCTGAGAGCTCTGAGTTCTGACAGGAGGGAGAGGTGGCATGCTACTGAGGAACGCAGTCATCGAATTTCTTACTCAGGGCCTCCTGGCTGTCTGTAGCAGAATGCTTTGAGCGCATCCTCTGGGGATAGCTTGTCCTGTTCCCTTCCTCAGATAAGCAAGGATCTCTTTGTCCCCCGACTCCTGACAATTTTACCTAAACTTTTTCTTCCATTGCTTCAGGCCATCGCTCCTGGTCATATCATCTTCTGAGATGATAAATAATTCTTTCCCTTCCATTATATTGTTACCTTGAAGGTATTTATAGGCTGTGATCTCGTCCCCCGGAGTCACAGCTTTGCCAGATTTTATAAATTCAGCGCTCACCCCGTCTCTGTATATGTTTTATCTTCTAGCCTTTATAGCACTCCTTTTTTTTTTTTTTTTTTGAGCCTATCTTTGTCGCTTCTATGATATTTCAATATTCTCCCGCAACTAGAGAGGTCAGACTAGCACATCATATCCCAGGTATCACTGTGAATATTTGATTTTAGGGAGGGAAATCAAGGGGGGGGAGTTATTTAAAAATTGAACTTAATCATTCTGTGACTTAGAAAAATAGATAGGATGCTACAGAAATCTATCAGGGCGCTGTCAACATGTTTCCCTTTATTTTAACATACTATTAGAATAATCCTGGAAGATTAAGGGGAAACGATTTTTCTAAGAGAGAATGTCTTGCCCCTGTTAGATATTTGCACCCATCCTTTAGAGTAAGATATTCTTTAAAAATATAGGCTTCAAATATGGTTGTGTAATAAGACATTTTTTCCCCACAATACATGTGCTTTTAAAATAATTAACATTATTATTATTGTTATTGTTATGAATATTATTATTCCTGTCTCTGTGGTTTAAATTTAAGAAACAGCACTGCACATTTAATTTTAGGAAGAAGAATCAAATTGCAGCATGAACCACCTTGGTCCTGGCTTTAAGTTCTAGTTCACATCTGCTGGCATTGGTCGCATTTCATCAACGTGGCAAATTGCGAATAGCCTCCGAGGTGCACTGCAAAGAGCAATTACCTGGGTTAGCTCTCTACTACCAGGGTCTCCAAACATTTTTGATTGTCCCACATACCAGAAAAAAAAAAATCAACCGTGCACCACTTACAAATATGTCTATGGATGATGGAGTGTGCCCATGTGCTAATATGTTACTTATATTCTAAAACTTGCAGAAATATCAGAATTTTTGAAAGACAAGATTTGATAAGTAAATGTTCCGGTATTTTCCCCCATCACTTAGTGACCCAATCATGGCACCTCTTGGGGAGGCTCACTACACTTTGGGGACAACTGCTCTGGTGGGATCTCTGTGCCGACAGAGTGAGCCATCCTTCCCAGCAGCTCCCAGGAGGATGCCCAGATGGAGCAGTTAAACGCTGGGGAACACCTGAGAGAATATGTTGTTCAAACACTCATTTTAGAGTTGAAGATAGGGAGACCCAGAGGCTTACCTACTAGCGTTGGTTAAATAAGAAAGCTGGGCATAAAACACGAGGCTCGCCATTCCCAGATTGCAAAGTGTACAGACAAGATGAGTTGTTCTCTTTCAGCCGGAGTTTGAGGAAGGTGGGGGCCGAGCTCCCAGATGATGGAGAAGGTGAGGGCGAGGCCATAGGTTGTGTTAACGGAGAAGCGTTGTTTGCCTGAGAGATCGCTGCTCACTCCTGCTCCCTTCTATTAAACCCTCTTCACAGGTTCTCTTTCTCTCTCTCTCTTTCTGTTTCTCTCTCCAACTCAAAATCCAAAGCTTCTGATTTAATAGCAGATCTTAATAAACAAGAGTACGCTCAGGAGCCAGGCTGAGTTCAAATCCTAACTCCGCTACTTAACAGTGTTACCTCATGGCTCAGTGACTTCAGCCAAGTTCCCTAACTTCTCTATGCCTCAGTTTCCTCGTCTGTCGAAACTGTTGATTATGAAGTTCCGTATGTGTTGATCTGAATATTAAATGAGATGATACCTCCAGTGGTAAATGAGGAAAGTCCTTGCACACTGCCTGACCCCATCCTGAGTGACCTTTAAAAGTTAGCGCTATTATCATTTTATTCATAATTCCTCCTAAAAACTTAAAAGCGCTTTGCCCCGCATCATTGCATTTCATCTTGCAGCATGGCCTCGTGCTGCAGGGAGACAGGCATTTCCCTCCGCACTTGACGCTCACCCCGAGGCCCACGTGTATGCGTATAGCCCAAACCAGTCTTGAGGCCCAGCCAACCAACCTGCATTTCCTTTCCAGCTGGAAACAATGACTGGAAACCCCGTTTCGCAGAGTAGGAACACAGACTCCGGTTTTTTTCTTCTCATTCTCCCCCAGGCCTCCCCTCTCTGGGCCTGGGGCCTCTGCCCTGCCAGCAGCCTAGACCAGCCTGGGGATACCCGCGGCAGGGGGAGGGGGCAGTTACAGGGGTACCTGCTCATCCGCCTGAGCGCTCAGCTGTATGAGGCCGTGTCACAACCGTAACAGCTTCCGCGCAGAGCGAGCTTTCTCCACCCCCTTGGAGTGTTTCCATTTTCTCCAGCGTTTGGTATCAGGGAGTGTTATTAAATGATAAGGGGGTTTGCTTTCTGGTTGTATCTTGGGAGAGGCTGAGAAACAATGAGTATTGTGACACTTTAGAGGGCACGTTAGCGCTGATTATGGGAACTCCGTATCAGAGAGCAGATCGGGCGGCAGGGCTGCATCCGGGACGCTGCCTCCCTTCCCCGGAGGGTTATTAATGGGCCTTCAGACCTGGGAGGACAGATTACGATGTCTGGGCAATGCGATAATTAGAGATGTGTGGCTTATCTCCAGCAGGGCCCGGGCATCGGGGTTGGCAACTCTGTTCCACGTATGAGGCAGGCTCCGAGCTCCGGAGACAGCAGAAAAGTGGAACTTATTGTGGTGACCTTGCCTGAAAAAGGCCATCTCACACTGTCACCCGTGGGCATTGATGGCAACTGATATTGAATAAAGAGAGCCCGGGGCTGAGGAGCAGAAGACCTGAGTCTGCTTTGCCACCGTGGAGCCACAGGGTCTTGAGTAAGAGTCACTCACCTTGTGACAATGAGTTTTTCGCTCTTAAAGCATGGGGACTATATTTGCCCTACTCATCTCAAGGAGGTACAATACAGAGGTCACCTCTGTCAAGGTAGCGGGGTGGAGACAAGGGTATGTTTGTGTTTGGGGGGAATAAAGGAGACATAAGATGTTTTCAAGAAGAAGGGAAGGGGCCAGGATAAAGGCAAACATTGCCAATGCCTGGGAGAAGAGGTGAATAAATCAACGAACCTGGAGCTGGAGAAGGCAGGAACGGGTGAGAGAAAAACCAAGGTGGAGGATTTACTTTTGGTCACCCTTCCGACAGAGCAAAGAAGAGATTAGGGGTTGGGTAATTGCACCAAAACTCCGAGAAGAAGCAAGTCAAGAAAGTTTATGTCTACTTCAGTAAAAAACAAAATTAAAAGAAAAGAAAAGAAAGCTCATGTCTGATATTCTTAAGGTTCCCAGTGGAACAAAAAAATTAAGGTCGTCTGCTGCAAGTAACAGGGGCAAAGGTAGATTTAGAGACTTGAGGACAGTGTAAAGCCTTTGGAATGACCTCTCTGGGGTGGTCAGAGGAAGTCAACAAGGCATCTTTCTAACAGTGTCTTGATCTCAGAGTCAGAACACCTTGGGTCTGGAGCTTCGCTTTCTCTTTTCCTCCTGGGTGGCCCTGAGCAGTCTCCTGTCCCTTCCCCCATCTGTACTGTAAGGTTATAATCTATGCCTTGCACCCTCCTTATGAAAATTAAATGTGATCACACCTGTAATGTGCACAACACTGTGCTTGACACATAAAAGCTCCTTTTTAGTTTAGGAACGTAGACCTGGTGGGAGAGAACACATAAAACATCCAGGGTCGCTGAATAAGACTGTCCAGTTTCAGAGTTGGCTTGTACTGGCCTGACTGTACCAGGATTAAGTCATATTCTTCATAGGTGTGCACACACCTTCTTTTCAGAGGCTTGTCTGCAGCTCCAGGGCTGCTCATGCTTCACGTTGCTCCTTTCACATGTTTCTGCCTGCTGGTGGCCTTCCATTAGGGACCGGAGAGAGGAAGCAGGTCTCTGTACAGTATAATGTGCATCCTAGGCCCCTGCATTGTTGCCCATGGCTCATCAATCCAATCAGGTAAGCCTCAAGCCACACCACTCTTGGCTGAGAAGGAAGGATTGTTTGCTGAGATTCGTGTGGGTAGGCTGTGTAATTTAGCACCTGAGTTGGCATAGAACCACCTGCCATAGGCACGGGGCTCATTTTACTCAAAGGATAAGCTGAGAATAAATGTGAAGGCCCCCTTTTAGAGTTCCCTTTTCCTAAGGCCCTTTTAAGATTTCCTCTTTATTGCATTTTTGCTTGATTAGTGTAGATAATCACAGATGTGAACATTCACTCCAGCTGGAGTGTAGGTGAAAGCTAACCTGGGGAAGGAAGAAGACACTTGGCAAGAAGCATGTAGACACCCCTTCAGATATCTAAAAATTTCCCTTTTGTGAGAAAGCCCCAAGTGAGGTACCAGCCCACCTCAAATACTTCATAAGAATGAAGAAACATCCTTCAAATGGAGTGGTTATTTTCTTATAAAAATGCCTGCTATTTACCAAGCATCGACTGAGTGCAGGGGTGTATCAGTATGCCTGTCTGCTTTTGTTTTGTTTTTCCCTGTAATCCCCACAGTGATCTCAAAGGTGGGAACCACTGTCCTCATTTCATAGTTGAGGATCCAAAATTCAGAAAGGTTAAGTGACTTGCCAAGGATCCTGCCGCTTGCAGGCAGCTGAACCCAGATTTAAATCCAGGTGTACCCAGAGCTAAAGCCCGGTTCTTTCTCCTTCCTGGGATTTCCTAATGCCTACGCAGTCTGTTCCTTGAGTCACTCAGCCTCCTCAGTCTTCTGTTCTGCGGACACTCACGTCATCCTGGCCACTAGAATGAAAGGTGAAACCAAGACATTGTTTTATCAGCTTTTCCACGCATGTGCCCAAATGGTTCCCACCTTTACTAACAAGAGAGAAAGCCAGTCACAAGGCTTTGGGGAAACCATTGGTGCCTACTTGGGAAAATGTAGAGAATTATATACTGCTTGCAGACCCCTCAAAATTTTTCCAAAGAAGCCTTATATACACTGTAAAGATATGGTTATTCCCACCCTTTAAAGCTGGGGACGGGCATGAATCTATCTCCAAATGGCAGTTAGCATGACAGGCAAAATTTTCCACCAAATAGGTAATTTAGTGTCAAGGGTAATCTTTTTTCTCCTAAGTAAACAGTATATTCATTTAGAGAGTGTATTTGAGCACTGAGAAGAATCTCATTCCATTTAAATATTACTTCTGACAAAATTTTACCATTTTTATGTCATTTGAAGATTATGGATGTCTCTATTTCAGGAGACAATCAATTGTCTGGTAGACATAACCCACTGGCAATTATAGACCGTAATAACTGTGACCCAGACCAATGATAAGTGAGCATCTCCCCGTCTTCTCATAGGTGGATTCCTGGAAATTGTTAGTGTACCTGCTGAGCTACAGAGCCCACATCAGGGAGGTACCACTTTTCTCCTATTCTTAACCTGGCTTATTCAACTCAAAAAGAATACCCAGAATTCTCAGCTCTTGAGTCCCTCTGTACCCAAGCTCCAAAAGAATCAATTAAAATTGTGGTTTGATGTTAGTGCTGAGTTAATATTAGTACTGAGAAAAATAGTTGGTCAGTTAGAAAAATCACCCTAAATGTAATTTTATGCCTCTGTAAGTCAAGAAAAAAGCATTTGAATTTGTCAGTAGGTCCTCATTCTCCGATGCTCACTCTCTTTTCAAAGCGATTTTGCAAGCTATTCAGATTTAATGCTAATGTGTCATATTCTAGAATATATTTACCAATGGAACTTTCAAAGAATCTTATTGGTATAGTGAATTATATAAAATCTCATGATATTATGTCTGACTTACTGTAGTCAGATACTCCTGACACATTTTTATCAATCACACGTGGAAAGTACTGTGACATAGTAAATTCCACCAGGCTTCACTGAATAATCTCATGTGTTTCCTCCCAAAGATTTGTTGGCTAGTTAAGTGTTTATGGTCTTAAATGGTGCTAAGTGAAGAAATGCTCAAAACATGCACAACATGAATACCAAAGTATGTTCCTTTCCAAGTGAAATGCCAGGGTCAAGTTCAATATGATAGTGAACTTGACCAATGGTGGGTGCCAGCAGATGAGGGGTGGACATTAATTCAGGTGGTGACACAGAGATTGACATTGTGAGGATTTTTAAATTCCAGAACTAAATGGATGATCCACTGGGAGGCAATGTCCAGACAGATCAATACCCTACAAAAAGATAATTGCTCTTCTTGGTGAATCCTAAGAAAGGTCTGGGGCTTTAGGGAAATTGAGAGAGGTTTCTTTCTTTCTTTCTTTCCTTTTTTTTTTTTTTTCTTCCACAAAAAGGTAATTAATGAGTACAGCAGACAATTCAAGGCAAGAGAATAGAATCTGAAAGCTTGAAAGCTGTACATTCAGGATGGATTTAGAGATTACGGAAGAGCTTTAGCCCAGAGCAGTGCCCACAGAAGTGGACAGCGCGACAGTGGTGACAATGTCTCCTTGAGAGATGCATGCTGAAATTTCTGTTGGCCAAGCTTCCAAAAGCGTTTGAGCAAAGGAGGTATTTCTTCCAGCATAGTGGTATACCTCAGAAAAGAGTCTAGGATTTAGCATAAAATAGGGATTTAAGTTGTCCTAAAGCGAGTTTACAAACAAAGGCTGAAATACTCTGTCATGGGATGAGAGTGTGCATTTTACTGTATCGATGATCTGTCATGCTTTCTTGGACTATAAAAAGGGCTACCCTGCAAATTTAGAGCCTTCTCATTCCTTGAACTCGCCAGTTGAATTTGGTTAGTCAAAATAAATCATTACTAAGCTTGGAATTATAAGGTGAGGGTTAGCATTGTGTTAGATTCTTCCACAAGGTCTCTATTAGTTAAAAAAGAGCATTTCTGCTTTAATTAACTTAATTTAATTTAAATGACAAAAGCTAGTTATATTAGGAACAGTATCTGAGTGCCATAATTTGCTTTCCTATCCAGTTCCTTCTGCTGGACTATGTGCTCCTTAAAGGTAGAATTCTAGTCCTGTCCGTCTGTATATACACAGTAGGTGCTCAGTAAATGTTTCTTGAATGAATGCATTGAAAGTATAATCTAATTGCAAACTTAAGTATGTATTAAATGTATACTTGATGCCTGGCACTAATACTCCTACTAATTTTTTTTTTTTTTAGATTTGACTATATTTGAGCCTGAAATGATTTACCTAAAAAGTTAGATCATTAAAACAAAACAAACAAGATCCTTTCTTTACAACATCAAGAGATTTGTGTCCTGACATAAAAAAGTGAATAATCACTCTCTTCCTCTAATGGATTCTGTCATCTTCATTAACTTCCTGCTTCATCTGAGAAATGGCTACATTTAGGGGTCAGGAACTCTGGGGAGATGATACCTATCCTATCAAAATGTCAAATAATCTCCCAGAAACTGAAAACCAGTTGTATTCAGAAAGCAACCAGAAGAAGTGAGATTCAGTTTCATCACACACGAGTATCCTCCAACGCCATCTTTCCTAGAGGCTTTGCATGAAGGAAGGTCAGAGAACACCATCAAGATGGATCGTTTATGCAGGAGACCAAAAAGGCTAGTCCTTGAAGGAAGTAGATAGAAAAGAGTCAAACATTTAGCAAAATCGAGGATTGAAGTTGCCACTTTGGGGAGGGGCCATTTAAAAATGCAATCTGAAATACATTTCACCTACACATAATTTCTTAAGACTTCTTATTTTGAAATAATTTTAGATTTACAACAAAGTTGCAAAGATTGTGTAGTGAGTTTCTTTATACCCTTCACCCAGCTCCCCCTAATGTTAATATATTACAGAACCATGGTACCTTTATTGAAACAAAAAATTAATATTTGTACAATACTATTAACTGCAGACTTGACTCAGCTTTTCCTGGCTTTTCAGCTGATGTTCTTTTTATGTTCCCGGATCCAATCCAAAATACTACATTTCATTTACTCTTCTTGTCTCCTTAGCTTCTCTTCTAATCTGTGACAGTCCACAAATACTTCTCTGTTGAAAGATTGATCTAAAAATACATTTGTTAAATCAATACCATCCTTCCTACCTTTTCTTTCTCTGCTGAACTTGGGCAGCAGTCACTTCCTTGGCTGTTAATTCTAATATATGCATTGAGTATATTTTCATTATACATGACTGTCCATGTGTTGATGTGGGCATATGTTGGAGATGTGTATCATTGTCAAATCCACAGAGAATACAAAAACATTCTTCTAGCTTCACCAGACGACCCTCTCAGCAATCATTAGGACATAGTGTAGAATGGTGGTTAAGAATACAGACCCTGGAACCGGACTGGCTGGATTTGAATCCTCACTCTAGTTATATGACATTAGGAAAGGCAGTTAATCTCTCTGTACCTCGGTTTCTGCATTTACAAAGTGAGAGTCGTGGAAGATTAAAATGAATAAACATACAAAAGGCATGTAGAATAGTTAATTAGCACATGGTAGGTACTGTGTATTAACTCTTATTATAGTTATTATTGACCATAAAAAAGTGAGTGAAGGCAATCAGTGTAGGGCAGTTGAACGACTCCTGGGCTCTGCATCAGGAAGACAGGGAAAGGGGACAGGTGGGCTTGGGGACTTGGTGAGTTAGGTGTTAATCCAAACCTCCTTTCCATGTTGGCATTGCTTATTTTGGTTACCTCCAAAAGAGAACTTTTAGAAGGAGCTGTGCCTGGCTTTCTCTCAAAGTGGCACACTGCCACCCCGGGCCTAGTGCTCTGAGACTCTGCAAGCTGACCCGGTGGCCACAGAGCGTTCTTGAGGATGGTGGGCCAGGGGGCGGAGCATGTTGGGACTGCCAAGGCCAGGCTTGTCATTGATTTTCTGCTTGGTTACTAAGCAACTGAGATTTCTCCCACTGTAGAAAAAGACACATCACCACCATTTCAATGGGAAATATGCTGAAAGGGAATAGAATGGGCACTTAACTCCACTTATTCCTTATAAACGAGGACAAGGACAGTATGCCGAGTCAGAATTAAACTGAGGACTTCTGCTTGGTGCAGAGCAGGCAGATTGGGATTTTTTTCCTTTTTTTAAATAGAAAACTTCACCTCTTCTAGCTGTCTAGAATTATAAGAAAATAATAAACATAAGGGACCCTCAAAAGACCCAACACTCTTGTAAAGTGTATAAATCGAGCGGCAAATTATATGAATAATAGCTGACATTTATTGAGTCTTTATTACATACCAGACAATGTTCTAAGATTTAATTCTTAGAATCCTATGAAGTAGGACTGATTATTAATACTATTTTACAGATGATAAAACTGAAGCGCCTAGTAAGTAAGAAAATGACCCAAAGTCACACGGTTTTCATCAAGTACTTTTCCAAAAGCTTATTTATTTAGATAACAGTATTTTTGATAATTAAGATAATTTATAAAGACCTTTACAATGATAGTCTTATTCCATCCCTACCCAGATTAAATTGTTATGTGCCCCCAAAAGCCAGAAACACAGTAATCAGGGTTGATAGTAGTCATTATATCTTCAAAAGAGATCATCTCCATCAATTAGTCAAATACTAAAATGAAATGGATCAACTGTAAATTGAAATTTTAAATGTTTGAGGGAGAACATTGAGCAAGGCTGGGGTTCTGTTACCTTGAAACAATCCCCAGGATCCAGTGATCTGGGAGGGGGAGTGCTCTATTGGCAGAACTAATTTACAGAGTTTTCAGCCAAGAAAAGAAAAGGAAAGGAAACAACCAGATAATTCTTCTCCATAAAAGTCAGGTTATGACCTAATTATGTATCACACACACGCGAACAAGCTTGGTTGTCCAGTTTCCAGCACAGTAAACAGCTGTCTGATCTGATCAGGGGTGGGGTACCCTTAGAAATCCGATCTCTGGTGAGAAGAGATTCCTCATGGATAACACCCCAGGGTTACCTATTTTCAAAGACCAAGAAAACGGTGAAGTGCCCCCAGCTAGATGGAACACAGTGTCATCCTTCTTGGTTCTTCGGAAGGATTTTGCACCGCTTCAGGCCTGTCATTATGAACATCAGTGACCATTGTGGGAACTGGGGAGAGCACTGGTGAGTGGGAAGCTCCAATTACAGAACGCTGGATACAACAGCCTTGGCTGTAATTACACTGTGTTTGGATGGTTGGGCCTAATGAGCAGTGCTCCTTAATCCAAATGTTGATTTTTTTCAAATGAGTTAAAATTAGGGCTAAAACTGTGTTAGTAAATCTGTTTACTGGATTGACTCTGTGGCTCCAAGTAGAATTCAGATTATTCAACTAGCATTTCGTAAGCATCAAACCAATAGTCAGGAGAGGTCCTGGAGATCCAGAAGTAGAGGAAAACGTCAAGGAGTCACAGGACCTTTTAACTGTAATAACACGGCAATAATAATAGCAGCTGGTATTGATTGAGCCCTTGCCAGGTGCCAGACTCTGTCTGTATTAATTAATTTACCAACTTACCACCATAACCCCTTGAAGGAGAGACAATACTAGAGGTGAGAAGGCAGGGACAGGAGGGTTAAGTGACTGATCCAAGGCCGTGCATGAAATAAGTGGCAGAGCAAGGCTCACACTCAGGTGGTCTGATTCCAGAACTTGTGCCCTTCAGTCTGATCCTGGTGTTCCACGGGTTTCGATATAGTTGATTTTAAATGGTACGTTTCAGGTCAAGAAGAGATATAATTAACCATGTTTGCCTGTGCTGCTGGAGGTGATGTGGTCAGATCATAAGATTATCCTAACTCCCTTGTTCACTCTATTCCATCCATACTGGCCTCTTTGCCATTCTTCGAGCAGGTCAATTTTGTCCCAACCTCAGGCCCTTTGCACTAACTACATTGACCTGGACACCCCCTCCCAGATATCCTCTTATGGCTCTTTTACTCAATCCTTCCCCACTTTTGCCCAAATGTTACCTTATTAATGAAGACTCTCCTAATCCAACAAGTTTTAGCAGCCCTTCTTCCCCACCTTCCTGTAATCTCTATTCCCTTACCCTGCCTTACTTTCCTCCCGAGATTTTAACCTCATTGATATACTACATATTTACTTGGATTTTGTTTGTTTTTTGCCTCCCCACCCTAGAATATACGTTCTAAGAAGTCACTGACTTTCTTTGGATTCTGAATACAAATATCACTGATTACCCAATGCCTAGAACTGTGCCTGACACACAGTGGTTCAATATATGTTGTTTGATTTCACAAACTAAAAAGACAGACAAAAACATGTCAAAATGTTACAATGGTTATATCTGAGTGTTGCAATTATGACATTTCAAAAGAAGAATGCATTTACTAAGTTTTCTATATGTATGTTTCTAATCAGGGAAAAGTGAAAAATTGACTAAAGTGAAGAAGCGAATCACTAACTCATCTCAGAAACTTATTGACTTTGTGTTACTATTTTACATTAGGTTTTTGTACATAGTGAGAGGCTTTTATTGAGAGTTCCTTTGAAGAGGTTTCTCTATAAAACGATCCTTTCCTGTTTACTCCAGCTTCGGTTGCAGCCCTGACTGCTCACCTGGGTGGGAGACCCACACGTGGAACTGTCTGTGTAAACAACTTCCACGGGGGCACCCTGGGGGCCGCTGAAGAGAATCGAGTCCAAAATAGAACTCTTGATTCTCACTCTGCATTTTACACAGTGATTCCCATCTCAATAAATCCAACATCCACCCAGCTTTTCAAGCCAAAAATTTAGGATTCATACCTCCCTTTCCTAATGCCTGTATCAATTCCATCAGAAATCCTATTGAATCTCCTTCCAAAAAGTAACCCAAATCAGACCCCTTCTCACTGCTGCGCCTCCTCACTGCTTCCTGTTTAGTACATGCACCCTGTGGCCACCTTAGCCATCACTCACCTGACTCTTTGCAGGTAATTCCTAACTGGTATCTTTGTTTCCACTCTTGTCTGAGACGCCCACTCCCTGTCAGTCTCTTCTCCTCAAAGCAGCCAGAGTATTTTTAAATGTAATCAGCCTGTGTTTCCCCACTTACCTGATTAAAATCCTCTTGTGGCTTTATATTGTGCTACCCGTAGAATCTAAATATGTATTACCCTGGACTTGAAGATCCTACAGGACCTGACCCCTCAGTCTCCCTCAGAACTCGTCCTCTGCCCCTTGCTTCTGCAACCACCTCACTCTGGACTGTTAATCATGTTGCCTGGCTTATTCAAGCTTTAGGCTCCCTCTTGTCCTGAGAATTATCCCCTGAGCACTGAGGCTGGATATTTCTTGTCATTTAGATCTCAGCTCAGAGGTCACCTCCTTGGACTGACCTTTTTGATCGTCTTAGAAGGCTTCCCCCTCCTTCCCTACTAATCATTCCACCCCATACCTCCTTGCTACTTCCCGTAAGAGTCTGTAATTATTTAGTCCACATGTTCACGTGTTTAATGTCTGCCTTGCACTGAAACGAAGGCACCAGGAGAGAAGGGGATGGGACTGTCTAATCACTGCTCTGACCTCAGCACCCGGAATAGTGCCTGGCACATAGTGGGTCTTAATAAGTTGTCACTGAGTGAAGGATTAAAGGATTGCAAGGATGAATTTTTTGTGGCATGTGTACAGAGATTAAAGATGGTGATTGGTGATATAATTCTGACAGTTTGCCTTCCACTACATCCGTTTCCCTAATCTTGGGCACAAATAGCAAAAGAAAACTTTTCTTCTAGGAACAAGGTAATGTCATTGGTTGATTGGTTCATTCATTCATCATTCTTCACTTATTAGGTATTTACTGTATTGAGGACTTTACTGGCCTCGTGTATTTGGTATTCTGGCAGTTATTTTAGCCTTTGTGTGTGTGTGTATGTGTGTGTATTGGAGGTAAAATCAAGTAAACAACTAAATCAATGCAAAAAGTATTTTTTTAATAGCAATTTTATGTCTAGACTTATGTGCACCTTGTTTTGAGAATGCAAAGAAAGGTACTACTGTTTCTGCTTACTGGAAGTTCAGTTGATAAGCATTTATCTTCAAGTCATCGGTCAGCTTGCCTAAATCTGAATTTTAACAGACATTAGATATGGAGAAAAAAGAAAAAACACAGGAAGCAATACAGAAACTAATGACCATTCATCTAAATAGAACAGATACCGTTTGAAACTGGCCGTGGACCTCTGGTAATCTGCGGTCTTCTCCATCTTGAGTGAGGGATGGCTAAACAGACTGGGCTGACGACTGTTTAAGAAGGAGTGATTACTACTTTTCCCCAGCCCCAGGGATAAAAAGCAAAATTAGTTTCTATTCCAAAAAAAAATTTTTTAAAGGCCAGTTAAAATTATTGGCTTCATGCATCACTCGGCAATTGTAGGCGGCAGTGCTGCACCCTCGCCAGAGGTGATTAGAATAATTGCTGTCCTTTCATCTTTCTCATCTAACAACACCCTCCCCGTGCCTCCTGCTCCCCTTTGTGTCTTAGCATGCTGCCTGTGTCTGCTTTGCTGAGCGAGCATCCAGGCTCAGCATAATTAGGCCATTTGCCTGTCATATGGGTTTGCTTCTAAATCTTCCTTCTCCGTAGGTTGCAGTGAGGTCAATCATATGCAGTCAAATGGCAAAGAAGACATTAAAAATACACGTATCTTAGCACTAAATATACACCACCGATGAGCTTCGGTTACAAAGGGAGCTTCTCTTAATATGCCTTAGCTACAGCCGCTGGCCGTTTTCTTGCACCTGCTGGCAATCACTCTAGCTTGATTAGCAGCATGACTGATAACATGATTTATATCAGTCTTTTTTTTTCATAAGTAGTAAGAGATGGAAAGGGTTTCTACCAACCCAGTGTTTCTCATACTTGTCTAATCATACCGTAGCACTTGATAAAAGTATGCTCCAAACCTACTGAATCCAACGTTAGACAGGCCGGCCTAGGATCTGTTATATTTAACAAGCAGCCTAGGTGACGGGATCGTTAGGCCGTTCGGGAAACCAGATGCTAATAATGGGTAACTGTTTATATGTAAGCCTGATGTTTTCCTGATTGGGGTAAGGCCCCTATCTCTTTCTTTAGTGAAACTTAGGTTAAAATGTTCAGAGTATCTCCCACATTGAATGTTCCCAGTGCCCACTGCCTGTGCCGTGAGAGAGTGAGCTCCCCGTGGGGTATTTTGGGATGAAGATCTCTTTCTGTTGTACTATTAGGCTGAATGAATGACGCCACCAAGTACATCTCCCTCTCTGTCCATGGTATGACAATGCATGTTGACCTTATGACATTTGTCAACAAAGCTGGCTCCCCAGCTAGGCTCAGCCAGCCTTACTTCTAAAGCATTGGAAATTTTTACACAGTGAAATCCACTTTGATAGAAGCTAAGAGAAAAAGTAACAGACTTTAAAATATTGCAGACAGAAGGGGCATTAGAGGGCATCATCCTCACTTGCTAGCTGTAAAAGTAAAGGCGCAGAGGCCACTGAGGGGCTTGCAAGGCAAATGGTTAAGTAGAGGGAGAATGTGGACTGTCTCCTGGTTTTAGGTCTGATTTTCTCTCTGTGACACAATTTCCTGATTCCTGCAACCAAGCATCCTTCTCCCTGAGCCTCAGTTTCCTCTTTAGAAAAAAGCACCTTAGTCTAGATCAGTGACTCTAAGACTGTGTTCCCTGAGACCCTGGGTTCAGCAGGAGTGCCTGGGAGGCCACCAGTGATGGGGTGGGAGAGGGTGGGGAGGACAGACCAGGAAGTAGGGCTCAGACTTCCCCTCATTCTGCTCTAATCTGGCTGGTGTATTGAAGTTGCATTAAGAATTTGTTTAGAAAGGCCAATTCTAATACTTTTTTTCTCTAAAATTGTAAAGGCACAGGAGCAGGTGGCAATTTCCAAGGGCCTTGCTGATTCTAATATTCGTGGCTTCTGAGAAAAGAGGTCTGTGGCACAAGGGCTTGTCTTTCTTTGTCGTTCCCTGTACGAACTGATGCTTGTGTATCCAGTGAACGGTGTTCGTTCACCAACTCCAGGTGTGGCTTGGTCAGCTCAAGGAATTGACAGTGAAAGTAAGAGCAACAGCGGGAAAAGCAGCTCTTTGGAGGCAGGCTATCTTTTAAAATTCTCTTTAAAAAGCCAGGCTGAAATATCTACTGTTTTATCTTAAAATGGAAACTTAGGAAGTGGCCTTATGCGTGCTGCCCTCCGCTTCCCAAATAGGTCCGGAGAGAAGCCAGACCCTCAGAGTGAGGATCTCACCCCTTATTTGGGTCTATTCTGTGTTTAGGGAGACTGGCACACCTCTGAGAATAGTTCAAGTTCTAAGAAAGAGAACTTTTGTCCTTAAGTAAGAAAATACAAGAGAAACTGGGAGGAGTTTTTTTGAAACCATCAATATCTAACATGAATCTAGGTTTTCTCCGTATTTCATGATGCTGGTCTGAGTTCTCTCCTATTTTGGTCAAGACTCAGTTGAAATAGACTTGAGGATGTGTTTGCCTCCTCCTCTTAATTTTGGTCTCTGTCATCTTGCCCAAAAAAGTGGCTTGATTTTTGTTTCCCTCCCCCATTTAAGATCCCCATCTTGGTTTTCAAACCTTCTCTGTACACTGCACCCTGCTCTTCACCTTTTCTTGCTTAGCTCCTTTCACTGAAAGCTCTCTCATGCTTATACCTCATTTGTTACCAGATTTTAGACTGACTGGCTTGGGACATATGAGTGAATCAGGTGAGAGCAGTTAAGTAATCAGAATGGTGCTACCCCCTTCTTCCTTGCCCATCAGCAAGGATGGATAATGACCGAAGAGCCTCCCCAGGCAAGTGACATGACATTTAGGGGTTCTGGTGGCTGGACAGCTTGGTTGAGTTTCCTTACTTGTAGTCTCAGCTCTTCAGAGTTGAACGGACTGGGTTATCATTTGACAATGCATACATTTATTCTATATTTGATGGTTGCTTACCTCTGATTTTTTTTTTTCCTATGGGTTTTATTACATCTAGTTTAATTTTTCCCCTTAGTTGACTTTTGTTTTATGTAGCTTGTTTCTGGGTGTATATGGTAGGGATATGGGTTTCTGAAGGTAATATACCCCGGTTTGCCTGTGAATTAACTGATGACACCATCTGGGAATAAGTCCTAAAACTTTATCAGCACAACATAAATAGGATTTTCAGGGCTTCTTGAAACAAATCCAGCTCTCTGGCCTCGTCTCTCTGCATTCTCCCTGACCTGTTTTAACCTGCACGTACAAAACTTCCTTCCCAGGCAAGCCAAATAACCTCTCTCATACTTCTCTGCCTCTGCATATGCTGTTCCTTGACCAGGAATGTCCTTCCCTTTATCCTTCATCTGGAAAATTTAGACTAGTCCTTTAAGGCCTAATAGAAATGTCATCCGCTCTGATATGCCTTCCCAGATGCCCACGAGGAAAGTCAGATGTTCTGCCTTCTGTTTTCCCGTGGTGCTTTATTGACATCGCTGTGACAGCTTCCTGCCACTCTAGCCCATTCATCTGGGAGACCTTCTGGGGTAAACAAAGTTTTATTCCTCTTTGGATTCACAGTGTCTCACAGACTGCCTGGAACATAGGATACACTCAGTCCTCGTGGCTGAAAAGAAGTGATGAATTAATCAATCCCCTATTCCCCAGCACCTGCAACTTCCCAAGGGGTCTGCCTTCTCCTTTGCTCCCCTTTTCTCTACTTTTTATTCAGTCTGTTAATAATAATAATAATAATAATAATAATAATTTTTTCTCCAGTGCAATCTTCTCTGCTAGTGTGTTTTTCTCCAACTCCATTCCTTTTGTAAACATGAAACTTCTATTTCCATAAATAAAAGTCGAATCTGGAATCTTTTCATCTCAGCTTTGGAATTCTGCTAACAGCCTCCTGGTGGATCTCTTCCGTGTGCTGCTGCTGTAATGCACTCTTCTACCAGGTACCAAATCAATTGTTTCAAGGCACATTTCTACTACTTTACCTCTCTGGAGAGATTCTGAATTGAGTTTCCTATTAGATCAAGAACAAGCTTCTACTCTCAGCAACTGAGCCCTTTCGTCTCAATACTCCTTGCCCCTCAATGTGACCCACTGCATCCATCCAACCAGATTATTTTCTGAAAGACTTTTTGTTCATTCATCCCCAGTCCAAAAGGAGTACTTGGTTGATTTATACTGAACCAATATAATTTGATCTATTCCAAACCAGGTTATGAATTTACCTCTCCCAAGAAGCCTGCCAGGATTAACCCAACCCCCAAGTCATCATTTCATTATTCCATGTTACTTTTGGTAGGATTTGAGACACAGGGATTTTTCAACCTTAACTTTACCCTTTTCTTAGTGTTCACAGATCATTTAACCTTCTTGTAGCTAAAAATGGAGTCAAAAAAAGACTGTTACACATTTAGGGTGTTTCATAATGAAGTATAAAGTGTTTCAAATTGAAAATGATGGTTTATTTGGTTTACAAATCAGGAATTCTCAAGAGGGTCTATAACCCATTTTTCCTCCCTCTTTCCCTGCAGGGTATATCTGTATCTTTGGAGTTTGAAAAGCATAAAGTAAAATTATCATCACTTTGACTTGTTTATGTTCATAATATTAAATTCACTTTGAAGTATCAAATCACATTAAAAGGAAGGTGTGAAAAATAGCGAAGACTATTTCTGGTGTAACAAATGGGCCCTCAAAATGTTAATTGCTCAAATATTAAAAAAAAAGTCTCCCTCCACGATGTAATCCAGTGTGGTTCCAATTGGCAAGGGGTAGGAGTGGGGTCCTGCTCTGTATGTATTGTCATTCTGGGACCTGGCCAACAGAGATTCTGTCATCTTCAACATGTTTTCCAAAGGTTTCTTTGTGTCAAAATCTTTTGGAAGGGGAGAGGCAACGAATACCTTCATGTGGGAGGACTTTATAGGCTAGATCTGAAAGTAGTCCACATTAATTTTATATATATTCCACTAGGTAAACCCGCGGCCGCCTGCAGTTTCACTGGAAAGGAAATGGTTATACTAAAGAGTTAACCGCTTTTATCTATTACCTGACCTAGTTTTCAAAGTCGTTTCTGGTTTATACTGTGTCTTTCCTAATAAATTGTAAATGTTCTCTGAGCAGATGTTTCATATTATTTTCTTATACCCCACAGTATATAGTATAGAGGCCTGGGCACATTAAGCCCTTGAAATCTGTGTTAATTTTCTATTGCTGTATAATAAATTACCACAAATTTAGTGCCTTAAAACAATATGTGTTTATTATCTCACAGTTTCTGTGGGCAGGAGTCGAGGCACAGTTTAGCTCAGTCCTCTGCAAGGCTGCCATCAAGAGGTTGGTCGGGGCTGACTTCATCTGGAGCCTCAACTGGGGAGAGGTCTGCTTCTAAGATAACTCAGGTTGTGGGCAGATTTTATTTCCTTGTGCTGGCCTGGTTCTTCAAAGAACCAAGACTTCATGGCAGCTTGCTTCCTCAAAGCCAACAATAGACTTCTAGCAAGATAGTCTCATATACTGTAAGACCATGCCAACACCTTTGCAGTGTTGGCTATAAGCAAATTACAGGTCCTGTTCATACCCCAGGGAGGAAGAGTACACAGAGGAAGTGGATACCAGAAAGCCTTGTCCACCGCAGTACTCACCCACTCCAGTAAGGGGCTGAAAAAGTAGAGGTCTTTCTTTCCTAGCCGAAGAAACACCCCTTTACCTGCACATACCTCTCACACAAAAGTGAAGAGAGGTGTTAAAGATCCTAAGAGAAAAGTGGCTCTCATTGGCCAAGAGCTAGTAACAATGCTGTCAAAACAAGCGCTCAGGAACTGTATTTGCTAAGCTTCACAAATACCAGCCTTAAATCACTGGATCCAGAACAAGACGAGACCGTCTGGAACCTGTTACAAACAAGCCTCATCTGCACAATACCCCAAAGCCCTCATTATATGGCATTTTGAAACCTTCTGTCATTTTGATTTTTTTGTCTTTTCTGGCCCTTTTCTCTACTTCTCCATCAAACTCAGGTGGTACTGAATTTTTTTTTTCCTCTTCTTAGTCTTCCGGTTTGACGCTTATCCTTTCTCATGTCCGTTATCCTTTGACACCCCATAGCATTCCTTCTGGGGGAAAGTCTGAGGGAAAGCTCTGGTATGAAACCTCAATCTCCGTGTTTAATCTGCTTTGGAGAGGGCATCAGTCACTCTTCCCTTCCCAAACTCCTTCTCCTACCAGCAAGATCTCCTGAGAAGAGAAAGTCTGATAGAACTTGGGCTGCTTGTTTATATGTCAGCTATGGAAAAAAACTTCTTTCCTGACTACTCCCACCATCTTTGAAACTCCAGTAGTGACTTTCCATGGTTAATTCTTCCTGGATGATACAGTCCCACGGGTATAAAGGTTCAGGGCATCAACCTGAAACATATAAAGTCTCTCATAGAGAGGGTCACATTTCTAAAAAGGAAAACCAAATTCTGAAGATATTTTCTGGCTCTGTGAACAGCTAAAAATATGAGGATAATCATTCCTACAGCCCTGAACTTTTAATAGCAAAGGTAACCTGGAAGGAAAAATGACACTGAGCTATAAGGAGAGAAGACTAGAACAGACTTCTGGAGAATCAGCTTCTTCTTTTCAAGGTCTTCACTCCTAGATTAGCCCATCTGTCTCTAAGGGGCATATGATTCTCGTCTATTTGGCATGACTTAAATCTAGCAAGCTGATGAAAGTACACAGAAACTCCCTGTACTGTTTTGCAGTGTCTGTCTGTCTACAGTTATTTTAAAATAAGAGGTAAATTAAAACAAATAAAATAAATTTGTCAGTTGGGAAGTAGTTCCTCTTGCAAAAGTCTAGCCGATGAGGGGCAAGCTGTTTCTTTGAGTACAAATACCTGTTCTACTTTTTAAATAAAATACCAGGAAGAGGGGAGGAGAAGAAGAGGAAAGGAATAGAAAGATGGAGTTTCCCAGCTGCTCTAGGGGCCACCGTGTGGCATCTACTGCACAAAACCTGCCATTTGTCAACTATCTTAACTGAACTTGCCTTAGTCCAAGTCCAAAACACGTCCCAGAGGGACTCTGCCTCACTCTACTTGTAAGTAACGTCCTTGGGGGTAAAGAGCTGCTCCCAACATGACTCTTATACCCTTGTCTCCTTTCCCTAAAGAACAAGGCGGACCGGCAGGCTGAGAGAACTGCATAGACCAGAAAATTAGCCTCTCCTCTGTCTCTTGTGAGATTGGTGATGTTCTGTTGGGGTGCGTGGGCCCATGCCCATTCACCTGGGCTCTGACTAGGAGGCTTCTTTATATACACTTTACCGTGGTATCAGAGCAAGCAGATAACTTCGCCACCATCGTGCCTTAGAGGGTATTTAAGAGCCCTGGTTTTGAATTCAACCAGACTTGGGCTTTATTTTATTCTGCCACTTATGAGCTGGGTGACCTTGAACACATCACTGAGGCTCTCTGTAGTCCAGGTTTTCAATCAATTAAGTGGGACTCACAATATCTAATTCATATGGCCACCGATAGGAGGTAGCCAAATCATACATGTCAAATATTTAGCACTGGGCTTGGCACTAGCATGCCTTCAGTAAATGACAGCTATTGTCCCGGTCACTGTGTTTATGCTTTCCAGCACCCTGTGACTCCAGTGACTGCAGATCTGTGGCCCTTTGGGAATATCTTTTTAGAGATGAATCCTATCAGTTTCTTTATAAAATAATAAATAACCCATTTTTTATGAAAGACATTATCATTATAGTGAAAATGAATAATTTCTTAATGCAGATTTATTCCAATTCAGTGTTATGACCATTAGATCCATTGTTTGTATGAGTCAGTTTTCATAGAAAAGAATTTCTTCTCTGAAGAGATGGTCCAAAATTAAATAAGGGCAAAGATTGAGTCTGCTATTCAGTCAGTGAACTGAAGGGTTTAGAGAACAAACCAGAGAAATAACACCCTCCAAAACGATAAAAAGAGGAACTCCATGAGGCCCTTCATGCCATCAGTTTGGGCTCTGCTGTAGAACTCAACCAGCCTTCACCTGTTGTTGACTATGCAGTACTCAGAGATGTAGGGGACACCCCTACAGGACCCCAGGAAACTGTAGATCTGGCTCCAATGGCCAGACCAAGACACATGTCAATAGAAAACACATGATGGTCAACCAAGAGCTTCTTTTTCATTTCCTAAAGATGTTTTTAGGGGGTTCACCCTAAGGGAATCAAAGTTAAATACTACTACTGTCAGAACGGTCTCTTGAGAAGGGGGATCTAGCTAGGGGTGGTTAGGGTTGGTCAAATCTGAGTCAATGGCTGAAAAATCAAGTGGAGATACACCTCATGCTGTTGGAAATAGACACTTAGTGAGCAATCAGGAAGACATATAGACATTCAGGAATCCAGTGTAGCTGAAAGCAGGGAGTCAACAGGCTCACGAAGAGTGTACATGTAGAGGATATGATAGGGAATCAAACAGAATGGGAGCAGGCGTACCAGTAGAGAGCACAGGAGGGGAACACCTCCCCTATTCCAGATGCCCTGTGGGGTGGGAACATGTGTGCTTCCCACACTAACGGAGACACTGAAGACCAGAGAGGAAAGCAGACCTGGCCGCAAGAAGCTGGTGTTGGGACTTGGAAATACACAAAGTGACTTTTTGACCAGTGTAACTATCCAGCGCTAAGTAAGAAGGTGGGCTTGAGAGACACTTCCATCTTTGAAATACCCGCAACGTGTGTCTCTCAGATGCACTGACTCTGCTTAAAGCATTCTGCCTTAGCCTCCAAGGGACATCTCTGAATGGTTTCCTGCCAATGTACCCCTGAGGCCGTTTGGGAAATGAGCGCTATTCCAGCTTAGCTATGTCTCAGGGCTGCCTGGTGTGGGGAGAAGGCTGAGAGTAATTAAAAATAACTCTCAGCTCCAGTAGGGAGATTGCTCTCCCAGCCTCAGCTGTGTTCCTGTCACATGCTCTGCGCCACAGTGAGACCCCAGCTGTAGGGCAAAAGACTCAATGTAATAATGTCTGATCTGCTCAATCTAGAGTTGATCACAAAAGAATGTTAACAATGTAAGCGTATTTGGCTGTAGGTTCTGGAAGGATTCTTAATTATTCTGTTAAAAAGAAAAAAGTATGAAAAGAACAAAAGGAGGCCAACACAGAAGTCTAACCCAGTTCTACCACAGAAGGGTCCTCTGATTGCTTTCCCCGCCTTGGCAGTCAGATCTGTTCCATTTGAAACACAGCAAGCGAAAAAGTCTGCAGACAAGGGATGTGAAATTTGTACTGAAGCTTTAGCTCCCCAGCCTGTCTCCAAGGGAAGCATTACTGAACAGCTGCTGGAGATGCAAACGGAGGCCCAAGAACGCTCCTTCCCTGAAGGTCAGGACCTGGCTGTTTCACCAGTGCCCACGGGAGAGTGAGGAAAAGGCACAAGAGCGAGATTCAGGTCCCAGGCTCGCCTGAGTCTCTGAGTTGTTCCTCCTCGTGGTCTACGTGCTTTAATGGTGCAAAAGCGTTGGGCCACCAAGTGATTTCCTTACCGCCAGCCATCTGGGTTATGCGGACTCTTTGCTGTTAAGTGTAGTGCTATTTGAAACTGGTCAGTTCCTGTTAGGTAACTGTTTTACTAACTAATTACAAACAGTATCTCCCATCTTCCTCAGTCTGAACGTTGAGCTCCCTTAATCTGTGCAAACGTATCCATCCGCATTTAGAAGGTCAGCCTGCTCCATCAACCCAGTAATGAATGGACCCATCCTTAAGGACTGGTTTGTGCTCTGCTCCAAATCCCAGTTTCCCTCTGATTTCAGACCTCTTACCTCAGCTGGTGTACACATCCCAGGCTCTCCACTGCTGTGAACTAGACTTGCTTGGCCAATTTGCCAACCTTGAAATAAATCAGCATCACCACGAACAGCATTGTTGATATCTGGAATAAGTGCCCACTGCAAGAAATATAAAAAGAAATTGTATTGTTTTTGAACTGAGACTTAAACATTGATCTGTCTCTTGAATTATTACATTCTGTTTCCATACTTATAACAGTAATGATGGACATGTTATAGAGGGCTTATTCTGTGCCAGACATAGTGCTGTGAGTGTGATATGCATCATGTCTTCATAACAGTCATCTGGGGTCCCGTGGTAAATGGTATGTTCAACGTTTATTCAGATGCTCATCTATGTTGTCCCCGGTTTTTCCACCCTTCATCACCACCGCTGTATCTCCATTAGCTCCACGTCTGTTTCCTTGAGAATGGACGCTCCTGCAGATTAGGAATGACACTTATGTAATCTACTCTGTGTGGTGTGGCACCCGCTCACTCTTCCAGGAATGATGGGGGAACAGATGTTGATGTATGTCAATCTGTGATGATCTAATGGCATGTCTTGTCATGGAGCACTTAGAGTCTTAGCAAAAGGAAGAGGAAAGCTAACATGTAAGAACTTGCAGATAAATTGTTAACGCGGGATGAAGCCAAAACAGCACAGGGGGCAAAGTAAAGTGAATTAAATGGGCTTAGGCTTGCCGGGAACCTGGGGTGTAACCCCCTAAGAGTGCTGTTTGTGGAAGAGAAGTCAGTGGACCATTTGTAATTCACACACTACATTTTTTCCCTGAGGTGTTCAAAACGTTGGAAAGTTATCTTCTGCACCCATTACACTTTCCCTGGGATATGATTTATTTCTTGATTCTTGCAGTGATGGATGACAGAGTGGGCCCTTCCAGACAGGTTTGCGTGTTTGTTTGCTGCAGGTAGGTATGAGAGGTTCTGTCTTGGATTATCACAGGAGTTGGTGGAGTTTTCAGGACAGGAGAGCAGGTTTTCTGACTCCAAGGACATTTCACCACCCACCAAACCACCCTTTGCCATGGGCTCGTGGGGAGAGCAATTGTTCAGTCTGGTACACTGTGGGAATAGTCTGTCCTCAGCACTGGAGGCTGAGCACAGCTGCGAATAAAAGACAAAACCAGCTCTGCAATATAAATGACACATTCCATTAATACAAGTGGATCCAAATGAACTAATTTCATTCAGTCGTACTTTTACATTCTGCAGCTATATGGGCTTGGATACAAATGGTAATGTCAGTCTGTCAGGAGAGTGGACTGCAGTGCATAATTACAAGTTCTTGTTCAGCACTTCAGGAGCTAATCAGAGCAAGGATGTGAATCTGTAATTTGCAAATGTGCAAAGATAGAGGTTACCATGGCACTAATGGCTCCGCTGATAACATTCTTGCCACCAAATCATAGGACTGTGGGTGCAAATTCTACAAAATAATTTGACCTCCCATTTAGTCATTTGATTATGAGAAATTTGTCCTGCTGGCAGCACCTGGGGATATTTCTCAATTTAATGCTGTTCAATAATATAAAATATCATTATGCTGATAAATAAATACTGACATTCCACACTGTACACAATAATAAAGTGATAAAAGAGCAAACTAATATATAAAAACGCAACTCAAATGTGTAATATATCACATCATTAAACCTGGTTCTAAACAAGTTCATAGGATGGAATCAGGAAAGATTCAATGAGAGATTGATAGAAAGAAAAAATTACATATATATAAAATACACACATATGTATATACACATATGTAACACATATATGTCTGTATTTTTTATTCTTCTTTATTTCCCCCCCTTAATATTTGTCTTTCAAATCTCTGAGTACTTGTTCTCTTTCTCCAACAATTTCATCCAACCCCATTCTTGGGTAAGTGGAGAAACCAAGAAGCATTTTAGAATAGAGTAGTAGTTTAATTAAGCTTCTGTCTGAAAGATTTTAGAACCTTACTGTCCAATCAGTTGATGGCTGAAAGTGATTTCTGCTTGTCATTTTGGTCCACTTAGGCAAAAAAAAAAAAATTATTGCTATCTGCTTCCCTCTTCCCATTTTTATCTGACGGTGAACTATAGAAGATGTCCTTCAGAAAAAACAAGTACCCACAGCACCTCCATCAATTTCTTTGGCAGTGATAACTCTTGAAGCCTGAACTATTGTGTGTAGATAGATGCATTACGTTAGAGACACATTGACCATTCTGTTAGTAGACCCATTTTGGTCAATTCTAGTGGTAAAAAATTAGGAATCACTACCTGCATTAGGTGCTGAAGAGAGAACCATGGCTCACCTAGTAAGGTAATTGTGGGAGACTCAGCCTCATAAAAGCTTCAAGAAACATGGGTCCTGCTGCTCTTTGCTGAAGAACAGAGGAGAGGTCTCTTTCTGTAGGTGGATGTCAGATGACTTTCTCTTGAGAAAGTTCGGAAGGATGCCTTTTCTCTCACTGATTCTGTCTAGAGGGCAGCGTGCTGGAGTGCAAAGAACAGGTACTTTTCAGTCACATATTCGCAGGTTTAAATCTTAGCTCAGCAGCTGACTCACTGTGGACTTCAGGGAGGTTGAACTCCCTGTCTTTGTTTTCTTATTCACAAAGGGAGATGGTAACATGGAAGGGAGAGCACTCTGAGGCTGGAGGGAGATGGGTGCAAAACACCTGGCACGTACTGTCCTTGTTACAGGGACAGCTTCCTGGGAACCAGGCTTCTTGACTGAGTTTAGCATGCAGGATGTTTATTAAGGAGTGTCCTTGAAACCATCACGTTTGGAAGGGAGAGGAAAGAAGCAGGATAGGGCGGAGGGAGGAGGTGAACTGCTGCAGGTGCAGTGGCAGCCTCAGCTGACTTCAGGGGAAGCTCTGGAGCTAGGAGTTGTCTGGAGCCTTTTGGAATTGTCCCAGGGTGGGCTGAGAAGGCTAGACCTTCGTGCCCCTGCACTGATTAGTTACTACATTGATGGGCTTTTCGCGGAAAGCGGGTGGCCTTGGGCAAAAGGATCACTGCAACTGAGGCTAACCTTGAAGCGGCTGACAGCTACAGGCCACCTGCTGATGGCATTCCCAGGAGGCGGGGCAACAAGGCTTTCACTGAAGGCAGATGGTACATCAGGGGCCCTACACAGTCCCTGATACTAAGGGCTGATGTCTTATGTATGCACACTGTTTATCCATTCCATCCTGTTTTCTCCCCACATCACCCTCTTCCGCCTTCTCCTCCCTCTCCTCTTCCTCGCCATTCGTTTCATCTCCTTTTCCTCCTTCCTCATCTTTTGGGTTTGTTCTGCTTTACAAAATCAAACCTCTATATAACAAGAATCTAACCTTTGCCCTTACAGAATACCTTGAAAAGTTCCAAATATGACAAAAGGGTCTTTTCCCATTAATTGATGATGACACTTTGACAGATAAGTGAGCAATTCTGCATTGATTCCCTGGAAAATTACAGCAGGATGTGGGGAGCATCGTCCAGCCTTGCATAAAACGTGTATGCTATCTAAAGAGGCTTCTTTCCCGTCTGGAGGATTTATGTGTTTAAATCAAGGGCAACAAACTCAAAACACACATTTGGGCAAAGGAAAGCTTGGCTGAGTGTAAACGGAGGACCAACAGGGAAAGTGCCTTGTAGACTGTGACCTTTCAAGCTAAACTGCCTGCCCCTGGAGAAAGAGACTTATTTGAATTTACAGACATCTCAGAACTCCAGTGAGCCAGGCCTCCAACTCTTTTCCTCCAGGGCACTACAAAGCTTAAGACTTTGTAGATCAATTAAGTCATTAGCGCTCCATCTAAATGAAGGTTGATTTCCTTGAGGAGGCTGAGCAGCTGGCCTGCCTCAAATGGCACAAAGGCAACCAGGGTACCAGAGTCAGAGCAAATGGCAATAAGCCGCTGGGGTCAGAGGGCCTCCAGCTTGTAGCTGAGTTCATGCTGCCTGTTTTCCTGGTGACCTCAATCACTGCCTTGGGCAGACTGAAAGCAGATACTAGACTCAGGTGCTCTCCGGTCACATGAGAGTTTGTAAATATGATTTAAAAATCCAATTGCCCCTGCCTGTTCCACTAACAGGAGTGGTGCAAGGTGCGAGAGACTGGATGGACAGAGGCTTTCATCACGGGGAATGGTGCATCCTGACAGTTCTCTCTCTCTTTGGTGTTAGTACAGGAGAGGTCTAATTTTTAATTCAATTTGTTTCTTAAACTTTGGAAGAGACGATAACATGATTAGAAAAGCGAAAAAGCAAAACAAAAACAAAAAACAAAAGCAATTAATTCTCCCTCCTGTTTCTGTCCCTCATCTGCTAAAGAAACCAAACAATTACTGGTTTTGTGTGCTTCCAGAGGTTTCTTCTACATATACAAGCAAATATGAGCATTCATTCTCATTGAACCTCCTTTTAAACCAATAGGAGCATGCTGTGTACATAATTCTGCATTTTGTTTTTCTCATTTAATACTTCTCAGCTGCCTTTCCTTATCAGAACATTGAGAATTTGTCATCTTTTTTTTTAACAGCTACATCCAATTTCATTGCATGAACATCCTATGTATTTAACCATTCCTCTTGTGTTTGCTGTTACAAACAATATTGCAGTTAACCGTATACGTGCCTTATTTTTATGCATGTTTAAGTATGTAAGATACATTCTCAAAAGAAGAATTACTAGGTTGAGGATATATGAATTTGTAACTTCAATAAACATTGCCAAAGTGCCCTTGATAAGCATCACGCAAATTCACAGCTCACTCTCAATGAAGAAAGTATTTCCTCACACTTCGCCAACAGAAGGTTCTTGTCAGACTTGGAAATTTACCAATCTGGTCTGTGAAAAAAGGTATTTCAGCGCAATTTTGATTCTCTTTTTCCTATGAGGTTGTAGCGCTTTTTACACATGTTTAAAAGCCATTTGTACATTTTTTTCTATGAATTGCCTGGTGATACATTTTGCCCACTTTTATTACTGGTTTTCTAGGTTTCTTTTCTAATGAGCTTCTGCTGGAGAGACTAATAACTCTTTCTCTGTGATATGTATGGGCTGCCAATCTCTTCTTCACCCACATTTTTGTTTGCCTTCTGATTCTGCTGATAGCCTTGCCCCTGGACTTTTGATTTTCGTAAAGTGGGATTATCAAACTTTTCTTTTATGGTGTCTGTATTTTGAATCTTAGTTAGAAAAGTGTTTTTTTGCATTCTGGGGTTGTAAAGTAATTCACCCATATTTTCTTTTGGCACTGAGATGTTTTTGTTTCTTTATATTAATTTTGTAAAACATAGTACGTGGAATTTATCCTTGTATAGAGTGTGAAGTGTCTATCCAAATTTATATATTTTTCCAGATGGCTACCCAGTAATCCCCATAACATTATTTGTATAGGCCATCATTTCCCATTTTAGCCACTTTTAGGATGTTCTAAGTTCCCAAATGTGTAGGGATCTGTTTTCAGACTTTCATTCTGCTATATTGGTCTATCCATCTATGTACATTTAAAAATTTTTGAAACTGTGTAATTTCCTGACTTTTCTCATTTGTTCATTTTTTATATATAAATTTTAGGATCAGTTTCTCTAGTTAAATATATATATAATATATCTATACATATATAACAATATAATAAAATTTATACATATAGAAACAAAAAATAAAATAAATATACATATTTATGCATATAAAACACATATATGTGTTTTTCTTGAGATGACGCTAATTTATAAGAGAATTATAACCTTTGTGGCTTTTGTGAGTCGTTCTACTCAAGGGCACGATATGTCTCTCCTTTTGCTTGAGTTTTATTTTATGCCTTTATATAAATCTCACATTTTGTTATTAGGTTTATTCCCAAAGGCTCTTCTTTGTACCTAATTATAAACTGGTCTTCTCTCTCATTGCATCTACTAATGAGCTGGCTGTGTACATGAAGGCCGTGAATTAAGGCGTACTCATTTTGTACTCATTCCTGAGTCGTCTTGTTGATAGGAGTCATTTTCAAGCCATTTATTCTGAGAACTCCATGCATTTAGTCATATCACCTGCAAACAATTTTACACACTCATTCCAGTTTTTGTATCTCCACGGTCTCTAATTACTCTGGCTAATAATACAATCCAGTAATATAGTAATGATATTGTGGGTTCCTTAGCTTTGTTCCTGACCTTAATGAGAGCAATTCTGGTGTTTCCCCAATAATCATGAGGCTGGCTTTGGGGAATAGATACATCGCTATGGTTTTCTAACTTTGAACCATCCGGTCCTTGAATTCTCAGATTAGATCTCATTAGTCTTAAGTGTTCTCTATAACGTGGGGCTGGATTCTTCTTGCTAATATAGATTTTTTTCTTTTTCTTTACCCTTGAGCAATTTATTTAGGTTTGGAATCCTCTGCCCTTTAAAGGTGTGAAATAATTTCTCTATGAAAATTTTTGGCCTGCTACTTTCTTTTTCTCAAAGGGACTCAAATTGCTGACAACTTTCTTTATTTCATCTGTGGAAATGGATATGTTTTAATTGTTTATCTTTTTAAAATTAGTTTTAGGTCATTACCTTTTCTAGAATATCCTCCATTCTTCCGAAGTTTTCAAATGAATTTGCATAGAGCTAATCACAACTATTTTTTCTCACTCTCGGTGCTTATTTCTTACGAACCATTTTTACCTTCATGTATCTACAGTTTTCTCCCTCTTTTTCATGATGTGATGATCTAACATTTCACCCTTTTAATGTTTTTTCAAAACACAAGTTTTAGATATATTGATTCTATCATTTTTGTATTTTCTAATTTACTATAAATTCTTTTACCCTAATAAATTGGTCCTTTATGATTTTCTTAAATACGTTTCGTGGTGTTTTTAAATGTAGTGTCAAATATTGAATTTATTTAGTTTTATTCTTTCCTCCCATTGCTATAAATATTTAAGGCTATAGATTTTCCTCTAAGCACTGCTTTTACTGTTGCACATAGATTTTGATATTTAGTGCTTTTACATGGTTTTTCTAGGCAAGTTCTAAATTTGGTTTGTATTTCATTTGTCCGAAGAGTTAAGAGAGAGTTTTACATTTTAAAAAGAATTGGCTGCTTTTCTTGATTTTGTTATTACTGTTCAGTTACTATACTATGATCAGAATATGTGGACTATGCTATTTTTGTTCTTTTCTGGAAAGGAGAAATCACATTTTTTTTCTTTTTTAATCATATATGGTTACATTTGTGGTTGTCATGAATTCCTGGAAAGCAAGTATGTTCTTTATGTTCAAGACATAAAGCTTGAAATGCATTACTTAATATACATGTGAATTACATTATTTGTATAAATTATATCCTCATTTTTTACTACTTCATCTGTCATTGAATAAGCAAGCTGACCTATGGTGTCCTATTGCTGATTTGTTGCTGAACATTTCTCCTGGTGACTCTTGACTTCGGTTTCTTGAATGTTATGATGATGTCATTTGGGTCACAAATGGTTGTAAATCTGATATCCTCCTTGTGAATTACACCTGTTAGCATTTTAAAATGTGCTGTCTTTTGTCAATTAATGTTTTTTAAACCTTCTCTTTTTAAAACATTTTGGGTGGGTAGGTAATTAGGTTTATTTATCTATTTACTTAGTGGAGGTACTGGGGATTGAACACAGGACCGCGTGCATGCTAAGCATGTGCTCTACAACTAAGCTATACCCTCCCCCATCAATTAATTTGTTCTTTTAACCTGAATACCATTCTCTGATTTTCAGATCCCTGTCACTGATTTCTTTTTGTTTGCATTCTCCTGGCATATCTTGATCTATCCTTTTGTCTTCAATGTTTTAAATTAGTTGCTTTCAAAAGCCAGTCTTGGGGGATGGTATAGCTCAAGTGGTAGAGTGCTTGCTTAGCACGCATGAGGTCCTGGGTTCAATCCCCAGTACCTCCTCTAAAAATAAATAAACCTAATTATCTCTCCCCCCACCAAAGTAAAATAATTGAATAATACAATAATAAATAAATAAAAGCCAGTCCTTGTTCACAGCATAGAGTTGGCGCTGCTTTGTGAGCCAATGTGAAAATCTTTATTTTTTGATAGGTAAATTAAGCAAATTTACATCTAATAATGTGACAGATATATTTAGTCCTGGTATTCTCATACTGTTTCTTTCTTTGTTCTTATGAGATTTGTTTGTTTGCTTGCTTGTTTGTTTCAAATGTGGTCTGTCGTGTGTGTGTGTGTGTGTGTGTGTGTGTGTGTGTGTGTGTGTGTGTGTATTTGCTATTTAAAGGTGTTTGTATTTTCTCCCTGGTGGTCATTTTTACGACTATAGAATTTTATAAAATTTTTAGTGCTCTGTATTTTTAAAGTAGAGCTTCTCATCCACTGTACCATAGCTCAGGGCAGTTGGAAAGCCTCTGGCCATGAATATTCTTGTCTGCTTACCTCAGTTCCTGCAAGTATATACTTTTCTCTTAGAACCATCATTTGAAAAACACTGGGAAACATCACTTTGAGGAATATGTATTAGGTCTGTACTAGGAGTAATGAATCATAATCTTTCTTAGTGTTTAATACAGAAAATGTGCATGTATTTCCGTTAATTGAGTTGACATCTTCCTATGCTATGCTTTGACTCCTGGCAATCAGAGAATTTGCCCCATGTCCTATTTTCTTTCCCCTCCCAACTGGCTTAGTTGCATTGTTTCTGTATTGTCAGGGCACATTTTTGGTTCGTCATGTATCCCCGTTAGGTGAGATACGGTCCTTCCTCTCCAAGGACTGTAATCTGTGCTCACCTCCTGTCTCTGTCATAGCTTCTCCAGTCATGTCTTGGTTAACTGAAGTTGTTCCTGATATTTTCCTCAATAACCCCAGTGTTCTTGCATGTTAAATACTGTTTGTCCATAGACTTTATACTTAAGTGTAATTTGGCTGGGTTATGCTTTCTTTTCCTTGTGAAGATCTTTCTGAAAACTGACGAGTAAAATCCTGGTGAGTCAGAGTAGCTGTCCTTGAAGAGGCATTGTTTATGTTCAACCTTTACTAAATGATTGTTGGGAAAACAGAGGCGGAGAAAATGGTTCCGGGCAGGAGCAATACACGTGTAAAAGAGTATGGGGCTTCTATGGAAGAGGCAGTTGCTCATTATTGCTGCAATGTAGAGGCAAAGAAGTAGATCTGTCTAAGTTGACACTGGGGACCTAGGAGAAGCTACATCATAAAGGGCTTGCTATCCCAAGGAGTCTGGACTTTTTACAGCAGAATAAAGGAAATCCACTAAATGCTGTGAAGCAGGAGAGAAATATATGGTTAGAATCGATCATTTTAAAGGAGGGATGTAGATGAGTCAAGGAGCCTTCCCTTCCCTGCAGCCTGTGAGTCCTAGCCTGTGCTCCCATCATGCAGACCCAGAAATTCCGTCTTTCACAAACTAGTCGTATTGGTGGCTTCCCTCAGTGCTCCTGCCAGCCTCACTAGCAGCCTAGTAACTTTTGTATATGAAAGTAGATAGGTCTACATGATAATGATGGCGTGTCTCTCACACTAGGGCTGTATTTCTAACTAGCCTCCTATAGCAGGAAGTAGCAAGAATGAAGGATATTTGAGTCAACTCTTTTAAAGATAAAAGGATAGTGGCTCTTCTGGAGAAGAAAAAAAGGTTTTATAGTTCTTGAGTATATATTCCTGTATCTCTATCACCTGTGAACTCTCTTTCCTCCAAGGATGTCATGGAAACCTTCACAAATCTAGCTGATACTGTAGTTCTAAAACATCTTCTTCCCCAGATGCTCCATGGGGAGCTTTCTGCTGTCTCACTAGTTTTCAGGCTACTTCTTGGAGACCTACAAAACTTCACTCACGCTGAAGCTGCCAGGGTTTGGTAGTTTCAGCTAGAGCACGTTTCTTTATCGAGCATTATTTTAAAATGACCCTGTCAAATGCACTTGTTGCTCTTTTATCTTCAGTCAACTATGTGCTAAATGTGTTGTCTTCACAGGCAGATTTACATTGTATCATAGAAAACAGTGACTATCAGACAACCAGGTCTATTTTCAGTTCTTGCTTGCTTGTTTCCTTGCCCAGTTGCTTTCTTTCTTTTCTATCTGAATAGCATTATCGGCCACTTCTGATGGAAGCTGGATTGTAGGGTTTCCATTAGACGCTGGAGATGGAAAACAAAACCATGTTCACTGTGAGAACTTGCCGGACCCACTTTGGCTAAGCTCTTCAGTTAAGGAATTTTTGCTGGTCTCTTCCATTTTCCTAGTGCAATTTCAGGTACCCACGTGGTCTTCATCCCCTCAGCACAACTGTTCTCCGTGAGTACAAAATAAAAAAAAATACATTGCAGACTAATAATAAAGGATTTCTTCATTCTTGTGTTGAGAGCTGTTACCTAAAGGAGCAAGGCTTTAATAGGGTCTCAGCTTGACTCTTACCATGTTTGCACACAAAACAGATAAGGCAGGCTTTGTTTTGAAAGATATTAATTGATTTTGTCCACCATGCTGTCTAACAAGTCAATTCCCTGAAAACGTAGCGACGGAGGGAAAAAAAACAAAATCTCTTCCAATTACTGTATAAGTAAAATTCCTCCCTTCCACTTCCATTAAAGGAAAAACGGTGCTCACTGCTTAGGACTTCGGGGATTGACAGCTGATGCTACACACGCATAGCCCTGCCATTAGTTGGCATTTTGGGGATTTCTTTGTTGTTGCCAAAACGAAAAAAAAAAAAAAAGAGAGAGAGACAGAGAGATAGATTACAGAAACATCAGAATTCAAAGCCCTAGCATAAGGTAAATTATTTTAGCCTGACTTAGGTAATGAAGGGAAGAGGCAGAGTTGGGATTTGGGGGCTAAAGCGGGGCTGGGTACGTTTGCAAATCACAGGGATCTATTTTAGACCCGCACCAGGTGAACAGCTAGATCACAGTGTCATTTCCCGGGCTCTGGAATCGCACTACCCCTTTCTTTCATCTTTTTGTGACATGGAGGACGCTTCCACCATATGGTGCTCTTCTTTGAACTCAAGGGCTGCAGTCACATCTGTGTTCCCTCGAGTTTTAAGGGGGCCGGTTGCTATAGGAGCTTCTGTTTCTTCCGGCCTTGCTGCTACTGGGACTGGACAGAAGCCTGCACTGCTTAGCTGCATATCTAAGGAACTGGTAACGAGAATGTCCTTGACAAAACTATCTTGCAGAGAGTTCAGGTCTTGCTGTGTTGCCTAAGGCCCTCAGCAAACAAAGGGCAAGATCTAAGAGGGGTAATAGGGCGTGATAGTTCCAGTGGCACTTGGCCGTGGACACCCTCTGTGTTTGCAATGGGAGAAGGAACTAGAGGGCAGGGAGTCAGCCTCATCTTAGTTGTCTTTTCTCCTAAATTTCTAGGAGAAGGTGTAAAGTGGGAGCCCTTTCCTCCAGCAGGATACAGCCGTTGCCTCCTGCAAATACTTCCTGGGCTAATAACCAGAGGTCAGGCTGGAAAACTTACTGAGCGTGACCCTTAGCGTAGAAGGATATCTTGAGGCATAAAAGCTCCGTTTGACACTTTCCTCATGTATTTCCCCACTACCTAAAACAGTTCTGGACAATGAATGTGCTCATCGATGATAAGGGAATCGAAGATCACATTTATGATTATAACCAAGAAAAAATAATTCTGATGAGAAGATTGTTAAAATAGGTCCCACGATAAACAAGCCTTCTGGGTATCACCCTGAGGATTTCCAGGAGATTTTTTTTTTCAAGGCCATCTAACAGATGTTTTCTTTCTTTATATATGAATTAAATTATTGGTACTGTTCTTGTTTAAGATGTAAGAAGCGCCACTTCTTATCCTGTACCTGCTTGGAGGGGTCCAGATCTCCAGCCTACGATCAGAGACTTGCAGGACGACCACGTTATTAAATGAGCCTCGTTTCATTCTTCCTGAAACCGAACACTCAAGAAACATTTTCTCCCCTTAGCTGCAAGCCTATTAATGTTGGCAGCCGTAAAATAAATGCAGCCACAACCATCTCCTACAAATGAATCAGTCAGCTCAGACTGAAATATACCCTGTCCTTCCCACTGCAGGGCCCTCCCAGGTCAGGTTTTAAGTGTTCTGGTTGCAGTGCATGAAGCTCTTTTTCCTTTTAGTGTTGTGCTTGATTTGCAAAGTGGGGAGGAGGAGGAGTGTTGACTGCTAGATTCCCATCATTAACGTTAAGTTTTATTGCCTGATAACTCTTTTATGCACCGTATAAATGTTTTAAGTCAGTGTAATGCTGGGAAAGGTACCAGGTTGACAGACGGAAGATCCTGTATTCTTCTCATTTTGGGCAGGCTTAGGAGGAGATTTCTACCTTTCCAATTGAGCAGGTGGCTCAAAAGGAAGTTCTGGATGATGCAAAGTTGGAAAAGGAAAAAAAAAAGTTGGAAAAGGAGTTAAATTAAACATATTATGAATGAGTTGGAAAGGGGCAGAGGGTCTGGATACTGTGAGCAAGGAAATGATAACAAAGAAAATAACTTGTGGAAGTTTTTCTGGCCTGAGCTGGAGTCACATCTCTGAAGTTTCAAGTTACTTTTGCTTCATACAAAAAAGACAAAGGGTCTTTACTGGGAAGAAAAAAAAAAAAAAACAATTAGAAGGCCTATTGTTCTATAAGGTCTATTAATCCCGTTCATGATGAAAAAAAAAAGTTGAATTCATCGAGCTGTGTATTTTTTGTCCAATTAGCACTGATCTCCTCTAGCCCTGAGAAGTTTGCTTCTGATCATGTGTTCATTAGAAATGTTGAAGGGGTTGTCATTTCAATGGCGAATTTACTTATTCCTCCAATTCAACCAAGACTAGATTTTCATAAAATATGGAACAAAAAGTAAAGCAAGTTATAAAAGATCCTATTTAGTAATATCTCTGTATGAATATGTCTGAATTGAAAAAATCCTAAGAGGTTGTGTATGTTCCAATGCGAACAGTGAGTGGTGGGATTATAGGTGACTTTGATTCCCTGGTATTTCCTGACATTTGTGCAGTGAGTGTGTAGTGCTCAAAATGTTTAGGAAGTCTAGGAAAATGAAATAGCCAACCAGAGGGTCAATGTATATTACAGACAGGCTTTCTTAAACGTGATGTACCTTCGTGTGGTGGAAAGGCTGAAAGACCTTTTTCCTTCTTCAGTTTAAGATGTGATACAATGAAAAAAAAAAAAAGTGTAGATTGGTGTTACCGGCTCTGGGTTTAAATTTCAGCTTCACTTCTCATTAACTAACATAACACATCCTGACAATAGACAAATTGTTTAATGTATGTGAGCCTCAGCTTTCTCTTCTGAAAGTTGAGAATAAGGATACACGTGTTAAATGGCTAGCACAACGCATTCATCGGAGGATTATACCCACTATGTGAGAAAGGGGAAAATACGGCAAATTCATGTAGTTGATAGAGTATTAAAGCACCCATCCCACCAGAAAGACCAATTTTCCAAGTAAAAATAAACCTGAAAGCTCAAAAAACTCTAAAAAATATATAAATTCAATTAGACTCCACTAGAAAAATAAGGCTCTCCCTCCAAAATGTTAATTCCTAAATGTTTGTAGGAAAGCACACCAAGCAGAATGATGCATAAAGAGAGATTTTGGACAGAGAATGTGTGTGTGTGTGTGTGTGTGTGTGTGAGAGAGAGAGAGAGATTACATCCCATTTGATTCTTTAGGCAAATCAAATAAAAATGAAGCTAATTTGCCAGTTTGCAGAATCACACTAAACAAAGTTGAAAACTACCAACCGATACTGATTCTCATAGTTTGAACAAACACATCTTCGAGTAATTATTTGTTTGGTTTCAGATTACCTGCATTCAATTCATAGCATTTCATTTTGCTTTGAAATTGTATCTTCATCATTTGTTTCAATAAATTCAGGATGCGGGTAGGAGGAGGAAATGTTTTAAAGTACTTTGAATATACTTAAAAAGTAGCCCACTTAGACGGTCCCTCAGTTAGTTTCATTAGCATCTCTAACTGTAAACAGGAACAGCTGCATGTCCCCAAACTCACAAATATTTGCCCAGGTCCCCCCTGTAATCTTTTGCCCGGAGAACGTTAGTCCAGTTATTGGGAGGCTGGTGTCAAAGAAGCAGCAGCCTTCACATAGTCAAATTAAAAATGAGGGTTTAGATCAAAAACAAACAAACAAACAATTTTGTATAAAAAATTAGATGGGGTTGTTTTATTTCAGTTGCAGTTTTAAAATGTTTAATTATATATTCTGGGATGTGTACGTGTGCGTGTGGGTAGGTGCGCACGCATGAATAAACACGCGGCGACCAGTGAAAGGACGCTTCCTCCTTCCATTCCCATAACTGCTGGGTGGAGACTGGGAAGGATGCGTTCCTTTTGTACCTTCTCCACGTGGGCGGGGCACCGTCCTCTCTCTGCTTGTTGTCTCTGTTCTCCATGTTTGGATTTGAAGAAAAATAAATGCCCTCCTCCCTCCCTCCCTCCCTTCTTTCCTCCTTCTCTTTCTTCCTCCCATTCTTTCTTTTTTTCTTTCTTCCTACTTTTTTTTTTTTTTTTTTTTGAATGGACCGTCAACATTTTGGCTGTGATTGAAGAAAAGAAATAAAGCAAGCGGAACTAATATGAAACCAAGAAAGGAAAACAGGATTGCCACGTCTTCTTGTCTACAGTCAGCAGTTTCTACCAGTGAACAAAATCGCTTTGTACTGGTGCTCGTATTTAGAAGGGAAAATGGGATTTATAGGTATCGCACTATGATCAGACCATCTATTGTGCTCCTTTCGTCTCGGAGTTGATGGGAAATATACAAACAACATAAACCCAAACCGACCCTCTAAAATGAGTGGCCCGTAGATTTGGTCTGTTTATCTCACAGAAACATGAAGAAGTATCCGCATTAAAGTCTTCTATCTCCGGGCCTCATTTCCTCTTACCTCCCAGTAGAAATGGTTCACTGTCCTAACATTTGCAGTTGAGCGCAGAGATAGATAAGAATTCAACCCTCCAGTCCCATTTATTGCAATTGTATTTAAATACATGGCTTAATTAGCTGTACTCAGCCTCCTTCCCAATCCTCTTTGAAGTGGTAAAGTCCCATTGCATCTGTTCAGCTAATTTTATGCTCGTAGCCTAATTTTTGAGTTCTCTAGAAGCCAAGGGTACAAGTGCCCCATGTGATCTCTAAGTCCAGATCCTTGACTCAAAGGGGCGTTTTGTTCAGAGGAGGACACAGAGTTAGTTGTCTTGGGTTTGAGCTTCAGTTATAGCATTCCATCATCTTTCACCGAACTCACCTTGCAAAAGGTACTTGTCAGTTTAACAAAGGAAGGCGAAGACATGGAGAAATGTACATGCTCATAGCAAAGCAACACGTCACGATATCCAGGTAGGGAGAAGGGGAGAAGGAGCGGGAGTGTGAGATTTTTTGGAGTATGCTAATTTTATGACGTGTGCTTATGGGAAAAACCAAATATTGATGACATTTTCCAGGAAAGGCTACACCGAGGTTTAATAAACACCAGTTAGGTCAGAGAAAAAGCAGTGTGGATGCAGGAGCAAGAAAATGATAGGGCTGTGTGTATCTAGGGCGTGACCTTCAATGTGATCAAAAAACCCACCAAAGATGTGAGGTGGGCTCAGACCATGATATCTAGTCAAATACTTTTTGTGAGCATAAGTAACTAGATATATTCATTCTATAATATTTTGTACTTGTCGGTCCCCTGTGGAGTCCCTGTTGCCTTGAGATGAGATCTCTAAGAGAAACAGAAGTTACTAAGGTATCAGACAGTCACATGTGATCTAACCTTGAGAGTCTGTTGGGCCAGTGGGGCAGAAATTGTGCTCATCAGTTATCCGTGTTCCTCCACCTTCCCGGGCCTCCAGTGATGTAAGATTTGAAGCAGATTCTCATCAGTGGAGTATGATCAGGATTCCAGTGTGTCACTTACAGGCTGTAATTTCGAGTCATCTCCATTTTTCCTCCCTCTCTTTCTTCCCTTGTCCCTTCTTGGTTGAGCTTTAGAGATCTTGTGTCCTAAAGAGTCTTGCATAAGATGGAGGCAGGCCACCGACCCGAATTAGCATTTACAGGAGCAAGAAATAAACGTGTGTGTGCACGTGTGTGTATGCTGTGCATGCTCAACTACAGATATTTAATTTGTTCCTGCAGCGTACCATTGCCTATCCTGACTATTGCAACCAGTTAGGAAGTTCTTTTACTGATATTGAGACTTGATCATGTAAATAAACACAATTATAATGTTTAGAAACTATAAGTTATAAAATAACTTTGCCAGTCAGAGACAAAAATGAGAAATACTGAAGTTCTTCTCTTTCTCGTGGCTCTGTATTTCATGCTTGTATTTCTTGAAAGCCTCTAAAACCAGAAATCCCCAGCTGGTACATGTCCCAGCATGGGACACAGCGTGCTGAGATGTCAGTCCCCTCAATCTACAGCGGCTTGCTGAGGTAGGAGCATCGCCTGCTTACCCCGGGGTGCTGTGTGAACATTGTCATGTTCTGTGTGTGTCGTGATATGAAGAAGGAAGAGACGCACCGTGCGTCTAAGGGATCAGAGTGCACCCATGTGACTACCCCTGTATTCCAGGTCTTTTTTCCTTATACCCATTTCTCTACTCTCTCCCAGATCTTCTCCAAAGTGTGTTTTCACCAAAGTTTGAGAAGGAATTGTTGAAACAATCAGCAAGCTTAACAAATAAATATTGCTTGAGTTAATAAATAAATGTACATTTGAGGCACTTCTAGACACCGCCATATGTCTTGTCCGGGGGACAGATCTATGGTAGCAACCCTCAGAGTCTTCCTAGTCAGGAACCACCTATTCTATTCCTGAATTTTTATCCTTGAAAGAGAAGACCTGAAACTGAAAACTGCTGAAGCATGGGTTGTGTCTGTTAGGTTAGCCCGATCTTTGTTCATCACAGGAACTAGATTATCATAGTCGCTTAAATTTATCAAGGGTTTACTATATGCCATGCCTGACTCTATACGTTCTCGTTTATTATTTCTCATAAAACCCAAATGAGCTAGGTATTGTTCTCAATCCCTCTTTTGCAAATAAAAACACTGAGAAACAGAGAACTTAGGGAGCTCACTCATGATTGCGCAGCACTCCCTAGGAGGACGGAGAGCTTATACCAAAAGCAAGTAGTCCAACGCCAGGCTCTTGAAGAGTGTGCTCTGCTGACGCCTCTTAACAGATTGATAGTGAAATTCCCAGCTTGGTATGTTTGTTACATTAGATGCAAACTGCCATCCTCTATCCTAGTGCCAAAGGTCACTTCCAAAGGAGACAGCTTCCGACTACGAACAATTATTTAGCAGAGGTGTGATGAGTCCTAAGAGCTCACCTTAGTTCAGCTCAGATCTCCTGTTTGATAGTGAAAGTTACGCTGTTATCCACTGAAGCAGATCATCTACTGCATCACTACCTCTGTGACAGGCAGCTCCATATTCGTGGAAGAGTTCTTTGCCATCTGAAAAATGATCAAAATCCTCCCAGCACATCCTGTGTCCTTTCTGAAATAATTTGGCCTGTTGGTCGTCTTTGGTTCAGAGCCTGTAAACTTCCTCACCCCCTCAATCATTTGTTGCACACCAATAATAATTACAGTTATTAATAGTTAAATAAGGTGTCCATTCTGTGAATAACTGATAATGACCACACGTGTTAAAAGTGGCAAAAGAGCGGATAGATCATCAAAGTCTGTTCTAATTAGCCAGAGGTGGGGAAGCAGCTCAAGTAAACCTGCTCTGCTTACTTAATGCTTCATAGTAATTAATAGTAATTGATAGAAACTTGTAGCAATTAAGATCTAATACATGTACTTCATTTGCAAATGTCCTCCTTACCTTGAATACAATTTTTTTTTCTCTAATGGAAAAGTCTAGGATTGGGGACTTGGGTTCTTCTCATCTTTTTCTGTCTTCTACTGAGGAAATTGTAAAGGATCATGTAACATGCCATGTTGCTGCTGGAAGAGGCTTGGAGATCATTCTAGTAGGCTTGCATCATACTATAGATGAAAACTTTGAAGCTTAGGGAAGTCACCATTCAAGCCATTGGCATTGAATGTCTGTTGGCATACCTGGGTCAGCTGCTTGGTTTGTGGACACGGCTGGGGCATGATCTGGTACAGAATATGGTGAGTGCCTGTGTGTGTGTGTGTGTGTGTGTGTGTGTGTGTGTGTGTGTGTGTGTGTGTGTGAAATGACCTTTGGCTGCTTCGTTATAAGAGGCCTTGGATGCAAGGGCTCTAAGATTGATACTCATGTCAAATTAATAAATTAAGAGGGGTTTTGTGTCTAAAATGCCCCACACTTTGTGTTATAGAGTCTCCTCTCTATGAGACGCTTGTACCTATAGAACAAATAAATGAGCATTCAGGCCTAGCCCCTCTAAACTCTGTTTGAACTCTCTGAATGACACAGAGCTCAGAACTTTGCATGGCCTTTTATGTTAGCTTTGTAAAATGAAACTCTCCTAGGGAAACCTGTGTGACTTCTGTTCGGAGTTTAAAAACACAGATTTATGGAGAGTCCCAAATCAATCAAAAACATGGCAAATTTTTTTTTAAACATACACACACACACAAGAAAAGAGAAAGCTATGAAAAGACCCTGACTGCCAAGAGTGGCTTGTTAGCAGTTGAAAGCACCGAGATATGAGTGTGTAATGGAAATGTGGCAATGATCATTTGGGCAAAAATACAATTTGCATGAGAATGAATCAGGAAATGTCCCAGAACACTAGAAAAATGACAAATCTGGGATCCTGTAGTTCATGTTCATGTTGCTGAATATACACCAACTACACCATCAATCTTCCTGTGGTCAGACACTGTGGGTCTTTTTCTAGACATTGATATTAGAAATGTACTATGACAGGTAATCCTGTATGTAAAGGAAGAAGATATATAGCTGTAAAAACTGTCCAAACTATCTCCTAGAGTTGTTTTTGAGGTTTGTTTTATTCCTTCATTCCTTGATCTGAAATCCATTAAAGCAAAGAATGCCCCTTACATCCTACTCTGCTGTACCCTGGAGGAACACCTGAGAAAGTTAATAATAAACCCTTGAGATTAAGGCAAGTGGAGAGGAAAGAATTATGAAATAAAACAAAGCAAAGAAATCGTGTAAACAAATTAATTGTCTGGAAGTGAAAAGCACGTTTGTAATTTTGCCCTTGTCGAGGGAAAATTGGAGTTCATTATGCTCACTGACTGATTTAAAAGCTCCTTCCTGCACAGCATCAGCGAGAGAGTGAATGTGTTGAAGTGAAGCATGGATCGGTTGCAGCGTCAATTAAAATGGAAATTCATTACTGAAACCTCCAGAGTAAAAGGTTGGGGCTTGATGCTTTGAGCATGGAGAGAAGCTTTTCTTCCCCTATTCCCTTTTTTTTTTTTTCTCTCTTCTTCCAGACTGATTTCGGGGACTTCTATTTTGGATTTCCAGTAGTAGCTATTATGCCTCTTTGTTGCAAATTGTGTTGTCACCTGTCACTCATTGAGCGCTTTCTTCGTACCAGGCACCTGGTGTATTTTACCATCTTTAATCCTCAGAGCAATTGTGTAGTGAAAGTAGCACTGGAGAAAGCTGAAGTTCATGGAGGTAGAACCGAACAACTGCTGAGTGGTGTCACCAAAGGTTTAGGATGAGGTCTGCCTGATTTAGAAGCTTCTGATCTTTCCGGGACACGATCAAGACATCTCAGCCAGGTCCTCTGTGCTGAGTTAGGGACGCCAGGATAACGGGGCCTTAAAAGGCATGTTGTGTGCTTCCAGAATGGGCCTCACACATTCGGTTGCACGTTGGCCTGCTGTCAGGAGCCCAGTGGGATTACGCTCAGCACGGGGTCTGTGCGACACAGCCACCCACCGCACGTGGCGGCCCTCGAGCTCTCCAAATGAGCAGAGTCACCACAAGCTTGCGCTGCAGTACGCTTTGTGAGAGGAGTCTGTGCTTTAACTCTGTGACAATTCTAATGAATACAAGCAGTCTGTCCAGGCTTCTGGCACTATCTTGGATGTTCTCCAGGTAGAGACCATATACCCGTAAGTGGGTAAAAGAGGTTGATAAAAAGGATTTCCAAGGGTGAAGGAATTGAACCAAAGAATTGTTTATCCGTTCATCCATTCAGCTCAGGTGTATTACGTGCTGAGCGCCGTGCCTGTGAATCTTAAAGACGTAGGTGACATGATCCGTATCCTAAAGGTGTCACAGCCTAGGTGGGTTGACAAATAGGTAAACCAGGATTACAGTACAGCCAGCACAGAGGAAAATGCAAGTTCTTAAGTAAACACAAAAGAGCCCATGCAAAGAGGGGTGGGTATAGCTCTAGTGGTAGAGCACATGCTTAGCATGCACGAGGTCCTGGGTTCAATCCCCAGTACCTCCATTAAAACAAACAAACAAAAATGTCATGTAGGTAGGATTGAGAGAGGAAGTCCAAGAAAGCTTTTCAGAAGAGCTGGTGTTTGGACTGAGGACTGAGTTTCATAGACAAATAGGAGTTAAGACAACAAGCAGTAGGAAGGAAGTTCCTCACCCGGTGACTAGTGTGGGAGAGCACACGGTTCTGCATAGCTGGGGAAGGGATGTATTGGTTGCCTAAGGCTGTTGTAACAAATTGCCACAAATTTACCAGCTTAAAATAAAGAAGTTTATTTTCCCATAGTTCTGGAGGTTTCACATCTGAAATCACGGTGCCAGCAGGTTGGTTCTTTCTGGAGATTCTGAGAAAGAATCCCTTCCATGTGTTTCTCCGAGGTTCTGGTTGTTAGCGCCCATCATTCCGGTCTCTTCTTCCATCTTCACATCAGCTTTTCCCCTGTGTTTCTCCTCTTCCATCTGCGTCGTCTTCTCTTCTTATAAGGACACTTGTCATTGGGTTTAGGGCCCACCTAGATAATCCACATGATCTCATCTCAAAGTCATTGCATTCTCAAAGACCTTTTTCTAAATGAGGTCGCACTCACATGTTCTCGGTCAGCTGGTCTCTTGGGGAGCCACCCTTCAGCCCACTGCAAGTCATGAAGTGGTGACCTGTTGAGGCAGGAAAGAAGCATGGCCAGGTCTTCCAGGCCCTCGTGTACCTGCAAAGGCGTGTGGGCTTTATCTACACAGAACTAGGAAGTCGTTGGAATTTTAATAGTGGAACTGACATCTATCTATGGAAAATACTTAATTATATTTCTACTGTTAATGCCGCCAGCCAAAGACCATCAGGAACCCTCCCGTGGTTAGTTGCCTTACATTTATTACTGGTTGCAGAGAGAGAGAACACACTGTGAGGAAACAGTGTCTCAGCTGTAGCATGTTGGAAAGAAACTATTATAAGATTTGGACTTCGGTGGGTGATTTGGAGGAGAGTTGAAGGAAGCCTGGTGTTCACTCTAGATTGAATGCTGTCCGAAAGCAGGGGCACTTCTAAAAGTGGCTCTCTCAGTAAGTCTTATCTGTAGGGACAATAGTCTAGACTAACAGCTCCGTGGTAATTGGTAAAGACGTCGCAGCCACTAGCCAAGAGAGGGGGATGTTTCGTATTTTGTGAATGAGGCAGTGACTTGTTTTTGTCTGCGCCTGGACCAAATGAAGAAGTGGCTTGCTTTGTGCTGCCTCCCTTTATCGTGGTCTCGGAGTGACCCTGTCTGCGATCGGTGTTCTGTGACATTGCTCACGTCCAGAAGGTTCATATTCCAGAGGTCAGGGGCTGCTTTATTTTTCTTTCTCAATACCAAACTATAAAAACTATCGTGGCTAAAATTCCAGCAGTTGTAATGAAGTACCTCAACCGGAACATTCAGACTGTCCCTTAAAAGCTGTAGTAAAAGTCACAAAGTTTTCTGGAAAGAGCACTCTACCTTTGCTTATGGGAGCATCCTTCAGACTTAATTTACTTCTGAGCCACCAGTGGGACAGCATCTATTTTAAAGATAAGAGGAGCTAACCGAGAGGCTCCTTGACTGGTGCGCCTTTTATCTAACGGTTGTAATCGCATTTTCTTCCATTTCCCCGCAGAGCCTAACTCAACCACATCCCTGGGAAGAAAGAGCTGCGAGTCCCCTATTTAAACCCTCCCCCTCCCTCTCTCTGGGGTGCTCTTTCTATTTAAATACGATAAGTGAGTCATCTGTAGTTCTCTCTGATGAAAAATAAACAAGGGAAAGAACCCCAAACACTGCCGAGGCAAAGATCCCTTCAGAACACAGAGCCTTCCCTGTTAGGCGGTTTCTCTTTTTAAAAGAAGGCAGAAACAGGAAAGGGCCACGGAGGCAGAAATAGCCAACAGAACTAGGCAGCAGGCTTTTCTGTGAGGGAAGATGAAAAAGGCAAGTACCTTTTTCAGTCCAGCAAGAGAAATAAAAGTATAAATACCATGTATCCAATGCCCCTAGGAATGACAGAGATGAGGCTTTCTCCCACACTCTCACGGAGAAAAGGGCTCTCCAAAATTAAAGTCAGAGACACTCCGTTGAAAGGAAGTATTTTCCCCCTCTAACTTATAATTAGCCTGCGATACTGGCTTTTATAGACTCTTATCAAGGCAAATTGCTCAGCGCAATGAGTTTGGCAGACGTCATTCATACACACGAGCGAGGGGATATCCATCATGCACACAAGCCAGTTGTCATCTTCTAAGGTTTCAGCTGACTGTCAGTTCAGTTCAAGAAGAAATTATTTCTCTGTCTTCATCTGTAATATTACGTATCACTTGCAACATGGGAATTTGACACCTTCAGTGACATAGCCCAGCATCCTGTTCAATTGATCAGAAGTCCAAGTACGTGCAGTATCTTCTAACACTGAGATCCAAAACCTATTTCCTTTCTGACATTCTGTTGGGATCAAAGCCAAGAGTAGAGGTGGTTAATGAGGCTTCTCAGTGCCCCTCACATTCCAGGTCAGCTTGTTTATCCCTGACAGTGAGATGGATGTGCTAACAGCTTCTGGGGCTTGCAGTTTCCCTTGTGGAGATGCCGGTGGGCCATGTGTGCTCCTTGGGTCTCTGGGTGACGGGGCTTGCACTGGCTGTGACTGACAGCCTGAGCTGGAGGGTTGGCTGCATTTGGCATGACATGGTTGGCACAGGCCACCTCAGACCTTGAAAACTTGGAGCTGATGCAGAGGTGGATAAACACGTTGAAGACAGGTTGCCAACTCAAATTCTTAGCGGGGCCAGACAGGTAATGTGCCTGAAGAAAGCCAGCAACTTTGGGGACAGTGACCACTCAGCTCTCACTGGTTATGATCATTCAAGGATTTGGGCCCATAGTTGCCAGTTTTTCAAGAGAAGTCAAGAGTCTGGTGTACATGATAAATTCCTTGACTTTCAACTATTGGTATCTAATTCAGTCCTCCAGCTGGCCACATTAAACAATTTGCCTTCGAAGCTGCCATTTTGTAACCTGCACTAAGGGCACGTTTCTTTGCTTCCTGATACTTACACAGAAGCTCTGTGGACTCAAGTTGTAGGGCATCATTAATCTCATCCCAAGAAGTGAAAACAAATGAAAAAAGATAAGCATGGATAATGAAAATACTTCTCAAATGTCACAGTGTCCCCATTGAGCTAGGGTGGTTGAATTAAGGGGCACAGCTGAACTTTTAGTTCTGCTTCTATAACTGAACAGTTAGTAATGGTGCCCTGGGGCAGAGTTGAGTCCCTAAACAAGCACTAGACAAATAGTACAACACTAGTACACGGGGAAGGCAGAGCACACGCCCCTTGCCTTTGAAAAGATTGCGAATTCATTGATAGTACTATGTTAACATGGATGAAATAATTAGAAAAAAAATGCAAAGATAGCATATAAGCAAGTGGACTCTTAAAAAAAGTTTGATGATTCAGTTTACTTCTTTCACAACATCTCTTCTTAATAGTGGTCGAAAGAGAGACTAGAAAAGCAGCATGGTTGCCGTATGACTTCCTAGATAACTGCCATTTCTGTTGGATACCATTGGTTATTAACAGGCAAAATGAGTAAGAACTTGGCCCTTCCAGACCCTGAAGTTCTAGAATTTATGGCACTTTTGGAAAAATGGTCCTCCTAAGTCACTAGTTCTAAGGGCAGCTATGAATGTTAGCAGATTTATGAATTGAAAACTATAGTATTAAGAACCAAATAGCTTAGATCACCCTCCCAAGAACCACTGTGTAAATCATGTGTTCTTAAATTGTAGTTCCTTGAGGATAGCCCTCCAGGGGATCTCATAAACACTGAAGAGAACCTCTGTTTTCCTCGGGAGAGGGTTCAACCTCAGATAACCCATGTTTGAGGTCTAGAAATGGTCACTCTGTCCCATGCTCCTCGGTCCCAGGAAACCTTACCGGTGAACTACAGGTAGAACTACAAGATAGCCCACCCTTGGAATGGTGTGTAACCCTTGCTTCTTTGGTTGGTTTTTGGTCTGTTTTTTTCTTGTTTGTGTGCTTGTCTCTGTGTTTTTTAAGCCCCTTGATTCCTGTATTAGTTTTCTATGGCTGCTACAATAAATGACCACAAATTTCATGGTATAAAACAACATAATTTATTATCTTACAGTTCTGTAAGTTAGAAGTCCAACTTCTAGAAGTCTGGGTAAAATCAATGTGTCAGTAGGATAAGCTTCTTTCTGGAGGTTCTAGGCAAGAATCCGTTTCCTTGTTTTTCCCAGCTCCTAGAGGTCACCTGCTTTCCTTAGCTTGTGGGTCCTTTCCTCATTTCAAAGGCAGCGACATCAGGCTGAGGGCTTCTTGTGCTTCTGCTGTCTCTCTGGCTCTCTCTCTTCTGACTCCCTTTTCCATTTTAAGGGCCTTGCAAGTACATTGGGCTCACGTGGATAATCCAGGCTACTCTACGTATGTCCAGGTCAGCTGATTAGCAGCCTCAATTCCCCTGGATCGTGGAAGGCAATGTATTCAAACATTTGCGGGATTAGGACATGTGCACTTTGAAGCAGCCACTATTCTACCACACTTCCCAATGTCTCTGTCTGGAGAAATTGAATGATTTTTTTCACATCAAGAAATGGAATCTGACAATCTGATTAAAGTATGTTCAAATGCAATACATGACCTCTTCATCCACACCAATAAATTACTAGCCTGTGATCTGGGCAGGCAGTGTAATATTCAATGGAAAAGACATGGGCTTTGCATTCAGACAAACCTGGGTGCAAGTTCCTACTCCGGCATTTACCGGCTTTATAACTTCTGGCAAGCTAAAATACAATTTTAAGGCATACGTTCCTTTCTTCTGAAATGAAGAAAATACATCCCTCATATGATTGTTTTGCTTAAATTAAACAGAAATAATATGTCAGCATCATAGTAGAAATGTAATCAATGGTATTATTATTTCCTGAAATGCTGAGTTCCATGTCAATACTGCTCGGTAAAACCAGTTAAAGAAACCAAATTCTGTGTTTCAGTTTAATGAATTGCATTTAATGAAAAACATTTCCCTGGGGTGTTTGTCTGATTTGCGTGTTAGCATATGCAAGATGTTTGAATTTCAAAGATGAAAAAGTGATTTGTAAGTGCAAAATGGTGCCAATGTCCTGATCAGTAAACAGGTAATATGACCCTTTGGGGGGGGGGGGTACATGGATATCAGGAGAATAAAAAGATGGGTACAAAGAAAGAAGACTCAGAGTTACTTAGAATTAAGTAAATGAATCCTTACTGTCAATGTAAGTCTCCCAACTGCTGTGCAAGTGGTGGATAGATTTTCTTCTCCACTAGATTTACTTTCTGATATCCAAGTTTATCACTCAAGCAAGGACTATTCATCAAGCCATTTTCCATCGATAACCCCAGCTGAAGCCCAACAGGCTGAGTGTTTATTATTCACTCTTAAAAGGCTGGAGCTCATTTGCTTCTGCCGTGGGGAGAGGAGCAAACCCAGACAGAGAGAGGAATGAGGGCACTCAACGAAATGGCCATTCGTTGCCGTCAAGCTTGAATAATACAAAGGTGTAAAACAACCAGGAAAAGCTCCAGTTACGGCTGGAAATCAAATATTGATCAACTAATCCCTTAATTTCCTGGCTACCCATTTAAGGATCCAATTCCCATTTACTCATTCAACAAATGTTTTCAAGCTCTTCCTGTGGACCAGACCCTGCACAAGGTCAAAGGAAATACTGGGCCAGGGCTCATCTCAACCCCCGACACGCACAAAAATTCAACCTGGAGCTGTGAGAAATTAAATAACCTTTCATCTCTGAAGACTGGGTGTTTTGAGAAACATGAGTGCTTGTCATTACGTGATGTAGTGTAGGACCCTACAACAATCTTTTTCTGGCAGGCACCGCCATGGAGAGCAATGGCTTACTATGGGGACCTTTTCACACTCTGCAGAATGAGGGGACTACATTGTGTGTGGCCTCCAGAAACCCGCCTTCAAACAGCAGCAATGCTACTACTGCCACACACACTGAACACACGGAGTAAAACTGGATAAATAGTGAAGAATCTGAATTCAGTGACTTAGCAAGCCAAATCTTGCTCCAAGTTATATTGACTTTATGTGTTCCCTTGTGGGGTTTTTGAGGTGCCTCGTAAGCTGGAAGAAAAGACTTTAAGCTATGGGTCCTTCATGAGGTCCTTTCTCTTCAATCTGGTGTAAGCAGGGGCCGTTTCTGTAACATACGGGTGCTCAGAGGGGATGGTGTTCATAGAATGGAGGACAGTGAGGAGGGAACCAGCAAGGAGGGGGCAGCTGGATGGCATCTGGGCAATCACAGTGTGGGCTCACTGATTTATTGGAAGGATTATAAGTTCCCCAAACACCAGAAGCACCTGTGTTCAAATAGTGATTATGTACGCAAGACATGTGTTCCAGAGCTAATTGGAACGTCTTGGATGACCTATTATTTTGGATTTGCATTGCCTGTGACTCCTCTCCTCATGTGAACACGGCAGAATTGCAGCATGTATGTCTTTGACTTTTGCAACCTTGATGCAGGGGAGGAGGTGCAAGGAGAGGTTGTGAGATGGAATGCCAGTGAGAGGACACCCTCGAATAATTGAAATAATGTGGCATTTCTAACCACACTTTTCTTCAATGAGCTTATGCCTGGGAGTCAGAGTGAATGGAGGCTTAAATCTGTCAAGCCTTCAATTTCTACGTAAATGCCGGTCTTTCAAGGATGAGCATCTTTCCTTCTTGAGTAGAAGATAATTCTGCCCTTAAAGATACAGTACAGATTTTTCATGCAACATGGTCCCTCAACACAAGCAAATAACCTAACCAAACAAACAGAGAAATGTCTTCTGAAGGCAAAATGCCATTATTATGCTTACTGACGAATGACACTGCACTGCATCCAAAGGACCAGGTTAGGAGATTTTCGAAGATGGTTTTTGACTCTGTGATCTTCTATGCTGACTCTGTCACTTCACCCTGTCCAAGATTGGACGCCACTGTGATCAACACACAGAAAGAATAACTGGCATATGGATAAAGTGACATTTGTCAGGGGAGTGATGGGGAGATCTCTCTGGATTCAGTGTTTTCCCTCTTTAATCTTTCCTGATTGCAGGTCATACACCTGTGAGCTTGCACCTGGTCTCCACTCCCCCCTGCCCACCAGCCAGGAGGAGGTACATTTTAGAGACTGAGGAGGAGCTTCTTAACACTAAGTTAGTCAGACATGGGTTAGAACCCCAACTCAGGCAGTTGCTAACTGGATGACCTTGAAGCTGCTTGCATACTGGGTCTTACCTTCCACAACTGTAGAATGGACTAAGTGATAGAGCCACCTCCCAGGATTGTCATAGGTGCTTAATACATATGAGCTTATCTGCTACCTCCCCTACACACACACACACACACGCACACACGCACGCACACGCGCGTGCACACACACACACACACTTCCTGGCTCCTAACCTTCTGCTCAGAATTTTGAACATCTTTGAGGGAGGGCGGAGAGTAAGAGTTAGGAGATAGTTTACAAAAAGGGATTTTTTAAAAAAACGAACAAATAAAAATCATGGAAATCATAAGAAAAGCAAATCCAATTGATCGGGGATGATTTGCTCTCCCACTGGGACCAAGAGAAGCAGCGGTATTTTATGTTCATGGAATTTGGTGGAAAATGCAGCTCTAGTGAAACATTGGCTATAATTACTCTATCCCTATTTCTCCAAATGCTTTTTCTCTCTTTCCTTCTTTCTTTAAAAAACACCTGGATAGTCCTTTCTCAGCACACCAGGTTTGTGTTTCTTCCCCTAAGATCACTAGAGGGTCCCAGGGCGCACCGAGCTGGTGAGCTGTCCATCCTCACTGGGACAGGGCGTTGAGCCCAGCTGGCCTGCGGAGACTTGGGGAGGGACTGGCTTTTGAACAGAAGCTCTTCTCAGTGGAACTGAAGCAGGCGAAGTGGGAGGGGACTGCTAAACCTTGGGAAGTGCGGGGAGAGGGTAAGTTGTTTGCTAATATATCCCTGGGGAAACCTCTAGTGTTTCTGGGCATGGCTGAGTGCACTGCTCATGAAAAATGCACCAGAGCATTGCTGGCATTTGATTTCAGAAGAAGCTACAGTACCAAGAGACAACTGTCTTCTTGCCTCCAACACCCAGATGACACACCTGCTTCCACTGCTCTGTTCATCCTTCCAGATGTTCCCAGTGACTTGGACAGGAAGCCTTGTGGGTTCTGTACAGAGTGTTCCACTTCTCCCTTCCAGGGAGGCGTCAGATATGACAAAGCCCGATTTGCAGTATTCTTCTTTTTACTTTGTGGTGAAGAACGCGTCAGTGCCTTTATTTCCAAATACATGTTACTCTTGTTGCTGTTGTTTCAAAATTTGTTCTCCAGTGAAGCAAAATGTACCAAGGATGAGGCAAAATGAAGGGAAAGCAACTAACACCTTTTGGGTGCCTACTGTGTACCAAGTACTTTGCATGTACTATTTAATATCTTTCTCACTGCAGACCGTAGGGTGTGCAGGTTTGATTACTGCACGTTACAGTGGGAAGCAGCCAAGAATTCTGGAAAGAGTATAGGGCGGCCACTTACCAGCTGTGTGAATTTAGGTAATTACTTAGCACCTCTAAGCTTCGTTTTCTCTGTGTAATGAAGTTAATAATAGCAGCTAATAGCCATGTCATGAAGATTGAAAATGACTGTATTATGTTGTGTTAAAATCTTTACTTGACTTAAATGAGTTGGTCAGGATTGGGAGCTACTCTTACAGAAAGGAAAGAAAAAATGAGACCCCGGGAGAATGAATTATTTAATTTGCCTAAACACTCACAACTGGTAGGGGGTTTGGTCAAAACTCACACCCAAAGATGTCTGGTTTTAGACTCTAAACTACTGGTTTCTAAAGGAGATATTTAGGGCACTGTGTCCCACCTCACACCGCCCACCCCACCTGGGCTTGTACCCTGTGATAAAACACATGCACACGCTTCTCCTATAAGCAGGATCCTAGGAAATCTACGTAGGGGACATCAGAGTTTGAGAGTTAGAGAATTAGCACGGGTGTCATCTGTATGGATGCAGGAGAGGGGTGCTAACCACTCTTGAGTTTAGAATATAGCTGGTCACTAAAGGCCCAGGGCAGTGGCGGGGCAGTTGGAATCACCTTTAAAGGCTCAACTGAATGTCCTCTCCTTGAGTCTCTACCTTGCACCTTGGCTAACCACTGGGACAAAACTGTCAAAAGGGCTTGACAGCCTCACTGTGTCCTGTTTATTATTGTTTTTATTAACATTCAGCACAATATGTGTAAGATACCTTTTGAGGAAAGAGCAAGAACCTCTCCACTGAGAGCTAAGCACATTATTTGGGGGAGCTCTGACTGGCTAATGTGTTCTGATGGGATCATCCATATCATGGCCACAAGCAAGGCTTTGACGGAAGGAAAGCCAAGAAAGGTCAGTTTTGATGCAAATTATGTTTTGATATATATTATTATTAGTGTTTTTGTTTGTGTGTTTTGGGGTTGTTGTTGTTTTGGTGGAATGTTTGATTTCAAATGTTGGAAGTTGGGGAAATAATTGAGAAAGAATATTCCAAGTAAACTACAGAGAGGACTGCTCAGTGAGTCAAAGGACACATGGGAGCACTTGGTGGGAGGCAGGTGATGCACAAAAACTTGGGGAGTGGAGGGCAGAAAACAAAGAAGAGAGAAGATACTGGAATTAGCATGGAACACCAACAAATTGGAAACCAGTGTAGCTAAAAGACGTCGTCTATTCTATTCTCTGCCAAAGAAGTGATGGTTCTTTTAGTTTCTTATTAAACATGACAAAATCCAATTATTTAGACCTACCCCCAGCCCCTGGTAACCACAATTCTAATCTCTATTTCTAAGAGTTTGGCTTTTTTTTTTCAGATTCCACATGTAAATGAGATCATACAGTATTTGTCTTTCTCTGTTTGACTTATTTTACTTAGCGTGACACCCTCAAGTTCCATCCATGCCATTGCAAATGGCAAGATTTCCTTCTTTCTCATAGCTGAATAATATTTTATTATATGCAAAAGTCCCACGTCTTCTTTATCCACCCAGCCTTTGATGGGCACTTAAGTTGCTTGCGTATCTTGGCTATTGAGTATAATGGTACAAGAAATATGGGAGTTCAGGTGTTTCTTCAATACCCTGCTTTTATTTTCTTTGGATATATACCCAGAAGTGGGATTGCTGGATCAAATGGTAGTTCTGTTTTTAAATTTTGAGGGAATCTCCACACTAGCTACACCAGTTTACACCCCAGCAATAGTGCACAAGGGTTCCTTTTTGTAGAGTGTTTTTGCCAACACTTGTTATCTCTTGTTTTTTGATAACAGCCATTCTAACAGGTATAAGGTGGTATCTCATGCTTTTGATTTACATTTCCCTGATGATGAGTGATGTTAAGCATCTTTGTACCCATGGCCACTTGTGTGTCTTCTTTGGGAAAATGTCTATTCAGTCCCTCTGCCCATATTCTCATTGGATTCTTTGTTTTTTATTTTTACTGTTACATAAATATATACATTATGTATTTGTTTATTTTGGACTTCAATCACTTATCAGATATATGGTTTGCAAATATTTTCTTCCATTTCATTGGTTACCTCAGAGGAGGTGATTCTGAGCTGGGCCTTGGCCGTTGCTGAGATTTGAATGGATGCAAAAGAGAAGAGAGGGCATTCTCATCGAAAGCATGATGTGTTTATAAAAAAAGAAAAGAAAAGCAAGGAAAACTAAATTGTCTGGATGAGATGACATTTTGGGGAGGATAAGACACGATGCAGTTGGATAACGTGTCAGAAACTCAGCTGACTCCTTTATTTACTTTCTATATGACCCTGCAAAGTAATGGGTACCACTTACTGGGTTTACATCGGTGGTAGGCAGTGTATGAGCTGCTGGGGACCTAGAGAGGATGAGGTCTGGTGTTTGACCTTACGTCCTCAGAATACAAGCTTTGATAAAGTCACAAAGCAAGTTTGTTCTGGAATTCATAGGGAGATATATATCTTATATAGATCTCATCTAGGGAGCAAGCAGGACAGAAACACTTGCTCTGCTTGCTGGATTCAGGAAAGGCTTTGCAGAGATAGTGAGGTCTCCCCCAGGTGATGAAGGCTGTCTAGAAGTTTGCCAAACTGAGAAGACGGAGGAGGCGTTCCAGGCAGGATGAACAGCATGTTCAAAGGCACAGTGTAGTCCCATAGTCCTAAATTACATTTCTCTAATTACAATTCTCTAATTCCTAAATTACATTTCAGCTAAGAAAAAAAAGCCTGTTTCACTGATCCTGAGGCCAGTGCACATTTGCATTCTACCTTACATATTTTCACCTTGCCAACTTGCTTTGTTTGCAGACCATAATTTTTCAGCTTATCTCTACAGTGGTTTCCCAGCCAAATTACCCCACTAAAATAATGCTAGAAATGTATCATCCTCCGTCTTCTGCTGCTGCTGTCACTGGCTGTTTGTGTCCCTACCTTTCAGCCAACTGCCGTGGAAACTGGAAAGAGGAATACAAATTGCTCCAGAACTGAACGCAGGCCCCTCTCGTCAGCAGCAGAGTGTGGGTGCACTGGGCACATTATCTCCCACAAACATCATTTTAATCCACAGTGGCGAGTAGGAGAGAAAAATGCTTGCCATTTACAGAACATCGCTGGGAGAGTGGGCCATTGTGTAGCATCGGTTGTTAGAGTCAGTATCTATAAGCCTGACTTGGATCTTCCATTTCATTTGTCCATTCATTTTCTAAGTGGCATTTTATATGTAGTATTCTCTGTGAGGCAAGTGTAGATGTGCATAATCACCATCTTGTAAAAGGGGAAATTGAGTGAAGGAAATGCTTACTGAATGGATGGATAGAAAGATGAAATTACTTCATTTCAGCAAACATTTCTGAGTATCTATTGTGTTGCAGTCATAATGCTAGGGACATGGTATATGGATGCAAATAAAATATATGTAATTCCACTGTGCTTCTGTTCACAATCTGCTCTGTCCCTGATACCCCTTGACCTCTGCTCACCCTGGACTAACTCATCTTACCCAGGTTTTATCTTTAAGGCCCAACCCAAATGTCACCTCCTCTGTGTGGCTTGACTTGTCTCCTCCTTACCTCTGTCTACAAACACAAATATTCTTCTACCATATTGGTTTTCAGTAAATTCTATTCTACATTCTGTTATACTCATCACCTTCTTCACTTGGCTGGAATAGATTGAGGCCATGTTTATGTCCCTAATAGCTAGTGTCTCAGACAGCACATATACACTTAGTGAAGTGAAGCCATGGCTCTGCCTGGGATGGGCTCATGATCCAAAGGAGAGTGATCTATGTAACTTTATTAGTGTGCGTTAAATGCTATACTAATCTATTTGAGGTCTTGGGATTGGTAGTAAAACGAATATCTATTTACCATAAACCTGGCAAATCTGATTTCCTGGTCTCTGTCTGTTTTCTTTCCAATAGGATGGTCCACCAAAGAAATTCCCCTTTCCATAAAAAATAAAAATCATAGTCACGTAAATTGGGAATACTGAATATTATGTCCTTTCTCTTGGACATCCGTGATGCCAATTAACATAGTAAAGCCTGAAAATTCCTACATTAAAGAACCCCCTCCTCATTTCCCCCACTCAAAAATCTAGTTGTTCCCAAACCCACTGGATCATAGAATTTATTATATATGACAACCCATTGGCATCCCACATAATTAGCAAACTTAAACACACTTTGAAAAATTCTGTCTTTCATATCAAGTATTCACATTATGAAGAGTTTATAAAGCATCTGTGAAAACATTAGCTGGAAAGATTTTTTACTCTAAACCTGCTTTTTGTTTGGTGAGCCATTGTGCAAACTAAGCCAAAATGTTTATACCAGAGGCTTCCAGGCCAGTTAGCGTTTCTGAAAGGGAGAGAAAGAAACGTTGCCTAAAAGGTGTAGCAAGGATCTTCCTGAGGACAGGACCAAGAGCAAGGAGGCCCCGGGAAAGGTCCCCACTTTGTGGGGCCTGAAGCTTATACTCTGTGTGTGTGTGTGTGTGTGTGTGTGTGTGTGTAACTTCTTTAAGAAAAATAATTAAAAATTAAATATAAAATGACTATTAATTTAGCATAAGAAAAAATGATGAAAAATTGCAAATATTAAAAAGCTGGTAAATATCATGAACATTACAGAAATGCATGCAATAACATACTATTTTTAAATTAACTGCTTGACACGTTTCTATGACATCTTTTCCCTACAGTACTACGTTCTCTTTGAATGCCTTTTCATATGACAATTTTGTAATATCATTTTCTGCAGGTGAAATAGAAGGGTAATTCACCTTTCCTCTTGCTTGGTTGCTCAAATGTTGTATTTTTTTTATTATTAATAGTTTTTAAAAGTTTATATTGGTAAAGTTAGGTGAATTTTTAAGGATTGCTTCAGCTTTGGGAAAACTTCTATCAAGGTCACTGGGTCACACAGCACTGAAGGTGGTCAGAACATTCCTGGAAGCCATGTCTGCATCTGGAAAGTGAGCAATAACTTAATTCTACAAAGACATCATCATCATCAATTATATGAAGATATGCCAACAAAGAACTAAACGTATCCCTGCTCGGCTTCCCGTTAGTGAGATCCCAGATGTGTTGACTGCCACTTCATTGCCTCCCTCCATAAGGGGACGTGTGACGGAGGGGAGGTTAGAGTGAAAGGTATTGGAGTCTTCACCTACCTCTGGCTTTACCAATTTGACATAAAAGATGAGGCCTAGTAAACTCATTGCTAAGGCTACTCTCAGAGCTTTGGGAGCCCTGAGTGAATGGATGCTTTAAGGATTCAGCTCTCCCTAGCTTCACTTCATGGGGGTGAGTGAGAGGGGCAGACTTTTATTAGAAAGTATTTGAGGAAGGTATTGTGCAGCAGGAAGTCTTGTATGGAAAGCAACATAAAAGTCGATTAAGATGCAGGTCCAGTATAGAATAGTTGGAGCTGTTACCTTGGAAAGATCAGCCTGTCCCCCGTCCACTGGGCTTCTAGCGGCACCGTCTCCTCCCTGGGCCCCTGGCTGTCCAGCCGCTCACCTCCTCCATCCTGCGAGGCACCACCTGGTGCCTCTTTACGACCAGAGGGTTGCATGTGCAGCAGAGGCCAGTCCCACTGCACAAGCTGTATTCGTCTTTTATTTTACTGGAAGTCTTTGCTGCCATCCGGGCTGGTAATTGCACCACACCATTCCTGAATCGATTGCTTTTAGAGCTGTTGAGCTTTTATTACTGCTACTCACTGGGGAGAGAGGAGGGAGAGAAGCAGGTCAGCCTGGGCTCTGCGAGAGATGAGTGTCGTCAAATTGTCTTTCTCCAGCTGTTGAATAAAACTAGTCATGCTGTTCCATAAAACTAAAAAGAAAAAAAAAGGAAACGAGAGTGTGAGAGAAAGGAGGGATGTCATGGGGACAGAGAGAGACCGCACAAGACAGCATATGCATCTGACTCTTCTTGGAATAGACAGCAAAACCGTATTGCAATGTTCACTATATAGTGTGATGATGTTGTAGGAATGTAGCGAGAAGTAAAAGACAAATTAAAAAATACCTGTTGGCAGTTGCACAGATCTGCCATGTTTGCAGGTTTACTGATGTTTCCCTCATTCTTGGAGCTGAGGAGAAACATGTATGTTTTGTTCTATTTGATTTTTTTGTCACTCAGATTGATAGACTCTGTAATTTGAATCAAATGATGGAATTCCTCCTTACTTATACATATTACTGTTATTTCACTGGCAGATGTCTCTGTCCCTTCAACTGGGCCAGTTTCATTAACGTTAACATCTCTTATTGATTTGTCTAGTAGCATTTCTTCATGGTTTCATCCTAAGGTAGCAGGTGGCCCAGCCATTCTCCTAAGAATGAGGAATTCATATAATTAGATTTCATGATGGGCATTCTTATTCTAATTGGAATCCATCTTCCAGAAGAAGTTAGCTAACCTAGCTTCTGGGTGAAGAGGCTTAGAAAACAGAACTGAATGCTCACATAAACTTTGTCCACCCTAATTGTTTACGATCTCAGACAATGCCTCGTTTAACAATTTTGTCCTATATGAGAGCCCCTGTAATATTTATGTGCATGAATTGATTTATTTCTTTTTATCAACCTTTCAGGAAAGGCTTAATGACAGTTCATGGTATTTACCTATTTTCCAAAAGTAGTCTAAGTCAGTCATTATAAATTGGGCTTTCAAGTTAAATTGGTCTGAAACATACTTAAGCATCATATAAATGTCAGATCTTACATAGGAGTCTCCTCTGCAAAGCAGGTGGCAATATGCCCATTTCAAAATGCCAGTTTAAAGTGCAGGGTATTTAAATGACTTTTCCAGAGTCACGTACCATATCAGGGCTCGGCACAAAACCCAGGCATCCTTGTTCGCATTCTACTACTCTAAGAACCAGATTCAGTGCTGTAATATTGCAAATGATAGGCCCTGCCTTTGGAGTGGGATGCATGTGAATGTCATATGTCACTTAAATATATGAACAATGTCTTCCCTTGTGGTCCCTCTACTGCTTTCACTCTGTCATGTCAAGCAGCATGACTGCCTTTATGATTGAAATGAAGAGGATACTTGGACCATTGATCTCAGTGGCAGTTGGCATATCAGAATTACCAGTCTGTTGTATCGTATAGTGAGATACGGCCTGGTACACAGATCAGCCAGTGTTTCAACACGTATGATAGCATCAGATATCCCTGCCAAATGGCTGTCTCTTTGCCAGCTCCCCACCTATACCCGCATTAGCTTCTGCCCAACTGCCAGTGATAAAGGTACTTTGAAGTCCCACTGATTTCCATGTAAATGTCATACCATTTTGGATCTGGTTTAACATTCCAAATCCTCCAGCCTAGAAGTTAAGAGTTTAGGAGAGCTGTAGTTTGTGTTAAAGCCAGTTAAATTTTTACCTTGCTTGTCCCATATTTCTGGGACTCTACAACCCTAAAATAATATGAACAAAAAGACAATATTTGTTGATGGGTAATTTTTTCTGCCAACTATTTCGACTGACAATCGGAATTTGTTTTCAGTTCATCAGTGAAGAATGTCAGTGAACTGAGCATAGAAGAAACTTTGATCCGCAGTAATTCACAACATGGAAGGCCCCAAATGTAATGTAAGGAACATGTCTAACCTGCTCTACTAAGCTCTACTCACTGTAAACTCTTGAGGCCTGATTAGGAACTTCAGCTACCCTGAAAGGCTAACTCACTGCAAAGCCCTTTCAGTTTTTAGGTGAATAGAACTTCCTTGAAAGTGGACAGCGTACGTTAATGCTAGCTCTTATCAATGGTGGAGGATGTAATAATGAGGATCTAGTGTATTATTCCTATTTTATGAGTAGGAAAGTTATCCAAGTATCGTGTGTCAGAATTAAGATTGGACTCAGGCCGAGCCCAGTGGGGTTTTACCTTTCACGTGTGCCCTGACATCTGTCCAGCAGCTCATTTCACAAAGGATACCTGTTGTTGGGCTAGGGAGCAAGAGCTTTCATGGATCTCAGTCTCAAGGGGCTTGTAGGAATAATAGTGATACTATGTAAGTAATGAACATATTTAAGTGCCTAAAAATCCCAGTCTACACTTCGATGATGTGACCGTAAAATTGACAGGGACTAACCTTAATATCTGACCAGTTAACTATAGGATTTTGTTTTCCATTATGTTGCAGGCTGTCAAAATAGAGTCTCATTAAATAAATTCCCATCCTGTCAGAGAGGAGCTCCCCACAAGTAATGTGAAGGCTAACAAGTTCCACTAATGATGCTTTTTTTCCTTTAAAAACGGGAAGGAGGAAGCAAGATAAACCTTTTATCCTGATTCCTTTCTTCTAACCTCGGGGCATGCTATGGCCAGTTGCAGGGGTGGGTAATTGAATTCAGGGGTGTGAGCTGACTGCATTTCTACTGTAAGTGGATCTCTCTTCTCTATCAGTGAGAGAAAATGGCCTCAAATGATTCCGACTGGGACATAGCCATCCCTCTTGAAAATAGCTGGGCCTTATTGGCTTTACCGGGTAGGGAGCCCAAATTGCTCCCCAGATGAGTCCAAGCAGCAGCCAGGATAGACCTGGCTACCCAGTGGGTCTTTATCCCTGTGGAATAAATGATCAAGAGGGCCCATCCTAGAGGAAAGAAGAAAGTTATGCTCAGGTGACAGGAATCATGGACAGAGGCACTGGGACGGAGGCTTACAGGTTTTAATAATATGCAAAGTTACATGGATAAGTGTATTTATAAGTTTCATAATAGAACACATGTCAAGAATCTTAAAAATTGGTGTTCCTGGGTTCTATTTTTCTTTGCATAGTGGTTTGGGATATATCTGCCTTATGGGTAAACTAACTTTTAAGAGAGTTGAGAATAAAGGAGGCCATTGAGGAAAAGAGAAGTTGGTTTGGGTCTCAGACATCATTCCTCAAACAGCTGACAGTAAGTTCTGTAATGGTAATTGATATTATCCATGAATCTTTAGTACAACTTGCTTTATCTAATGACCAGGTGGAGTTTCAGAAATGTCGCGAATCTGTTTAAGAACAAAATGGCAATTTTAGCTGAGAATCTTAACTAAGTGCTAAATATAGTAAGAAATAACCACAGCCCCGACCCTGGCAACCTCCATCATCCCACACACTTCCTCTGGACTTCAGGATGGTGAAGCTTATGGGGGTACAGCCTACAGAGACAGATTGCTCATATGAGGAAGGAGTTTCAAAGGGTGCACTCTCAGGGGTCTGAGAGTTCTGTGCACGTGGCAGGTGACAATGACATCTAAAAAATTATAATACGTACAAGCATATTCTGAATGAGCTAACTGTGACCACATAATAACCAGGTGCTGTCACAGGATTTTAATGCCTGTGTTGAGTTGTGTTCATGCCACATCGGGCCCAAACCTTTCCTACCTTGATTGTCAGGGGTAATGAAAAACCAACAGAGGCAGATTGAGAACGGAAATGATGTGTTTATGCCACGCAAAAGAGAAAATGATGTCCGAGTGCACTTTCAGAAACAAAGACTTTCACACTATTTCAAATGGAGGAAACTGAAGGGAGAATAGAATCAAAGGGAAGTTTGCTTAGTTAGCAAGAGCGTGATGAACTCTGGAGAACCCGGGCCTGAGAGGTCAGGACTGTTATGTTTACTACGGGACAGGTAGCTTCTTTTAAACCAAGAAACATCAGCGGTCACATGAGATTAATATTGTTGATCGAAACTTTGCAGCATCTCTGGATTTATTTGTATTTAATCTATAAATCCGTTTTGGTTGTGTAAGGGTCGTAAACATAACTGGATTATAGCTACCTTTGTTTGTATATATTTAAGAGATCCTAAAATAAAAACATTTGGAATGATCAGTGAGGATCCCCAAGAGTGGCTTTTTTCTTTTAAAAGGTCCTATATTTAGGTTTGGGAAGTCCTGTCGCTGGTAGAGCTATTCAGAGCCTATTGAGTCAGAATTGGTGTCAACGCCAGTAGGCAGGATTTGCTTCTTGCCGTGTTCAGTTCCCTGGGTTACAGTGGCTTGCTGATTTCAGTAGGGATAGGGAAGTTACCAAGAGCAAGAAAAGGGCAGCTTTGTTAGCACCTATTTGTTTTGTTTTGCAAAATCAAAGGCTCAGTATTACCTCAAAGGCAACTGGGTAGATTCTTTGAGAGAAAGAGACATGCCTGTGTGCAAGGAATGAAGCTAAGCACATAGACTGGTTTTTGAGAGGTTAATGGAAAAGAAAGGGATGGTGCAGGAGCTGGTAATTATGCTTCCTCCGTAAATACTCTTATGAAAATTTCAAGCGTGAATTACTTCCTAAACACAAATTAGTCTCTTCAATATTTGTTAAGAGAAATCATTTAATTTACTGCAAGAATGAAAAGCATACAAGCACCAAGCGCAGGCACACAACTTAATCACTTTAACCAAAGCTTAGCATGAGTTGTTTTCTCCCACTTCACCTTCAAGTTTACGCAGAATATTTGGGGTGTTTAGGGGTAGTCTCCACGTTCTAGCTGCGTGGCTTCTGAGTCTGCCACCTCTGCTCTACGAAACCCCAGGGAACACATCTTTAGCAGGTTCTTGACTCTTATCAGAACAAAGGTATCAAGTTGTCACCTTAACTCCAGTCATTAACTCCGTGGAGCACATTTCCTTTATTTCATTTAAGGCAGGAGTCGAAAGCCCGTTCATGCCGCACCTTTTCCTTTAGGCTAAAGCTGAACGGGGAGGGAACTGAATGATTACCGAACTCTCAAGCCTTTGCGTTTCCCTTTGAGACCTACCTCCCCCCTCCCTTCTTACTGCTCACCCTGACCATTACAGTTCTCAGTACTGAATTCTCTGCTCCTCCAACCCCTGCAATTTCCTCCAGAATTCCTACCGACATAAACTGTTAAAGCCAAATCTTGCTGCGATTTTTGCCCCCATGGAGAAACATGTATTACAGGAACAACAAACCCTTATAACTTGGGAGACCCAGGGGCTTGATTGCATTAGTCATAGAACCATAAATGCACAGCCATATATCACCACCGTTAAAAATTGTTTTTGGTATGAAATGATGTCATCCACTTTCAACACAGCCTCAAGCCCAGTGCCCTTCGTGTGTTAAGTGTTCAATAAATAGTTGACATTTTAATTTATTAATTTTTACCCACTCCGATATAAAGTTACCTCAATAACTCTTAGTTATCTATAAAAATCAGTTGGTTGTAACCCTTCATTCATTTTCTGGCCATGTCAAATGTCTTAGATACCATTATATCATCTTGATACTTCTTTTTTAAAAAATTTATTCCTAACTGTTTTTATTCTTCATTGAAGTATAGTCGGTTTACAACGTTGCATCAATTTCTGGTGTACAGCATAATGTTTCAGTTCACACATATACATACATATATGTGTTTTTGTATTCAGATTTTGTATTCAATATCATCGACATTTCTAATATCGTACACGGATAGTAAGGACACAGTAATTTAGTTTAATTGAGGGGAAATGCATGTTTACATTAGTAATAATTGTATATTATCTTTGAAGACATAACGGGTTATTATTTTCAATAAATGAAACTCATAACAAAATGTTGCCTCATAATGATTTGCATGTAATTAGCGTGTCAGAATATCCCCTGAACTTTGCCCATTCCTGCTCCCTTTGCAGCTCCTTCTTTGAGGATATAAAGTTACATCAAAGTATTGTGGTAAATTGTTTTCTGGTAATTTTGCTTAAGTGATTAACTTGACAGTGATTTTTTTGGACCCTTGAATGACATGATGTCTTTAAATATATTTCAGGCAAGCTTGTGTTCAAACTGACACAAATTTTGAAATTAGTGACTTTGGAGTCAGTGCATGACATAAATGAAAAGTAGCATATTTTGTATTTATGAAAAAATTCCCTGTGCTGATCAGAACTGACCTCTGGGTACGAAACAGGACTGGACTTCCATATGTTAATGGGAAATAAGATGGGGAGAGGGTTTCTAATTACTTAGTTTATTAAGAATCCCAGGGCACCTCTTAGAATGGTAGAGGTGATGTTTAGCCCTTATGTCCTGGACATGATCCAGTTTAGGTAATTGCTAATTACAATCTGTCTACCTAATTCCCTCGACTCTTACTTCTGAATGTTATTTTTCCTGACTTAGCTATATTTAACTATTATATGCTCTTGGTGTGTGGCTGTTGGAAAATCTACTGACTTCTACTTCTGTGTTCAGTGTGGTTTGTTTCTTATTTGATTGCTTTTGATGGCTATTTTTATTATCATATTATTATTCTAACTATTTCTGTAGACAAAAAAGAAAACAAAAACCCTGCAAAAACTTTTAGCTACTTTCAACTACTTAGGCTGGAATATGCTTTGTCAATCTGACAGATGGACTTTCTGGATCTGTGTTTAAGAATCTGGAATCACTAGGCACACCAGTGGCCCATGACATACTCATTATAAAGTTGTGAAAACTCAGAGATGAGTTTTAGACAGACAGGATTTTTTAGTGTCCTCAATTCTGGAGCTAAAATCAGGACATGGAGAAGAAGTCTATGAAAGTTATCCCACAGCTAAGGATCCCTCATGTTCTGGATCCTTCCCCAAAGAGGAACATCTCTATTTTGGAGACTAGAGCATGCTTTGACTCTTTTGATCACCATAAAATGGAGCTGAAGAATACAGAAGTAAAGATTTTATTCCTTTCAAAATACAGGTCCAAATGATATACAGGTGTTCCACCCTGCTTCTGTCCCTCTGAAGGAGGTGAGATTATTCCCAGGTCTGTTAGGATTTGAGTCCTTGGTTTGGGTGCAATGCTTGGAGTTCAGATGAGGGGACATCAGGTTTTATCTGTAATCCACCCCCAGTGTGTAAAAATCACGCAGTGAAATAAGTTAGGTGGAGCTTTGTTCATGTCCCAGCAATGTCAGATGCATGAAGCATCTTTTCCACTCGTCGATATGTTTTGAGCCTTCCCAGTGAGCGAAATGATTGGAACTTTCAGGAAATAGACATCCCTGAGTTCCTAGATTATATATTCCAAACATACCAAACGTGTAGATTTTGACCTCCGTTTTACCCACTCTCAAAAGTTCACTAAACTATAATTTCAAAGAGATGTTCTGACTGAATCAACTCACCAGGGCTAACCAGAATGTGTAAAAAACTCAAACATAATGTTCCCTGTATTTTCTATTTGATGGTGTTTTAGCCAGAGGTGGGGAGACTCTTCCTGTGGATTTTGTTAATGAAGGAAATATTGTTTCCCGTGAGACTGCAACACGATGACTCAAACGTCTGATGCATGGCTCGGACAGCAAGGAAAGTAACCCACTTTATCAGCTGTGCTCTCTTCCACCGCTCTTCTTCATTCTGCAAATCCATCAGAAGGAACAGATTGCATCTATTGTGTCTAAGGACACCATTTACTCACAAGCAGCATTGAAATGGTAGTGAGGAGTAACAGTAGCAGAAGAACATGAGCCAGTAATTGAGCTCAAAATGGCCATTCGGCTAGGTGGTCAGATAATTCTGTCCTGCCGTGGTACATTTCCTGAGCAGTCTTTGAACCTAAAATTGCTATGTTGATGAAATGCATTTTAAACATGTGATTATGGTTCTTAGACTTACAAAAAAAATTAGATATTTTCAGAATGTTCTGACTGTGATTTATCAGGGAAGATTTTGATGTCAGAATGACCAAAAAAAAAAAAGCACTATAACAAACTGCCCCAAACTCAGTAAGATTTATTATGGGAGTTCTGAAGAAACTCCTGCCAGTTTCTGTGTAGCTATTTGTCTAACTGCATAATATCTTTTTTTTTTTTTCCATTCTGGTAACACATTAATACACCCTTTCTGAAAAACAATCCTTATTGCCACTACACTGGAAATACAGTCTTGCTTTCTACAAGGAGAAGGCTGTGTAGCTTTGCGGTTTAGGAGAGAAAAAAATAATCAATCTGTTTATTTCATTATTTACTTGCACTAATGGAGAAAACCGCTAGAAAAAAAACTTCCTCTCTTAGGAGTGAAAAAAACAAAGAGGCATTGCAGCCCCAGACTTTCTGCGTTCGTTCTAATCAGGATAGATGATACTGATGTTGCCTTTTAAAATACTATGCAAGCTCTGGGGGTGAGTTTTGACCCAGATTGAGAAAGGTGCTAGTTTCCCACAACGCCTCCTAGCACGCGCATTTCCAAAACAGTGAGGATTAGGGAAGCAAGAACTGAAGGGCTTTGGATGGGCCCGATGTGAGTGTGTGTGTCTGTGTGTGACAGAGAGACAGAGACAGAGAGAGAATCCTGAGAACATGTTTCCATCTAATGAAAAAAACAAAAAACTTCCATGAGCATCACCAGCGTGGACTTACCCACCAGTGTCCCCAGGCCCTGCTGACTTACGAATATAAAGCTTTAATCCTTAACATTTGCTGGCTAAGTACCCATATCCCAAAACCCCTAAGCTCTTGGTCCCTAATTCAAGCTCCCTTCCCACCTTCTCTCCACCCCTACCTACCACGGTTATTTCCAGGTGGCCTCTGCGTTTTCCTTAGATCACACTTGGTCCTATAGTTTGTTTTTCCCTTCTTGGCCTCTCTGTTGATGTCTGTTGCCTGTCAGTCCAATTGAATGTTCAATCATCAGTGAAGTGACCCCTGCCACGAGTGTTGCCTTCTATGTCCCCCAAACTGAAAGACCTTCAGGAATCAAGGTCCAGCTTCACCTCCCAGAGCCATGCCTAGTTCTCTGCAGAAATGGGGAAGAAATCCTTTTTCATAGACGCTAGCTGGGCACATGGTTGAGATAACCCTTTACTCTCTGTCTCTTCATTTCCATCACCCACGCCAAGACTCTCTCACACTCTTCTGCTCACAGGCCCCCTTTTCCTTCTTGACAAACAGTCTATCCAGAGGTGACCCCCAGATGCTGACCAAGTAGGTGTTAGGACCAAGTCAGGTCCTGCATCCTGCCTTTGTCCACTTGGGCTGTCATAACAGGACCACAGACAGTGCGGCTTAAACAGCAGAATTTTATTTCTCATAGTTCTAGAGGCTGGAGAGTCTAAGATGAAGGGTTTGGCCAATTCAGTTTCTGGTGAGAGCTCTCTTCCTGGCTCACAGACAGAGAAGAGAGGGGACAGAGAAGGAAAGAGAGGAGAGGGGGAGACAGAGGAGAGGGAGGTTGAGCACCTTCTCTCTGGGGTCTCTTCTCATCAGGACACTAATCTGTAATCCTGTCAGATCAGCACCCTGGCTTTATTACTTCATTTCTTAGGGGCTCCACCTCCACGTGTCACCAGGGATTAGAGCTTCAACAAAACAAATTTCAGGGGGACAAAACGGTTAGTACATAACAATCCACATTTAAATTCATCAGGGACCATTGATACTGTCCTGTTCATCCTTCCCTAAGAAGTGAGTATGTCCACAGGCATGTGTGTGTCCGCGGAGCTGCAAATAGTTGAGCAGGAGGGAGTGGCAGACCGACTGGGAGAAGAACTGGCGAGCACGTGGCTCTTGTAAAGGGGGCAGCTTCTCTCCGCTGCAGCCAGGTGTCCTGCAGGACCAGTTTTGTCAGTTTTCCATTTAAAAAAAAAAAATCTAGAAATGTGAAATTTTATGTGGAACTTTCAACACGTGAAAGTTAGAAACTAATTAAAAAGTTTAACAAACCTCTCATGGGCCAGCACTAGGAAAGCTGTCTCTAGCCTTAGCTGTTCCAGTTTATAGACCATGTCCCTCCACTGGTTGCCTTGAAGGCTCTAGGAAGGATGTCATCCCTTTGTTTTGTGGTTTTTGTGCATTGCTTTCTTAAGAGGACTATAAGGAAACTCTAGTGTTCACAGCTGCTCTTGTGGTTACTTGGCCATTCATAAGGCTTACAGATGATAATGAAGTTGTCTTGGAAAGCTGCCACATCCACGATGTAGTTGCTTATCCGATTTTGTAATCCTTTATCAATTCCCTCTAAATCTTGGAGGCCAGGCTGCGGGTATGGAACAGAATATTAAGTGGTTTCAAATCAAGTCCAGTCTCTGTTAGGATCTTCATTGTGATAACAAGAAATATTCTTAATAATAGTAACTGACAACAACAACAATCATGTGTCATTATATGGTATTCCAGTGTCAACGAGAATTGGAGAGGGATCGAAAGGGGCATAAAGGAATAAGCAAAAGCCGAAAGTCATCCAGGGTGTGAGCATATTCTACCAACAATGTGATGTTTGCTCACAAATGTCTTACGTTTTTCCCTCCAAAGTGGGTATTTGCTTGGCTGCCATTTCTTAGGGAGGATGGTGTTGAATAAAGAATGTAGACTTGGTTTCATCCCATGTAAGTCCCATCACTTGCTGTCTGTGTCGTCTTACAGAAACATCCAGCCTCTCTAAGCTGCCGTTTTCTCATCTGTAAACAGGGCATAATCATGGTACCTACCTTAGGTACTGCTGTGTAGAATCAGATGAGATCCTCCATGTCAAGCATCTAGCATTCTGCTAGATACGCTTTACAGTCGTTGCTAATACATTTTGTTAGTGTCAGTATAATGATTATTATTGGAGTTTTAACTCTCTGGCTTGTTTTCCGTCTTTGTTTTCCTTTGTATAGATGGGTCTGAGACAATGAGTTAAACCCTGTCCTCGGCTTCTCAATGCTATTTTCTCATGCATATGGCTTTTCTTTCTCTTTTTTTTTTTTTTTTGACCATGTGCTATCTTCTTTCTAGATACAATTTTAGAAGCCATTAGAATGGACTTGACAACTGAATGAAGTATTTAGGTGGACTAGATAAGAGAGAGGCTTTCAGCTCAGTGGATACAGGCTCCTTCCTCCTCTGCCCTTGACAGGGCTCTCCTTACGCTTAAAACCCTGCTGGCTTAGGGAGTATGTGAAACCAGTGCAGCCATAGTCACGTCTGGTCACCGTCAGATAGAAATGAAGAACTAAGATGTGTTGAGTTAATATCGTGGGCTGGCTGTTCACGTGTCATTTCATTTGATCTCTGAATAACACTAGGAGGAAAGATTGTATTAGTTGTGTAGTTTTATACAAAATTACCCAGAAGTGTAGTAGCTTAAAACAACAATAAACATTCTCTCTCATGGTGCCTGAGGGTCAGGAATTCAGGGGTGACTGAGCTGAGTGGTTCTGGTTCAGACTCTCTCACAAGGTTAGAGCTGGTGCCCGCCAGGGCTGCAGTCACCTGAAGGCTTGACTAGCAGTGGAGGTTACACTTCCAAGATGGTGCACTCACGTGGCTGGCGGCTGGCGAATCGGCACTGACTCTTGGCAGGAGGAGGCCTGTGTTCCTCTCACAGGCCTCTCCACAGGGCTGCTTCAGACAGGGCAACTGGCTTCGCCCAGGAGGAGTGAACTGGGAGAAAGAGACAAGACAGACAGACAGATGGACAGATGGGCAGACACAAAGAGAGACAGAGAACCAGACAACAGCATTCACTTCAGCCACATCTGCTTACTAAAAGTGAGTCACTACCTCTGACCCACAATTAAAAAAAAAAAAAAAAAGTGAAAATAAGGTTCTGCATTTTGAAGGGAAGAATTTTAAAGAATTTGTAGACATATTTTAAAACTACTCCAAGGCCAAGTGCTGTTATCCTCAGTTGACCGATGAAGTGATGGAGACTACATGCCCAGGAAATGAAGTTACTGAATTGTGTACCTTATTTACTGGCATTCCTCCCCAGTCCCCCATCTACGTGACATTTTTGCTTTAAAAAAGTAGATTATGAAAGTGGTATCACCATTGATTTCTTGTGGCGGGGGGGGGGGTGAAAAGTGCCCTCCAGTAACAATCTAAAGACCCGAGTTTCTAGAATTGCTTGATGCAGTCATGTTTTTGGAGTAGCCATTTGTATGCAGTCCATCTGATGGAGGAGGTGTATTTCTCACTGGAATCAGTATATGTGGAAAACATCATCAACCACAGTCATCACAGAGCAATTAGGTACCTAATTGTGCATGGCGCTGAGTGTGCTGCTGAAACAGAAAACTTCATAGGCCTGCTGCCTACCCTCTTGGGGCTTGGAATCCAAGAACTCAGTGGAAGATTGAAGAAATATATGGAGAACAAGGCAAATTCTTCTGAAATATGATTGCAGTAGTCGAGGGGGGAGGGCTGATTCAGAGGAAAGAAAAAGAAAATGAGACAAGAAGCTGAGACAGCATCAGAATAGAGGGAGAAATGCCTAAGAAAGGTAAAATACAGAGTTAAAGTGACCTGGATTTTTTTTTTTTTAAGTATAAAGATAACTGGAAAAAGTTAGCATGTTATTCTTGGGACTCAACTTTTGCTGAGTTTTACCTTAAGGTTTTTTTTCCCTCTAAAGCAGACTCTTTTAGGCCCCTTTCCATGTCAGTCAGTGATGGCTTTTAATTCTTCATTTCAATCACTAACCCTCAGTGAAATTATTGCCTAAGTGTCCGAATAGATATATCTGAGGTTTATGTCTATTATTTTCATGCAGGAAGAGAGGAGGACATGCCTCCTTTTCATATGCATTTGTACGTATTTTCAGTCAATCATGCATTTATAATCCAACTGGGAAGATATGAGTCAGACACAATGGCCCTTCTGCTGCAAGAATCTGCTGTAAAACTGATCAGCTGGCCAAGTTGTGTCTTTTTTTTTTTTAACTTAGATTTTGCTTTCTTTCTGGGAAAAAGAAAGACGGAAAAAAAAAAAAATACCCAAACCAGCAGCAGCAGGTGCTGCCAAAATGGTATTTTTCTTATCTGTGCTGATTTCAAGGGGAGAGCAAAAGAATGTGTAATTGCCTCTCTCTCAGGCTGCTGGGATGGCGCCTGTCTCTCTGGCATTATCCTCTTATTTGATCTAGGTAAGGAAAGAAGCAGAAATAAATTAAAAATGCATTTTCCCAAGGGCTCCGAGGACGTTATCCGCACATGCTCTCTTCCATTAATCTCTGCAACTGTGTGTAAATATATATTGAGGGGAAAGCGGCCAAGGTCAAAAGCTCCCCCAGATATTTCTCCCCCTCCATTTATTTACCTTCTTCCGTACGTCTAGGAAGACAGGTTATCAGAACAACAAAGACATTAAGTAACAGCCACGACAGCACAGCAGTTTCTTCTGAGCATGATCATTTGAGGAAGTTCTTCTTTGTGGGCCACAGATGTCAAAATCCAAGTTTCTAAAAAGAAGCAAAAAAAAAAAAAAAAAGTTACTTTAAATGGTAAAGGATTTGTTTATTTGAAGAGTTGTATTACAGAAGGATTGGATAGGGAAGAGGTTTCTCAGCCCAGGAGAGAGGCAGAGGGTAAGGTGGTTCTGTCCTCATGCTGGCATTGGGCAGAAGGCTGCCTTCTGGCCCTGCTGTCACCTTCTATCTGTTTAGGCTTCATTTTGCTGGACCCCCCGTGGGTTGTATTCTGACTCATATGAGAGACTCCTTCTCTTGATCCTGCTTTTATCCCTGGCTTTATCTTTTTTCTTTCCCTCCCTTTTCCACTTTCCATAGAGTCCCAGAATCCAGAGGAAGCTCAATGATGACTCGCATGTTATCCTAAACTTCTTCAAATTTCTAGTAGACATTGATGTTTCTCAAATCTAGCAGTGAGGATGCCTTTTCAAATATCTAAATTCCTTCTAGTATAATACAATCAGTTGCTTTTTGCTGTGTTCTCATTAGCAATGAAGCATTTGCTTACTATCAGCTGTTAGTGTTCTCCACTATAACTAATAAAGTCAGCTTGGAGATTTTTTTTTTCCATAGCCTCTATTTTTGAGTCCTTCAAATGTATTCTTATTGCTAAATTTGGACTGCTTTTTGTTCTGCTACATTGCCAGTGAGTTTACCTTTTTCTCCCCCTTTGCCTATTTATTATTTAAAACGCAGCTCAGATATCCTTTTTTCTGTGAAGTCAGTGACTCCTCCCTTCAGAAACTTAGATACTTTGAACTTGGTAAGCACCATCACACTTTGTACATACTTCTATAGTGCTTGTGCGTGTGTGTGTACATAACTTTCTGACTCATTAGATGATAACTTTCTTAAGTGCAGAAAAGTGTGTTATTTCTGTGTGTATCTTCAGGCACAAGACTGGCATGCTGTAGATGTTCCAGACATCTCACATACTGAATGAGTGGAATGAATGGGTGCTGCTGGTGGCAGATAAATGCATGGTGTATACTTAGAAGTCTTGATCATTGCAGGGCCAGAATGATACTTCCCCTGGCACACCAGAACTGTGCAATGTCTAATTTAATGTCTCATATAAAGGGAGCCATCTTGCCTGGAAGTGTGTTTCCCTACTTGGAGTATTTTAGCTGCAGACAGCCAAGCACATTCACAGTATGCACTTTGTTGTCATGTCAACTGTGGATGAAGGACGGATGACCCATATGTGAAAAGTTTGAGGGAGCACTGTCATAAGACATTCTCACTTCTGACACCAATTGTAAGTTTAAGAGCTTCCCAGATCCACTCTCAGATTTGATAATTTACTAGCAGAACTCCAGAACTCACCGAAAGCTGTTATACTCATCATTATGGTTTATTGCAGGGACAAGGTGTAGATTAAAATTAGCCAAGGAAAGAGGCACAGGGGGCAGCCTGCAGGGATCCAAATGGGGGAGTTTCCAGTTATTCTCCACCCTGTGAAGTCACAGACAGCATTAACTCATTGATGTGTGACCATGTGCACCGAATATTGCCAACCACAGAAGCTCACCCCATCTCCATGTCCCAGGTTTTGTTTTGTTTGGGGTGGAGGGGGGCTCCATTGTATAAGCTCCATTCACTACCCACATGGCTGATCTCAGTCTCTAGCCCCTCAGGAGGCAGGGCTGATACTGTGTCACCCAAAATCCCCATCCTAAATCATGCTGTTTTTGTGCCCCACTCCACACAAAGACAGTGCTCCTACCAGGCATGACATCCATGGGCTTACAGACTAGCTCCCAGAAGCTGATGGCAAAGGCCAGACTTCTCCCTGGGCAAAGTTAAATTATTTACTATATAATATGCATTGGATTTTAATTCATCCCCCAAAAGCCTCACCAAACCCATCATTTCAAATGGGAGAAACAGGAAATCCAATCCTGCTTCCTGAGCTTGAGACAAGGGAAAAGGAAAGGCTTTTTGGACCCTTTAGTCAGGATGGGTGTGTTTATAGGGAACAAAATCCCCTGAATGCAGTTTTGCCGAGTGTCTGTATGTGCAGTGGCACCCCTAGCGTGTGGGAATCAGTTATTAACATTTTCCTTCTCCTTTCCTCCTTTCTATGACATAATTATTTTCATTAATAATCATTTAATACTTTAGTAACTCTCATTAGATGTCTTATTTGTTCTGTAGCTTTAAAACAATTCACAGTGAAAGTAGAATAATGTATTTCACTTTTAAAAATAGCATTAAAATTCAATAGAAGTACTTCATATACAAAATTTGAATTTCTCAAACAAAAATATTACACAACACAGTTCTCTCTGTTTTGCTGAGTGGACACGAATAAAACACAGTTGAAAATTCCAAGTGGTCACGTAGACTGACAGAATTGAATAACTCAAGTTCTCTTTCTTTTGTTTTTACATTCATTGTGCTGTTACTTTTTATTTCAAATGTATTGTTTAAACAAAAAGATATATAGTACCACAGGATTGGAGACACACACTGCGCTTAAATTAAGTGCTAAGATTCTGGAACATTACAAACTTACTTTCCAAGTAAATGCATAGTGCCAAGTCCATGAGTATTGGGGACTGACTGAATACTTGGGAATTCTCCAATTATCTTACATGTAGAATACAATGGTTATTAAATAATAAGTAATAAAATGTGTTAGTCTGAAGCTTACACATATAATATTAGGCTCAACTATATCTATAGCAATCATTTAGAACTTTGACCAACGCAAGGTATTTTTTTGTGGGTGGAGTATTTTTATCACTGACATTGTTTAGAATTGTGGAGGGAAAGCAGAATTAAAGGTCCTCTGTTTTTAAGCTCTCAGTCATTTCTCCTCTTCTTTCCATAACTCAGTATCTTTCTTAGCTGGGGAACTCACTCTGATATCCTTGCTGTTGCCCTGGGGTGGGATATATTCTGATGGGGGCCAGGATTGCCCATGTGTTGCTGCAGAACATTTGCTGGTGCTATTTACAGTCCTAATTAAATGGAAGATTATTAGAAATGGGAAGGTGGCTATAAATAGCCTGGTCCATTTTATCTGTTTCTTCGGTGTGTGGGATGAGCAGCGCCGAGCTTCTCCCTTGAAGTTCAGTTAACTCAAGATGTGTTCTGCTTTTGTTATTTTACTTTGACTTAAAAAAAAGAAAAAGCTCCCCGATGCTGATCAAAGTGGAAAAAAACAAAGAGGAATCACTCTCAGTCATTGCAGGATCTGGGCAGAAGGGAAGTAAAATGAAATGGAAGTGGGGAGGGGTGTGAGTGATATAAGAAAAAAACAAACGTGGACCTAATCCTTTCTGACAACTTTTTTTTTTTCTGGAAATAACTAAAAATAAATCTTATTTTCAGGTTTGTGAGAAATCGGTTCACTTCATCCAGCCATAATATAATAAACCAGTCTGTTCAGACAGCCTAGGCCTGGGGTCAGAGCCTTCTCTCTGTGATGTCTGGTTAGGACATCTTTTCCAGGGAGTGGGGAGCCCTATTGGCTTTTCTTGCTCCAGTGCAGACGCCAGGAATCAGCTCAGCTTTAGGGGCAGTGCTGTGATCGAAGTGAACTTGACCTTGATCCAGTCACCTGGACTTTGTAAATCCCTGATTTCCCATATTAGGAAATAGCTTTAGACACAGTGCCCCAAATCTTGATTCTTCCGATAAACTTCCCCACCGACTCTTTGGCTCCCCCTTCTCTTCCTCTCCTGCTCCCCCGAACAAGCTGTCATACTCATCTACTAAAGTTCAGCTTTGATCCCTTCTCTCCAGAAGCCTTCAGCATATCTCAGTGACCTCTTTAAAATTTCCCAAGTTCCTTTATCTTCCTTTAAGACAGCCCACGATGCTCTTCTAACCGATCTATCAACCCTAGCTCCCTCCAGTTCTTGGCTCAAAGGAGTTCTAGACCAAGGGGTTTATAGGTATTGCTCAAACCCATAGGGTGTTTTAGTTATTGCTTCATTGTTTCTGTCCATGTTTTTGTTTGTTTCTTTGGTATATCAGCCTTGCTCTCCCACTTACCTTAATCGCATCCCAAAGCCAAAGTCAAATCGTATTTCTCCCAGTTGGAAATTACTTTTTTCCTTACTGTAAATTCCTTAAACCTTAATGACTAAACTTTTCATTTAGCGCTGACTAGTTGTCCAGTTAGTTATATTTATTTGCATGTGTGTTTTTTCTCATGCACTAACTTTAAGGCTCTTTAGAATTGTCATGCCATAAGGATATATCTAAACCTGGATCTGTATTGTATTTTGTAGCCTATGAAAGATTTTTCTTGAATGGTCTCATTTGATCTGTTAAGCATCTGCGTTGAAGAGGTGATATTACCCACAGTTTCATGGGTAAAGTGACAGAAACTCAAGAGGGGTTCAATAACTTTCCCCAAATCACCAGGCTGGTAACTAATAGACCCAAATTTGAAGTTGCTGGACTTCTGACTATCCTTGGTTCTTTTCCTAGCTCATGGCTGCTTTTATAATTTTTCATGCCATAATACCTGGCACTGGTTACAAATTAATAATACTTGTAAACTGAAGGAGGAAAAATGAGTAAAAGAATGAGCGAGTGAATGAATGAACAGCAACAGTGCGATGTATGACATTGATGAGTTTAATAATTCAGCAGAACTTCACTGTGACATTTTCAGGGCACCTGCCAGCGACCTGAGACATGAAACCACTCTGTGAATGGTCCTTGTCTTTCTCAAAAACCAACAATGAAAGTCAGGACAAGATAGTCTTGGGTGTATTTCCTTTAATAGCAACTGTTGTTTAAAAGCAAATTCCACAGTACTTAACAGAAGGTTTTGCTTCCTCATGGCACTTTTAAGTTACTACATAAAAGTCAAGTAAAACCACAAAACATAGAGTCTAATTCAAAGAGGGATCTGAACACAGCAAACCTAGAAAGGATAATTCTCCTTTAAATTTCCAAGTGGCTAGAAAGAAGACTAACTAGATAGCTGAATGTTGAAAGAGGTGCTCCTCTGAGCTGCTGTTTTCTCTTATAAGTTGGAGAAGATGGTAGTTCCTGCCTCCTAAGGTAGTGAGGGTGGGTCGAGTTGGAGCAGAGCCCTCAGAACAGCACCTGGACATGCGTGCTGCCTGCCTACTGTTACCCCGACACTGCTAGGGGAGAAAAGGCGTTTTGCCCCCCTTTTTGCAGGGGGCAGTCAGAAGTAAGCTTTTTTTAGTGAATTTCACCTAATTTTTTTTTCCTGTACTCTTTCTGGCATTTATTCTGATCATGGCCCTCTTTATTCTAATAACCTTATATGATGTCCGTGATTTTTATTTTTAAGGTCAAGGACGGTATGTTTTGGCCGATGGAAGCAGAAGTCAGCCCCCTAGGTGAACAGCACTGTCTGCTGCAATAGTCCACTACTATCTGGGTACATTCTTTCCCTCCCTCCCTCCTTTCCTATAGGCTTAAGGTTACACTCAAGCCACCCCAGAAAATGACTGTGCAGCCACTGTAGGCAATTATTCCAAAATCATTACAGGCTGTTCATGTTTGGAGAGAGGCAGCCCCTCTTTCAGTGATGATAAGTGTCAGGAGAAGGGATTAAGCTGATTACATCTCTGGAGTCCTGTACACTATGAGCAACATCTACTCCAACTCCATGAAGTCATCATGAACTTGCAATCCATTACTTGAGAAAATAGATTTTGAGGTAGTAGAGTTTCTGGCCATTACTAGGGTGTATTTTTTGTCCCCTGAACATTTTAATTATTTTGGGGGGCCAGGGTGACAACAGTCAGTAAATTCTATATAGAGCTTAATTGAGGCTGTTTTCCAGGTGTAAACTGTTTTTTTTTTTTTCCCCTCCTCATCCTTTAGTGGATTCAGCCAAGTAGACATGTATAATGAATAAAAACTATGGTCAGGGCCAGCTGGAAAAAAAATAATTTGAGGAGAGGGGATATTACGTCAATCTAAAACTTGGATGGGATGTTCTGAGGGTACCCCAGAGACTGGGGTGGTGAGTCTAGTAAAACAAACGAGAAAAAAAGCCCCGACTCCCCACAGATGGGAGATCACTTGCATGACTTTCTATGCACGTGGACTTCTGCTTCTTAACTGGACGACCAGAGGGAAGTAACTAGGAAGATGGTAAGAGGAGGGGTGACCGTGGAGACTAAGGCACAGAGAATGAAGGCAGGAGGGATGGCAGCGATGTGGCTCAAACCCTCGTGGGACTTGGGGCACAGACACAACAACTCTGAGGCCTAGAGGACAGTGTTTTATACAGATTTAGAAAAGAGACTATTATTTTCCGCTCACCTAGTGACAGACAGTAGGACAGCCTCAGACCATGGGCGTTTGGTTGACCAGCTGCAGACACCCGCCTTGGTTGAGTGACAGCAGAAGATCCTACAGCAGCTGTCAGGTCAAGGTTCTCACTGAGGTTATTACACAGCAGAAAGAGCAGGGAACTCCCCACATGAGCAAAGCCGTCAGCAAAGGCGTGAATGAATAGGAGAGATTGAACAGGAACCCATATGCTGCAAATGAGCATGTAAAGCTGCCTTCTGCAGCCTCCCGGAAAAGCGGAGAAGATTTTGAGTACTTGCCGAGGTCGGGTAGTCGGGGATGCTCTGTTGCATCTGAAAATAAAACAGACAAAGCAACCAAAGGTCCTTTCTGTTTCAGATTAAGAGTAACTTCTAAGTGTTGGAGACTAGAGGACAGACATTGCTCTCTAAGGGAATGGGCTGTTCATGTCTTCATCACTGTGTTGCACCTTTCCTATCAGTGTAGTGTGGCAAATTACCTCTTCTGTGTTAGAAGCTACCCAAAAACATTGAGTTAGTTTCATTTATTTATTTATTTAATATATTTTTATTGAAGTACAGTCAGTTTACAATGTTGTGTGCATTTCTGGTGTACAGCACAATATTTCAGGCACATAGGAACATACGTACATTTGTTCTCATATTCTTCTTTACCATAGGTTACTACAAGACATTGAATATGGTTCCCTGTGCTATACAGCATAAACTTGTTTATCTGAGTTAAGTTTAGACCCATAGGTTTCACACCCATGACACCAGGATGAGCTTGGTCAAAGGAAGGAGACTGGTAAACCTATAACCAGAGAACTCTTGTCCTCACCAGGTCAGCCAGACCTCTAGGGGGAGTCATGGTCAAAACAGTAACTGGAAGGGCATGATGCTTTCTGGAAGGAGATGACTACAGCCTGCAAAGTTCCGGGTGAAATCTGTGTAAGAACTTTGCTAAAGACTGAATAACTCCTGCAAATCAAGTGGGTAGGAACTGGATGGAAGTATAATATTCTTTTTAATTTTAGGAAGACACTTGATAACACAACTGGATATGCTGTAGAACCTTGACGTGCCTTTTCAGTAGTGTGCCTTTAAAGACGAGTTACGAACGGACAGCAGACTGCTACTGACTTATTAATTAGTGTACACACGCCACTGATTTCCCTCTGTCTTCGCCGGGCATGCACATTGGTTTTACAGCATATGAAGGCCAAGCTTGTGGCTTAGCATGTGGTGCTTCTTCAAATAAGCACAACTGCCTGCCTCTCTGCTTATCTAATCATAGCAACAGAGAAATTGACTTTTCATTTTTCTTCTCCCCAGGCCCTGGGAGATGTATGTGCCGAATACTTGGCATTCTTAGTAACAGAGTCAGTCATAATTAGGATTCCAAATTAAAGCACTTCGCCAGCTAAGACATTCCATGTTTTACATTATTTGTTTGAGCAAATGTAATATAACTTGAAAACAGCAAAAGAACAGAAATAAGTAAAGCTCACATTTTTTTATGTGTAATAATCTTGTATTTTATGTTAAATAAATGTTTTATGTTAGATAATATTTTATGTTAGATAAATGTTAGATAAATGTTGGATAAACTGAGTAAGCAAAAATGTGAAATATAAAGGTTTATCTGAAACTCTATTCATCTAAGTAACAGTTTTGCTTTGTTGTGTTTTGCAATGTTCATTGTTTAATGTTGGATTGTGGTCAGATGGTGGGTGGGAGGTTTACTGAAAATCAACTGTGGGGAAACTGTAGTGTAGTCAGTCATTCCATGGGCTTTGCTCTTGGAGTCTGGTTGGACTTGGTTTTCAGTGGTAGTTAATGTTTCATAGGTGAATGTAAAAATATTTTCTACTTGAATTCATTCAAAATTGATTCATATACTTTCACAAGGAAAAAAACTATTCTTGATAAAGAAACCACGCCATTTCAGATATGGTACCTATTGCCCTTACCATCCCTAATGAATAAAAGCCATCATCCACTCACATGTTAGAGCTCCGGCTAGAAGAATTCTCTGGGACTCCATTTCCTCATTTATAAGAGCACATTTGGAGGATTTCCATAAAGTTAAATAATTTGTTCAAGATCCTAGGAGTTGGTGGAAGGGCCTGGGTTAGAACTCAATTCACCTATTTAAAAACAAACAGATAAACAAACAAACAAACCCAAACTGATCTACTTTGCAGTGCACAATACTGGGGAGAGGAGTGGAGTCGGAAAGGCTCTTTGAGACAAATCCCTCACCAACATGGAATTCTCTCTTTCAGTCTTAAAGCTCTTCCCCAGATCTCAGCCGTCCTCCCTTCCTTTCCATAGTGCTCCTTCTCACGCCTTCTTAGCCTGTGGCTGTGTCGGGGAGATGCCTCTAGAACGCATCTTGATTGTGGGTTGAGGTCAGAATGCCAACAAATTTTATTTTCATGACACTTAAAATTCCATGGACATTAAAATCTGAGTTAACATAGCCTTTTTGTGTTCTTGGAGAGAAGGTATTGTTGAAATCCTGTTTCGTCCAAGATTTTCATGACGTTATTCATTCCTACTTTCTTTTATACAAGCACTGGCTATTCATGTCCATTCCTATTTTAGTTTCTTTGGTACTGATTAATTGACATACACAAATTATTAGCCGAACAATAGTAGTTGGAGGCTGCATTAGTTTATCATGTCATTATCAGCCCTTGACTCAGTGAACCTGCCAATAACTTCAGTCGCACTGATTGCTGTTTTAGTGCTGTTCCCTCCTCACCATGGTTGTCTCTTCTTCATTTTTCCTCTTAGAATGGTTGTGTCATACTTTTTCATTGGGAGTCATTTTTAAAGCCTTTACTGTTCTCTGAGCAGAGCATGGTGACATTTCATTGGCAGTTTTCACAGAGCTTTATATCTTAAAATCAGCTTAACTGCATGTAGAATGTGGAATGCTTTCTTTTGAATGAAAGGTGTTATGCAAACTTAAGTTATTGCTCTTTTTGAAAAATAAAATAGGATAAATTGTCCTGTAAGATAATTTTATCACTATAATCAGTGTTTCTTTCCTTGTCTTCTTCTTGGAAAGCATTAATTTCAACTTTCACGGTGAGATCTTTGTCATTTTCACCACATGCTTATGTCAAGAAAGCCCTTGGATCACAGCCATGGTGTGTCTTTGTTGGGCACGTCTTTCAAGTGCTGTCGGCACCTCTCTTAACTGCATGGTTTTAAAATCAGGCTAGCAATGTGTTAAAGTTAGATGGCAAATTTATCTAAGACAGATATGTAAATTTGTATGTTTTCAAATACACACTCGACCATGAATATATGGATTTCAAAAAAAGAGCCAAAGAGAGCAAGAGAGGGGGGAGAGGGAAGTCTGTATACAAAATGAAAGCGCCAAGGTAGAAATCAAAGCGCAGTTGTTCGTGCCACTCACACCTCAAACTCTACCTGTGAACTTAAGTCCAGCTGGACCCTGTGGGGTTCTTACAGGGGGTGAGGGATGTCTGCCATTTGAACTGAACTGTTTTAGTTGATGAGCCATGAGGCAGATTAACTTCTGCCTCGCTCTTCAGTTGTTCCTGAGTCTCTGTGGGACATATAGTAATAGAATTTTTATTTGTGCCACTAACACTGACAGTCTTGATTCAGACCACAGAGAGTTGAGATGTTGATTAAGAAATGTCATATTGACCATGGTTCAAGTGTGTAACAAATGAAGCGAGAGGCTCCATGTTTGTCTAGCCGTGAACCCATTTTAGCAAATGCCCTTTGAATTTTAATTTCTTTCCTTATTCAGTAATACCTTTCAAATATGTAGAGTTATCTCAGGGAAATTTTTATTTTTGCCCAAGACTTATTCATTGTTATATTCCAGTTGTGAGGACTCCAGAATATTGTTCCTTTTAGAAATAAAGTTGGGCATATTCAGAATAATGAATATTTAAGAGAGAATGGGCAACAGGATAACTAAGAAAAAGAATCAAATAAGGAAGAGATGGATAATAAGTGAGAAGTAAGTATAAGTGATTCAGAATATATTTTATCAAGAATTGCTTTTTAAGTGGCACTTTCTCTTGCTACAGAAGGCATTATTGAACAGAAACAAGCCCAATGCAATTCAATTTAAATTTATCACTCTATTATTTTAATATATTTACTCAGGGTTAACAACTCATTAAGCACCAGATTGCTCACTCTTAATGAGTTTCTGATGCTAAAATTGAGCTGACTTAAACTTTACTGTAAAATAACAACAGTACCATTGCATAAGGATGTGATAAATATTAAGTGAATGCTACTGAGTGCTTATGGAGTGGAAACCAGATTTGTGACATGAAGTAGAAAATATGTCATATACATGTGGCTTGTAGAAATATGAATAGTAAGTTTTATCCACCAAAACATGATAAGCCTACATTTGCTTTGCTGTAGTGAAGTCAATTAACTATGAAGTCATATATATTTTATTTGCACATTTACCTTGTTTCTACAATAAAAGAGTTCTAGAATCTATTAAAAAGAGTATCAGCATGTAACTCAAATTCCCTAGGCCCACCAGCCTAAAACTTGTCCAGGTTATGATGACACTGGTCAATACTGAGTTGATGGTCAGAAATTAGCACTCTTAAAATGTTAGCCAATTATTTCTAGGGCTTCCATCAGGAGTGTGTCATTCATACCCACAAACCAGTCAATCATCTTTAGACATCATATGGTACCCAAATTAGCCTTTCTCCATCACTCTATTGTCCATGAAACAGTGGCCTTAAATCTGATTGCATGTGCCCCACCATGAAAACCATCCATCATGAGAGCCAGCTACTTCCCTGGTGCAGGAGCTTAGATAAGCTCCTCCCCAAACTTGCAATTCCCTGGTTGTCAGGGCAACGCTGAGTTTCCCATGGACATGAGACCAGTGGCCTCTTCCCCAATTCTGTGCAATGGAATGTCACCTGAGCTAGGAAAAAGTTCTGCTTATGCCTCAAATTTAAAATTTTTCTTTTGAATTTTAATTGTTTGTTCAGCTTTTGCTTACAATGCATCTCTCAAGCCCTACCATCTCCTCCAGCTTCCTAAGGTCTCTCAAGGCCTTAGCTCCAACAACAAATGTTTCCTTCTCTCCTATTATGAAACAAATTCCCTGTGAATATCAATGGAGTAAACAGACACAGTGGTAGTTGGTGGAGGAAAAGAACATTGAGATGGTATTTAGACTAACAGCACTGGCCGCTGGCACTGCAAACCAAGAGCCTTGCTATAAATTTATCAGAGTGCCTATGGCTTTGGGCAACATTTAGATGAAAAATATTTATGAAAATATATGCTATTTATGTTTCTGGATATGAAACATGCTGTTCATGTAACAAGAAATGAAATTTAAAGGAATTCACTTTTACTTGTTTATTCTTTTTTTTTTTCTTTTTTTTCTTTTCCTATTAAAGTTCACTCTTTAATTACCTTGCCTTCAGTGAAATCACCATTTAGGAATCATCCTGTATTTCAATAAAGCAACTTTGTTTTAGGATTTTAAAAATTAATTTTAAAATATGCATAAAACTATATTTTTTGTTCTGCCTTGATCCGTAGCATAATATTGTCACAGAACTACAGTTGCCAGAAAAACACAAAGTGAAGCTTAAATTTAAAATGAATCTTCATAGAAGAATTACAAAAATAAGTCCCTTTAATAGATTTTAAAATGGATATTTGATATATTCGTCCAAATTTGAGCAGTAAACCTAGCTTATATATTGTATTTGAGGAAACTACAATTTGCATGTTTCTTTCAATTTTATATGATTTATGTATTTCACATGAATGAGATTTTTAAAAGATTTATTATTGGCTTAGCTTCCACATTTCTATCTTAGTATTTTAAGATACTTAGGTTTTTCATATTTTAAAATTCTGAGATTTTTAAGCATAGTGTTTCCATTTGTGTAATGGGAATCCTCTAATTTACTTTTGCCCTTTCTTCCATATAGGTGAACTTCTTTTGGTTTATAATTATTTTCATGGTAGACCCAGTTTCTCATATTGGTGTTTATTTTAGTGTGTGGATAGAGCAACAGTCTGCTTTGGTTGGTCTTAACTTTTGTTTATTAAAGTATATCTTACATATAGTGAAATGCTTAGCTCTTAAGTGTGCTACCCAATGAATGTTGACAAATGCATACGGTTGTGCACCCCACATGCCCAAAAAGACACAGAAATTATTAACACCCTCTGGAAGTTCCCTCCTGCCCATTCCCAGTTCTCTCCTCCCCATAAGCAACCATTCATCTGATCTCTATCGCCATAGTTCAGCTTTTCTTACTCTGGAATTTCATAAAAAATGAAATCATATTTTGTATCCTTTTTTGTCTGGCTTCTTTTACTCAACATACTGCTTTCGAGATTTGATGGATTGCTTTTTAATAACATACATACCTACAAAGTCTCATAGGCTTGAAAAAGTCAGAATTTCTTACAAATTAGACATTGTGATTTGCTGCCTACTGAGTGATGATGAAAACGGTGTACTTAAGTGGCTTTTGAGACTCTGAGACAGGTTTTTTATGACTAAAATAAAATAATGGTTTTCATCTTCTCCAATTATTACACTGAAATTTCAGCATTCCTTTATAAATTAAATAACTTAATTAGCCTAACTGTGACTTCAACCCAAAGACTAGGTCACAAAGACTTTTTCTTTGTAATATATCTTCATACTCAATCTCCTGAATACTGATGAATCCCACTTTCTACTAATAGTAAGAGCAACTAACAAATTGGTTACATATTTTCATCTTGTATCTCTTTAATAAATAATTTGCTAACATGACTTTCTAAGACCTTCACTTTCTTAGGTAAAGAAAGACAATGTGATTAAGATTAGACCATCTAGCTAAAATCCCAAAGAGCTATTTAACTTGAAGTACAAGTCAAGCATAGATTTTATCATCTGTCTACAAACAATAATTTTGTAAATGGAAAAAGAAGATGAGGCAAGAAGTAGAAAAATGCCTAGAAGAATAGCAGATGAAGTTCAGAAGTTTCTAGCTTTGGGTTTGATGAAAAATAATGACACATCTGACATCATTTAGAATCTTATTTGAAAAATTAGTTATATATTTTAATTTTCTGCTATTTTAAATGGGAAAATATATAGTAATTACTTGTTTTCATCTCCTTTTTTGATGCTACATATCTGTCATAGTATCAAGTTATGTTTTTGCAGTAAGATTTATTAGGCTGGTGATTCATATTTTAGCCTCTTTTCACATAGAATCCTTGAAAAACCTCTTGACTTTATTTTGAGATATCTCTCCTCCCTTACTATTGATTGCTTTTAGTATCAATTCAATAAGTGAGAAGAAACTACTGTTATAATCATTTATCTCCTTAAGAAAATAAAACTCTAGAATTTAGAAAATGAGAGGATAAAGGTATTTCAAAAAATATTTGTGCGTATTTATTTATATGTGTGTGTTAAATATCAGCATTATCAGCATTTTAAAAATCATTGTAGGGTAAAATAAACAAACCAAAAAAAGCATCAGTGTTTTTCATTGATCCAGTGCCACTTCAGAATGAAACACAAATTTAATTATGGTAGCAGAGGTAATAACTTTCAATTTGATGGATCCTTGTTTAACAAAGAGGCAGTTTTAGAAAATAAAATGTTAACCAATAAGATATTTTGGCCTCTTCAGCACCACAGGCAATTGGGACAGCTCCACTGGTCTGAATAATAAAATGGTAATAACCGCAGTTAGAATAAGTAATTATTTTACTGGTACAGATGCACTTGGCTTTACAATAGATGCCCTCCTAAGGTGCTGTGTGGACATCATTTTTTAAACGTAGAATAATTATTTAAATGTTTTAGGGCAGCTCATTGCTTAGAGAAACCCTTTGAAGTTTTCTTTTATAATGCGAAAGAAAACACCAATACTGACCCATCTGTTTTGTGAATTAGGGCATTTTCATACTAGTTTTGTTGAAAAGTGACACATTCATCTAAATGTAAAAGTTTCTTTGAAAATGATGTCTTAAGTATATATAATTTAGCTGTTATCTGATATAAATGCATTGATAATTTAGTGGTTCACAATCTAGAGGAAGTAGGAAGAGGTCTATCAGAATCATTGGACCTGGGGGTGCATTTGAACATCCTTCCCCTGCTCTGATAAAAATTTGTGCTATAGAGAGCCACTGATACTACTCACAGTGTGTTGGATCCTTCAGTAATTTGAGAATCAAGACAAAAAAATGAAGAATTACAACCTGGAGATACTATAATATAAATATTATATCCTTTTGGTTCTACATCCTTTTAATGAAGATGGTCCCTAGAATAAGTTATGGTCTGAAGTCGTTCAAGTGCCATCTCAGCCTAGGAAGAAATTCCAGCTCCTAGAGAATGATGATCTGACTTTTTCTTTTTTTTTTTCCCTTGGCAATTGATACTTTGAACATCAATTTCTCATCACTTTGGCACTTCAAGGAATTCTCTGACAGTAGAAAAGGGTTCATGTCTTGAGGGATAATGGCCCAAAAGTCTACAGGATATAAGCTTAGGAAAGATAGCTGAAAGAGAGAACAATTTTGAGTCTCACTGTTGGGAGTTTACATAACAGATAACAGGAGCAGCCTTGAGTTCATCTGAGTGCCTTGGGGACTCCTTTAGGTGTAAGTTTGTGTTTATTTAACATGAATGGTTTCTTCTAGATATATCCTTCCAAGACATCATGATTCTTTTTTACTTTCTTTTTTTTTTTTTTTTGTGGGGGGGTTGTTAATTAGGTTTATTTATTTATTTATTTTTAGAGGAGGTCCTGGGGATTGAACACGGAACCTCGTGCATGCTAAGCATGTGCTCTACCACTTGAGCTAAGTAATTATGATGACTTTAGTTCTCTTTTTCCCCATGAATTAGACAATTCCAAGACTACTTGTGTATAGTTTGTTCAACATTTTAAACATTTGTTGATCCCACACAATTGATATAATTTATGCATAATTTAATTAAAAATTAATTGTTGTTCATTAGTGCTTGATTCTAACAGTACTAAAAATACTGTCCAAAATTATTCAGTTGCAGGAGTCACTGCATGTTTTATGGTAGCCAGCCTGCATTTGCCAGTGCTACCCTGTCTATCCAGCCAGCTGTAGTTCTATTCTCTAAGATAATAAAATTGGAGTAACAGAGCACCTGCCTTCAGTACATACCTTGTCTTGTTCATATTGTAGACAATCACCTAGAGATGAAAAGACATATGGGATATTATTTCTAGTCAATGACTTCCATTCTGTGTGCATTAAATACATGGAATTTAGCTTTCATTTTCCTACTTGTTAACTATGAAAGTCTGAGGTGTAATATGAGAAAAGGAAAGCTTGTACTATCAGTTCATCTAATACTATGCTGTTTAATGTAATAGCCACTAGACATATTGGCTATTGAGTAGTCAATAGTCATAAGGCTAGTATGAATGAGGAGATGAGTTTTAAATTTTATTTAAGTACAATCAATTGAAATTTAAAATTGAAAACTGAATGAAGAGGATGAAGCATAAGCCTTACTTTAGTGGAGACATTCACATGTTAAAGATTAGCATCCCCAGTTCACTCCTCTGGTACCGCTTGTTAAGCGGAGGGAACAGATTATTCCCAAATAACTTCAGTGAGGGATTTGTAAGAAAGGGCTTTGTATCATATTTTGTCCTTCAGAAATGAACCTTTTTAGCTGTCCCAGTAAAGAAACTATTTTGCTTGAGAAAAAAATTAAAAACTGAAGCAATGTAAAATATTTTCCATTAAACACAACTTTATTGTTTTGATGAGACTATTATTTTACTTAAAGCTTTGATTAATTTATTATGGAATTGCAATGTTCAGTGTAAGTATAAAATATATACTAGATTTTGAAGACTTAATATTTAAAAAGATAAAGTATCTCATTAATAATTTTTATATTAATTAGATGTTAAAATGGTAACATTTTTAATAGTTTGGCTACATAAAATACAGTATTAAAATTAATTTAATGTATTTCTTTGTACTGTCTTTTTAAATATGGTTCCTAGGAAATTTATAATTACATGGGTGGTTCACACTGTATTTCTGTGGAACAGAGCTGATCCAGAACATTCTGAAATAGGTGGCAATTATTCGTCTATGATCACATAAAGAAAAAACTAACCCAAGGCTGAAGATTAGTTATACAAATGTGAAGACAATGGGTTTTCTCCATCATTGGTGACATGAGGGAAAGGGTCTCTTTCCCATTTTATAAGAGGACCAAACTTGGGCTATATAATCTTTTTGGCCCATTATGTTGTTCTTTGAAGTTTTCTCATATTCTTGCCATTGTGTAGTATATTCTTTCTGGCAACAGATTTAAGGTGTTTTTTTTCCTCCCCCATGCTTCCTTTTTGATCCGTGAAATATGTATTTTGAGGACAGGTGAGCTGCTAGTTCAGATAGCAGTAAAGATTCAGCATGATATAGTTGGAAAGATGTGAGTTTGAATCTTCATTCAAACAGTTATCTGCTACATGACCCTGGGGAAATTCTCTTTGTAAATTTCAGCTTGCTTTGTCTAAAAATGATACCTAATAGGGAAATTTGGGATGTCAAAATTAATGAGAGTTAAAAGAAACAAGAAATATGAAAATACCTAGTATGTCGCAGGTCCTCAGTTGTGTTCTGAACCAAGACCATCCTAAGATTTAAATTTCTATCTTTGCTTAGTGAACATATGGAATTATAACCATTAAGATACACACAGCAGTGAGTCTGACCTGCATACCAGCTTGCCAGAATGATCCCCTCACTGGTGAAGGGAAGGTCCCATTTCTCTACTATCTCACTCCCTCTTTTTATACTCTGAAGCCTTTTGGTTCCTCCACTTGCATCGAAATTAAATTATTACTTTGATTAGATCAAAAGATTGTCCCTGGTTGCGAGGAGAAGAAGGACAACTTTAAGGCAGCACTAATCCCTTAATGCACCATGGTATTTTGGTACATTTTTTTTCCCTAGCATGGAAATTATTTTCCAGCCTTCTCTGATGTACTGAAAGTCCTTTACCAACATCAGCCCTATACAAGTTAACCTGATATGAGATTTGTTTTGTGCTTTGGAAATGCTTGTCAGACAAGCTTTCAACACAGAGATGTGTGATTTACATTCGTTTGCATAAGAAAATACCACTCCAGGGACGAATTTCTCTCTTTCTTCCTTCTTGTACTACCAAACAGATGAAGAGGGTCAGGTGGTTGTTTCTTAGTAAGCAGATAAATCATTTGGGAGTCACAGGAAATACAAAATGCAGCGTTACTAGTCTCACCTGGGTACTACCTGCAGCGCTCGCCGGTGGCCCATTTGTATTACAGTGTTGCTGTCACTGTTATTATTATTGGGGGTTTTTTCCAGTTTGGGTACATTTTCCAACCTTGAATTTTTTAATCTATTTCCATAATTATTTAAGGACTCCTGACAATGATGCCATGGTCATCTATACAAGTTCTCTCAATATGTCAGAATAGTACTCATTTGGGCCTTATGTTTGAATTCACGGGTAGAATCAAATTGGTCCCTGATTCTCCCCTCTGCGGCCTGGAGTTTATCTTCCTTCATAACCATGTGTATTGTGATTCTTCTGATGTGAAGATCATTTCTCTTGTGAGGAAAAATAAAAAAGTACCTAGTTCAACTTCCCGAATGTCATCACACCTCTGTTTTAAGCAGTACCCCTGAACCTTCCCTGTTCTTGCCCCTGACAGGTCATAAATGCCACACGCCTATCCCAAAGCAAAGCAAAACAAAATCTTATTCTGTGGGTTATTATTGGCCTTTTGTGCCAAGATTCAGTTGATCCCAGTCTTCAATTTACCTGATACTATTCGTAACAATGACAGTGATCAGTGTATATAGAGCTTATTCTGTTACGAGTGTGGTTCTGAACACTTTACAGTATTTACTCAGGTGACAGTAACAACAATTGCTTTAGGTGGAGATTATTATTAATAGCTCCATTTTATTGATGTGGAAACTGAAACTCACAGAAGTTAAGTGGCTTGTGTAAAGACATAAAACCAAAAGGTGGTAGAGCTGAGGTTTGAGGTTTGAATTCAGGCAGTCTGGTTCCAGGTCCATGATCTTTTATCATTACCCCATGCTTCAGTCTCTACATATAGGATAAGCCTCCTTTAATGTTCTTCCTTGCTTTTGTGAACCTTACTCTATCAATTATAACCTTTAAAACTCTGAGCTTCTTAGAGATTTTCCAGTGTGGCTAGTAAAATTTCTTTGGGCCTCCTGAATAGCCTCTGGATGGAAGAGAACATGTTTTCTATCACACGTAAAACCCACACGAGTACTTCACATGCACAAAGAGGGAGGTCAGAGCCTGAAGGGGAAAATATCAGAGCATAATTAAGGATGATAAAATTCAAAGGAAGATAAAACCTCAAATATTTTGAGGTCAAATACTGGAATCTCCAGAGACACTGTCCTGGTTCAGCAGCAAGGGAAGGGAAGTAACATAAGGGCGATTCAGCAGGGGAGAGGTGTGAGGCCAACAGAGTTAAATCAGGGAAGCCAGCAGGGAAGCTCTGCAGATCCAGCTTTGGAGGAGGATACCCCAAGAGGGGAGGAGAGAAGGATAAAGATTTCCTATTGTCCTGGCGGCTTTAGACACTGTGGACACTAGCCCCCAGGACTTGGCGTCTAATGCCATTCTCCAATAAAGGAACCAGGGGTCCTTGGAGAAATGGCTGATTCTGAGACTGGAGCATCTTGTAGGGACCAAAAATAAGAAAATACAGACAGACAGAGAGACAGAAAAAAAGTATACTCTGAAAAAGGGGAAAGAGAGTAATTTTTATTGAGGAAAACTCATAAACACACAGTCAGTAATCAAAGTCAGTATCAATTAATATAATCATGCTGATAATATGTACCCTTAGTATGATATGATGAAAATGGAACTTTAGCACTGTGATCTCTTCCAAAAAACCCACAGTCTCATCAGGAGAAAAAATGCCTGACAAATCTTGATTAAGGGACATTTCTACAAAATAACTGACCAGTATTCCTGAAAAATGTCAAGGTCATTAAAAACAAGGGAAGCCTGAAAAACCATCCCAGCCAAGAAGAGCATAAGGAGGTATAAATTTAATGTGATATCCTAGATGGAATCTGAAACGGAAAAAGAACATCAGGTAAAAACTAAGGCCGTCAGAATAAAGTATGGGCTTTGATTCATAATAATGCATCAATATTGGTTCATTAATAGTGACAAATGTACTATATGAATGTAATCTGTTAATAATGGGTTAAACTGGATATAGTAGGTGAGAATTCTTCCCACTATCTCTGCAACTTTTCTGTCAATCTAAAACCACTCCAAAATTAAAACTTTATTTAAAAAATTCAATGACAGAGGCTCACTGTTGACAAGCCAACCCACAGAAGCTCTAGGGGAAATGGCCCTGGTACTTTATCACATCATCTTTAAGGGGTCATCAGAAGGTAAGATAATGGAGTCCTCTGACATGTGATGTAAAAAAGTCAACATAAGGCCAACCTCTGACAATGCAATTGTCCATTCCTTCTCTATGGTTCATTCAATATCCACAAATTTCTGATCTCCTAGAATAACCTGTAGAGAGACTTTCTCATACTTACTACAGCATGTGCGTGTGAGTATCTGTGTACCTGAATGCATGCGGTGATAAGGGGCAGTATTAAGTAGAGCATAATAATAACGAAGGGGCCTGGAAAGACCTAAGGTTGGTGCTGGCTGTGCTGTGCACACTCACATCTCGGCGTTCCAGAGAGATTGTCACTGCCACTTCTTCCTTAAGAGATGAAACACTGAATACTGTAGAAACATGAGTGAGAGAGAGAGAGAGAGTCCCCTTGAATATCCTTGTGGCACAGCCAGGCTGTCACCTGGCCCTTCTGCTTTTAGTCTCTGGTGTCTATGTAGGGCTTCTCAGATACTGGTCCTCACAGCAAGGCATTGACTCCAAGGTTTGCAGGGAGCTCTTCTCAACTCCAACCAGTAGGATTGAGGTCTGTTTTCCTCTTTGTACTTACCAGCCCTTTCTGTGCGGGGTTGGGTTCTGCTCCAGCTCTTTGTTGCTGCTCCTAGTGGGAGCACTGGGATCCCCAGGCTGTCCTGTGCCTCTGCTTTCTACCCTGCATGCTGATCCCACCCAACAAATAGATCCTTCATGCTCTTCCTCATTTGGGGTAAATTGCCTGAGTTGACCACACTTTCATGAACAGTATCCCTCTTTATTCGTTTTCTCTCTGTCCTGAGCAAGCCCTTGTTTCCATAAGCTTCCTCCTGACTCCTCTTTGACCGGAGTGTATCCTGTTACCATGTGAAACAGCCAGTGCCTTGGGTTCCCAGCTAGTTAGATTTCTTATCATGATGATCTTCATTCCAAAATCGTCTTAGAGGTCAGTTTCAGTTCATTTCATTAAGACAGAGGTTACAAACTCATATGCTTAGAGGCGGCATATAAAATAAATGATCTGGTTGGGACTAAGGTCAGGAAAACAATAGTTGAGGTGAGACTGGCACTAACTCTTGGCCTCCCTGTCACGGAGACAACAGAGAGTGGTGGGGACTGTGGCACCCTGCAGAACCCAGTCTCAGGGAGGCAGCCACTGCTCAGCTGCTGATCCTTACTGCACAGGAATGCTGAGCTGGACCTGTGAAATTTTCTCATTTTGCAAGACTAGCCAGAAATCAAGACTTCTACGTTCACTCTTTGAATTCATTACCTGTGTTTAAAAATCCCTTTTATTTAAAACACTGATTGGGCTAAATAAAACAAATCCAGGAGCAAGATATTACTCACCTACTGCAGGAGCACTGCCTCTGCATTTAAAGAAGAAGGAGCATAATCCTTTCCTCATAATCACTGTGCTGCGTGAACAGGATTAATAGCCCGGTTATAGGCTAACAATTTCAGAGCAACTATGTAGTTATTATGTGTTGTATATATGAAATTGTGTCATAATGAGCTATCTCATAACAAGATCGTGCAGGCTGTAAAACCATGTTACAGTTCCAAGAGAGAGCAGCTCCTGAGTTAGCTGACAGTGGTTATTGTTTCTTTCCATCTCACTTCGTTTTGAATTGAAAACAAACAAACAAAAAAGCTCACCCGACTCCTTCTCCACTGCGAGTTTTACAGTGATGTACAGTGTTTTTCTCATCTTATTTTCTTAAAATAATATTTCCCATATCTTTCTGTATGTTACTCCGACCTATTGCAACCTCCCTCCGGATAATGCCCCCGCTGGTGTCATGTGCGTGCTGGGGTGTGAAGCCAGTTCACGTGGTGTTTCAGAGTCACTTGTTTCCTCTCTCTGCCAGAAGAGAATTTAATAACTAAAGGTTGCCAAAGACAAAACTTTTACTGCTTAAACACACATTTAAGAAAAGATTTAGCCACTTTCTCTAAGAACTAGAAAATATTTGAAATTTAGAAATAAGCCCATTTTTTGGTAACTTTCTTTAAAATATACTTTTCTGTATTTGATCTTTATCCATTTCACATCGACTAGTATGTATAATTCTTGAATGATCCCTAAATCGAACTTGTAACCATATTTTCAACTACCTCCCAGGTATCTCTGCTGGAATTAACTTTTGGCATTTTATAAAGGCTCAAGTCGCTCACTTTCCTTTATTCCACAGGCTACTTACCTCCCCTGTACAGAGGCTGAGGGCTTCGGGGGTCAACTCTAACATCCCTCGCCTTCAAACCAACGAGTAGCCAAGCCCTACTTAATCCACATCTGAATTGCATCTGGGATCCAGTTCTTGAGCCCTTCCACTTCTCACCAGGACTGTTACAGTAGCTTCTGAGCTGATACCTTAGAACTGCCTTCTCTCTAATGCATTATTCACAAGTTCCCCGAAATTATTTTCTTTAAAACAGAATGGTAACTTTGCTTCATTACAAGACTGTCAGGGCACTCCGTTGGCCAGAGGGCATGGGGAACAGTGAGCACCAACACACTCCGCCTCTTTATTGTAGAATTTCAACACCTGCTACATCTTTTGAGCATCATTCTCTACTTTATCCCCTTCCGAGGCCTGAGCCGCAACCACTCTTGTCTTATTGTTCCTTCATCTCTCCTGCTCTCTCAGGCGTGTGTGTGTGTGTGTGTGTGTGTGTGTGTGTGTGTGTGTTACTCTTCTACCTCATTACACTAACTGGCCTACCTTGGATTACAAAAAAGCCTTGTTCACATTTTCCTTCTCTATGATGTAGGATATTTGTGTCTTTCTCTTTGATGAAGGATATTTGTGTTGTAAGATGCACAAAAACTAGATATTAATACCTAGTTTTTGTGTGTCTTATGGCACTTGTTACAATTAGATCCTCTTTTAGTCATTTTTTCATATTTTCCCCTTTTTGAGATGAGGTTGGGGCCCAAAACTTCCTCATCTTTGGGTTTAATGAATATTTTGCACAGAGAAGATCAAATCATTGTTTGGAAAAAAATCAGTTTAACAACTAATTGAAAATTTCTCCAGTTAATAAAAATTTAGTGAAAAGGGAAAAATGAATTGTCAGCCTTTACACTATGAGATATCTTCTTTCTTTACAGGTGTTAGAATAGTCTGCAGTGGAGGAGTGGGAGAGAGGAAATATAAATCAAAATGGAAAATTCTTAGAACAGTCTTATTTTCTATTTTTTTCCAGCTTTCTTCATACTCTCCGAAGTTCATTCCAAGAAAACTTTCCTGATAAGCTGAAAGCGAGGTTTAATATCCCGCTCTAATCTAGCACACCACTGGACTCTGGAAAACAAACAAACAAACAAACAAAAACAGAACTGCTCCTCCTTTTGTATCTCAGAACTGAAACTTTCCCATTTTATCCTTTAAAAACATGACTTGATCTACAGTCAGTGTGAAGCTACACAGTCTTTCCTTGTGGTCCTATGAGGTCTCAGCCTTTCCTCTGAAGTATCATTAACAGGCCGCATGGGTGAGAATGGCCCACACTCGTGGGTCAGGGGAATTTCAGGGCTTTGCTCTCCACGTGGTCACTTGGACTCCATGCCTCGCTAATCACCATCTGGGGACTCTGTCGTCAAGATGCCTGATGCTTGGGTCTGTGTTAGGATGAGCTCTTAGAACACTATTTCAGAGAGTATTTTCATCAGAAACTTTGGTCAAATGCTCATTTTCTTAGGCAATATCCTGCATATTATCAAGTGGTCTGAGAGGAGGAGTCCTGGGGTCTCACAGGATCCTGCCCAGGGCTTATTTGACTCTACTTGGTCCTGCAGTCCTTGTACTTGCTGTCAAGAGACTGCAAAGCCTTGCTGGGCAGCATCGCTGGTACCACCCACTTATGTGTGCCCAGGCTGCTGTCCCATTTGGCCAGCAGGAGGAGCAGGAGCATTTATTACCAAAAGGGATGGATCAAAAAGTATACAGGAGGATGCACACTGTTGAGTTCTTATTGGTTAATCGTGCCAGAATGATGGAGGGTCTCCATGATTTTTCTTGTAGAAGGGGACTGTACTCAAGGCTGCAGCTTTGTAGCAGTTGTCTGCTCTGGAATTAGCTAATGAGGCTCTCTTTGTCTGAGCTTTGGAAAACCTCCAAAACCCACTCGGGAGGGAAATTAACAAATGTCTTTTTTGTTACCTCCCGATAAATCTTCACGATGAAACGTGCAGCCATTCCACCTCTTCAATCTTCTCCCTTCTTCCCCAGTGGACACTCAATTACCATGGAGGCCAGCAACTAAATAAATTAGTTGTGTAGAGATACCCTTATTCTTTGTTTAAAGAGAATAGCAGTAGAGAAAATTTTGAAAGTAAGGACTGGTTAGAAGTGGCGGTGGTAGTCGGTCTACAGGTGACATTCTAAATGTAAGTATTCATGCAAACATTTCTGATCATTTCAACACCAGTTACTGATGTTAATATGTGATCACTAGCAGCTGCTTACATTGTCTGAACAGGCAAATGTGGGAATTGTGGCAGTAAGCTGACTCATTTCAATTAGGATGGACCACCTCATAGGGTCACAGTTAGGTTTTTCTCTAATAAATCTCTGCATGAATTTGATTTTTACAAAGTAGGAGAAGTCTCTCATGGGCTTTTAAGTTTTTCTGGATTTTACTGATTTATGTTCATGTTGGCGTTTCCAATGAATGAATTTTCGACAGGTGTTTATTAAGTATCTCCTATGGGTCATGTGACGCCATATGATATTCTGATTATTAGGAGTGCCAAGATGTTTAACCCAGAGTCCACGGTTTTCAAGGAACTTGGTAGGATAGGGGAGAAAACTATACAAACAAATGGTTACAGTCTAATATGTCTGTGTGTCAGTGTTGTAGGCATGCTGTGACACAAAGGAAATGGTCAGTTTGTACACACTTTGTGGAGTGTCCTTAGGGAAAACAGAGAGGAAGGAAGTTTTAGCGGAGACAGTTGGGTTACAGAGGCATTGATGACTTGTGCTACAATAGGTAATCTAGTTTGGGGAATTTGCTTTGACAGAAGGGTAAATACCCTTCATGCAACTTTTCCGTAAGGCATATATGGGTATGTTTATGTGTGTGTATGCACATGTTCGTTTGTACTTGTGTATGTGTGTTTGTGTATGTTGGTACTGTATTATAGCAAAATATGTATCTATTTTTGAACTTAGCAATCAAACACATTTGAATGTTATCCACATCAGTGATGGAAAGAACAGAATTCAGAAAGCAATATTTACGTACATTTTGCATATGTAATTTTATTTTTCTAACCATTGATATAAAAAGTTTCTTCTACTAATCAACTGGGAAAAAATAGTCTTCCCAGACCAAAAGAAAAAAAAAAAAAAAACCACTTGAGTTGTAACAAAGATAGTGTTCTTCCTGGCCTGTAATTCTAACACTTGGAAAAAGATAAATATTCAGCAGTGTGTGACATTTCAATCCCAGAGAGACAGAGGAAACTGTGTAGATCCAGATGCAACATTCTAGCTCTTTTGGCTAGTGTAATTTAAGAAACCACTCTCTCCCACAGTGGAAAGGAGAGAAATTCAGGATTTGCCTGTAACCTAATTTTTTTTTCCAGGAACACATATTTTCTGGTGAGAGAATAGCATTTAGATAAGTCAAGCAGAGGGAATAAACTTTTTCCAGACCACAGGAAAAGTAGTTGTTTGAATCACGTATTTAGATGTTAACCCACAATCCATAATCCAATCTTTCATAGTAGACTAGGCTCTATGATCCTGTAAATATTTTTCCCACTGTGGGATTATATTTTAAGGCTGGTGAAATCTGATTTCATTGATAAACATTCCTGGATTTTTTTAAGTTTTCTTTTTTTTTCTTTTTTTTTTTTTTGCAACCCAGTGCTTGTGTTTTGTCTCGACATTTGCTATAAAATCACTGTAGATGTAATCATAAAAGATTCTGGAAACAGCAAGATTCAAAATTTTGTACAATCAAAATAATTATTCTGGAGGAAATAATGGTGAAAAGGAGTCTTTGGAGAATTTGGTGGGCTTGGGGTAAAATTACAGTCTGTTTTATCTTTCCTCATGTTTACATAATACTGTGAAATTTTAGGATTACATTTGGATTAGTGATAAATGAGTGATGGAGAGAGAAAGGGTTGGAGAAGTGACAGAAACTGGCAAAGGTATTAGAGATGGTGAATTGATTTTTCCAGCATTGATAGACATTGATTCCTGTTATCTTTTCTTTCTTCACTTCAAACAAATGAAAAGAAAACCAAAATATAGGCAGACTTCTCCTGCTAGAGCCCTTGACAGTAGCTACCTGGTATCCCCATTTTGTAGTGGCGATAAGAAGAGGCTTTCTGTGGATGAGGATTTGAATCTGATGCCCATGGATTTTAGCTGCTGCTTGCTCAACTGCTACTCTGCCCAGCAGTGGCTTGGTGACCAGCTGGCTGAGAGTGACTTAAGTTTCCTATATCACAGGGAAATAGGTAAATGAATAAAAGTATGAAATAGAAATAGGATACAACTCCAAATATGTGTAAACTGGAAAACACCTCGTTTTATTGGTTGATTTTTTTTTCTTTATAGGCTTTTTAACATACTTTATGTAAGAATGCTAAGGAACGTGTTAATAAAAGGTGTTTATTGATCTGCCATTTCCAATTTAGGACTCTTATCTCAAGACCCAATTCTAGGACCCTTATGCTTCCAAATGTTCTCCTGTATAATTCGGCTCCCAAGGCTCTTCCCCTCCTCTAGAGCCCTAGTTTTTATTGACTCAGTTCCTCAAAGAGAAGCAGGACATCATGATGAAAAGAAATTTGAACTGCAAGTCAGAAGACGTAGGTTCTCGTTCCTGAACGTTCTCACACACGTTTAGCCACATCATTCAACCCCTCAGTCTCCTCCACTATGACTCAGTGTGGTGAGTTCGTATGGGAAAGTGTCCACCACATGATACTGGAGCCAAGAGAGTTGCCCCAAAGGGTAATGATGGGTGTCCCAGGGATGTGCCAATGGGAAAACCATGATTAGCCCACACTCCAGACTGGGAGTGACTCATCCCACCAAAAGATTTGATCTCCTTGCCACAATCACAAGAATAGAATGTCAATTTCTTCAGAGAAAACTCAGATGCAGGGCAGGATCCTAAGGCCACAGAGTGAGCCTGTTGGGTAGAAGCTGGGGAAAGAAATCAATTGATAGATTAATCAGTTTCTACTCACAGGCCCTACTTTGATCATGTGGAGAGGAAAAGGCTGATATTTATAATAAGGCTTGAAGCAAGAGGAGGTATCCTGCCACGTTCAACTAGAAAAATAAAACAAAGCAAAATAATCAACTCTGGCAAAACAAGTTGGGTGTTATCACTAGCTCTTTAGTGGGGAGGAAATAGAGACTAAGAATTACTGGACACCCCTTATTGACCCCTGTATATTCCCATGTAGAGTGAATAGTGTATTTTTTTCTTCACGGTGTGGATTCAGTTGATTTCCATTGATTTATATAGTCATCAGATGTTGAGCATATACTGTAAGCCAGCTACTTTGCTATCATTAGGAATGCCAAAGTGAATAACCCAGACGTGCTGTATAGCTTCATAGATCTTACTATGTTGAGCAATTTTGAGATAAAAACTTAGGATGCACTAGCTGTGTTACACACAGTATGTTGATGATGTGGACATGACCTGTTGGAGTCCAGATTCTAATTCCCAGGGAATGGAAAATTCAAAATGAAATAAAACAAAAGCCAAGGTATGCAGCACCCTGTAACAACTTCTTCTTACAGAAACATAAGTTATCTAGATTCATTCCATGTTAGAAAGTACCGGGAGGCACCTAGTAAACTTCAGGTGGTGGCATTAGGTAATTTAACATGTGACATTGTCTGGCCATTTACATTTTATGTTGGTATTGAACAGTTTGCGTCTTTGTAGCCTTTCGCTGCAATTAAATGTAAAATCTTTAAAGGCAAGGATGAGAAAAATCGGATGGAAGAGGAAGTAAGTTAGTTGACCTCCTACTATGCGCTAGTCACAGCACTGAGCACTACACATTTGTTACTTCATTTAAATATGCAAGTTAGGAGGTATTTCTGATGTTCTTGGTATCTCTGCCACACTGCGTATTATTTTGGATTTATAGGTGTTTCACACATATTTGTGTTGGTTGACTCAGTAATTCTAACTACTTCTATACCAAGTAGATGTCATCTTTCCCAAAAGACTCATGTCCTTCCTTCCTAGGCATGATAGCTCTTCCTAAAGCAGCAGGGCAAAGAAGTGGTCATTACTGTACTGAGATCATCTGTGTAGTGACTCGTTTCTCAAAGCCTCTGTGGAACTAAAGACAAGTACGATGCCCATTCATCCTTTATGCCATGCATTCTGGACTGAAAGCTGCCAATGCTTGAAAATGGTGTAACTTCTCCTTCTGGAGAGAGCCGTTGACCGTGCAGCCCCAGCTAGTGTACGGGACCCTCTAGAAGGAGCTCAGTCAGCTGTCGGTTTGTTGGATTGCTACCTGGGGAAAGACCAGGCCACTTCACAATAGAATTGCTCAGCTTTTGGAAGATCAGATTTAGGATGCAGATTCCATTGGTAATGACAATATTTTTTTTTTCTTTTAAAAGCTGTAGGATATACCAGAAACTAACACAACTTTGTAAATCAACTATACTTCAATTTTTAAAAAGATTTTAGGAAGTGTAGGAAGAGGAAAACCAATCCAAACACATGGACAGGTTCTTTGTGTTCAGTTGCTAAGGGAGATGGAAGTAAAATATTACAGAAAATGCATATGGTACATGTTAAGTAAGAAAGGCAAAACACAAGTTGTTTATGATCTATAACTATGGAAAATTAACCAAACTAGGCACGTATTATTTAAAGGGATGTCATGTTGATCCAACTCTGTAGAGCGAATTGAGAGTGTTGGAAGTGGAGGAGGACTAGCCTGTAAGATAGTACCACTGAGCACTGAAACAATTTCTTATCTTCCAACAAGAATAATTGCTCAATGGTTTAAAGTTTGGGGTGTGCAGTTGTATCAGCTGAATGGAGTCCTCGCTCCAGGAATAGCTGTGTGACATTGAGAGAGTTGCACTTGCTTCATGTGCAACATGGGAAATAATGTGAGATCCAAATAAAGCGTACGTGGATCATGCGCGGTAAACTATACGGAATGCACTACGTGAGGAATAAGTAGTATCATTTCTATGACATCGATTATTGAGGTGATTAGGGGTTTTTCAACTGTGTTAACATATAGCAAATTGAGCTGGGCTGTGAAAAAAATATGCCGTAATAATAAATAGACAGGCACTGAACTTTGACACTATTACTTAAGACTGCATAAATCCACAGACATATCGAGAAACTCAAATGAATCAATGCAGTGAAGATTCTGGATCCTTTTTTTTTCTTTTGCACTCCCTGTTTATCTTTTACCCTGTCGTCATTTCCCCCTGTATTTCTGGTTTGCGAGTGCTCAGTGATTGAACTAGGGTGCTGAGCTTTGCATGGGGGTTCTTGGACTTCCAGGGGGCTGCCCGGGACCCCTGGGCCACGTGCTCCAAGGGGCTAAAGAGCTACTCCAGCGACATCTCCCTTCTCTGTAGCACAATTATCTTTTTCTGATGACTACAAAGTCCAGGGTAAATGAGAGTCACCCCAAGGGGGGCAAAATGATGGAAAAGTTGGGCAGACATTATGTAACCATGTGAAAGAAACTATCAATTCCCACCCAAAATCCGTTTTCTCATTTTGTTACTAGCAAATCCTCAATTTGATTTACAGTGACGATGCATGCAGCTATAAAACAAAACAAACAGGAAAACATTTCCCAACCTTCCTAGCAGTTAAACGGGCATGTGACTTAAAGTTTGACCAGTGACATGCCTGCAAAAGTGTTCAGTGGTACATGTAAAAAGTCTGCTTAGAGGCGTCTGGTATATGTGCAAAGGACACCCCTTGCCTGTCTGGCTGCCTGGATATGATGACTGGATCTTCAGCATCCATACTGGATCATAAAGGAAATTTAGGGATGGAAGTCAGGTACTAGGAGTGGTGGAACACAAAGATAAGAGAGAAACGCCTGGGTCTTACACGACTTTGTGGAAAATTCCGTATTAGTCTTAAACTACCTAATGCTGGACTTTTTAATGTGGGAGAATAACTCTTGTAGTGTTTATACCATTATATATATTTTTTGTGTCACTGTCATCCACACTGAACACAATTCCTACTTACTACATATGTAAGCTCTGCTCAGGTCCTGATCAATCGTCCTGCCTCCAGCAGGAAAGAGCTTAACTACAAGCTGCCTCTCATGCCTGTAAATGTTCCAAGTTTCAGAAAGTACATCGCCAGCTGCTCAGACACTGCTTGTTCAGCCTTGTTTAGCAAAACCACTTCCCAGCTCTAAGTAGCAAAGAGATAATATATGCTTGACTTAGCACTGGGTTCTCCTTTTACAAGGGTTGTACCAGTTAAGTCGGTATTGCCCAAAGATCTTTTAAAACCTCGTATGGTCTCCAATTCTACCAAATCCTAAAAGAAACCAACCGACTGACTGACCAATGACTGTTTCACTAAGCAACGCTCACACATACTTATTTCAACCAATATATGTTGATCACCTTTGTCTACCAAGAGCTAGGGTCACAGCACACAGAGATGAGCCAGAAACAGTTTTAAGTCTATCTTTCATTTCAGTCTAGCAGGAAACACACAAAACCAGAGCTGAAATCTACTGAGGGGCCAGTGCCAGGGATGCCTCTGCCACATGCCATGCAGCTCATCCAGCACTAGACTTAGTTGAAATCACTTTTTTTCCACGATGCTGGCATTTTAAGGCTTTCTCTCAGATAGATGCATAGATAGATATAAAGATACAGATATCAAAAGGCCCATGCTCTTTTTTCAGCTAGCAATTTGTGCCCAATTATCTGATGACATCAAAGATACCTGCTGCTGTCATTAACCTGAGAGGGCAGTAAGTCCTCCAAAAAGGCAAGACTTGAAATCTGATAGAGAACACAGTGAGCAGATGAGAGATGCAGTTTACCTCTGAGACGATTCTATTGAGACAGAACACACATAGACACACATTTACTTATATACACATGCAGTGTTTGAAATAAGAATTTCCTTCAAGGAGAAGCACAAAGGCAACAGAAGTCCCAAGGTATGTTACTGGACTCAGAAGAGCTTACTGTTTACTTATTTATAAATAAAAAGCAAAGCCCGATTAGTCTTTCGCTTAAGAAAGAGAGATGCAAGAGAAGAGAAGAAATGGTCTTGGATGGCCTTCATGAATTTTTTTTCCTCCATGTGAAGCAGAAGAACTCACTTTTAGTATTGGATTTTGTCTGGACTGTTCTACCCAGAGGCTGGCTCTGCAGAAGTCACGATCAGACCTTTGGAAGCAGCATTTGATCTACCTCTGATCCATATAGTTCCCTCTCCTTCCCTCTGCTTCTCGCTCCTTGCTTTTCCCTCGCCTCTTATTACACTGATTGCATGCAAAATTAATTATCAGTCCTGTCACATCTTCCACTGCTAACAGTGGTCAGTATTGAATTATGGGGAACGCGGACGCAATTTTCAGCAGCCTAATTGCTTCTCCTGTACCCAGCGAAACGTTACATTAAATACCCACGGCAAGCAGATTGTATTCGATTTCCATAACAAACTGGTGGGATTTCATTACCGAAATCCCTACCATCTGGTCACATGACTCTTTCCTAACTGCTCTATCAGGCTGTTACTGGATAAAGCAATTCCCTTTCAAAGCAGCAGCTGCCCAGTGAGGTGTTATGTATCAAGTGGTCCACGGGAGTGAAATAGCTTTGTTAAAACCAGACTGGTTCTTCGCTTTTGGAAGATGAGTGCCTGAAGTCTACAGTGCCTCACTCCATTCTAAGCAATTAGGAGTGCAGTGACAAAGGATTCCCAAGGCTGTCACAGTGCTGTCCCTAAAGATTACAAGAGATTGCCCCACAGTGATACATGACAAGTGCATTCTGTAGACATTGATTGGGAGCTTTTACTGTCCCATTCTCAGAAATCTCAGAGACTAGGTAGAAGGGAAGAAAAAAATATAAAAAATAACCATAATGAACTGTGTAACGTATACTGATGGATGCAGCTTTAAGGTAACCTAGAAACTTAGAAGGTACTGCAGTTGCAGAAGAGGACTGAGATAGTCACCAAATCTCGAAAGAGAACTTTACACTTGACTTGGGTGATGAAGGTTGAGTAGGAGTTTGTTAGGCAGACATAGTGGAGAGGAGCATTTTAGAAAAAGTAATACTAATAACTAGCTTTTGTTTAGAGCTTAATTGTGTTACTCCTGGTTTGAAGCACATTCTATGTATTTAAAATTTTAATCCTCATAGCAACCCTATAAGATGTTATGCTCATCTTATGAATGAGGAAGCTGAGGCAGTGAGAGATTATAAGACTAACCCAACTATGATGGATACTTTTATATGTCAACTTGCCTGGCCATGAGGTGGACAGATTAAATGTTATGTCTGCGTGTGTCTATATGGGTGTTTCTGGATGAGATTAATATTTGAATCACTGGACTCGGTAAAGTAGGTTGCCCAGTGTGGGTGTGCATCATCCAGTCCATTGGGGGAGGGCCTGAAAAAACAAAAAGCAGAGGAAGGAGGAGTCTACCCTTTCCTGATTCTCAGACCTTTGGACCTGGACTGAGTTACACTACTGTTTTTTCCTGGATCTCCAGCTGATGGATGACAGATCACATAGGACTTCTCAGCCTCCATGGTCATGTGAGCTAATTCCTTACAATAAAAATGAATAAATAAACCATGTGTATGTGTGTGTGCATGTGTATGGGTGTATATGTATGATTTATCTACAGAACCCTAACTAGTAGAGATTTTGGTAACAAGAATGATTCTAGAGGAACAGATTTTTAAGGACAAGTTTTCTGAATTCATTCTGGGGCTTCTCTAATCTGATTATATTTAAAGATGCTAATGACCCTACTTCTAGTGGTAAAGAGAATGCTGATAGTCCATGGTGTGAACTATTTTATAGACAAACCTAATACTTATGCATTGGATATTCCTAACCAGCCCCTTATAAGAAGCAAGGAGCTAAGTGACTCACTATATGATACTTTCAAATATTTTTGGAAAACTAAAAAATATAATGACATCGGTTGGCTGTTACACAGGTAATAAATAACAGAACAAGAATTAAGACCCGGCAATATGAAGAAGTGAAAGATGAGCAGAGAAGACAGATCTAGATCATTAAGAGTCATACTGGTCATGCCAGGGAGGGTAGAGTTAATCTGTAGGCAAAGGGGAGCCAAAGAAAAGAAGTGACAAGGTCAGATTTGCATTTTAGAAATATTGTGTAAAGGAGACAGAAGGAGTGATTAGAAGGAAGCCAGAACTGGAAGCTGGGAGATCAAGGCTTTCATATAGTCTAGGCGAGAAATGATGGATGAGACGCTGAGTCATGGGAGCAGCATCCGGTATAAAGAGAGGAGATATGCAAGAAATATTTAAGGGGTGCCTTTGACACCACTTGGCAATAGATTGAAGCGATGGATGTGGAATTAGAATCAGTGAATCTACTTTTCTGACCTCCTTTTCCTATCCCAAACCCATCAAGTATTTTGAAATAAGAATCAAGGGGGAAAAAAAAGTTGAAAAAGAGGGAGAAAGGTTAAAAGAGATCAGACTTGAGAGACAGAATGTAAAATGAGAGTATTCCAAAGAACTTTGTGAGCCTGAGAAATGTCCATAAACTATTTGTGTATTCCATGGAATCGATGTGGATCAGCCATTGAAATTTCATAAAGCTATAGATTAGCTCAGGGCAGATGTCAAGTCTAGAGAGTTTACTTTCTGAATACTCTAGCTCCCATGTTTTATAGATGAGGGAATGAGGCCTAGAGAGAGTGCAGTGACTTCTCTTGGACCACTTAGCTAGTTTGTTACAGAGACAAAGCCACACCTCCCATTTCCATTCGTTTTGGATCGTGACACCCTCAAGTAGTGGCCAGTTCCCTCCTCCCTTCCTGCGAATCCTTAAACAGCAAGTCCTGACCAAAAACGCCTTCAACACTTAGTTCTTATAGGGGACACTGCAGTGCACTGCCCAGATCCCTCCTCATTTCAACCCTGCGATCCACATACTCAGCTCTAGAAGTGTTGGCTGCTGACTGCTCTCATCTGGGTACATCTCCAAGAGTTGCTCTCTGCTGAAGGAAGTTACCTGTCTTAAGATTATACTAAAATTAAAAAAACAAAAAAACAAAAAACAAAAAAACCTACACCTGAAACCAACACAACATTGTAAATCACAATCACAAGTAAATTACAAATTTTACTTCAATTTAAAAAAATACTTTGTACAGAGGACGTGTATTGCCATGGTGTGTGTGTTGGTGGGTACTATGCTTATAGAATTTATTCAGAGAAGTAGAATTCCTGGTTCCACAATATTAATGACTTTCTAGATGTTTGGTACCTATTCTCAAAAGGTTTTTCAAAAGTGTACGTCAATGCACACGTAGTAATGTTCAATAGTACTAATTTCACCCCTGCTCTCACCATCATTTTAATTCAGAAGCTAATTCGTTTTTCATCCCCAAATCCCACTAAACTTCAGGAGAGGAATTAAGGCAATAGACCAAAATTTGAAGCATTGAAAGTATATATTTAAGAGATCGTGTCTTCTGAGTTAATGGCAAACATTAATAGAGAAGATGCTTAAAACTGACCAATAGCAGGCAGAGACCCACATTTAAATTTCACAGTTTTTTGACTTGAAATGTGCTTGGTTAAAAGCAATAATTTTGCCCTTCACTCACTGATGAGCCTTTCTCTGATTAGAATGTGGCTAAAACCAACTGTGCTGGAGGAAGAGATGCAGGAAGAAGCCTATTAGGTAAAGATAAGAAGTGAGGTTGTCAGAGTCACTTCAGCCAACCTGTCCCCCAACTGCAGATTCAAAAAATAACATCAACACAGTTGTCTGGAATTTGACAACTCTAAAAATACTAACACTGTATTATTATTATCATTTTAAATTTTGAATTCAGATACTGTGGCTGAATAGCAGCAACACAAGAGAGACTTACGATTTGCCTTGTCAAAGTGCACTCCCTTGGTTCAGGAAAAGAAAGAAAAAGACATCCTTCTCGCTTTATTTTACTGGTCAATGCTTTTACGTTCTACTGTTCACATTGGTTTTTAATATTAAGAATATTTTCTGTAGTCCCTGGTGAAATTTTTGAAGATTAATTTTGCAAATAATAAGATAACGTTCTTGTTTACCTGTAATACTTCTGACTGTTGAGATTTCCTGTGATGTTAAAATCCAAAACTGCCCAAAGGAATTAACTACCAATTAACTGTAGCTATAATGAACACGTTCTGTATTGCTTGTTCCTATTGGAGACCATCTTAAGGTAGTAACTGTCAGAATTTGTGTCTTCCTACATGATGTTTTCCTCAGTATTACACAGTATTCATAAAAGTAAATTAAATCAAGAAATATTTATTTTTCTGTTGTATTTCAGATACTCTCATAGGTTTTTAGGAGATACCAAATATAGCCATAGTTCCTGACCTCAAGAGCCCCCAGTCTACTGATGAAGTAAGCACTATGTATATGAAAAGATAAATGTCTTTAAAAAGTGTTTCTTAATCATGAGTGTCTATTTCAATGATCTATGGGTTTTTAAAAGTTATCCAGGAATCCTGATTATCATTCTGACATAAGGACCATTTGTTTTTATTTTCAGAAAGCTCTGCGGAGATTTGGATATATACCTCCAAAAAAAAATGATTGTCTTTGAAATTCATATGCGGCAATACCTACTTCTATGGGGCGTTGGCCCCAGAGGCATTTACAAAGTTAGCGTCACACGAGCTAGGTTTTGAAGAATGGGTACAATTTGGATAAGCCAAGAGGAAATGGGAATATTTATGGTTAGAGTTGAATGATCTCAAGAAAGAAAACAGAAAACATAGGGAGTGATCAGAGAATGATGCATATGGCTAGAATTTAAAGATTATAAATGGTAGTTAGGAAGAAAACTTTAACATGGCAAGCACTGGAAATTCTTGAAGAAGTTTGAATTTAAAAGTTGGAAACAATAAAGCAATTTGGACTGGTGGGGAATTTTGAATGTCAGAGATTAGGTTTTTGGCAATGTGAAATCGTAGCTATTTTGAATGGAGAAGTAGCTCCATGGGGAAACACTTAAGGGCATGTGCAAGGATTGATGAGAAAAGAGAAGGAATGGAGGGAAAGCTAATTGGGATACTACTGTGGTGATGTTATAAAGACTTGCCCTAGGGAGCAGCATTAGAGTGCAAAAAGAGATGACAACATTTTAAAGGAAAAAAAATCTATTGACAGGATGGCTGACTGGACTTTGGAAGAAAAAGAGAGGTCATGCCTGAATGAATGGAAAATGGATGGTGGCCATTTCCAAAAGGAGATAATTGAATTAGAGGGAACCGGTTTGGGGGGAAAGAAAAAATAAAGGGTTTTCTGATGTTTGAGATTACAGAGAAACAGTCAAGCAGAGACACATGGGGAGGCAGTTGGACAAGCAAGACTGAAGTCCAAGACCAAGGAGAGGGTGAAGAAAGAGATTTTTAAGGATTTTCCCTGAAGGAAATAGGAGTAAGCAGCAATTTTAGGATTGGTTCCCTCCCCTGTGTAACAAGAATGGTAATTATTAAGAGGTAGTTCTGAGGATTAAATAAAATCATGTATATTAAGCATTTCATACAAGGCTAGGTGCAAGAAAATCATTTACTCAACCATGCCTATGGTTGTAAGTATTTTAATTACTAATCAGCTTCCAACTATGTTACACTTTGGAATAAGATGCAACTCTCACTTTGAAAGAGATCAGCATCGTTACACAGACATGGCGTAAGCAAGTAAATACTCTTTTACGGTATTGGGTCTGTGAGAAAAATGCATACACAGTAGAAACCAGCTCTCAGAGGGAAGAGTGAATACTTGATCCATCCTTTGTCAGATACAAATGATAGGATTAGCTTTACATACTAACTTTTACTCTTAGACTAATAAAATTTGCCAAGCCAGTTCATGGGCTATTAAATCTGTGATTACTGTGCTCCTTGACTCAAACCTGGAGGAGCAGACTCTTGGGAAAGAGCAGCCAAACTTCAGCATCTCTCCTCTGTGCACAAACATCTTGTTTACTTTGTTTACCATAAATAAATCAGAAAGGCCTTGAACAATGGGCGTTTTCTGTAGCTTGAACAACACGTGATCTTTAGACCTAGTTTACAAATTAGGCCAACAGATAAATTATTTATAGTATAGCAAAAATAGAGTTTGACCAAATCCAGAAGCTTTCTCAGGACTAGTGTTTACTTGTCAAGGAATGGATCATTTCATCCTTGGCTGAATCTCAGTTTTTTCAAACCCTTCTACTCAAAGCATACTCCGACCAATAATAGCATGGGCATCCCTTGGATATTTGTTTCAAATGCAGAATCTCAGGCCCTATTCCAGACCTACTAGATCAGAATCTGCATTTTGCCAAGAGCTTCAGGGGAACTGTATTTAAGTTGAGAGGAACTGGGCTGGATACCGTGAGAAGCTGAGGAACTCAACCACATTCCTCATGTTGCTCTAGGATACCGCTGGGTGATGTCAGACAATCACAAAGAAATTTTGGATTATGGCTTAGTTCCGTCCCTATGGTGGAGGCCAAAGTTAGAACAGGTACCACCGCTTATTTTTTCTGAGTCATATGATATGGGTTTTGCACAAATGAATATTTCTGACTGCAATGGACAAAATGTTTATGTTCCCCCAAAATGCATATTTTGCAATCTTAACCTCCAAGGTGGTGGCATTAGGAGGTCAGCCTTTGGGGGGTGATTAGCTCATGAAGGAAGAGCCCTCATTAATAGGATTAGTACCCTTACAAAAGAAGACTGAGAGAGGTCCGTCCCTTGCCCCTCCTGCCGTGTGAGATCACAGCAAATGGACTCCAATCTTGGAAACAGGCTCTCACCAGACGCTGAATCTGCCTGCACTTTGATCTTGGACTTCCCAGCCTTCCAGAACTGTGAGAAATAAACTTATATTATCGATAAATTACTGAGTTGATGTATTTGTGTTATAGTAGCCCTTAGAGACTGAGGCGCTGAGCCACTTGGGAGAGGGGTCGAAGTGACTCTTTGCCAGTGGAAAGAGCTTCTAAACTCAGAAGTAACTATAACCTGGAGAGTCCTTCCAGAAATCAGGAATACTGGCAGAGAGCTTCATAGATGGTTTATATACAATTTGTGTGTCACTTGCTAACTGTATAACTTTAGGCATTTGTTTTAACCTCTGCAAGCTGAAGTTTTCTCACCCATAGAATGTGGGTAATTATTGTACCTGTGTCATAGGGTTAACTGTGGAGTTAAACGAACTAGAATATATAAAGCAGTGGACACAGAGTCGAGTCCTAGTGGGGACTCAATAAATCTCACTGGTTTGTTATTATTTTATAATACTTGAGTATCCGTTATCTAATCTCTTATACAAGAACAGCAGACCAATAGACTTGTGAATACTTTGGGAAAAATTCAGCAATTTCAAGTTAAGTGATATTGACGAATACTGTGATAGCAGAAATTCAGGTGGTACTTAGGGAACTGTTTTCTGACTCTCTATGCTGTGGCCAGTAAAACAATTTATACCCTTTGTCCCGGCTACACTTGAGACAAATGCCCACCTCTTTCTCAAGGAAATGCGTGACTATCAGCTTACTGTCCCCACACTGTGCAAATGCCTTTCACAGCTGTAGAAGCAGGTTCAAGCAGATGAACACAGCAGCATCTGAACACATGTTTACCCTCCTTTGCCACAATTTGTCTTACTTCACATTTTCTAGGAACACATTGTAGAATGGAAATGCCTGCATTCCATTTGTATTTAGTCAATTATCTGGTTTATTTTCTGTGTTTACAATCTAATTAAACTCAGCACATTAACTTAGTTTAAGGCGAAACATCTGTGGAAACTCAGTTTATTTACTTTGAGAGGAAAAGGACAAACTGGCACAGTGTCTCCCTGTGTGGGGACTACATGCAATTGAGTATGAGTATGGGTGGTCTTCTGGCCCAAATGTTAAGTTCTGCTTTTAAGCCACTGTCGTCAAAACACTGTAATTGACTGTAACCCTGCGTATTTTCCAGGAAGATGCAAAGGGTTGCTTCCAGAGGAAGCATTCTCTTCCATGGGTCTTACTCAGAATACTTAATTCTGAACAATTGGCCTATCACTCATTAACTGCCATCGCTAACATCATCAACTCCCTCCATGAGATGGGAAGAAACTCTTAATGCTTCATCTAAAATACTGTATCTTTCTCATGCTCTGGAAACCATGAAAGAAATCCTTGAGGGCTCAGCACCTGTGTTCTCCTTAAATTGCGAACACTAGAGCAGCTCACCTTTATTGATGGGATTTCTTTTTCATTCTTCTTCTACCGCTCTCGTAAGGCCTCTCTCCAAGAATCTGCCAGCAAACTGTATACCCCACCTGCAGATACTCTCACCTCGATGCCTAACCTCCTGCCGTGACCTCTGTCCATTTACTCAAGATAAGGATTGCCTTTTGTTAACACCACGACCCACGAGCAATGACTGCTTTCCCATTGGGCACAGAGCAGGTGATATTGCAGATGTCACTTTCCCCACATGGCTGAGCCGCTGATAATGATTAAAAATTCAGAAGACTATCAGAAAGCCACATTCTTGTTTCCTCACAGGGAGCTTAAAAATACGTAATCTAAATGGTTTCTTCTAAGGCTAATATCAGTTTTATCTTCAAAGCATCAATGTGGCCTCTTGTCATAGATACACAGAAGACCCAAGGGTGACAGGAGAAAATGTTCCTTAGTTTTACTACTAACTCATCGTATCTACTGGTTTTGAATTTCACTTTATATTCCATTTCCAAAATGGGGTAGAAATACATGGGACAAAATGCTGTCCACGTCACTTAAGTCTTCACATCCTAAATAGCGCCTCTCTGAAACTTCTCATGATGCCCTGCAGGTGGATCTGAACGTGCATATTCCCAGCTGTGCAGTGCATCCAGTCTTACAGACTCGGCGTCTGTGAACAACACAGCTGTGTTAGACTAGAGCACAGTGATTTACAGCTCAGGTTTTGCAGCGACCCTGTCCTGAATTCCCCCTCCAGCTTTGCCACTTTCCTGCTCCATGTACTTGGGCTGATAATGGGATTCTTGGACCCATAGTTTCTTTATCTACAGTATAGGGATGACAGTAATACGTGTCTCATAGACTCATCGTGAAGATGAAATGAAATGTAATTAGAAACTTGGTGTGACGCATCAAGTATAATATAAGCACTATATAGGCATGGAATAGTTATTTTTATTACTTAGTAGTTTACAGGTCTAACTCAGTACATTATAAACTTTTAGAGGACAAGTCTTAGATTGCATTTTATTTTTTGGTCTCTGTAATATAGCACAGTGGTCTGCATTTAGTTGTTTAATGAATGGGGAATGAATAAATATATGAGTGATTAAATAGTCACTTGAGGTTTTATAATTTGTCAAAAAAACACTTCCCAGACAGACTTTTTCCCTTAGGGATTGTTCTTTAAGACGGTCCCAGTGCTAACACTGGAATTGCCCAAACTAGATCCGCAAGACAGCCGGGGCTCCACCCTCTGGCAGCGTATCCTGGGACCCTCCTGGATCTCAGTCATATTCCTTCATTCATTAGTTCATGTCCCAGGGTCATTTTCCTATTTTTCTTTCCACTGATGTAGCCCACATACTCCATTTTCTAAGTTTTGTTTTCTCCTTTTCCTGAAGAAAGACAACAGAAATATGGCAAACCTCCACATGAACCCACATCTTTAACTCAGAAACTCTGTTGTTGTGCAGAAAAGCAAGTTGCAAACATTGCAGCGTCCAGCTGAGTTGACATGTGACCTTTGCTCTTATTGATCCTTTGCTTATTTGTAGCAGAAGTTTTCCTTCCCCTTGTTTCATTTATTTATGCCTTACTGCCTCTTTGGGAACTAACCACTTTCCTTGGGTGTTTACACCTCCAAACTTTCTCAGCGCCATTATCCCTGATAATATCCCTTCCTTCCCAAGTTTCCAGGTTATTCAGATAGGCTATTTCTATGCCAATCATGTTTAAGGATTATTATTCTACATTATTAATAAATAAGGAAAGAGAATGATGCAAAGTAGCAGAAAGATGGGTAAGATTAGTAACTGGATTGGCTGATTATCAGACCACCGAGATTTTTCAGGTAACTTTATAGTCAGAGAGCCTGGGGGAGAAATCAGAAGAATGGCAACCTTTGCCGAATCCTGTACATAGATGGAAGATAAAATAATGTCCTGCCCTTTGGTGGCTGAAAGCATGTAGTGGTAGGAAGTAAGAATTTTCGTTCTCAAAATGGCATTTTATGAATTTTCATAGCTTCTTCCCAAGGTGGGTTTATGGCCAGTTGGGTAGCAATAGAAATACAAGTCTTGCTGAAAGTTACACAATGCCTGTGGCAGTTCTGAGAAGAGATCCTTTAGGCCAGCAGACTCTGCCCCTCAGCAACATTATGGATTACTATTTGCTCCCCGAGAGTGGGGGTGCATTTTTGCTGTTCTGGACTGTTGATTTGCTTCTTGCGCCAGCACTACTTACCTTTTCTCCCCTTGGTTTCATTGGGCTTCTGTCCTGGTACACTCCAGCCCCGCAGTGAAAGAAAGACACGAATGGACACAAGGCACCCATCTCTGAATGTAGAACAGGTTGAATAATGATAACTTATTCATTATTACCGCTTAACGCATTTCTGGACTTGTATTATCTGTCATTAAATAGCACAGCATCCAGTTATTTATCCTTGTATCAAATCAATTGTTTATGCGATGCATATCAGATAGAACTGGGTCACATCCTGACTTTACTACTTACCAGCTCTGTGACACTGGAGATGGTTATTAACCTCACTGAGCCTCAGTTGGTGCATTTTCATAGTAATAACATCAGATTGTTAGAGGATTAAGTGATACATATAAAGCTTCTAGGATGGGTCCTGACATGTAGGAGGTGCTCAAAAGATGGCAGCTGAAAAGAATATTTCTTACATTTTTCTGACAGCGTATAGAGTGACAGTTTCGAGCGTAGGTAGTGACTATATTTGTGTAGTCTTAATAGTGGCATTTAGAAAATCCATTGTAGGATTTTTTTTTAAACCTAAGAAATTGGATTTTACCCTCCTTATAATATTAAAAAATTGTTAAAAGGAAGAAAAAGTAGGTTTCCTTTTAATAGCTCTATTAATACAGAAGCAAGCAAGCCCTGAGGCTTCTTTGGAATGCAAATAATGAAAAGTTTGCAGGCGAATTCTTGAAATAGGAAGGTATGTTTTTCCTTACGAGAAGACGGTTTAGAGGTTTCTAAAAATAGTCAAGCATTTCACCTTTGGGGAAAAATGGGAAATAATATCTTATTTTTATGTAATGAATCGAGAATTGTGGATTGAATTTCCATGTCTCCTCTTTTTACATGCTGCATTTGTGGGACAGAGTGACTATTGCCTCTCAAGGTCTGACTCTGAGGGTTTGGCTCGGGACAAGTTAAGAGCCGTTCCTTCCTCATACAGTTCCTGGGAGGTGATTAGAAGTATCCACTTTCTTTCTCATATGTCAATTCTGTGAGTCTTTGAAGTAGCTACATCTCTAGATGGTGTCTGTATTCAACCAACTTGAAAATTCTCCTTGTTAGATTTTGCAGGAGGCTAAAGAGTGAGGGCTTCGACTTGACCCAGGTCTTTCACAGGCCGGGACTAACTTATCCAGGTAAGGACAAGTTCTGGAAGTGAGGAGAACTGTGTTCTACAGCCTTTTCAGAAACCCAAGAGCACCTTGGCAGAGCCAAGCCTGCTGCTGAGAGAACGCTGGTAGTCACAGATAGAGCAGGTTCCTGGGGTCAGGCTCACCGGCAAGAGTTAAGTCAAAAGTCTAGAGTATTAACCCAAAGAAAGAAGACTTCCCAGGAAAGTTCTATAAAACCTCAGAAAACTGCAGTAGGCGGAAGTTGTAGCATCCCCGGGAATTAGGTGTCTAATGACCTCTTCACAGTAGAGTGAGTTTCCCACAACTGAATGTTCTGAAGAAAAAGGAAGGACAGATACATTGATCAGAAACATTTTGATCTTGATAACTTCTAAGTTCTTCTCTGCCTTAGAGATTCAATGATTATTCAAATTAGATCCTTTTTTTTTTTTTTCCACCTTATTTCTATTGTCCTCTGATGCTCCAGGACAGTTTTTCCCCCTTGGAATTTACAAGAAATGTTAGAAATCCAGAGCGTGTAAAAGTGGTGGCTAATTAACATATTACTCTCGGAGAAATATGATCAAAATTGTCAAAAGTGTTTTGAGGGTTTTATTTATTTTATCATCATTCTGATTTATTCTACTTTGTTAAGGAGAAAGAGAGAGATCAGGAGAGGGAGGAGAAAGTGCGGGAGAAAGGGAGACAGTATTCAACGTCACAGTGAAGGGAAGTAGAAAAATAAATTGAATTTTAAAAAATACACATAGCAATGTGCTGGGTTGTTGTGGACACTTATGATGCTCATCTTCCCTTGGACCTGACTGACTTTCTGCTGGATGTGAAACACCTTTTAGAAGCGCCATCACACGACTGTCAGAAATCCTAATACGTCGCAATTTGCGCGCCCTTCCTCTTCTAGTGGTCCAGCTTGGAGAGTTTGCAGAGCCCTGGTTAATTAATGTTGAACCTTTCAGGGGCTCTGTGAATCTTGGCAGGGGTAGTAGGGGACTAGACTTTAATTAAAGGAGCAAGCTACGTGGAGATGGTGGAGTCTCAGATTCCAGGAGGGAAGACAGTCATTGCATGGAGGTTGCTGGGAGGAGGTAAGCAGGACGGCAAAGTGTGGAAAGACTAAAGGAAGATGATAACCAAAGGCCTGAACAAGGAAGAATTAAAACAAAGAGATCAGCACATCCAGCCAAGATTTGCCAAAGGCGTGGTCATAGAGAAGGGGTGTGTGTGTGTATGTGTATGTGTGTATGTGTGTGTGTGTGTGTGTATTTGTGTGTGTGTATGTGTATGTGTGTATGTGTGTGTGTGTGTGTATTTGTGTGTGTGTGTGTGTGTGTGTATGCTTGCACAGTGTGAACACTCTGGCTTGGAGGTAGCAACCCTCTCCCCTGATGGAAATTTGATGATGGCAGCAACAAAACCTAAACAGAATAATTAAAGAGTAAAGAGGGTAGCTAATGAAATGAAAATAACTTTAAAAGGATGAAAAGAAATTGTGGTTAACGCACCATGTGGTTAACCTATGAACCTAGCTGCTGTGGAAACATAATAACACAGAGGCAGCTCCTACCATGCCAGTAAGCTCCTCCCTGGGTGGAAATGGGGCTCTTTGGGAAAAGATTAACTTTTCTGTCCGTGGGGGCATAATTGAACTCACTGGAACAGTAATTTGACAAATGGCACCATTGTGGTCCTAGTGAATGCTGCTGGCTTCTATTCGGAAAGCCTTGTGCTGCAGAACTGTGAAGAAAAACATTCTTGTACCACCACTGCCCCACCTGGTATAAGAACAACTTTGAGCCTGCTCATTTCTGAGAGTTCCGACAGTGAAAGGAAAGCGTTAAGGTTCGGTAACGTGTGAGTCACGCAGAGAAGAAGAGTGAGCCTAGTTCAGAAAACATTTCTCCAAGGAGGGCTGCTTGCTGGCTTTGCCCACGCTGAGTTTTGGAATCTTGACTCTTCCTGTCATTTTGGTCCACCTGGTTCACGTCAAAAAATAAAAAAGAATTTCTTCTGCTTGGAACTTGAGTTAGCTGAGAATGGGATGCTGAGGTTTAATGAAGATTTACATGCCAAGTTACCCGTAACCTAGTGTGTGACTGATACTAAATCATTTCTCTTCACCAAGGAACTTGTAAGCATCTTATCCAGGTAGGGCTGAGGGAATTTTCAGTACAGTTCTGGCTGCGTTGGGATTCCTGTTCCTTACCTCCTTATTTTGTGTGTCATCCACTGATTCCCTTCTGAGCACCAGGCCATTTTATAGGAAAATATCCTTCCCTAAATAAGGAATTTAAAAAAAAATTTATTGAAGTGTAGTTGATTTGCAATGTTAGTTTCAGGTGTACAGCAAAGTGATTCAGTTATACACATATATACATTTTTTTCTTTTCAGATTCTTTTCCAGTATATGTTATTACAAGAAATTGAGTATAGTTCCCTGTGCTATATGTGTTGTTTATCTATTTTATATATAGTAATGTATGTCTGTTAATCTCCAACGCCTAATCCCTTCCGTCCCTTTCCCCTTTGGTAACCATAGTTTATTTTCTATGTCCCTGAGTCTGTTTTTGGTTTGTAGATAGAATATGTGTCTTTTCTTTTAAGATTCCACATATAAGTGATATCATATGCTATTTGTCCTTCTCTGTCTGACTTACTTCACTTAATATGACAATCTTTAGGTCCATCTGTTTTGCTGCAAATGGCATTATTTCATTCTTTTTATGGCTGAGTAATATTTCATTATGTATACTACATCTTCTTTATCCAGTCTACCACATCTTCTTTATCCAGTCACCTGTTGATGAACATTTAGGCTGTTTCCATGTCTTGGCTATTGTAAATAGTGCTGCTATGAACATTGGGGTGCATGTGTCTTTTTGAATTATAGTTTTCTCCAGATATATGCCCAGGAGTGGGACTGCTCGATCATATGGTAAATCTTTTTTTTTAGTTTTTTAAGGAACCTCCATACTGTCCTCCATAATGGCTGCACCAATTTACATTCCCACGAGTAGTGTAGGAGGGTTCACCCTTCCATAAGTAAGGAATTTAGACCAGAGGCAAAAGAATCTCCATCTCTTTGCTTTTAATTATCACTGAATGTTCAAACCTTATGCTCAAAATTCCAATACTTGTATCTCTTGCTATTGTGGTTCCTAAGATACTCTTGTATAGATGTATTTAGATCTGGGGATGCTTGAATCTTCTGGTATGTGCTCTGCACAGTTTCTCTACTTGAGCTATCTCCCTGCTACTGAAGGGTTTGGAGCAGTTTTCTACAACCACCCCGTCTTTTGCCAAGGAAAACCAACTTTTGTATCATGTACTCGCTGGAAAGGTCCCCTCTAGTGCATTAAAGTCATCCATCCACTCTGTCATTTATTTAACCAAGTGCACACTCTCTTTCAGGAAGTTCTAAAGGGAACAACTCAGACGATGTCCCTGTCCCATAAATGCCACGTCCTAGTGAGAAGAGGCAGATGATCTGCAAATAGGGAAATCATAAATCAGTTGCTGTAGCAATGAGTGCCAGGCTGGAAAGGAGCCGAACAAGGGCCCGGGCACTTTGGTGGCTGGAGAAGACCCCTGGAAGGAGGAGACATCCCACTTGAAGTCTAAGAGATGAGATGAGCCAGTGATAGCTGACCTGGAAGGAGGGAATTCAGGACAGAGGGAGCAGAGGTCCCCAAAGGGGGAAACATGGAGGCCAGAGGGGCCAGAGCAGAGTGAGAAAAGGAACATTAGGAGGGACTCAGAGGCCCACTCCTAAGGAGTGTGGTTGTTCACTAACAATAATCATGAACAATCCCACCCACTTTCTACAAAACCCCACTTTATAGTGAAAAATAAAATTGTACCTTTATTTTTCCTATCTTTGCCTGTGACCTTCATTAAATAACAATAAGAATAATAAATTTATTAAGTTCATTGCATGTTCTAGTCACAGTGTTAAGTATATCTCATTTAATCCTCACATGAGTGCTAAGAGGTAGTGATGAATGCAAGAGTTAGAGATATTAACCATTTCCCCCCAGATTTAGCACAGCTAGTAAGTTGCAAAACCTGGATCAATTCTACATTGGCTTGTTTCCAAAACCATGGATTTACTTTTAAACTACATAACTTTTCTAGCACTACTGTTGTGCTCTGACTGTGTGCCAGGGACTAAACTGGCTATCTTACTCTCACTACCTCAAAATATAAAACAATCCTACGGAGTAGATATTCCCATCAATTTGCAAGCAGGGGAACTGAGAAAACAGACCACTCAAAGAATTTGCTTGAGGCCAGATGTTACTAATTGGCAGTGTTGGGATTCAGAGAGAGGTCTACCTGAGTCTGAAGCCCATTCTGTGAAACACTCCACAACCTGCCTTCCAATGTCATCAGTGCCTCAATCCATACACACAGGCCCAGGTTGCAGGGGCGCTAACTTGAGAAGGATGTGTTGTAGGGACTCGATTTAAGCCACACTTTGTTTCACTAGTATAATCCATGCCCCCAGTTGGGTAAATCTTACCCATTTCTCTTCTTCCCTATCAAACACAGACTTCTCTATGAGCTGTGTCTTGATAAGTCTGAACCCCGCACGACCTTACCATCAGGTAGACTCCATGGCAACCGTGTTACTCCCCTTTGGTTTCCATTGTTTTTGCAGGAGCTTCACTGATTCTACTCACTTCCTATAGCTATTTGTCCTTCTAGAGACACAGGACTGTATCTCCCTCATGTACACGTCCTATGTAACATCTAGCTGCTTAATGTATCATCTGGAATAGGTGCTCGATAGATACTTAACAAAGTAGCTAATATTTTAGGAAATGTGGGGAACACCTCATCCCTGCTATTCTATTTCTTGGACTCAAGCATTTGGGAAGATTTGTATGGAAACCCATGAAGGAATATTTTTAATGAGACAGATAATGAGACAGCCTTCTGAGATGGGGAAGAAACAACATCAGCAAAAGATGGATGGCAACAGAACTTCGCTATTTCCTGTCAAATGGTGCCTCTTGTCCCCATGGAAAGCTAAAACCAGAAGTTTTCTTCCACTCTTGGGTGAGCTCACTGACTGTGTTTTTAACCTTTGCTAGTTAAATTTTGGCTACCCAGCTCTAGGAATTCACCTGGGCCAAACGGGGCCACTCCGGGATGAGCTATGCCATGAGAACCTCTCAGTACCTTGTACTCTATCCACTGTCATTTCTGATGTGCTAAATACTATGACATATACATCAAACCAAACCAAATTAAAAAAAAAAAAATCTCAGGTTGCCCTTACTACATATTGCTCTTACGAAAGAGCATTATTCCAATGGGGCATGTGTGCAACACAATGAATGATTTTTCTACAGGAATAGCTGTGGTTGGGGAAAGACACAAGGGAAAATATAATGCTACTCTAATCTAGAGAATAAAGAGAAAACAGAGTGGTTGGCCATAGCAGTCCTGTGGGCTAACTTACCTTTGTATGGTACAGCCTCGTCTCTGTCTCATGTTGTCCATGACTGAGGCTGAATAATACAGAAAGAAGGTGCTAGTTCAGGAAATGAAAGAGAAAGGGAGAGAGAGAGAGATTAATTTGTACCTGCAGCCTCTCCAGTCTTGTATTTGATAGGTTACATGTGGGAAAAGCCTCATACAGGCACGAGAGTTGGTTTAGAGAATGTCCTAAAAATTCATGACCTTTTTTGATTAAGGGAAGTCTCTTTTTGGTTTTTGATATTATGTTGCTTTTGGGGAAACATGCCTGAAGGGAAAGGAGGCCGGTTTTTTCAAAGCAAGAAATGTAATACTCACAAAAATGTCATGAAATTGATTTGATTGGGTCCGTTTTACAAATAAAGGAGTGGAGGCTCAAAATGGTCATGGACCATGTCTGCGGTCCTTCTACCAGTGAGCTGTGTCCCTTCCAGGCCCCTCCTGGTCTGTCTGCCTCCACTGGCCATGCTCTGTCCTTTTTTGCTGTTCCTGCACATCACAAAGCCAACCAACCTGAAGAGCACTGGTTTCATACTAAATGAAGAAGTAACCAAGAGTCTAAAAAGAAAACAAACAAATAACAGCACTGTCTGCGTGTGAAGACCATTTGTGCCTCTCGAGCAGGCTTTGATGGTGAGAACCTCAAGGTTCAACCCTTGCGTGAACCCTTAGACATGACAGCTACGAGAAACTGATGTAAGACTAAACGATCACCAACAGTGGGGATGGGGTTCACCAAGTGTATTTGTTTCCTCAACTTGTCTTCACAAAGTATCACAAACTAGTTGGCTTAAAACAACAAAAACTTTATTTTCTCATAGTTCTAACGGATAAAAGTCCAAAATCAAGGCAAGGTCATGCTCCTTCTAAAGGCTCTGGGAAGACTCTTCCTTGACCCTTCCTAACTTCTGCTGGTGGCCATCAGTCCTTGGTGTTCCTTGGCTTTTAGCTGCACCACCCAGTCTCTGTCTCTTTCAACACATGGCACTCTACTGTGTGTGTCTCTTTCTCCACATGGCTTTTCCTTCTTTGTATAAGGACACCAGTCACATTGGAGTAGGGTGAACCCTAATGACCTCATCTTAATTTGATTACATCTGCAAAGACCATATTTCCAAATAAAGCCATATTCACAGGTGTTGGGGAGGAAGGCTTCAACGTATCTTTTGAAGGGATGCAGTCAGCCCGTAACACCACGTTGTGAGGGAGCTGCTGCAGAACTTCTGTGGGCTGATGCCCATGGTCGCCAAGTGTATCATTGCTAATACGCTGAGATGTGGGAGGAAATCACAGGATTTAATCTCTTTGACAGGCAGCCCTGAGATACTCTTCCTGTCACATTACACTCTGCCGCCACTGTCAGTTCCCCATCCGTTGGGATAATTTTTGTGTCCTGCTGAGTGTGTGGGTTGGCCTCTGACAGAGGGAAACCTAAGCCCTGCATCTTTCAGGCACCTCACCCAGGGCAGAAAGACAGAGACCCAAGTGCCTTCTCTGAGATTATCTTTTGATTATATATCCAGAGAGCAGAAACATCACAGACGTGTCACTTGATCTAGAAATCAAAGTGAGTATTCCCTAAGGGAAGCACTAACTCTGTTCAGATATTACCAAGTGTAAAACGCCGGGAGCGTCGCATCCACAGTGTCCGCTAACCGTCGGTGTAGAGGGAGACCAGAGGCCCTCGTGGAGCAGCAACACCCCAGGGACTTGGACTCCTCCACCAAAGCGGCATAGATGGCCAATTTAACAAAGGCATTTGAGGACCTCCGGTCTGTTCTATTCATTTCACTGTTCAGAACGGCTAAATGACTGGGCTAAACTGTTTATTGTCAGGTGGACGACCAGGACACAGTACAGAAGTAAGAACATAAGGCTGGTTGATGCCTTTTTAAGTGACAAAGCATTGAGTTTCTTATTTTAACACCCGCGGTGGATGGTGTACAAGTCATGACAGTGCAGATAGGAGGAGTGTAGCCACACAGCTGGGTTTGTATCCTGGTTCCTTAACTCACAAGCTATGTGATTTGGGGAATGTTTCATCTGTAAAACAGTGATTATAATAATAGCAATAGAATATCTACCTCATAGAGTAGATATGGGAACCAAATTCACATGTATTGAAAACACTTAGAACATTGGCTCACACAGATAAAGTGTCAAGAAAGGGTTAATATTATTATTATTACTGTTATCCTTCACTTTATAAGCAAAGTGTTCTGAACATATTCCAGTTCAGATACGGAGCCCCACTGCATTGGGAAGACACGTTTACTTCCCCTAAACCTCAGCATATTGAGAGCAGTGGGAGCGAAGGTGGAGGCAGGGCAGCGAGAAAGGGCGGGTGCAGGCTGAGCATACAGTCACCAAGCAGAGTAGCAGAAAGGGAGCCTTACCTCCATGAGGCAGTCTTTAAATAGAGGAAAAATTTGCATGAAGATTTATGAAATTCAGTTTCCAGTTCAGGTTCTTTTTCTAGTCATTTTGTGGTCTCATTCAAGTCTCTTGATTTCTTTGGATGAAGCAAAACCCATTTTACAGATGAGGAAGCTGACACTCAGAGAGGTATCTAGCTAGAAAAGAGAATAGGAATTCAAAATCCAGGTCTTTCCAACTCAATACCCATATTCTTTTCTGCTTTACGACACTCTTTCAAGCATCAAAACTGATTAAATATGTATTTGCAATATATTGATAGTATATATTTTTAGTAATCAATGTTGGTATAAAAGCAGACTTGTATACTTCACCGTATTTTTCATGCAGTCATCTCAGTTACCACCATCATCTAGGTGTCCTCCAGGGACTGCATATTGATGACTGAAAATCACAGTTGTGCAAGGTGAGTGGGAAGTGGACGAGATGGTAGAGTGTGAGCTGGGGAAGAGACTGAGCACTGAACAGCAGGCAGCATCGCTGTTGGCAGAGTAACGGAGAAGGCGCTGTGGCTTACCCAGGCCATCGTGGCAAAAAATAGCATAGAACAGCTGGTGAGCTGTCAGAATGATCTTAAGGAGGAAATGTGAAATGTCTCTGCTTGGCGCATTCATCGAGAGTTATTTGAACAGAACTGAATTGCCAGGGGAAGAACAACCAAGGTGGTAACTCACCTTTCCCTCATCTTTCTCAAATGTGGTTCTGTGTCACGGGCCTGTTTCGCACACATACATCCTATTTGCATACTCTCTCCCTCCCCCTCCACCTGACCCACACTCAGAGATATGACTGCATATATCCAAAGAAATATCAATGAACGAAATATGCATTTTAAGCACCTATAGATATTTCCTTAAGACAAAATTTTAAAAAGACATCGGACAGGTTAGCAATGATGACTTTTTTGGAAGAGAGGTCTTTTTGAATAGTCTTGGATTGAGTCCTAAGGTGACTTTGGTTATTTCATGGAGTAGTTTAAGTGTGTGTCTAAATTAAAATCATTAAGACTTTGTCATGACTGGTGAAGTCAGTGAAGGGATGCACAGGAGGAATGCAAATGAAGAAAAGACACACAGTTGGGGATGAGTCCTGACTGGGGTATGAACCTCTTGCGTCAACTTGCAACGAGTCTTTTTGCTGGAAACAGTCTGGGTGACCTGAAGTTGCTGAAATCATGATTTTTTTTTTTTGAGGGTGGCTAAGGAAAAAGCAGTCGTAGCCAGAGAACCAGGTGTTATGCTTTTGCATATGACCTTGAAGAGAGGCTGCTACCTTTTGGCTTCCACTTCAGATAATAAATTCTTCTCCCTCCCTCCCTCTCAGGGAAAGATGAATGGGTCAGGTGCTTCAGAGCCCTCTGAAGGAATGGTTTTAGGATATGCAGCAACTGGACATTTAGAGCAGTACTGTTATCCAAAGAGGAGTTATGATTGAGGTTATTCATTTTGTTGTCCCTATCATGTAATTCTTTGGAGTAGAAAGCTAAGAGCAATAATTTGTACAATACATGGAACAAGAAGAAATGGAGGGAGAATTTACATAAGCCAAGGAATCCAAATTAAATTTATAAAGTAGTAAATTGATTTCTCCTTGGATTTTGAAGTAAATGGCAATAATTTCAGTTGTGGGATGGAATTATTTGCTTTTAATGATACAGGAGCAATCTGCAAATGTTTAGGGAGCGTTGCTTGTATGTGGCTTTAAATGAATAGGGTGATTTTATATGACTCCTTTAAGCAATTCTATGATATCTAATCTTGATGTTTTCTTTTAGATTCGAGCAAAGAAGAAGCATTGTATTCGGAGTTAGTCTTTTCCCAAACTAGCAATGAATAGTTGTCTCATTTCTAATGTCCACCCTGACTTGACCGTTATGAAGAAACATGTGTTGAACCCCTGCAATAGACAGACTGTGTGTTACTCATCATCTGGGTACTACTGTTCCTTTTGCTTAAGTTTTAAAAATTTGGCCTCCTTTTATATTGATTACCAATAGGATCTTTGCAAAGTCCTTAATGTAGTACCCAAAGTATCTCCATATATTTTAACTCCTATAAACAAAGTGAGTTTTGGCCTTGCTGGAAAATTGAATTGGAAAAAAAAAATTTACACTCTTGTAAAGCTCAAGCTTGGCTTCAGTTCAAACATGGGAAGCTTCTTGGTGATTTATGTTCTACTTGACATGGTCCATCTACTCTAGAGAGGCAGAGTACAAATTATATTATCATGATGTAGAAGAAACAGGAATAATTCTGACCACTGATTTACCAACAGCAAAATAGACTAATGGTCTCAAATAGAAAAAAGTCTTCTGAGCTCATGACATACCCAGAAGACACTAACACTGACTTTAAGAAAAGCAGTCCCACTAGTGACTAAGGAACATGAGCTAAGTTTCCTTCTATAATTATCAGTGGCTGTTTAGAATGGACTGCAGTACTAAAATTTTGCAGGTTCAAAGATTTAAATTCAATGCCAAGAAGGGATATAGCACTTTATTCTTTAATACGCACAGGGTTAAAATGTTGTATGGCCATTTCCTCGCATTTGGATCGCAACTTTGGAATCAGTACCAGTCAGGAAGTTTTTGAGTCTTTTGTTTCCTGGAGCTGAGTGTATTAGTCATTGTTTAATAATGCTGCATAACAAACCACACCATAATTTAGTGGTTTATGACATTCCCACATTCATAGGGCTGCAGGTTGACTGAAGTTTGGCCTATCTCAGCTGGCCTCGGCGTGGTAGCTCTTCTTTGGGCTGCCACTGAGCCAAGATTGGCTCCAGGCTGAAATTAGATTTAGGTCTGCTCTATGTGCGCTTATTCTGAGGCTCGGGCTGAAGGGTCAGTGGCTACCTGGGGCATTCTCTTTTCATGGTGCATTCTAGAGCACAAAAGGGCAATCCAAACTGCAGAAGCATGTTTGAAGCCTCTGTTTGCATCACAGCCACTTCCATCCTGTTGGTCAGTCAGGTCATGTTGAAAAGTCATAGTCATAAGACGGAAAAGTATTTTCTTCCTACAATGGAAAGACACTACAAAGTTACGTAATATTCCAGGAAGTGCAGAAATGGGACAGTAGTCCGATTTACCACATGAACAACCCTAGTTACCTCCTTGGTTATCCTTGACAAAACTTAGACTCTTCCAGCTAGATATTAGAAGTCATCTAGTCTAACCTCGCTCCAAGTGTAAGAATTATTTCCACAGCAGACCTGATAGACACATTTTCATTGGCTGCTTGTGTTCCCCTAGGATTTTGCATGATTTTGCAAGGCAGCCTGCTTTATGGTGGGAACATTCTAATGGTAGAAAAAAATTTTATTCTTCATCAAAATCTGTCTCACTATACATTCTTCCTACTCCTTAGAAGTCTATACTCAGGAACAAAAGGAATGTGTACTCCTTTCTTCCTGGGGTAGTTCTTCATGATGATGGCTAGCCCGTGTCCCTCTTAAAAGTCTTTGCTTTTCTGGTTTGCATAATCATTCCTCAAATGACCTGAAAGTATTTCCCCAAATTTCACCATTCTCGTCATGCTACTATGGACTATCATTAAAGCCTACTGATGAGTTTATTAAAGTGGGATGTTCATTAGAGAGCAGGATGCTCTGCCCTCTGCCTGACTCCTGCTGAGTACAGGAAGACCGTTCCTGTCTCCAGTAGCAACACTCTTCTATTCATGCATCAAGAGTTTGCATAAAAGTTTTTATAGACAGCCTATCCTATTTCTAGATCCTGCTGAGTTCCTGGTCATCTAATACCTCCATCTCTTCTTCCTGAAGTCCATTTTGACTGAGTCATCTCAATCCTACACTTAGGTAATTCTTCTTTTATGTAGGTGACTCTATATTTATCTTAATTAATTTCCATTGAGTTTTTATCCTTTATTTTCCCAGTCTCACTGTAGCATTTACATGTTTGACATTCAGTATATTCCTCTCATATATAGGGTGGGCGTGAACTTGTAACCATGGCTTCTCTTTCTTCATCCAAGTCACTGATACAAATATTGACCAGGGAGCTGTTAAGAACATAGTTCTGCTGCCAACTCTGTGAGATCTGGCCATCTGTTAAGTGAGTCGTCTATAAATCCTTGTAATGTGTAAGTGTTCCCCGTTTTGCTCCATCGTGATCTCAGATATATCACTAAAGACCTTGTCTGATGCTTCGCTGTGACTTTTACACTCCGTCCACATCATCCTGCTGACCTTCCCATTTGGTAAATGTATTCTCAAGAAAATGAGATTAGTTCTATGTGGCTATTCTCACTGAAGCTGTGCTAGCTCATTGCATCTCCTCTTAATCTCCAAAGCTCAGAGGTCACAACATCAAATGGTCATAAAGGCCAAGCAGGTAGTAAATGTTTGGATCAGAAGCTGGGTGTAAGGCTTCTGTAGAAACAGAAATACGCATCTCTTGCCGAGAAGACTCTTTGCCAGCTGAACAAAATCCATCTGCTAGCGAATTTCACTTGCCATTTCGTGATTCCTCTTCTAAGTAAGTTTATCATCCTGCTATTTGTATGAACTCATATCTTTCTCCATTTTGAAAAATAAAAGACCATATTGATACGTTCCCTGCCATAGATTTGGAAGGGATCATCAAGGTCCAAGTTCAGTCCCAACTCAGTTTAAAAATCCCCTCTGCAATGTCTCTAACAAATGATTGTACAGATTTTTTTACATCTATCAAATTCAGGTGATCTCACTACATTACAATGTAGCTGCTACTATTCTTTCTTCCTTTTCTGTCTCAGAGGAAAAATTGGTTTATACCCTTTCACAACTGAATCTACCTGTGCCCTTGGCCTCTTGCCTTTTTGTCTCTTCTGGGATCTTATGCCATCTGTTACCTCATCTCGTTTTATCTGTTATATTTCCCCTCCTCTGCCTCTTCTCCATCTGCTCACAGCATGCTCAAATATATCTAAGCTATATTTTTTGTGTGTCATTTCACTCAATGGCTTCCCAATACCAACTAAAGACAGTTGATATTCCTTAACAGAACATTCAAACATTCATTTGATTCATCCTCAACCTGCCTCTTTGTCCAGCAAGGCCATTTCTCTCTAGGGTATACACTATGCTCTGGCAAACTCATCCACTGATTAGACTGTTTCTCTCAGTCTTTCCTTTTGGCCATGCTAGCCTTGGTGCTTAGAATGCTATTAAATCAATCTTGTTTTCATGCCTTCCATTTGTTGAAATTCTAGATGTCCTTCATGACCCAGCTTCTGAGTCACCTCTTCCAGGAAGCCTTCCCTGCTTTCCCTAGCAGACTAGTCACTTTCCACTGAAATCTTGTTGAATTTTGTCTACATTATTGCCTTCACCACTTTCTATTTTTTAACTGCTATTTTGTCCATGTCTTATCTAATCTACTCCATTATAAACTTTTGAAAACTTTGTCCTACCCATCTTTATGTCTTTAGGATCTAACACAATTCTTTGCATGTAGCATGTGCTCAATATATGCCTATTGATTTATAGAATAATTGATTCTTAGATTCATTAATAATGATCAATCTAAGTGTTTTTCAAAATCACACTTAACTCCATATGCGTCAGGGTAACCACTCTTGAGATTTATATAAACCAAATTCTCCCTTTTAAAATAAAAGGAAATAGGTTTTATTTTTCACTTAGTGTGTAACAGATACTGGACTAGGTTTCTTTCATAAATATTACACATGTGTTATTCCTTTTTTATCTCCATAAAAATTCTGTGTGCCAGCTTTTTGGGGGTTGTTGTTTAGATGAAAAAACAGAGGCTAAAAAAAGTTTTAAAGTATTACTTACTTCAGAGCTGGAAATTCAGTTCTGTCCTTGGAAGTCTCCTGGAAGAACAAGGTGTTTGGATGCACGTAATGGGGAGAGCAGAAAATTGGATAAAGGCATCCTGGGTCATTTTTGGTGCTGCTTTTACTCATTACGTGGCTTGGGAAAGTTCATGTTAGGCTTTTCCGTTCTTAAAACTGAGATTCATATACCACTGTGTAAAATATGTGTCCCCTAACTTACCTCCCTCCAGGAGATTAATGAGATGATTTCCAAAGAACACTTTGATTTTTTATGATAAAAGAAATAGATAAGTATGAAGCGAAGCATTTCCTCTTCTACTGAAGGTTTTAAAGAGGGTGCAAACAGCCTTTTAAAAATTATCAAAGTAAAAGCTAGAAGAAGAAACAGCCACGTACATTTAAAATCAAATCAACAATTAATGTAGAGCCCCTAATGGTCTTCTGATATGTGTATTGTGCATTATAATTTACCAAGCACTTTTACATATATTATCTCAGTTAGTTTTTTAACTACTCTATGTAATACCTAAGCTAAGTATTTTTATTACCATCTTTAAGATAAGAAAGCTAATACTCAGAAAGGCTAAGTGACTGACTTGTTTAGTGTTACTTGACTCACATGAAATAGTACAAGGCTAAACCCAGGTTTCCTAGACTACAAACCCAATTTCATAGGTCCTGCATCTCTGTAGTTCTGTTGATACGAAAGCATCCAAATTGGACCATCCACATTCTGTCCACCTTCAGGGCTGAATTTAAATTCTACTTTCATTATAAAGCCTTCCTATATCACTCTAACCTGAAGCCAGTTCTTTTGCTTCCATATGTTTTTTAATGGAGGTACTAAGGATTGAACCCAGGACCTCGTGCACGCTAAGCATGCGCTCTACCACTGAACTCTACCACAATTTTTTATTGTCCTTAAGTAGATCAAAACAAAGCTGTTAAAGTTCTTGTGAAAATTCACAGATCATCCCATCAGGTGGTTCCCTGGAAGCCACTATACTGAGGTAGGTTCCATATATTCTCTTCTTTCTTAAAATAGGCTTTGGAATTCTGTCCAGTTTACATTCTTCTTGATAGTTGCCACCAACCATTCCATCCTTGGGACCGAGTATCAGCACAAGGAGTACTTGAATAGTAGACATGGTCTGTTCATTTTGGATTTAACGCCTAGCACAAAATCTGGTACACAGTAGGTGCTTGATGCATACTTGCTAAACAAATGACTAGACTAATCAACGCTTATGGATGGGGTAGAAGATTCAGAAAGTTTGGTAGGAATACTGGGAATAAAGGTGGACACCTGATAACAGAAGGTCTGGGATGTGAAGCTGAAGAGTCTGAAATTTGCCCAGCTGGCAACAGAAGAGTTACTGGAGCCAAGAAATGTTTTTTTCTGGATTTTCTACTGTAGGGCAGATTCCACTTTAGAATTCAGCCTACTTCTTGCTCGCCCCCCCCCCCCATTTTTCTTTCTTGTCTTTTCAACTCCACCGGGACCTCCTCCCTCCAGTGCTACTTTGCCAGAGACTTGCAATATGTAAGACAGGCAGAAAAACCCCGGTGAATTGAGGAAGCCTGTTAAAAGCACTGATTTCTATGATGTCTCAGTTTGTTAACTAAATTGTGGTTGTATCGCTTGGCCAGAGACAGCTGACAGACAGCTCTGCCGGAACAAGTAGCATCTCCTAAATGACACGTGCATTTGAGTTCCAGGCAGCAGGTATCATTATTGCCTGGGCCATCACAGTAAATACGGTGATTATATGCATCCCTTGGGATTTGGGGTTGACAGCATAGTTGGGCTGCGCTGGAGAGTCTTGGCTGGTGCATTGACATAAATGACAGCAAAGCAGATCTTTGGGCCCCTTAGGATGGAGGCGGAAGTTCACGAGATAAAGCAAGTTCCACAGGCCTGCTAAAATCTACCAGTTAGGACTGTAATTTCTCTACTTATAAGTCATATTTGACATCCCTCCTTCTGATATTTTTTCTGGCAACCCAGTGTCCAAAAGTCCAAGACTTAGCTGCATGTTGCTAAGAATTTCAGCACTCAGCAGAAACAGTGGTAGTTATTAACTGGTCAGTCAAAGGCAGTTTCACCATGACCATAAAATAAACATTTCAAACCTCCAAACATACCCCAAACTCCAAGTAACAAGTCCTCCTTAGATGCCTGAGGGTTGGTTCTCTAGCTTCTCAGAAGGGTCAGGCTGTATTGGTAGAGTTGCGTGGAGAGGATGTATTTGGACTTCTGCTATGTTAAAAAAGGGATAGTTCCCCATCTATACATATAGGCTATGAAGCAATTGCTGTTCCCTGGAAAGAAAATTTAGAGGTGACACTTCCTGTACCTTCTCACCAATCCCTTATTTAGTTGATGGGATTAGATGAAGGGTCTGCCTAGGTCTTGTGAGACCTCTTCCTTCTCTTCTTCCTGTTCAGAGGGTTCTTCTCCCTGTGCTGGACGTACCCAGGCCCAGGTCAGCTTCATCTTTGCAGGGGCAGTAGGGGAGGGAACAGGACTAGAAATATGAGTAGGAAGCCCGATGTGTGGCCAGGTCCAAATCTCATCTCAGACCAATTCCCTCATTGAGCCTCACTAAGCAACGATGTTTGCTGGTCCTTTAGCCTATTTCTCAATTGGCTGATATTCAGAATAGAGAGGTCTATGATTTATTGCTCACTTAAACCTCAACATGGTAGAGTGGTAATGCTGTTTTTTTAGCTGTTGTATTACAATGAACACTTTTTTAATTTATTTGGCAAGTGTGTTTTATAACTTAAATATATATTTTTTTTCAATATCACGGTCTGCTCAAAGCTAAATGGTAGTTCTAGAGCAGAGGCCTACCCTAAATTTTTCTTGATGCTTATAGCCATGCAGATATATGAACTCTCAGAACTAAAAGTATGTTTGCATAAAATTCACATGTACCTTTCTATACTGAATGGTCTGCTCTTATGCAACTTTCAGTGATGCACTTTATTATCATGATCTTTGCTATCCTTTGTTAATCCCATTGACTAAGTGTACATTTCCTGTTGGTGTGTCTCTAAGTCAAGGTGAAGGTAGCTACCATACTTCAGAGCTCAGAAGGAAGTCTATTTTGTTTAAATCAGAGCCCCTTATGAGGCTGCCTAACAGTGATAGATTTTGTTGTTGAGCTTCAGTCCATGAAAAGTGCATTAAAACCTTGAGCTGAGCCATCTCTCTGAAGCAGCAGTTGGGTCATTACAATTTGGCAGGCACTTTAGATGTGTGTGTGATTTTATGCTGGAGTCGCTTAATTCATCCCAGCCCTTCAAAGGGGAAAGGAACTAAGATTCCTTGGTTGTCGTCTGTTAATGTGTCAGCTGCCTGCATATATTGTTTTATCCTTCTAACAAGCTTGTGTGGTAGGTAATATTTTCCCAACGTTAAAGGTGAGAAATTTGAGGCTTAGGAAATCTAAACAATTTGGTCAAGAACACACAGTAAGGGATGGAGTTGAGATGCAAAGTCAGACCCGTCTTACTTGAAAGCATATGATTATTATAGTGTATGGGGAGTTAAAAAAGAAAGAACACTACAAGGGGAAGACTCATAATATAAGTGATTAAAATGGAATGGGGTATAAGAAAAAATGCACTTGCTCTTATTTTTCTTGAATCCCATGGCTCTTGATCTATCTTTTGTTGAGGTTCAGGGAAATCGCTAGTTATGCGGTGGCAAATGTGTTTCCCTTTCATCTTTACCCTACTCTGAACAAAGAGGGAGAGTCAGGGACAGAGGCAGAGGAAAACCTGGTGATAAACGGCAAACAACACTCAGACTTTGCCTCTGGTAGCCAACAGGGAGTGGTGGAGACCTCGTGCCTTTCTCCTCCAGTCCACTCTGGCCTTTCCCTGTGTTTCAGAAATGTTATCCCAGTCTTTCTAAATCTCACCATTTTCAAAAGAACTTAGAAATCTAACCATTCAGGAGAGCCCTTCTGACTTTTAAATGTTGAAAACTAAGTCACGTTAGAAAAATTGCCATGCCTACCCCTCCTTTAAGAGACAAAATAATGTTCATCTGAGGGCCTGATCCAGTTGTAGGTTCTGTTTGTAACTTTCGTATTATTGTACAGTGCAGCTGATGAGTATCTATTGGAGAAAAATAATCAACAGGAAAAAAAAATCAAAACCAGCTTTCATTACTCTTCCAAGAGGTGTGACCCCTAGATTTAGTACCGTCTGTTTAACGTGTCCCTCTGGGGTACACACGTGACTCCCACTCCTTTCTGACTTTCACCAGAGTGGAGATGAAACCTGAGTGTCAAGGACACTTGGGTCTTAGATGTCCTGCACACTTGTTTCGGTGCATTCCCTGGATAATCTGGCTGGCTGGTGAGCGGACGGGCTGTGGCTCCCCAGGAGTCATCCTTGGGCAGCTGAACCAGAAGCGCACCCTGCTGCCTACTAAGGAAGCTTACAGCTAGCTTTCTAAGGTGGTTGCCTCTAGGTGTTCTGCAGGAAGCTTCTTGAAATCAGCACAAAGTAGAGGGGCAAGAAATCCATCTATGTTCGAGGGTTTGGGGAGCTGTTTTTCTCTATTCTTTCAGATGAAGCTTGGTAGATAACTTCAGCAGCACTCATTTAATTCCTTGTCTGTATCCCTATTACTCTCATCCCTCTTTAAGTTTTACTCTCTTCTGACCCTACTCATTGCCTTAAAAGATTCAAAGGTATCACCGAGCATAGACGTGACTTGTTAGCAACAGTAAGATTACTGCTAGCTGATGAGATGCGGGCGCTCTCACGTGGCTTGATGGTGTCTTCCCTGATGGCCTCTGAGCCTCTGGACCGAGGTCAGGTAGAGGCATGGCACAGACCACCCCCTTCTAGACAGCCACTGCTCTTCTGCTGGAGAGGGGTGTCTGCCGCAGAAAGCAGGGCAGTTAGCCGCAGGGCACACTCAGGAAATAAAGGATTTTATTTATCTTTATTTTGAGTCAATGGTTTTCTAAATCCCCTACATGCAATTATGCCATCGTCAAGGAAACATTTGCCAGGGGGTCTGAGGAGGGCCCTTTGGGCAAGAGAGAAAATATTCTCTAAGATTTAGCATGTTTATGAACCTTAAACATGCTCTCTCTTTGTTTGTGTATGTTGAGCGCTGAGAGTCTATCTGAGCATTCAAAGGTTTCTGTCTCGGCAAAAATCACTGAAGTATTAGAGAGCGGACCAGCTGGTTGATATTTTAAAGTGCTTTGATGCCAAATATTTCCTGTTTTTCTCTTGCTCAGACTGAATTTCATTTTCATTCCAACTGTTTCATCCTTCTAAACTTCCCCCATTCCTCCTTACCTCCTCATCTGCATTACTTAAATATGTCCGATCTAAGCCCACTTTCCCCACCATTTGCCTGATCCTTCCCAAATAAGGCGGCACTATCTGTCCTGAAGGACACATAATAATTCCTCTGCCTCCAGTCACTTGGGCAGTTTGTCAAGGACTGACTGTGGATGTTGATTTGGAAATATTACATGGGAATGTTCCTTATTTCTTCTTTCTTAGTTGAGAAAACTGTGTTTGTTTTCATCTGTCATTGGCAATGATATTTAGTACAGTTTTTTTTCAGTGCCCCATAATTTTCCAATCACTGTCACAAGCATCACTTTCTTACCTTCACCATCACTCTGCAAGTTCAGTGATGCCATCCCTGTCTTATACACAAGGAAACTCTACCCCAAGGATTTGTGACTTGTCCCAGGATTTGCAGAGTGCACAAGTAGCACTTAGATCCATGTCTTCTGGTTCCATTACTGTTGAGGTGTAGAGGAGGAGGCAAGACCATGAAAATGAGTTTCTCTGGCATCTTAGATAAGTCAAGGGTTACAATGGTGTCTAATAGGAATCAAATTGTTCAAAGAACTGGTAATGAGATGGCATAGTGTCCACCTCTAGGACTTCAGTTTGAATCTAGTCCAAATAAAAAACAGGGTGGATGGAGAACCTTGGTAATGGGTTACTAAACTTCTCGCCTCCAGGTCTACAGAGCAAGTTCTCCTTGGGGTGCATAGGCTTGTTGGCAATTATCCCAAATACTGTTTCAGTAGACTACTTGAAACAAACTAATGGCCACAGTCCCCTGAGACATTGTTGTGGTCCACATTTTCAAAAGCACTCTCCCAAAGCAAAATCATAGCAAAAATTTTAAAAGCGATAAATGACCCATGGACAAAGTTGTTGCACCCTGTACTCAAGTGTTGCTTGCTGAGAAGTACAAAGATGCTTCTCCCATGGTGTCAGGTGAACATTTTTTGAACCACCTATATGGAGAAAGACAGAAAATAGAAATGCTTCTTCTGCCTTCACAATGCTCACGATCTGACTGGGGAAAAGAATCGTTCCATTAGAAACACTAAAATAAATCAACAAACCATTGATTTTACTGTTGAATGGATGCTGGAGAGGTTGGGGGATAACTGGAAGATAGACCTAGTTCATCAAAGATGGCTCTAGGAGGGCATGCACATAGAACTGTACTTAGCTCTGTACACCCATGTGTAGTGACTGGGAAAGCTGGACTCTCTGACAGAGGGAAGTCTCTTCTCCGGATAGAAAGGGTACCTCATTCAGTGCTGGTCTGAGCCCGGCTGAGGAGATCTGTTCTGTCTTTGAGTCGTTATTGGATCAGTGATCCCTAATGATCAGCCAGTTCATTCCCTGGGGCATATATTGACTCTCCATCACACAGGTATTTAATTTACTCTGGAATCCATAGTTTGTGCTGAGTTAGATCTGTGATAGAGTCCTGAGAAGCCTTCTATGGCAGGGAAGTCCCAAAGCTTTCACTGACTATCCAGGGATTATCCAAGGGCTGGATTAGAGCTTGACTACAGATGCATTTTGACGGGCACAGAAGGGCCTAGATTCTCCTGAGCCATCATCACTTTACTTTGAAAGCAAAGGAGGGGGCCAGAGAGACTAGCTTTGGGGCATGCTAAGTTTTAAGGTCTTATTCAAACACACGTGCACACACACATGCACACACATGTGGGCCTGCGTACACGTGCAACTCCACTTCCCTAGCAATGTATTCCCTAGACTTCTGGATGAAATCACTTAGCATCTTTTTATCACCGGATAAACTTGTAGCACACCCATAAAGAAGAGGGAAGAAGGAATGTGCCCTTTAAATGCCACAGTGTAAATACTTCTTCTTACTGTGTATGGATTTATTATAAACTCCGTGGATAATCTGTGTGTCTAAAGCTCCCGCCATATCATAGAGGAGCGGAGGCTTCCTAGTTTCTCATGGGTATTTCCCCCTAATTGGCTGAAACTTACTTTACTTCACAATTTGGTAGGGATAGTAAATTCAAGTAAATGAAAATAAAATGTGTACTCTAATCTATCACAAGAGGATGCAGCTTTGAAATAATTCTCAATGCAGGTATGTTGGATGCCTTTCCAAAGGCATGAGTCAGCTCCCTGGGACATATTTTCAAGTCCCCCATTTGGATGACTTTTACTAATCGTACCCGGGGCCCAGGGAAATTCTTCTTCTTTTCATACTTCTGCTGGGACGCCCAGATTACTCTCCCCCACAGTGACTTGGACGCCAACATGGAGGCCAGAAGGCCTGCCTTCTTACATGCTGCAGCTGTTTTCATTTCCCTTTTTTTTTCCCCCCTCTCTTGCTTTTATTATGGTGGTTGGGGGTAGGTCAGAATCAACCTTTTGATTAGAAATGCTGATAGATTTCTAAGAGAGAATGTTACAGCGGTGACAGTTGACACAGAGGAGAACCATAAACTATCACCTGGAGGAAATAACCTAGCTGCAACTACTATCTCCAGGACACACACACCCCACCGCCCTGCGAGCAGACAGGCACTGCTGATGTATTAGCGTCTGCTGGCCATTTTGTTTACGGTAACTAGGAAAGGAAAAACGAGCCCCTATTTCAGGATGTTCAGCCCAAGATGATGACACGGTAGATTCTCCTTGCAGGTAAACCAGGAGAGCTCTGTTAATCACCATTTATCACTCAAGGGACTCAAGTGTCTCGCATATGCCCTGGAGCCCCAAGACTGAGATATTCATTGCTTTGCAATGCTCTTCACTTCTCTCATTGCATCTAATGTAATAAACTCAAGTCCTGGCATCAGAGTGATGTCTGCTGGCTTTTAGAGTCCCAAGCCTTCAGCAAGTATAGGATTCACTCCACAGAACTAGATAAGTTTTCAGAAAGAAATGTCATATCATTATAATTTTAATAACTTTACAACTTCACTCCATCTCTTCCATTACCAGGCGATTCCTGGCTACCGTCATCTTTTGCCAGAAGCCTCTAATTTATTTCTCGGAATCCGCAGCTGCCCACCTTCAAACAGTTGTTATATTGAATTGATTTTAGTATCTAAACTACCCTTAATGGACCTGAGATAGATTAGTTCATGCCTAAATTGGATGAATTTGTATATATTTTGTCTTTTCTGATTAGAAATGTGCTCTGTCTGTCAGATAACAGTTGACTGCGCCGGTACAGGCTCCTCCTCCGCATATTTGAGTTATTCTGACCATGGTAACAGAAACTCGCGGTCAAAAACTAAAGGAAAAAAAAAAAATCATGGCTAGCTTTAAATTGCCTGAGATTTCATAACAAAGGTCAGCAAACTTTTTCTGTCAAGAAGCAGAGAGTAAATATTTTAGGCTTGTAGTCCACATGATCTCTGTTGCAACTGCTCGACACTGCTGTTGTAGGGCAAAAGCAGCCAAAGACAGTACATAAGTGCATGAGCACAGCTGTGTCCCAATAAAACTTTATTTACACAAACAGGCAAGGGCAAGACTTGGCCCCGAGTTTGCTGAACTCTGCTTCAGGCCATCCTGCCTCCTACGTATGTAAGTCCATTATCCCAAGGCACCATAAGAACGCAATCATGTACATTGTGTTTTCTGATCGTCTCAATGTGCTTAATCTCTCCATTCTGAAATATGTATACGAAATCTTTTTTTTTTTTTTTTATCAGCTAAAAAGGGTTATAGTGTGTAGCCTGAGAATTCATCCATGGGAACGACTGAGAATGCCTTACGTAGTAAACCAAGAATTCTTGGCTGAGGCTTATTATTCACACAGGTCCATTTACCTTGAAGCAATAATGCTAACTCGGTCTGTCACTTGAAAGATAGGTAAATAGTAAAGCACTTTGGAGACTCACTGAAGGTTTCCTTCCCACCACGGAAGAGGTCTTGATGGGTTCCTGGCTGTTTGCTGGTCTCCCTTCTATATGAGGGCCGCTGCTCCCCCTTGGGCTGGAGTCTCCAGTTCTCAGAGAGGGAGGCCCTCCTTTGAAACCTCTCAGTATTGATTATGCCTCTTGATGGGAACTGACTAGAAGTAACTCGTCTGCAGTGGAGGATCATGGGACTAAATCGGATTTGGGATTATCAGCTAACGTCATTGTGCCCCGGGGCGACGCACTGGGAGGCCTTCCTAGGGGTAGCAGCAAGCAGTGATAAGAGAAGGGGGCTACCGAGAACAGACAGGGAAAATAACGCAGGACGTGTGTTCTAGACCTGCCACTTTCTGGCTGTGTGAGCTTGCGTTGCCAAGTTTACATCTGTGGAAAGGCACTTGAACACAACACAGAGCAGGAGGGAGTCAGCTCATCCACACATGTTCATTGCTCACCCTGTGCTCTGAGGGCCAGAGCACAATTGTAGACCAAATGTGTAAAAATTCACACATGTGCACATCCAGGCATGCACTCGTGTACACGTCTGCATTGTATGTGGTGTGTGTCTGTGGTGTGTGTGTGCATACATAGCTCATAGAAGGAGTGTTGTGAGGAGTCAGTTGGACTATGTATAAGTGTTGTGGGACAGTTTCCATCATGCAATACATGCTTGATGGATGTCTGTTGTGTGAGTGAAGTTTTGCACTCCCTGCTACAGAGTTTCCAGCAGCGACACTATTCGTACTATAGGCCAGATAGTTCTTTGTTGTGTATTGGCAGATACTGAGCATCGTTTCTGACCTGTACCTTCTAAATACCATTAGCACTCCAGCCCCAGTTGTGACAACCAAAAATGTCTCCAGGCATTGCCAAGTGTCCCTGGGCACAAAATCAACCCCAGCTGAAACCGATGTCCTAGTGGTACCAAGGCATTAATATAAGGAGGTGGTTCCCGACTTTAGCAAGTATCTGAATCACCTAGAGAGCTTGTGAAAATACAGATTTCTGGGCCCCACACCGGGGTTTCCGATCCAGAGTCTCGTTTTAGATCTAATAATTTGCATTTCTAACAAGTTCCCAAGGACCACACTTTGTAAGCAGGCAGGTCAGAGGTAAGAGATTCTGCAAGAATTTTTGGTGATTTAAAAGATGCTTCCTAATTTTGAGGATTATAACATTGTTAGTGTGAGCACAGGGTTTAAGTTCCCTTCATTAAGGCCGCTGGGTGGTTCCTCACAGCTGCGGTAGAGATTTGGGAGAGAAGCAAGGCGTTTATGGGAGATGCTCAGCCTGCACTGGGTTTCAGTCAGCACTGCCCTGCCAGCTGTCACCTGAATCCTGCCAGGAGACTGCTCCAGGCCTTGGCACAACACTGGGGCTCCTACGGAAATGAACTTTAATTTTTGCTCTGTAGTCAGACTTAACTACCAAGCGAGGCAGTGTGACATTGGGGTCTGTGGATACGAAGTGAATGTTCAGGGTGGATTTGAAGGACATGATGACCCAGGATGCTGATGTGACCTGTGCCTGTTAGAGCCCGGGCTCTGGCTTGCCTCTTACTTGCACCAGCTGTCTTGTCCTTCCTTGAGTCCCCTCTTCAGGTCAGAGTTCCTGTTGTCCTGAGCTGTCATCCAGGCTCTTTCTCTCTCTCCCTTGTTTTTACTTTGCTGGGAGTTAGAGATGGAGCTGTCTGGAGCTATTTATCAGTCTTATCTCTTTGGGCCCTCTGTTAGTATTTCAGTCTGTGGATCTAATCAGCTTTAATTGATTGACCTCTTGCAACCAGACATCAGCAAAACAACAGAAGAAACCTAACTGCAGCCAGGGGGAACGGTGGGATGCAATTTTGCTGGGTGGGTGCAAAGGTCATGGAGACCTGTGCAGATTTAGGAAAACAGAATTGATTTCCAAGCCATTTAACGTGAATTTTCTAGGGACAATCTGCACAGATTCTGGAGTCGATGATTGTGATTAACCGACAGGTATTTCAAGTACACAGAGCGTGTCGTGTAGGGTGTGTGCAAAACCTCAGACTCACCCATCATCTGTCACACGATTTCTCACCCGTTCTCCTCACTATCTTTACTATCATCACCATCTTCACCCCCGCCGTGAACATTATGTTGATAGCATCCTTAGTAGAGCACTTCATAATTTGCCAAGATGTTATTCACTTCTCTTAAGTACCATTGAACACAGGTATAATTATTATTGTTGCCTTTGTCTTATTCTCATTTTTCATACAAACAGTTGAGACCTGTTTACGATCACCTGAGCCACAAGATACGGGCCTTGACTGGGCTCAGCTCTTCTGTTTCTAAGTCTTAAAATCTTCTGGTACCCAGAGCAGACATTTTCTTCTTGCCTCCCTGCCTTTCCTGCCATGCAGCCACACGTAAGCTCCTTAAGGAAAGGAGACGGGGTCAATGTCATGGGATGATAGTGAAAGTCCAAACCCACTCCCCGCTGCACAGCTTGGGGTCTTGTCACTTCGAGTGATTCCTGGTAGTGATTATTCTCTATCATCGGCTTCTGGAGGCAGAGACCTGATCTCTTACATCTCTTGAATCCCCTTAGAGCACATGGCTTTGCACACCGGAAGTGCACATTTACTGCTTATTGTCCCAGGTTCTAGAACAAAGAGACCGTCACACTGAAAGAACGGACTGATGATCTTCCCTGAAAGACAGTTGATTGTCACGAAGAGAACCTGTACGTGTTCTGCTCGATGCGGGGTCTTTTATCCTAACGAACTTCAATAAAATCCTTCCTCAGTCAGAAATTATCAGATGAATCAATCGTACCGCATCTTTTTGTATTTTACAGATTGCATATATAAAGGACAGTGAAACTATATGTTTTGCCTAAGATTTATTGCAAAAAATTCTGAATATACATGACCAATTCTCTGCTTTATCCCATACTGTTCAAATCCTGGGTAGCCTCCCATGGTATAAAAACTTATTAGCATTTATTAGCACAGTTTTTTTTTTCTATCACAACCACATATTCTAATTCGTTACTCATTTGTTCACTTGTCCATTAATTTAACAAGCATTTACTGAGCACCTGTTAGGATCCCTACATTTGAAATATGCAGGAGTAGTTTAAGCAGACAGGTTAGGCAGGTTATGCAGACATGAAGTATGTAATATGTAATGTATATGTCATCTTATGTGAATAACTCAGTTGCAGCATGTAATACATATGACAGAAACGTAACAAGGTGGAAAAATCCATGGGCTTCAAAGGCAGATAGACCTGTATTCTGATCTTAAATGTATCTCTTATTAGTTATGTGAATGCCCCATTCTCTGAATTGTCATCTTTTTAACCTATAAAACCTGGAGGGTAATCATGGGAATTTAAAAATTATTCTATTAAAAAATATTTACCGAGCACCTACTCTGTCATCCAGATAGTCTGAGTTATGCTGCAGTAGCAAAAGCTTCAAATATTTGGTGTCATAAAGCAGCCAAGCTTTGTTTCTCACATGTCCCACGCCCATCGCAGTTTGGCTTGATGTCATCCTCACTCAATGACCCAAACTGACAAAAAAGCTATGACCAGGAATTTGCAGGGTGCAGTGGTTCAGAGAAAATGGGAGAACTCTGGCAGGTCTCACGCCCACCATTGAAGGGTGGCTCAGGAGTGACACCCAATTTATTGGTCATCCCGGGTCTGTTGACCCTATATGCCACAAGGGGACCCAGGAGGTCTCTCTTACTATGAGCCCATAATGGAGGAGAACTACCAAAAAATGGTAAACTGTGGCACTGATCACTTTATTTACTCTAAACCAGACTTTGAAATGGGTATGGCAGTGTCTGGACCCAAGAGGGATCACCTGTTCTCTCTCCTTGGGTCATTGCCCAGCACTGAACTCACATTCCGGGGGAAGCCGAGGAGTTGAGAATTGAGAACTGCTTCCTTTGTGTTTCATCCTGGCATACGTTTGAGAGCCCCGGTTCTGTTTCTGTCAGCTGCAATTTTCTAAAATAGCAGATGGCGCATTTTGCCTTCCCCTGGGGCACTCTGGAATGAATGAAGAGATCACCTTCAGGGAAATCTTTATTCCTGAGGACTTTTCTTGTCCCTGTGCATTTCTGCTCCTGAAATCTGACCCTGGTGTTGGTAGCATCTCTTGGGTCACCTCCATAGCAATAACTGTAATGTGGCTGGCGGAAGATCAGAAAGCTGGAGCCAGATTAATTTGAGGAGCCAGGTGGGCTCATAAACAGTCATTATTGTTGAAGAATGACTTACTGGCTATTTAAAGACAGCTGTTTTCTGTACTGCTCAGTTTTTCCCTGAATGCACTTGAGGATTCTTTGGTAAAGTCTTCTGATTTACCACTTGTCTTTGTTTTTAATATCGAGGAAGAACATAGATTGAAGTGATTGCCTTGGTAGCAACTTTAGTGGTGATGGGTGTGGAGTTATTAAAATTTATAGTCATGCTGTTTTTGCAGCTACACTTTGCTTGTCTTGGAGAAGCTTATAAAAGGCATCAAGGAATGTGGAGAGAGAGCAACTACCAGATTGTGGCAGGAAATCAACTGGGCAAATGTTTCTTTGTGTTCTATTTGCTAAAATTTACATTTATTTGTACAATATTTCTTAATGACAGCATTGCCAAACCAACCAGTCCTTAGTCTGAGCCACTACTTTCAACTATACTAGTTGAGGGGGAAGAAAGTGAAAAGATGCCTGCCATTTATTGAGATCCCAAAGTATGCGCAGCCACAGGTCAGATGCCTCACACCTGTGTGTTCTCCTAAAATCCTCACCGCAATCTGCCTGTCTCCCTCCACGCATCCCTTTACAGAAGAAACACCAGAAGTTAAACAGCCTGCCCAAGGTCCTACAGCTTTAAGAGCCAGAGGTATTATCTGAACCATGCTATGCTAAAACCCATGTTTATCACATCAAGCCAATTAATTTCTCCAGTAATCACAGAGTGTTTTAAATGGTCAAATGATTGGATGGTTCCTTCTCCTGGTCTCATGCATCCCTTATATTTGTATATGTTATTATTTCATATCATTTCAGCCTTATAACAGCCCCCTGAAGTATGTAAAGCTAGTATCCTGTCCCCGTGATGTGTGATCAAGAAACGGGTTCAGAAAAGTTAAGCAACTTGCCCAAGGTTGGTCAGGACTGACTCCAAAGCCAGTGCTCTTTATCTCTCACACCTTCTCTTCCCTGGACACATAAGCCAGCAGAGTTTATTTTCATGGCAGCTGAGCATGATGGATTCAAGCCTGGGCAACTCTATGGGTATTTTCCACAAGGCTTATAATGAATTGAGACAAAGCAGTTAGCCACAGATTATAATGCTACTGTGGTCCGTTGACAAATGACAAGGAGGTTGCAGTAATGAAATCTTATTACTGCGAGTAGAGAGACCACATCTGAGGTCTAACACAGCCACATTTACCACTGCGGGAAACACTGTGAAACATCTGGATAAGGGTCTCCACTGACACTGGCAGCGTGCTAGCAGGATTAAGAAGATCTCTCTGAAACACTGATTGCAATGGCAAATGTGTGGTGCCTAAGATAAGGACCGAATATTTATTCTGACAGAGATTAAATCTTTTCTTTTCCTGAATCGATTATGGATCTTGCAGAAAATCTGCCCAAGAATATATCTCGCTGATCAGCCTACTCAGTGAGCCAGAACTGTCCTTTGCTACTGCTGTTGCTGAAAAGCTGCAGAAGGCTGGTTTAAAGGTCTCCTCTCTCCCCGTAAGACCGTTCTCCATCTATGATTAATTAGTGACTCTGAGGTGAATTGAATCACCAGCAGTCCTTTCCACGCTTCCATGATTTATATAGTCGTTTCTCACTGAAGAACAGTCGTGCAATAAACAGCCCACGTTTGTGGGGTGGGTGGAGGAGTGATGGTGTCGACAGCCGTGGTTCCTTCACTCCTCCAGTCCTTCCATTCTGCTAGAAGCGTTCAGATTCAGGTTACTAGAGCTCTGCGTGTTTAGGCATGAGGATGGTTAGGTGCCAACACACACGCACACACACACATCCTTAGAAGTGAATGCCAACTCTTTAAGTAAGAGTCATTTCTGAAGCCCGAGAGAATTAAGAAAAAAAGAATAAAATGGATCATAATATTATTAGTTATGAGCATGAGAGATGCAAAAGAACCCATCATCAGGTTCATTTATCCATGCATCGTGTTTTAATAGTAGGTACTTTGTTTAGTGCTGGAGATGTAGAGATAAAGAAAAAAAAAAGCTGAGAACACAATGTCACAATAAACAGAGATTTAAGAAATCCTGTTTCTTAGAAACTTAAGGAAATGAGTATGTTGAGTCACCATCTGGGGAGGCACCTCAATCACTTTTCCCAGAGAAGAGAGTGGGAATTACAGACAAAATTTTACAGTGGGTACCATGCTACCAGGACACAAAGGAAGCAGTGATGTCCCCCCTATATCTCAGCATCCCTGCGTGCTGAAAGCAGCCTTTTGATCAGCCTATATTCCTACTTTTGAAGATTAAGTCTCCTGGGTAGTTATTCATTATTTTGTTGGGCACAAGATGTGTTCACATCCTAAAGGAAAATTGGCACAGTGAGAAAAGCTTGTCTTTTGGAAAAATAAATGCAGTGTACCAAACTGTAGGGAAAGCGGTGCCTAAAATCTCACCAGAAGGCTTCATTTATTGACTTTAAGCATAGTGAGTATTTAATAACTATTGTATTTATACATTGACTGAATGAACCAAATTACGAAACTTGAGATGCAGCGAAATTTTTCCTACATCTTAGTTTATGTGGATTCTGGGCTTCCTTCCCCCATATCCTTCTCCCCCTGTCCTCTCCTCCTCTTCCACTTTCTCCTTCTTCTTGAATATAAGGAAATAGAGGATGACATTGACAATGTGAACAAATATTGTGACTCAGTCTCGTAGAACATAAGAATCACAGCAGAATTTTATTATTTTTGAAAGTCCAACCGACTATTTAGCCAGCAAGCCAGACAACTAGAGAAACGGAGAGAGATGTCTCTCTTCTCTCCTGGCCCATTCCTCCTGACACCTTGCATGCTGACACCTTTCAGAGAGGTTGTGAAAGACTGAATATGTCTGATCAACGCGGTTACTTTTCATTTTACGTCTCATTCTGAATACTAATCCCAACTCTGAGTCATAACCAACTATTGAAGGAGAAGAGTAAGGATTTTAACAGCATTATTGTTTATATTTCAGTGTTTCTGGGCACTTCCCAGGAGGTGGCTGACGTCACCACCACCACCATCACCGCAATCATCATTTTCTTTGCCATAATGGTGCTCTTCTGGAAGTCATTATGTTTTCCCTCCCAGAAGCCTTTTGAGGGCCACAGAGGTTCTCTTCTGCTGTGTAACATAAAGCTATGGCACCGAATATTATCACCCTCTTAGCATTAACTGTAGGAATAGGGCTGCCAGTGTGGGAAGGGTGGCGGCATCCGACTCAGAAAACTCCAGCTCTGTTTCACTGGCTTCAGATACCTTCTCCACGTGCTTTAGACCTACAGGAAGTATCACCGGATGTAAGTCTGTAATCCTAGCCTCTGTGGTTTTGGCTCCTAACCATTCTGTACACTCCTGCTTGGCCTTGACTGCTCCAAAATGTGCAAGCAGGCTTGTGGTTCCTCTTTCGTCTTAAATCTGAATCATGGCATGATCTACGTCCAGCGTCTTATTAGCCTCTCCTAGAGAACAGGCCTAATTCATCTCACAGAAATGAACCTTGCAGTGTCACTATTCACTTGTTAGGTAGTCCTGTGGTCCCAGCTTTGATATCTGTTGAGGGCAATCAAGTGATGTAACCTGTGCAGTGCGGCCTCCGGGAGCAATTTGAGTGGTTTTTGTACCATTGGTTTTTATGTTCGGGATGAAAGCCCATAGAGAAATGTAAGATGCTATTATTAACTCCAAGCTGACAGCTCTCCGTGGGTACCTGGAGACTCATTGTTAGTTGGAGGATCAACTTTAAAGGGAGAAAAGCTTGTGGTTGGTGATAACTATGCTTTTTGTACTTCTTATTATAGGAACAAGGGAAAATTGGAGTTGTCTTCAACATCGGCACAGTTGACATCTCCATCAAAGAGGAGCGAACCCCCGTAAATGATGGCAAATACCACGTGGTGCGATTCACCAGGAACGGCGGCAACGCCACACTTCAGGTGGACAACTGGCCAGTGAACGAGCATTATCCCACAGGTACCTGTTTTACTCTCAATGACCACACTCTGTTGCTCTCCCATTCTTAATTATAACTGATGATTTTCTCATGACTGTCACCTATCGTTAAACACACATTCATGTTTTTAGGATGAGAAGATAATGTTATTTCTTTAGGACTTGATCCAGTATAGGGAGCTTCTGGAGACTTACAAACTATGCACTGAATACTTTTTTTTTTTAATCCATCTGACGAGTTGATGCCTGACTGGTTCATATCAGAGAAAATAAGTATGGCTTTTCCAGGGCGCTGCAAATGACGAGCAGTGGAGGGGAGGGACACCGTCTCTAAAATAAGCTAGTGTTGGTAATCATGGAATAATCAATTTCAGATCTGGACTTCATGGTGCCGTTTAGGCAGGCATGGTTGAACATGCAGATGGCCAGACAGGACAGAAAGATTGTGAAAGGAAGTTTACTGAACTTGAAATGGTGAGCATCAAGTCAGGGTCACAATGAGAGAAAAACTAAGGGTGGACATTTCATTCATTGGGTTGACTTTGCCAATTTTTTTCTCTCCCTTTTTTTTTTTCAGAGATTGGTTCTAGTAGGTATTTTAATGGCAGGCTTGCTGGTGTGGGAGGGAGAGGGGTTAATCATCTGTTTAAATTTTATAGTCAAGGAGCATTCGCCAACAAACTCCCAGAGCCAGATGGCCAAATCAAGGGCAATGGGAAGAAAGGTTGCCTTCTTTAAAAAAGATCATTCAAATAACTCCTTAGCTTTCCCTTTCATCTCTCACTTCTCCCAGGAAAGAGCTCTGCACCCTGATCATAAGAGTGCCGGGAACAGAAGGGAAAATACTTTGGCTAAAGGCTTTTGCTCCATAATTGCATTATCACCTGGTGGATGTAAGAGACTAGCTCAGAATATTGAACTTTTCACTAGTGCAGGCATGATGCTGTGCCTAACTCTCTGTCTCCTACACTCCAAACTGCCCATGATTTTCCCACTCTTACCATCTCATTTCCTTTATAGTGAGGTGGGCACAGAGGTGAGCAAGGCTGAAGCACGTTTCCAGAAGTCTCAGAGCTGCTTAGTTGATGATCATCACACTTGTGAGAAACACATCAAGTAAATTTGCCTATTTGGCCCAAGAATTTTGAATTACTTGAAGGCATGCTTTCATGCCTACATCAGCATTCATTTTCTTCAAAAAACAGCCAGAAGTAACTGTGCTACTGGGTTTTTTCCCTCTATCAGCCAGAGTCTTCCTGAATCTTTTTTTAAGAATTATGGGAACATTCACAGACAGCATACAAGACCCCCAAGGCACTGATGCAAAAAGCCCCACCCACTCATATACCTACCATCTCAGTCTCTGGACCATATCCCGCTCAGCTTTTGCTGGGAGTCTCTTGTCATACTCTTTGCCCTTCTTAGATGAAGGCACAGAAATGGCCTTACGCGTTGATCTTTGAGCCTTTGAAGAATGCCGGAGGTGTTAGCAGCTACTGTGAATTCCCATCGCCACTGGACACTAATAGACCTGATGTTTAAATGCTTCTTGCTTAAAAACTCCAGGGGGTGAGGGGTGGGAGGACTCAAAATAGCCTGAGATCTTAAGAGCTGTTCATTTGTTCATAGGAAAAATCAATCCCTCTCCGTGTGTATTACCATCGGCCCCGCTACCACCGCTGGAGGGTTTGTTGTGTTTCTGTTAGGAATTTCAAAGATCCTAAATTGACCACTTGCCCTGAGCCAATATAGGATCCACAAGTTTGCTGCCAGCCATGAGAAAGCTCTTTAATGGTCATTTAAGGCCACATGTATGTGAGAAAACCAGTGACCCTTGCTGTGTGCTTATCTCTTTGTATCTTTAGTTCCAAATTACGGGTTGCTTCCTGTGTTTTCAAAACAGAATAAACCTCTCTTTAACGTCATTGCTTCTCACTGAAAACTGTTATTGTTAGTAACTGTTGGTAACTGTTATTTAGTAATAATATGTGTTATTATTACAGGACATGATCCAGTGTAACAGTTACAAGCAGGGGCTTTGGAGTCAACTGGCTGGAGTTGGGATCTTGGTGCCATTAGCTGTAATTCTGAGGCACGCTAGATTAAGACCTTGAAATGCCCTAAAGACTGAAATATTTGGTGCCTCTCCCCACGTGTAGTGCAACATACAACAACTGTAAAATAAGTGTTAAGAATTTCTAACAGTTTCGATTTTTCTTCTCCAATGATCACTGCCGTGCTTTCAAACTATACCAGACTCTTTCTCCCCACATTCTCATTTGTTAGTCTCTCTGCTTTCTTGGTTCTCTAGGTCAGTGCTTATTCTTCTTGTTTGGTGATCCAGTTCCAAACCTTAGGCAAGATATTGAACCTCCACAGTCTGTTTCCTAGTCTGTACAATGGGGTAATGATAGCACTTACTTTCCAGGCTGATGTGATTATGCATGTAAAATACCCAGCATGAATGCTGGGCCAATTAAGTCAATACCCAAGGAATGTTAGCTTTGAGGATTACCGAACATTTGAGTAGCATTTTTTTAATATCACGTATTCCTTCGTACAGACCACTTCATTTTGACTAATAAATAGCCTAAAAATTGGGGAGGATAGATATATTTATTCTCCATTTCAAATTTAAAATGAGACCCAGGGAAATATGTCTTTTCAGAGGTCATGAGATAATAGTAAATGAGGGACAGAACTAGGACCAGATTCTGTTCCCAGCTGCACACAATTTCCAGTATTGCTCCTGCGGCAAATGGAGGGATATTCTGAAAAATGCATAGATAGAAATGAGCATCTTTCTTGTGTCATCTTAGATTTACTCGTTTTCTTAAAGTGTCATATTACAAAGATCAGTGCCAATAACCCCACAAAGGTGGTCATTGTGAGAGTGGAGTTGAAAAAATCCTCTTTTAAAAAAGAAAAGATCCTTTAGTTATGCTAAAAGAGTCATTTGTAATGCGAACAAGCTGTCCTCCTGAGACAGAGACAACGGTGGCAATGTGCTTCCATGAAGCAATTGAGAGAATATTGAGTATTTAAAGGAGCTATCACTTTACTTCGTTGCCTAGGTTGGAAAACGGTATTGGGAAGTGCAGCATTCTCGCTGGACCATGCCTTCCTAGGAGTGGCCCACCTTTTCAGCTCTGGATTCTTTATTTTCTCTCCCATCTGCTTCCCATGCTACTGAAAGGATCCATTTAACTCAATTTAAAGCATCCTTGGAGCAATCTGGCAATGTTTATTTAATTTATTTAAAACGTAAGAACAAAATCTAGGCATCGAAGAACATAGCCACCTGCTCGGGCAATCTTGACACAGTCTCTGTAAAAGGGATGTACCCAGGCATTCCTTTTTCCCAGTCATTCTGTTCTATTGATAGTGGTAAGTGTAGAAACCACCAAGAGGCATTCACTTGTGCTACCTGCCTGTAGCTAATGTTTAAACAGCAAAGAAATATCAAGTAGATGCCAGGAAAGATACTCACTTTCATTGTCTCCTTCTGAGGGCACGCTCTCAGGGAGCTGTTCCTGCTCACCAGGTCCCTGGGCATCAGGGTGAATGGGTCACCTCCAGAATCTTCTCATGGGCATTTATAGGATTTTATGTGGCTCTGCTGAAACATTCCACTGTGAAATATTTAGAAACTAGCTGGGCCCAGGGCATGTAGCATTGGCTTTTTGTGAATCAGGAAGGATCCAAAATGAAAATAGTTCTCTAGCCCTCCGAATCCTGTATCACTTAATTCTGGCCAATAGAACTCAAAAGCAACTTCTTTCTTTGAACCTGAAAATAGAAAGGCTAAGGAACAGGAGAGGGAAGTAAAAGAAGAATCAGCCCAGAGTTAGCATCCAGGCACTGACAAATGTTCCTTATAAAGCCTCTAACTGCTGTCTCTACACAATGCAGTGGTGGGGACAGGGGAGGAGAGGTGAAAGGTGACTTGAGCATGAGGTATTAATTTTAGCCCCAGCGCTAGATCCCCTGGGAGGCTGAGCTGACTGGGATTATTAAAGATCCTCTCTCCGCTGTGACTAGGTGGCTGGTTATGTCACCAGGACTTTTCGAGCCCTGAACAGTCAAGGGCTTTTTAGGTCAGAGCCAGGCTTCCTGGGAAATGAAGACTGATGAGCAGCTTGAGCGTGTAAGGCTTTCCGTCTTCCCACAGCAGGTGGTGCTGAGGAGAGCAGCGGCTCATTGTTTTTCTTTTTTCCTTGATATTGCATACCAAGTGTGTGAAAGTGAGCTTGATTGGGTTCCCCTTTCTCCTCCAGTAAAATAAATGCCCATTGGTGACTCAGCTGAAGTCCTGTTTGATCACCCAACTCAGATTGTGGAAAGGAGGTAGATGTGGTTTCCCTTCAAGGACCCTAGATTAGGAACCTCTCTCTTTATATCTGAATATATCAAATTCCACAGAACTTTGTCCTTAGGGATTGACAGTAAAATCATTGCTACAGTGCTTGCCGATGCTCAAAACGCCTTCATGTGCCTCACTACATCCGAGCCTCACTCCCTTCCGGGAGGGACCTGGGTTCAGTATTATTACCACACACTCATATTAAGGTTGCATTTTTGAGGCTCTGAGAGGCTAAATAACTTACCCAGTATCACACAGCATGAGGGACAGACCCAAGATTCCTATCCTGGTCCTCACAATGCATCACCTCCAATTTCTTTCTCACTTTCCTATTTCTCAGAGTCGTCATTTTATTGATACCGACCCTAGGTTATTAGGTTTTTATTTTTTTACTTTTTCCATTACAGTATTCTCAAATAGAAGTCCTTACCTGGATTAGTTTATTCAGTATGGCTTCTCAGCCTTGGCACTACTGGGATTTTGGCCTGGATAACTCTTTGCTGGGGGAGGCCGAGCTGTGCATTGTGGAAGGCCTGGCAGGATCCCTGACTTCCACGCACTAGAGGCCAGTAGCGTGTCTCCGCAGATGCCACATGTCTGCTGGGGGGCAAAACTGCCCCCATTTGAGAATTACTGAGTTACAGAACATCACCATATTGTATGTCAAATGCTTTCATTAGCCTTTCATTGTATACATGAGGATAAGAGAAATTTTTTTGGTAGACGTCTCAGCCTAGATTATTGAGACTTTGAAGGGTTAAAAACAAGTCTGTGGACTTGACATGATGCTGAAATTTCTCAGGCCTTGGGTTTTCATTAATTCCTAGCCAGGAGCTTTTCTTTCCTTCTCTTTCGTCTTTGCCTGCAAACATTTGAGGCCCTGCCAGATCTGAAGCTCACATTAAACAAGCCCCAGCTACCTGCTCGTTCATCCGTTCAGGACTAGTGTTACTTTCTGTTCAACTGGAGAGAAAAAAAATGTAGATAGTGAAGTCCTGCAAAAGGAATAAGAAGTATAAACACAACTCAAAGGGAAAGCCATATTTGAGCATGATTTCAAGACTTGCAGAGAAGTAATGGCGACAGAGAGAGGCTCCCTTAATGAATGTGTTTGAACATTACTAAGTACATTTTAAAACCCTCTTGTAAATGAGTTCTTCAAATACTCAGTCACAAAATGTATCAGTTAGTCAACCAAACCAGTGCATGCTGAATACCGGCATTAATAAATATTCATTTCCATCCCCCCCCCCCAATTTGTTAAGAATGAATTAGGATTCACAGGTAGGTGAGTTTCTGTTTCCAAGGGACTTTCAACTCATCAGGGTTGGTCTTTGGTGAAAAAAAATTTTTTTTCTTAAATCTTTTCAGTAGATACTTGTGTGTGTGTGTGTGTGTGTGTGTGTGTGTGTGTGTGTGTGTGTGTGTGTGTGTGTGTGTGTGTGTGTGTGTGTATAGCCGTATTCTTTAACCTGGCTGCAAATGACATTCCTTTAGGAACTTTTAAAAAAACTCTGTGAGTGCTCTGGCCCTGGTCCCAAGTGATCTAATTTAATTGGTCTGGGGTGTGATCCACGGATCAGCAGCATCAGTATCACCTGGGGGCTTGTTAAAAATGCAAGCTCTTGGGCCCCACCCCAGACCTACTGAATCGGAATCTGCATTTTAACCAGCTCCCCAGGTCATTCACGTGCATAGTAAATTGTGAGAAGCACAGGTCCAGGCTTCCGTATTTTTGGAAGCTCCCAAAGTGGTTCTATACGCAGCTAGGTTTGAGAATCCCTGATTCTTAGAAAACTAAGAATGTCTCTTTTTCTCCATTCAGACTGAGTGCTGACGCTATTCAACATGGCAGCCACTAACCACACATAGCCACACTTGCAATGCTATTGGTATGACTGGGGCCCTGAAGGTTTGCTTTTATTGTGCCGTTATTATGTCCCAGGCACTGAGGGCTTTAAATACATTTTCTCCTTCAATCCTCAGGCTAACACTATGAGGCTGGTGGCTGGTGGCTGGTATTGGATGGTGCAGGACTAGAAGATGCTCTCTCTGATTTCCTTTTGTCTGTTTTATATAATGTAAATCTTCATTTACACCATTAATAAAATAATAGGTATTTCATATACCTTCTGAACTCATCTAATGTGTTCTGTCATTATACAGTCACTGTATAATGACAATTTAGTATAATAAGTCCACTCAAGGCACGGGGTGGTTGTCCCAGAGATGTAGAGAATGGCAGATGCCACCATCTCTCGGCCAAACTCATCCAAACGGTGGTGGCTGCTCTTTGTTGAGCATTTACTGCATACTCCCTACTTCATGCTCAATACTTCATTTAACTTTAGTATAACCCTTGAAGTCAATGCTAATTCTATTCCCAATTTACAGCTTAAGAATAGTTCCGAGAGCTCAGGCACTTGCCTAGATCACAGCAGAAGTGGAAATGCTGGTGTTCCAACCCAGACCACCTGACTTGAGAGCCCCAGTTTTAATCACTCTCTGTTCCTTCCATGGGTTTGCTTTAATACCCTCAAATACTTGCAAGCCCCAGAAATTCTGGTCTTATCCCAAGTCTTGACAATTTAGAATTGTTCTCTCCAGTTGGAAGTCAGCACTTCCCTGGGCATTTATGACATTTGCCTTCCTCTACATCATCGCTTGGGCCTTTGGGGACTCTGGTAGTGTCTTTCCTTTTGTGATCCCGCTTTACCTTCTAGCACCATATCTAAGCAGAGAGGAAGAGCTTTATTAAACGAAGTCTGTTTTACTGTTTAATGGTCTTGCTTGAAGAGTGGGAGAGTAGCAAGACGGTGCTCAGTATTTTTCCTTTAATTTTAGTTTTATCGGGCAAACCTCCTTTCTCTTCTGTGAATTCCCAGCCACAAGATAAATAGCCTTGTATCTTACAAGTTAAATACAATTACTGCTATCAAACCTAGAGCCTTTCTCTCCCTGTAAATGTATCTTAGAAGCTGATAAGAGTTTCAAGGCAAACTGAGCCTCTGGCTAATGCTAAAATTAAAACTAACCACCCAGAAGACAAAAAGACAAAGATATATACATTGATGTGTATGCAAATTATGTATTTACATATATTTACGTATATGTGATCATCCCGTGGAGGAGAAGAACATATCCAATAGAGGGAAAGGAGATGTGTGTCCATATAGTATACGGGCACGTGTGGCATATGCTTCTGAGACGTTAGGCTGACATATGACTCAAGGTTACTTGTAAAATAATGAAGTAACACACAGAGGAGCTTGTTGTAATGATAAAAATTTACATCGGATAACATGATGGGAATTACAGGAACTAAAGGTATTTATGCAGAATTCATTTGTGAACAGGTCAGTGCTTTTGGTCTGCAGGGTTGTTAACAAAAAGAATAATTTTTCTGGAAAATTCTAGAGTACTTTATAAGATGCACACCTTAGTCTTGGATCTTGGTTTATGTTTTTGTCATCTTTAGTAGACTCTCTTGGGATTTAGGAAAGGTGGATTTTTACTAACTGAAAGATGCATGATAATTGTTTATTTAACCACAGTTAAATATTATACAGATTATAGTCTCAGGACTCAGTAAAAGAAGTAAAGAGAAATTGGAGGGTCACTCTAGGCACTATTTAACCAGGGATATCAGAAAAAGGATTTCTTAATTTCTATGAATAATGAGTACATTTATATTAAACCAAATCCATGGAATGACATTTTCAAGATTAGAAACACAGTGTAGTCACAATTGTATGTGATTTTCAAATTATGTTCATTTGAGGTAGTATGACATAAAAATACTAATAACATCTTACTCTATGCAAGGCCTTTGTAACAACACGAATTCTTCTGAATTAAAGCAATCATCAAATATTGCACAATTTCAAAGCTGGGCTAAGTGAAGTACAAGGTGGGTTTTTTTGTCCTTTTGTCACAGAAAGCTCTAGTTAAAGGAGTAAATGAAATTATGGCCTGCAGAATGTGTCTTTAATTATGAAAATCTAGAATTATCATCCTAACCTAAAACACAATTACCCTGTACTGTTTTCTCTCTGCCCAGAGTTATGTGAGCATCCAATTTCCTAAAACCCACCCAAGAGTATAGCTTTATTTATAGGAAAGCTTTCCATTTTTCAGTCTCCTCAATTTAAGTTTTACACAAGTTTACTGGGCCCCTGTAGTGATTTAAAGCCTAAAAAGAATGTTAAGCTTCTTAGAGGAAGATGGTAATAAATATCCAGTAATAATAATATATATTCATATACAGTATGTCATTTATAATTCTATAAAGCACAGAGGGTAATGAAAGGTGCTCTAAACTGTAAACCACTCAATCGATTGTAATCATATTGCAGCTCATCTCAAAGAGATAAAAACCTTCCACTCCTCCCTGTCAATACCCCAGCAGGCTGAAGAAAGGGGAAAGGAGGGTCAGAGGGGGAAGGACGGGTGAGTGAAGGACAAAAAGGCACTTTCAATCCTCAATTCATGGAGTCAACGTGGATTGAATTAGATTCCCGGTGATAGTTACAGTTTGCCCCATGAGCTGCGTCTCTTTTTCACATGGTACGTTTACAGCCTAACAGTAAGACCCCTGATGCTCTGTGTTGGCCGGGATGGAGGGGTTCGCCAAATGCTGATGGTGGAGATACAGTGCTGCATAAGCACGCTTAGGGCCCAGGTGCAGAATTTAAAACCGACAATTCAAGCCAAAAGCTAAAGGTTATAGCAAAACAAGTGGATAATGGGCCAGGAAAAAAATTTTATATGGCATTTTCAAACAGCAGAAACACTTCAAAAGTCTTTTTATTAACTGATGTTGCCTTTTACACAAAAAATATATATATATGTTATTAATCCCTCATACTCTATCCATGTTGTGAGTTTGAGTGGAGTAATCTCCTTATAAATTCACTTATCCACCATTCAATTACTGTTTATTCAAAATCTCTTTTACATGTGGATCCATGCTAGGTGATGAGTATATGATGGGAAATAAAACATAGCCCCTGCCCTCAAGGATCTTATAGTCTAGTGGAAGAGAAATGCATGTACACAAGAAGACAGTTTTAATACTTATATCATGCAGTTTATTCAGTGCCAGGTACTGAACTGAGTTCTTATATTAAATCTTCACAATAGCTTATGAGGTAGAGGCTATTTTTACCATCATTTTACAAATGGGAGTATGGAGGTTTATGACATTAAATCCTAGGGTCATAAGCTAGTACATGAAGACCTGGAATTCAAGCCTGTAGCTCTTAGAAGACAAACCTAATGCTTCTATGCTCTACACTGCATTGTATCTGAAGTTCCAAATAGTGCAAGAGGGTGCTCTCAGTCAGGTGAGATCTGGGTTCAGTGGCACATGTTAGTGCCTGAAGGAGCCTGAGGACCAGACAAGCATGGGCATGGGATGGAATCTGGGCTGTGACTTTGGGCTTTCTAGGACAATGCTAACAAACTCTACCTAGACATACACAAGCATGAACTGTGACATGACAACCTACGCCTTTCACACTGAGGAAACTAATGGGCGGGCATCCTTCATCCATTGTTTCACTTAGTGTAACCTGCTCGATGATTGCAGGAGAGAAATATCAATCTCCCTCTTTTACAAATGAATAAACCAAGGCTCAGGGAATTTGAGCACATTTGTTGTAGTCCCAGTGCCAGAGAGTGTCAACATTGGGGTTCTACACAGATATGTTTTTCCTGCTCCCCTGTCCCTTTCCGTTACCCTACTTTTCCGTCTGTATCCCAGGAGCTTTCCAGTTGGCACTGTATGTGAAACTCAAATTCATTTGGTTGACAGATGTAAATTCACATGCAGACTTACTGTTGTTTCTCACGTCGCAGAGCATGCAGTACACTCTGCAATCACATTATTAAACATTTACTAGAAATGTGCTTCTGCTTGATGCACAGCCGCCAGGCTCAGTGTTTAATTAAACTAGATTTGTCTTCATTTCAATCACATCATAGAAGTGTGAATTTTTCAGAGTTCAGTGGTGCAATCTTAATTCCAAATGCCTATCGGTGTCTGAAAGCTGTATATCCTGGAGAAGGGGTAGGGTAGTGCAAAGTATCCTTGCATAAAGGATTTTAGGGGAATACTATTATTTAACAATAGATAATATTGATATAGTGCTTATTCTTTGCTGGGTTTATGGATTATTATATTGAATATTTCTTACAGCATCCTGGAAAGGAATTCTAATATTATTCCCATTTTAGAGGTGAAGAAACTGAGTCTCAGTAAGGTTAAGTAACGTACTCTCCAGTATCAGATAATCAGTAGGTGATAGGGCCAACTTGGATTTGAATATAGGCATAGAGACCCCGACACCTTTATTTAGAGAAACTTTTTTCTGTACGAGGCCAGATGATGAGTATTGTAGTCTTTGCAAGCCTTAAGGTCTTTGTCGCAGCTATTTAAGTCTGCAGTTACAGTGCAAAACCAGCAGCAGACAATACATAAATGAATGGGCGTGGCTGTGTTCTCATAAAACAATAAGCAGAAACAAGCTGTCATGAGCTGGATTTGCCACTTTGTTGTGGTTGGAGGACCTCTGATCTAGATTATGTGTATTTTGAAGCCTATAGCTCTGTTTTTACTAATCCATAAGTTTAATTTTTATGGACTCTCATCTCTGTTTGGAATAAAGGGAGAAAGATAATCTCTAAATGGATGAGTTAAATCCCAAGAGACACAGAGACTCGTCCTTCTACGTAGAGTAGCTTAGACCCACTGGTGAGGTTAGTTTTTTAGAATAAGGAAATGGAGGAGTATGTCAGTGGGACAGGCAGTCCATTTACCTGTGCTTAAACAAACACACAAAAACCAACCATACACGACTTTCTTAAGTGAACACCACAGACATGGATTTAATTTACCTTTACTTACGTTATGCTGTGCATTGCTTAGAGCAAGATTTGAAAGTAACAACCAGGAAGCTCAATTATTTCTCTGGCTCTGCTACTTCTGCTTAGTAGCTGTTAGGTCGTGGCTGTCCAGATACACTTTTCTCCCTCTGCCCTGAGGGAAGTTGCATACTTTCCTCTGGAATTCCTGGGTATTTTGTTAGCCACTGGTTTAGCTGCCCTGACCCGTTTTCCATAGCCCTTCTGTATAAAGGTGCCAACTGACTTCCTTGAGTGTATCTTGTCTTCTCCCTGCTCCCTGATTTGTCTATCTTCCAAGTCGTAGAAAGCGTTCTTTTCATTTTCTTGGCTGTCCCTAACCTGCCAATGAGAGTGTCCTGCTTGAAATTCTGCTCCATTTCCTGCCATCAATCTGCTGTTACGAAAGTGCACTCTCCTTAGATGTGACTCAGCCCACTTCCTGCTGTTGAGTTTTAGAGATTTCAGAATTTGTCCTCATATTTACTGAAGGAACAAGAATCAGGTATGTACACACAAGCATGACAAGTGTAAAATAAATTTTAAAGCACCAAACTAAGACCAGATTTTATCTATGCAAGAGAGGGGTCTGTTCACATTTTACCCACCCTAAGATTGATGGGAATAAAGTTATCAATCAAAAGTCAAAGTTCCCACCACCAGAATAAGCAGCATATACCGCCAGACTTGGCTCCTGATAGCTCAAGCAGAGTGATCACAGTTTTGTTAATTCCTCTCTTTTTTTGAGGCAAAGTGGCTGTATATTACATGCTCAATAAGTGTTAAACTGCTGAGATTATCGGAGATGACTGCTGATTTTATTGTCTTCATAGTCACAATAACAATCTACACCAAGATAAAGAGCGTCCTTTACAAGCATTAAATATACTTGAGTCCAGTTTAAAAGCAGTAGAAAAATATCAAATGTTTTGTTACAGGTAGCTTTTAAGATTTTACTGGAAAAGTTTTCTTTGTTGAAACAATTAAATCTGATTTTATTAAAATATCTTTACATTGGTTAGATGACTCTCTGCAGGTCTCAAAGGGTAGATTTCCCGGTGTACTTAGATAAAATGATAAAAGGGAGGAAGGAGAACATTTAGGCATTTACTAAAGTTAAAAAGATCTAAATATAAATCTAAAATGAATATAAATGTAAAGTAAAAGTAAATCTAACTCTTCTCAGATGGCCAAGGTTTAGAAATACTTATTACTTCATTTTAAAACCTATATAAAACTCTTGTGAGATGCTGATTGTTTCAAATAAAATAGGACTTTATATAAGTGAAGTACAAACTGAAATAGAACTGAAATGCTTTTAGACTTTCAAAATGAACAGTTGGATATTTTTACTGAGTTTTCTGTGTGGTAAGGGTGGGGCTGAACCTCCAGGAGAGGTAAAAATGAAGGCAATTCATAGAAAAGAATCTCTTGTTCTCAGGGAGCAACTGAGATCTCCTGGAGGAGATAAACCAAGTGAAATCTAATAGTTCTGCTTCATTTTGCGACTTTCTCCCAATATGGCCTCAGAGAATTTTGGGCTCCAAGTAGGCCCATAAAGGGAATTTTGAAATACTCTTAATAGATCTGTTCTTGAAGTAAGTCAACTGAAGCCAGCGAGGTCCTGTGCCAACACTTTGACTCACGGTTCTGATCAGCCCTGATCCCAGATCTTTACAAGGCTCTAGTCTTGTTTCCACTCTCAGGAACTGCGTGCAGTTCATCCGCAGCACGTGCTCCAAGCCCACCTTCCTGGTGGCCTCCTTGAAATGCAACAGTAGTTATAGACGTTGCCCATAAACACATAGGCCAAAACATGAATGAACTTTTCAGCCAGTAAATCCAGCTCACTCTGTGGCTGCATGGTTATAGAGCTGCCTCATTCTGCCGAGTTACAATTGCTTTAATTTTTTTCTGGTCAGAGAGAACAATCAGTAGAAGTGCACTTGGTTCTTCTCTCTTCTGGATTTGATCCTTGATTGGTGCCACTCCCCCCACTGCAGCCACTTAGAACCAGCAAAGTGTTGACTAGAGGGCTGAAGGGTTTGAGCAATAACTGTGAACCTTCAGACCTCACTGCTTTTTGTACGTGTCATGCTGGCTGAAATCCCAACGACACAGCCAACCTCTAGGGACAGCAGCAACCTTAGTATCCACATTCCTTTGTTAACAGAAACCATTCAGATTCTTCTTTAAAAGTACTTATTGGGCATCCATCTCCGTAAATCCCTGTGCTAGGAACTGACTAATAGGAATCGGACCATTATTCAATGAGAACGTATCCAAGTCCAACAGGAAAAGGAGGAAATCTACGTATATCTTTACTACTCACTTTGTCTAGGTTTTCCTTTCTGAATCACACTCAAAAGTAAATCTTTGAAAGAAAAAAACAAAGAAAATAAATCTTTGGACAGCATCCTTGAAATTTGGTTAGATGGGAAATTTCAATCCCTGTTCAGAAGTCTAGATACTTGTGAGGATTTCAGTGTGATTTAAATAAGCCACCTTCCGTGAAAATCAGAAATGAAAACATGAAACCAAGAAAACTGCATGTTCTATTCTCACCTGTCTCATCTCTCGTCCTAATTATACCTTATATGCACCAATGTTCTAAGTGCTTTTTGACAAGGCAGCAACGTTACATCAATAGATATTGCGTGAACTTGAGTAGGCAAACTGAGTCACTCAAAGGCCTTTTTTTAATCTCTTGGATCATTATTGCAAAGATAAAAGTCAGTTTCTGAAAGAGTAAATTTCAAAGTAACCTAGCAATTAGAGTGGTGAAAAACACTAGGTCATCTGGTCCACTTCCCTGGTTGGTTTAGAAATTTCTACACAAAATGGACTACTCTAATTTGACTAGTGTAATTTGAAATATCACAGATGATAGTTTGTTTTTTCCACCAAGGGAATAGATCTGTCTGAGATCTCCTCCTTGGCTTTTATGTCAACAAAATTTTACTCAATTCCATTATTATTAGGTTTCTTGCGGTCTCTCATCTTCCGGGAGCCTAGACAGGCTTTCTTCATACGGCGGACTCAGACTCAGACTCTACCAGCATGAGAGACGAGCACCAACGTGCAAGGAGGGCTGTTCAAACTTCTGCTTGCATCACATTCACTAGTATGCCCTGTGCCAAACAAAGCAAATCTCAGAGTGAACCCAGAATCAAGGAGTGGAAAAATAGACTCAGCCTCTGATGGGAGGAGGGACAAAGTCCCCCTGTGAAAAGGACAGGGATATTGGAATGGGATTGTTACTCTTTTGCAATTTAACATGCTGGCAGCTTGGGAAACGTTCTCACTGTTGTAACTCTATTTTCCTCTTGAACTTTCTCCCTCTCAATTCTCAAAGCCTCAAACTGAGTTTGGAAACTGATGGCTTTCACTGTCCTTTTATTTTTTTTTTACCTTTAGGATATGACATTTTGGCATTAATCTTGGCTTTTCTGACATATCACATGATTTTCTTTTTTCTTTTTCTTTTTTCTCATTACGTCTTATCTTTCTGCCTTAAATTGAGTTAATGGTGTTTCTTTTAATTTTGATTTTTATTGAAGTGTAGTTGATTTACAATATTAGTTTCAGATGTACAGCAGAGCAATTCAGTTATACATATACATACATATATACATATACATATACATACATATATACATACACACACACACACACACACATACATATATACATTCAGATTCTTTTCCATTCTGGCTCTTTGAGAAGATAAACAAAATTGGTAAACTTTTAGCCAGATTCATCAAGACAAAAAGAGAGAGGTCCCAAATTAGTAAAATCAGAAATGAAAAAGAAGTTACAACTGACACCACAGTGATACAGAGGATCATAAGGGGCTACTATGAGCAACTATATGCCAACAAAATGGAGTTAGTTAATTGTGTTTTAAAAAATTAAATGTCCATTTAAAATTTTTCTAATCTTTGTTTTTGTCATTTCCTCTTGGATGCTCTCAAATACTTTATCTGCCTTTGGTACAGGGTATTTATGATATGTTAGTTTCATTTATAAAATGTGTTTTGTTTGCATAGGCTATGTTCTCTCTTTCTTTTCTTCCTTTTTTTTTTATTAACAAAATCAGTTATGTTATAAAAACAGCCCCATCCTGATCTTTACATTAGACATTTTCTCTGAGCTGAATTCATTGTTGTTTATCATTATACTTTGTTTGTAGCCAGATTTGAGGCCATGCTGCAGTTCTCACAAACAAATCAATTTGAATTAATTTGCCAAGTAGAGTTAACAAGGTAGTGTGTGAATTCAAGATATAGTACACTGACTGTATTCCCTCGGGTTATTACTTCACTGGGAAAATTCTGATTCTTGTACCATATTGTAGTAGTGTATACCTGACCTTTGAATCTTGCAGTAAATGATGCGTGGCTGCCAACTGGTTCATTTTTTGAAAAGCCTTGGAAATGCCATGTAACCAAGCAAATAGGAGTATAGACAATTCTTTAATTAATACCTTTGTAGGGGGAGGGTGTCTTCAAGATCTACACTGTCTGATGCTTGCCCATGCTAGGAGTCCTGTTTCTAAGGATGTTCTAAGTGAAAGTTTGAGAAACATTAAAACAGGGAAAATATATCTCTTAGATGATCTTTGAGGTCACCTCAACCTTAAAACTGTAGTCTCCTCTTGAAATAATAAACTTCAAGTTCTAATGAATGGTACTCCCAGAAGCTGCTTTGTAATTATGAAGCACAAAAAAACATTTGCTTAAGAGAGACCTCCGTGGTTATGTGGCCTCTCCCTCACCCTCACCCCTCCACACCCTCATGTGTTCACCTGTCCCCAACAAGTTCTCTAGCTTGGAGAATTTTTTTCCGACTGGAAAGGCTATGGTAAACAAATAGGGAAAGTAGTCCTCCTAAAAGCTGAGGAAATGGTACTAGAGTTCCTCCAAGGAGCTCAAATCTCTGGATCTTGGATGAGTAATGTCTCAGGATGCTAAAGAAATTTGAACTCCAAGCCCCTGTGAATGTTCATTCAGGAACAATGATGGGAGTCAATCAGAATAGAAAATTAGTTTGAGAAAAGTATCCTAAATTTTACATTGCATAAAAAGATGGACCTCTTAAATTTGGAACTGATACATACAAATTCTCAAGTGCTTTATTAGACAGATAAGTTGGTGTACATTTAACCATATTTAACAAAGACTCTGGTGATGGCATGGGCTTTTCAAAGCAAGTCTTATCAAAATAGTCTAAATTCCCTTTGGATAGCATTAGCAAATTGGCCAACAAGAAGTATGTTATAATGTAGAGCATCTTCATTTCCCTGAAAAAAGTATAATGTAAGGAGACCTAGAACAGCATCTTAAGGAGAACTGCTTCTGGTTGAACTGAAACAGCCAGATTAAACTCCCTACTTACTCTGTGTCTATTGCTGTGTAACAAATTACCCTGAAACTTAGTGGCTCAAAACAGCAAGCTTTCGTTATCTCACTGTTTCTGTAGGTCAGGATTTGGTAGCAGCCAAGTTGAGTGGTTCTGTATACAAGTGTCTGATGAGCTGAAGTTAAGATATCGACAAGGGCTGAAGTCATCTCAAGGCTTACCTATCCCTGGAGGATCTGGTGGCTTTAGTTCCTTGACATGTGGGTGTCTTCATAGGGCTTCTGAAGTATCCTCATGACTCAGCACTGGTTCCCCAGAATGAGCCATGACAGAGAGAGAGGGAGGAAGTCACAGTGCCTTTTCCGATGTAGTCTCTAAAAGTCACACATCGTCAATTCCACCATGTCCTATTCTTTAGAATTGAGTCACCAGGTCCAGCCCACCTGTAAGAGAATCAAGCTCCACCTCTTACAGAGAAGAGTTTCAAAGAATTTGTAAATATTTTAAAGCCACCACATAATCCTCCTATTCTGTAAATTCTTCAGGGTCTGAAATGAGTGCTCAAAAACTATGCTTATCAAACTTGTGAGGAGACACAAAACTGCTACAAGACACGAAAGACCTAGAGTTAAACATTTTCTTCTCAGGTTGGAATGCTGTTATGAAACAAAAAAGAATAAATTTAATGGGTTGTAATTAAAGTCCTACTTTGCAGTTCATGAAGCATATTGCATGAGTGCAAGATGGCACAAACTTCTGGAAGCAATTTAATTGGAAACTTTCTTGGGCTTGAGTTGTAAACAAGCCTAATATATGACTGTGCTGAAGTATGGTTGTTTAAACAACTGTTGTAAACCAGTGTATTCATCAGGTCAAGGGTGGGGGCTATGTGATCCAGTGACTGTTGTTTTTAGATCCTTTGGGAACCATATATTCATTTGTAGGCATGAGGTTCAAGGTTAGTCTAGAAGAACTATAATTTATAAACACCAGAGATTCCCTAAGATCTAAATTTATCATGGCCTCAGAGATGCTGCTATTGGTGTGACTTTCCTATTCACGAGGATGAAAATGTTCCTAACTGTTGTCTATTGAGGCTGTCCTTCCAAACCTCCTGTCTGTCCTCTGAGCTGTGTAGGGACATGGCGCATGTGTATTTGAATGAGCATATATATATTTTTTAAACCAAATATTCTAGCATTCTGGCTTTAAAACTTTGAGTTTGATGTTCTCTGCATGAGAGGAATGAAAGGAAATGGGACTGAGGGGTGGGTGGGAAGGAAGGCATTTAGAGAGAAATGAAAGAAAACAACAAGGCTAAGGAGGAACAGCGAGATCACACAGAGGGGAGGGATGCAGGAAGGAATGGGTCGTGGGACAGAGCGAACCCCAGGATGGCACTGCACCTTTTGCAACAGTGGACAAAATATGTGACAAAATGAAGGGCACTTGGGGGAATCTTGAAAGGATTTTAGGTCAAAAGGTTGAAGACCGAACAGTAAGGTTTTATGTTGAAAAAGAAACTTGAAAAGATTTGACACTAAAAATTGGGTAGTGAAGTACATCTTAGATTTGCCTTCTTTTTTGTTTAACCCTTCTGAATCAGGTACAATGATAGCAGTAACAACAATAGTAACAAGTCAAATACTGAGCACTCGTGTTGTACCACACCCCGTGCTAAGTGCTTCCCATAAACTTAGTTCTCAGGTAATTCTCACAGCCACCCTATGTTATTATACTTACAATTCTCGTTTGATAATATTATTAAAATTTCCATTTTATACATGGAGAAACTAAAGCTTAAAGACACACCAAGACGTAGATATACTTAACAAGTTAATCAGAAAGGAACTAGACAAAAATCTATACTGAAATTGACTAGCCTAGCTTCAGAGCGTATTTTGGAATAATTATAGGAGAAGAGTGACACCATTTGAGGAAGGAAAGCAAATTTTATAGTCAGTTTTGTTTTGTTAATTTATGGCATGTCATTTTGAAAATGAATCTTAAATAAAGAGTAACTGTTAGACCTACCATCAGGAGGAAAGCTCTAGTAGCTATCACTTAGAAATATTCTCTTAAACTCTGCAAGCAAATAAAAATACTGTGGTCACCTGGACCTTGTTTTATTAATCTTTCTGGGATTGAAAGTATCCTTAATGAATGAGGATTAAATAAAGAGAAAGCCCAGGAGCAATGAGCTTCAGGAAGAGAGTTGAAAATGGCTTCAAACTACAAAGAAAGGGTAGGGATTGGTGATCCATGTTCTAATTATTGCATCAGGGTAAGTGGTCTTTAGTATTATAACACCTCAGCCGAAACGGCACTTTGACTTAGATTTGGGATATGAAAGAGAAGTTCAATGTTAACATGTTTGCACACAAACTCACCTCAGCCAGCCTTGACAAAGGTCAAGCAAGAGGGCCACAGTCACTTGGACAACTGGACGCAGAGCACCAGGGTTACTTCTCTAGTACCGTCCTCGCTCTCATCCCCTGAGAGCTAAAATAAATACCAGACCCTCTCCATTCCCAGGCTCCTCCAACTTCCCATGGGCGCCTTGCGTGGATTATTGCATTTAATTTGTACAAAAATCTTGTGATGTAGGCATTGCTGTCTTCATGCATAGTTTTTGAGCAGATGAGGAAGCTGAGACATCTAGACTAAGAAAATTGTGCGAGTTCACAGAACTGGTAAATAGCGGAGCTAGGACTGCATCTCACGTTTGAAAGGTTCCACAGCCAATGCTCTTTTCGTTCGTGTCTGAGCCATCTTTGCTTAAACAGCTCAGCTCTCGAGCCTAGAGATGGTAGATCAATGTTATGAAATAGGAAGGAATTAATATGTCTGTCCACATGTATTTTCCATTCCTGAACACACCAAGAAGAAAGGAGGCAGTGTGCTTCATCAGCCCAGCCGTGCGTGCCTGGGTGACCCACGCTGCTTTCTAGGGGTAACATCTCATCACTTCAGAAAGGTGGTTCTCCCTGGTTCCTGGAACCACGTAAGTGAGTCTGGAAAAGCTCCCTTACTTAATAATGCCTTTGTGCTCTGAGTCTATTAATTTACTTCCCCAGCCGATCAGTTTTCTGCTCCAAGAGATTAATTTCTTTACCTTGGCACACTAAAGGATCAAGGCTCACAACATACAAATAGTTCTTTTTTTCTTCAGCCCCAAAGGTGTGTTGTGAGGATTAATGAAGTGATGCTTATAATTGCATTTTGAGCTCCTTGATCGAAAGGCACCTTATAAATACAGGATATTAATTCTTTGTTGAGGTCCATCCATCACTTACAAGTGTCTGAACATTCTAGATACCCTTTGGGTAACACAACACCCCACTTTTTGACTCTAAGAGAGTTCATCTGGGTCAACACCAGGAACAAGACCAGAGCCGAGCTCGGAGAGTCTCCCCAGTTCCTTGTCTTTAGTGTCTGATGTTTGCTTCGAAACTCACCAAGTGTTCTTTGGGGAGAGAGACATTCTAAGAACCTCTGAAATGCCCTACTCCTTGATCCTACCCACATCAATTTTCTTTTGCCTCTGGCTCTAATATGTAGTATTCATTCCCTGACTGTTCATTAGACCCGCAGTCTCATTTTTTAGTGTCAACAAAGCAATAAAGAAAACTTTTCCTTCCTTTATTCCAAGACTCAAAACAAAACGCAAAAAAATACCTCTGGCATTAATTTTGCACAGATGAATGTTGCTACAATATTCCTATTAGCATATCCATGTGCTTGACTACATTTCAGGTGGTATTAACAGTCTACCTGCAAGAAAGCATTTTCTGCCAACCCGGTGCAAATTGCCAGAACCTTTAAGCAACTCTTCCTCGGCTTAGCAACAGTACATCATCATTAACTGTGGCTGGACCAAGAAATCACATTTGTCAATGCCTGAATTGCTCTTTTCCTTTCAGTGGTTTTAGAAACCCACTTCGTTTTGGAAATGGGGTTAGCTGAGTATATTTTAGAAAATACAGAAATATAAAAAGCAGCAACCAGGAGATTTAGAAGATATGCAGGATGCTTCATTTTCTATGGTCAGTTAATCTTTGGATGAAAACCTTTGTGGGACCAAATGTAATATGGTTCATCTTTTGAATGAAGGCCTGGAAACGTTCTGAGACTGTGAAAGCACCCCACGGAATAAGTGTGCTTCCTTTTGATTATTAAGGAAGAGTTGAATTATATCAGTAAAAATCGTTCAAATAAAGTAGGTTTTTATATCCCAGGTTCTGTGTATACTCTACCTCTTAATGTCTTATACCTGGTCGTCTGGTGAATCGGGAAGTGGGAAACCGAGGCTAAGTGACCTACACAAGGCCACATAAGCTTCTAAAGTTGAAACTCGAAGCCAGCTTTGTCTCCAGAGCCCATGGCCATAGCTCCTACGCTGTACTGATTATTGGTTTAGGAAAATTAGTATAGCTTCTAATGAATAGGATCTATGTTTGGACCAATAGAGTATAAAAATGATATTGTAAAAGTTACTTTCTGAGCTAGACAAGAGTTCTCTCTGTCTTTAAGCTCTACAACTGAAACAGTTTTTACTTCTTTGGGGCCATGAACCAGTTTCAACTTTACATCTTTGGGACCTTAAGGAGGGACTGATGTATTGGGAAATTATTCAAGGGTCAGCTTGCTTTCTTTGTCTTATCTTCCTCTGTTCTCTTTTCCTTTCATCCTAAGCGGTTTAACCCAAATGTAGTAAGTGTGTGCTATTTCTGCATAAAGGTTGGAGCCATGGGTATGAACCAGTTGGGCCTTAATAGTTTCACATCAGAGCTCTCTGCTCTCCACACTGCTGTAATTCAACAGTGCATGTTGTAGGTGTCTCCGGAAGCTGAAATATTTGATAATAGAACCAATACTACAAAAGCAAATGACAATAAGAGGCCAATTGTATAAAAAAAAAAAAAGGAGTAGATGGAGATATACACACACACCCCTAACTTTTATTTTAAATAGAATAAAATATGACTAATGTTTTTTTTCCAAAATTCAGTTCCATGTAGGTGAGTGTCTGATCCACATAAGTAATTTAAGGATCTCCTAGTGCAATTTAAAGGTTTCTCAGTGTGCTTGAGAACTGCAGTCATTACATTTTTTGGTCTAATTAGTAATGCACATACGCCTCTTTTTAATGACATTATGACATTACTATTCATAAGGCCATTCTTTTTTGAGGATAGCATCACTTTGTGTTGAAGAATTGATTTTAGTCTTTGTTTAAATTTTCATATTGGTTGCTATATGAAATGTACAACTAAATGTCAGTGAGGATTTCATATGAATGTATATGAATTTGTCGAGGCTTGTTCAGCTTTCAGAGTAGTCCCTGTGTATGAATTCTTATATTTAGAATGTTGTTTGCTCTTCAGTCAGTCTAGCAAATGGGGCTCGGGGCAAATGAACTCATTCTCATGCACATGTTTCTAAAACATTTCTCACTAATGTTTGAGATAAATTAAAATAAAAACCAACAAGAACATGAAAAGAGACTAAGAACAATGTTAATGTGGCCATTTAAACCGATTTGGTTTTCCAAAAGACCTTCCATCTCTCACGACTCTTAACAGTATGCAAGATTGCTATCCCTAGTGCCAGATACTATGAATCTGGTGTGGAAAACTTAAAACTTCTTTCTAAATGTCTTTAAAGCTGAGATGGAGAAGAATGACTCTCTCTCTTTCACTGTCAGAAAGGTCTAAGGTTGAATCATGGCTATGCTGTCCTCCCAACAAACATATCACTTACTGATTATCCAACATAGCTTCTTATTTTTCTAGCCTATACCATGTTCCAAAATGAATTTCTATGGAGCTTTATGATTGACAGAGAGTGGATGGGGAAGAGGGGTGCTTAGGAGGACCAAGACCCCTCTGTTTGTGGAAGAAGTAAATCAGTGTAGCTTCTTCATTAAGTTGGTGCATACAGAATTATCAGTTTGGACTTCTGAGTGTTACTAAAAATATTTAGCTTTCTATTTGCTATTGACTTCGATAATCCATTCTGCAGTGAGTGGAACAAAGGTCATTACTATATTTAATATTGGAACCAGTGACAGTTACAGAAAGCCCAAAGTAATAGAATACAGTCAAGGTGAATCTGGCATAACCCATTTGCTATTTCTCAATTTCTCAGTATGTTGTTGTGACTGAAACTTGAGAGAGGTCAGAGCTTACGAAGACGGATGACATCCCTTGCGATACCCGTCTCCTGTAGGGTAAGATTAAGAGTCATAGGTATAGGTTCTTTGCGGAAAAGTGCATGTTCCTTTTTTTATTAGGATGTGTGAGCATGTGGCCAACGGTATTTTGGATTACTAGAATCCAGTGCACCCAGATCTACCAGGATGATCATTAGCATGATCCCTGATTGGTATTTGCATTAACAGGTAAAACTAAACTCTTTCACCATGGGCTTATTGAAACACTGGGAAGTTAAGAGGCCTTTCCGGTTTTTTGTCTGTTTGTTTGTTTTTCTCCTAGTCTGCACCCTCCCTTTTTTGTTTCTGTGAGAAATAGGACTTTGAGGAAAACTTTAAATTCTATACTGCTGTCCAGAATTGTTAATTGTTCTTTCCATTCATTGCCCATTATCCTTTGATATGTTAATGTAGTATGCTTTCTGCCGGCCAGACAGGGTCCCGTAATGCAGTCTGGAAACAGAGCCATAGCTGCTTCTCTTCATGAGTTTTTTGTTTGTTTTTATTTCTGGGTAGTGAGAATACTGAGTCAGCTTCTTAGAATAACTCGTTCAAAGGGGAAATCCATGAGGACTCTCTGAAGTATCTTGCGGTATTGCCACCCCTTTCCCGTGCTACCCCTCACGGAAGGCAGGGGCTAGTCCAGTCACCTGTGGGGCCTTCCCTCGGATGGGGGTGCCAGGACAAGCTTCTACTCACCTGGTGCTTTTCTCTTCAACCCTCACCCTGTCTCTGGCTTTTAGACTTCTTTAAAAATAGTTTCTAAGCCACTCTGTTCTGAGATTTTTATTTCACTTTTAATGTTGATAATTTGGATTGTGCTTCCCTGTATTCCAGTACTGTAGGACTATGAGTCAAAAGGAACTTAGAATCCACCAGCTTCTACTTGATCGCTTTGAGGCTGGTTAACAAGACAGAATGGTTCCCAAAGCATGGCTTTATTATTTTGTGGTCTGAAGCATATTCATTAGGGTGTATCTCCACAACACCACTCTCCAAGTCTGTCCTAATTAGACAAACCATCCGAGGGTGGTAACAACATTTAAGGAAGGAAGACAGGGGCATGCTAACAGTTAAAAGCATTATATTTGAGCCTTGAAACTAATTAGATATTTCATGCTTGGAAGAAGTATCCCTAACAGGCTTTCTGAATGGATGCTCATTCGGGAAAGACCTCATTAGGAAGGAAAGAGAGACTGAGTAAACATACAAAACCTGTGTCTATTAATGGTAATAAAATATAGTTGCTCAAGAAGTCTGAATGTGCTGTATCTGTATATTTCTAGCTGCTTTTATTTACAGATATTTACTTTGGGGTTCCTTTGATTTTAAACTGTGGGAAGAAAATCTGGACAAAAGGATAGAGATAACAAGAGTTATCTGTAATGTTATACCTATTTTGCATAGGTGATGGGATGCCTGGGCCCCCTTTGTGGAATAAGAAGATTCCTTTGGCCATCAAGGCTTAAGTTGCTTTCTTTGGCTTTTCTCTGCTGGAAGGTAGAGAAGTTACAAACCCCTGAAAGGAGACTGAGGATGTGCATGGCCCCGTGGAGTGAGGATGCAGTAGAGTGAGTGTGGAACATGCATGACTTAAGACACTGAGAGTCCCCTACCTCATTATGAAACTCACCTGATACTCACAAGTCAAGGGGACCCTTGTTCCTCCATTGACCCAATCAAAGTGTGGCTGGAATGAGATGGAGAAGAGTGAAGGTAAACCCAACCTCTGACCGATTCTCGTCTCAAGCCACGTTTCCGAAACGTGATGGAGCACTGCATAGCTAAGACTAACCTGACCTCAAACCTGTCGACCAAGGGCAGAGTGACTTCGACTCCACCTCCACTAAAGATAAATTGATCTCTATCTCTAAAAACTTCATAAAACACACCCAAAATCTAGGATGTTTTTTTAATGACTTATTGACTTTTCAGATTGTTCTTTAAGCTGTTTTTTAAACTTTAAAGGCAACACTGATAATGAACGCTTCCAAATGGTAAAACAGAAAATCCCCTTCAAATATAACCGGCCCGTAGAGGAGTGGCTGCAGGAAAAAGGTAACTGTCGTTAAAACTTTCATTTTAAAATCATTTGATTCTAAACCCTCATTTTTAAAGCCTGCAAATAAATGTTCCTTAAATGATAATCGCCTGCTGCATAAATGACTGTTTTAATTTTCATTATAATTTGTGTCAGCTTCCACCTGCCATATGTTGATAAATCATGCTATAATACATTGCCATTAAAATACAGTTAAAGGGACTAACATCTAGCTTTCTATCAGCATGACAACCACAAACAAGAAATTCCAGGAACCTTTAAAAAAGAAATGTATTATGGCAATTTAACCACTGCATGACATTATTTGTTAATTTGTTTTAAATTACCTCTTATACCAAAGCTTTCTAAAGAAATTTCAAAAAGCACTTTTTAAACTTACATCTTGAGACGGTTTTGGCTTTACTGTCTGTAGCATGGTTAACAACCACCACCAAAAAAATCATAGATGGACTCTTGTAACTTAAACTGCTTAAAACAAATATTATAAAGGGAGCAAAGCTTTTTTTCTTTTTAACATCTGTTTTTAAACGAGGAAAAAAATAAGAAAGATGAATTTTGCCTTTAGCCTTAAACTAACAGAGGCAAATATATTTCATATATTACTGACGGAAACTAAAAGAAATTAAACTCATTTTACACTTTGGTTGTGTGATCCCCTTGTGTGTTTGACATTTCTGCAACAAAAGTGTACGTGGTTAGGACAATGAGTTCGAAAAGGAAAGACTAATGGGAGGCAAAACCAGAAGTTTCTTATTTGCTGAAGAAAACAACCACTTTGTTAATAAAAGAGGGCGGCGGTTATACCTGCTGTTAGAATTTTCTGTGTGGCTCCTAGTCATTGGATGTAAACTATTACCTTTCAATGAACAAAATAACTCTCTCTTTAAGAAGCTATTTACTCTGTTTTTTGTTTTTTGTTTTTTTTTCTGAGCCAATATAAACTATACTTGTCTCAAGACTTTAAGTGAGTTTTTTAAATATATGGAGAATTGATGGAGTTATATATAAAAAGTAACGGGAGTATATTAATATGCAACTTAAAAAACAGAGGACAACTACAGTTTTAAGTGGCGTGAAAACATTCAGACCTTTAAACACGGAAAATCCTCACAGAATCTTAACTGTTTGCCCTGTTTTTAACGTGTGTGGTCTAATTAAAAATAAATTAAGAATAACTCTAAAAAGCAAATAATTTTGTCTAGTAATCACCAGCTCATAAAGTCCCTTTAACATTAAAGATGATGATTGCCTCACTTCTTAAAAAGGATAGGATGACTAGATGCATGTCTGAGTCTCATGTGCCTGAGAAAACTTTTTTGTTTCTTTCAACTTTCTGTTAATAATATTTTATTTTCCTCCATTGCCTTTCGAAGTCTAAGTTCAATGGCATGCCAGGCATTTTCATTTGTATAAATCATTATGAAGTTCGTAGTAGGCTTTCAGTTTTCCTTGCGATAGCATTGTTATCAGCCGGCTTTCATACAGAAGGATGCTTTCAAACACACAAGGAAACAAAGTCGAGTGGGTGGGACCGGGTCGGGGTGGTTCAGGTGGGAGGGAGGGAGGGAGGGAGGAATTCCAGCTTAACTGAATATGTGCATGTTTGTATATGCAAATAATATTGAAAAGAATTATTTGCACACTGGGAGTTTCCTCTCTTCTACATTGTTTTAACCAGAATTACTTTCTTGCTTCATTTAGGTAAGTAACATCTATTCGCTCTATTGCTTTACCTCTTCCTCTGTCCACCTGACTTGCCCTTCAAAAGAAATAGAAAGTGTATTCCAGAAGACCTTGTAGGGACAAGGAGTGGAAAAGGGTAAACCCAGAAAGATGATTAGGCAGAGGTATTTGGAAGTACTTGGGATGCCCCTGTGGGGTTATTTCTGTCATTGGAGAAGAGATCTGGGTCACAGCATTTCCAAGTCTGTTTTCTGACTCTGTCTACTATTGACTGTCTGACCTGAGACAATCCACTTAACCTCTTTATATCTCAGATTTCCCATCTGAGGAGAGGAGAAATAATACTGCCTATTCCCCAAGGGTGTTCTGAGGTTTAATTAATTAGTCTTTGTGCAACACTGACTGGAGACGTGCAAAGATTTAAGCAGTATGTGAACTTGGTGTCCAATTGAGGTAACAATTAATGACTTCCAAGAGGATGGGCACCCAAAACAAAACACAAAGTCACCTGCTACGAATCCTGTACTAGAGCTATAACCAAATTTTGTATTATTGATGCTAGAACAATGATCAGATTGAGATATAGAGATACAGATACAATCATGGTCTCTCCTTATAAAAAATACAGTTGCTTGTAATGAGTCTCGATAAGGAGATCTGGAATTGATTTTGAGGAATTTGGGCAAATGATACAACTTCCTCCGCTCAGTCCCTTACATCCTTCAGTAGGGAGATGATAGCGATGGTTGTTTCTCACTTACTCACTTACTCCTGCTTACCTGAGAGAGAAGTTGATCAGAGGAACAGATGGCAGGAGACTTGAATAGCTCACTATTCCTTTAGTGCCTGCCAGCTATTAACCACCTAATCTAAGGTACAGAGGGCTAAGAAAGGGTTTTGAAACAGAAGAAAGACCGATCTAGCCAGAATAAACCATGAAACAGACAAGCAAACAAAAATTCAATTACTTCAGTGGTTTAATCTTCTAGCCCAGGAAACATATCTTGCCTTTCTCCATTCTTGGATCAGTCTTGAACAAGCAAAGATCACTTTTTGGAGTGAACTGTGGCTAGAATAAAGGAAATCCATCATTTCTAGCCAGTGTATTTCATTCAACTTTGCATTTCAATTCTCTGACCTTTTTATTTGTAAGCATTAAAAGAATAGCATCACTAAGAAAATAAGATGAAGATACCATTATAGGTGTGAAGTACTTTTGGAAATATTAGAAATATAAAATCTTCTACCTATAATCCGTTATAACCATTAACTGATCATCAGTGTTGGACTGTATACAAAAAAAGGAAAGGAACAAATGTTATGGTTGGTTAACTGTTATGTGAATGGGAGGGATAGCCAGGCATTGGGGCTCTCTTACCTAAGGTACTGAATTTTAGCCCTAGAGATTTCCTATTAGGCAATTTCTTACTATGTAAAGCCACTCCAAACACCTATGCAAGGCTGAGTGCATATTTATTCTCCCCTTCCATTGTGGCATTTCTTTTGTAGTAAGCTTGGGCTCCCAGGAAAAGCTACTGTCAAAAAATAAACAGTAAAGGGGTATGTGCTCCAGGCCATTACCCGGTGTCACCGTGCACTGAACTTTCTGCTGCATCTTATGTGAGAAATGAGAAGCCAAAGGATAGACCATGATGCAAGTGCACTGGGCACTGCAGGACTTGGTGGGGAAATAATGGAAATCTAGTAGATCTGTCTGATTGGACCCTTAGGATCTGGGCAATTCTCTTATCACTAAGGCCAGTAGATTCCATTTCCATACTCCAGGAATTTTTATAGAGATCGTTTTCACTATAACAAAATTATCTGGCCAATTCTCCACACTGTAGTGTTTTACATTTTCCAAAGGGGTGTTATTTATAAATCCTTCTTGACTAACATACCCTTTAGAGTCATTCAGTGAGTCAAGTTGGCTCTTGTACAAAGAGTTGCCTCTGAGCAGATGCAGTTTCCCTTCTCTGCCTCTTCCATTCCAACCCTTTTTTATACGTTAAGAAAGGATTCCACATTATATACCAGAAATTCAAGGATAGCTAATCATTGTGTAGACTTAAAGGCCATGTAATGGTGGTAGAGGTTTAGAGCCCAAACATCACAGTATGCTTTTATTCATGTTAGAGATTGTAGAGCAAAAACCTCCATCTTTTAAAAATAGACTTCCTTTTATTAAACAGGCAATTATAACAGAACATTGATCCCAGTCATTTATAGCTAAAATAATTCGGATGATTAGATTAAGAATGAATGAAGCATTTTCTGATCACTGGCTAAGAATGGAGAAAAAGTCAAAAAGGATATATTTAATTTCATTAAAAATATTTTTTCATCCTTCTCTGAATGGAAACGCTGAAGGAAATAATCTGGAGAAGTAATAGCACAGAAGGCCTTATTCTTAAAAAGCTATTCAGAGTTTTTTAAAAGTAGAAATAGTTGGGGGGAAGATAAGTTGAGTTACACCATTCTAAGCTCTATCCTGCCATGATTTTTTTCTGATAGTTTTCTGTCCACAAAAGCATAAATTGTACCCAAATGGGAACTTCAAATAAGGTGAGCTACTATTTTCTTTAATCTATTAACATACTTTAATATCATTTAAGCAGTTTCATGTGTTACTTTTTTCCTTAGCACTACCTCCCCCCCCTTAAAATTCATTGATTTTGAATGACATCTTTTTTCTTCCCCTCTCCCCAACTGACACTATCAATGCCTCCTTATTTTCCGCATCTCAGAGATTTAGTTGTGTGATGTCATCTCCCCTCCCCCAAATTATAAAGATAGGAAATGATCTGTCATGATATTTGTCTAATAGCAAGTATGGATAGAATAGTATGAATTAGGAAGATTTCTACGAAATGAGGTATTTGATGACTAAAATGTTTACTTTTATAAATGTACAATGAATCCAAGTCTCTTAACTGTAATCTAATTTCAGTTAATTTAACTGAATTATCAGACCTAGTTTTTTAATTCAGTGTTCTGAGTTACCTCACTGAGTTTTGATTTGCCATATATAATCCTTTTTAGTTTTCATCATGTCACTTTGTAGGTTAAAAAATCAGTACAATAGGTGTTGATGATTTGTTATTGTCATCACCTGATTTCAGGTTTTTCTTTCTCTCATCCACAACTGCATACCCAAGAAGACTACAATACTGCTCATCACTGAACCAAGATTTCTCCTGCCTCATGATAAAGAAATTAGTGAACAAATACTCAATTATTCAGGTTATCTAGGGTTTTCAGCTAGGCAGTGGAAGAGATAAACATAGTGAAATGTTACTTGCCAATGTTTGTATTGAATTTTTGTTATCCAATTTCTTCCCCTTCAATTGCTCAAGGAAACATGTTTTGATTGCCTGGTCCATTCAGACCAGGTAAGGCAAACAGAAAAAAATGTACGGGAATAATAATGTTTCCTCCACCCAACCCACTAGGCCGGCAGTTAACCATCTTCAACACCCAGGCGCAAATAGCCATCGGTGGAAAGGATAAAGGACGTCTCTTCCAAGGCCAGCTTTCTGGGCTCTATTATGATGGTTTGAAAGTACTGAACATGGCAGCTGAGAACAACCCCAATATTAAAATCAATGGAAGTGTTCGGCTGGTGGGAGAAGTCCCATCAATCTTGGGAACAACACAGACGACCTCCATGCCACCAGAAATGTCTACCACCGTCATGGAAACCACCACTACAATGGCCACTACCACAACTCGTAAGAACCGCTCTACAGCCAGCATTCAGGTAAGTTTTTCTCCAAAAATTAATTGATTCTGCATCTTTGTCTTTGAGACATTGCTATCATGATGAGTGTTGCTATGTAGCTAAAGAGTCTGAATTACTATGTTTATAGGAAGGATACCCACAGATGATGCTCATAGTAATAAGACCCAGGAATAGAGCAAGACAAAGTCATTGTTACAGAAGTGAGAAAAGTCTTGTGTGCACTCATGGATTATTATTCCTATCATGTTCCTATCATAGTCATCCCTGAAATGGTAAAGCTGTTATTCAAAATGAGCAATGGACAACGTTTTCACTATGAAATACTCCTCATTTTATTACCTTTTTTTTCAATAGCAGAAAGGGAAAGAGCGGAAAGGAAAATTTGTTACCAGCAGAAGACTTTATCCTAATTCAGTGCTATTCGCATGGCTTTGCTGGGACATGAATTGTTCATTTTTCAGGCCAATGGGTAGCATTAAATTAAGGGCAATTGAAGCTAGAGGTTCAACTAATCCTTATAAAATGCAGTATCTGTTTTTGATATTAAGTGTTGATTAATATCTCATTATTTTTTGTCCACTTTGTTTCTTTTATATTTGAGCAAGATCCTAATTACATTAGAAAATGTGAAGGTGTGAGTTTAGCTATGTAGGGAGTCCTTAATTTTGTGGTAACGTTTTTGTTTTGTCACCTAAAAGTAATTATACCCAAGCTAAAGCTTAATGCTTTGCTGACTTCCTTGGCATTTCATAAATCTAGTTAGTAGCGGGTAGAAGGTTAATCGAGTTATTAGCCCTCAATACTCTGGCAAAAAAATAAGACATTTCAATGGCTTGTGGGGAAATGACCCCTAGCCTAGTTAGTGTTAGTAGAAGATTCAGTAGATCAGTACTTGTCCTTTGTTTCTCAGTTTTAAGACATTATCCAGGGGTTCAGTTGAGTCTTTGACATCTCCCTTCTGTTGACTTCAGTGGTCATTGTTAAAGTCAATAATCAATTAAAGCCCTTAACGTGTTCCCGTTCTTGTGAATTAAGATTACGTGAGTTAGGTAGAGGTAAAAGTGTTGTCTTTTCCCTTTTCTTTGAGCAGAAATATCCAGACACCTCCTTACGTGACTCCACAGGGACAATTTGAAGCAGATGCACTGATGATGTTATCAGGCCAATTTTAGGAGTTTTAGAAAAGCTACTAAGAACCTGGCTACTTAGCAGTCTTGCAGTCGCATGTGCTGTTACATGCATACCTATACAAGTGCTCCCCAAAAATAGCTTCTTCTCTCCTGATATTAAAGCAATAACTCCTGACACTTCACTATACTCGCTGAAAAGAAGATAAAAGGCAATATGTATTTCTATTATGACTCTCTACAGCTCAAGCGCAGATCTGTTTATTGTTGGTGAAAGGATAGTTCTGTCTGCACAGGTCTTGGCAGACTTGTTCTGTTTCTGTCAGAATACATTCCACTAACTCTGTGGGAAGCAGAGGAGCAAATGGCTTTTTCCTCATAGGAAAGGATGGTCTTGTAGTCTTTTCAAGGCCAAATTTTTACTGACCTCAGAAGGATTTACTGCTACATGGGGATCCAGGGACTAAGCCACAGTAATTATCGGTTTTTGGCTTTCCCTCCTGCAGCAAATACATAAATGGGAGCAGACTGGGTGAGTCTTTGCACAAACTAAGAGAGCCAGAGTAGGACACACGGTTCAAAAGCCTTGTTAGTGATTGTGACTCTAAACATCACAGAACCTGGTGTCATTTTAGAGGACAACAGCTGTGGACAGCTAGAGAATACCCTCTTTAACAGCCTCCTTTCTGGTGTTCCCTTTTTTTTTTCAGTTCAGTAATAATTGGATTATGTCTATATGTCTTTCCTTTTGCTTCCACAGACAAGGCTGTAAAAATGAGTTATAAATCTGTTCATGCTCTTTGTTTTTAAGGGTGTGTATATATGTGTGTGTGTGTGTATATATATATATATATATATATATATATATATATATATA